>NC_142853.1:27500000-28125000 GCF_061612785.1 Hesperophylax consimilis
AAAGTGAATGCCAAAGAAATACAAAAAAAAAAAAAAATAAAAAAAAATAAAAATAAATAAGTTATAATATGTATTGTATTACCCTTCAATTAGGAGCTGATATTTATTTCCAGTGTGTAAGACGGATTCGCAAGTTGCGCGTTCACAAATTCTGGGGACTGTGTAGCTCTTTCCAAACTCAAGCACCATGCTGTATTTCTCATAAAAACACTTGCCGGGATAGGCTGTGGAAATAAAAATAAAGTATGAGAAACAAAAAGAATAAACAAAGTGACCAAGGCATCATCAATTGGGGCATGTTGTGAGGATGAAGGTATTGGCGAGAGAAAGGAGATTGGGAAGAAGTGGAGAAGTACCTGGATATTAAGATCTGGACACCAAACACGGCAAAAGCCATTTCAAGCAATGTTTCAATTCTGAATGGCGGTCTTTCACCAGGATGTTACTTAAAGTGTCTATGGGCTACAATAGCCACCCAGCCGTTGAGGGTTCAATCTACTTCATTACACATGAACTATAACTAAGAGGAATCCAATTATTGTCACATTTTTCGCAATTCTAGGAGTAATTCTTTCCTGCTTGTAGAAAATTAACAATTAATGGCAAGGTGCTTAGTGTTATTTTTATTAAAACAGAACAAGCAACAGGGGTAAAATTCAATCCCCGCAAAACAAATAGTCAAATGAAACAAGCACACACACAATAAATATTAAACGTCCAACTTTAAATTTGATCCAAAAAGTATTCAACTGAAGCCTCTCGTTACTCAAGATAGAAAAAAATATGTCAAACATTAATGCTTTTGATTTGATAAAAAATGTTAATACACATGAGATCTTACCAGCATTGGCGGGAATAAAATCAAGAAGAAGGTATGCATTCGACTCCATCACCAAGAACGTCACCAAAATGAAAAATTGGAATTTGAATTGCATTTTTGTATATTATTAAATTGATTTAAAATGATGTATGTAAGTAGTATAACTTATGCGAAGTCAAGGAGGAATCCACAAACTATCGATTAATTAAAAAATCATTCAAGGGAGACTTTTGAGATTGAAATAATACCATAATCTTTGCTCAAAGGATTGATATAAATACAAAGAAGTGTTATGTTCATACTAATCGAAGAAAAAATATGCCACGTTTCTATTTCTGGGTTTAAATCGACTGACGAAACCACGACGAAAAGCACGAGAAAAGAATAGCGATAAAAAATTGTGTGAATAAATGAAAAGGCTATAAATAACATCATACATAGCTATATGAACGGAACGCATTAGAAAGAGATAGCCACTAAATGAATATGTGTAAGGGTGAAACGGCTATATTATTGTAAACGCCTCACCTCCTACCGACTAGAGATGGCGCAAATAGTATGTGTAAATATAAAATAAAATAAACTTTGTTTTTAAATTATTTTTTTACCGTCACTGAGCCATGTCAGTTTCAGTGACGATAAATAACAGATTATTGAAATATTATTTTTACAGTTTCATACAACAACAAAATAATGTTGAAGGTAAAATAATTTGGTTCATGAATTATTTGTGTGCTTTATATTACCTACCCACTTAACTGTTCAGTGGCGGGTGACAGGAATGTAAAATAAATATTTATAATAATTCATGTTATTGACTGATTAGGTATGTAAGGTTATGTATAAATATGTGAAGAAGAAGAATAAATAAAGTAGGTAATATGCAAAATAATAAAAAAATACCACGTTTTGGATTTCTATTGCCATACATTTTAATTATTAATATGGTCTGTAGTTGCAGTTTGTTGTATGCGTGAAGCGCTGTGTATATAATACGGTGTGAGAAATTATCCATGATGCATTTAGAATAAAATAAAGTGAGACACCGAACGCAGATGCACATAAGAGTATGAAGGAAAACCTAGTGACAACACCTCGTATTGTAGTATTCTGCTCGCTCATTTGTTAGTCAAGTATGAGGGTAAAAGCGGCCCACTGAAGGGCGAACATGTTCGCGGCGAGCATGACGTCACAAGTGAACGACAAGCATTTTTGTATCGACGTCATGCTCAGACTGCTTCAGACGAGGATTGAATTTTCCTCCCCAGGGACGGGAGTCAACCGAGCTGAAAACTGGTCCAAATCCCGATTGGATAAGATCAATATTTATTTCGTATATTAACTGCTGTAACGTCATCCAATTTCAGAGAAATGTAGTTTCTTATCTCAGCATTGCCCTAGTGAAAGGCCTTAATTTCAAGCGAATAGTTACGTTGCATGAAATGGTCAGGAACTTACCAAACGTCCTGTTCCTTATCTATTCCCCTTCCCATCTCGTTTAATTGGTGTAGAAATTGGTGGCAAATTGGTGTAGTCCTTATTCTACTGGTTTATGAATGGAAGGTGCTCAAAGAAGCTAGCGTCATTGATTCTTTCGGCACCGGTTCACACGAGGGAACCGTACCAACGCGCGCCTAACAGGGCAGATATTTTTCACATGAGACCGGATCGTTCCTACGAATCGTTCTTGAGTTTAACCAATGACATTTTAGATTTTAACAACTCTTTGGTAAGATCTGCTTACATCTTCCTCCCTTCAAACATCAAATGTGAAAAGGGGTCTTGCTCATCGATAGGTATGTTATTTATAAAATAACTCGGCTGTGGTACGATCTGTCTGGATCTTCCTCTCTTCAAAAAAACTCCACCCAACATCCTAAAAGATGACATAGGTATGGGTGATGTAGGGAGTTATTTAAAAAAAAACACCCACTATTTGTGCAGTTGGGAATCCACTTTGACATCACACGGTATTTCTTGCCAATATATGGTGTAGGCAGGAAGGAAGATTTGCCAAGATGGATTTAGATTGTCTTTTTTTATTATATCTGCCGGAACTAGTGGAACAATTGGAATGTTTTCTGAGGCTGAAGGGATGTGAGGAAGGTAATAGAAGTGGTAGAGGATGTTCCTGGCTATTCAGATTTGGATTCCACCAAACACGGCAAGTGAAATTTAAAGCAACATTTCAATTCTGAATGCTGGTATTTCATCAAGTGGTTACTCGAGTATCTGACGCTCTAAATTAAACATCACCCCTAATCATAGACTAATGTTTGGAGTATAAGGCATTCAATAGATTGGTAAACTAATCTTGCCAGCCTTAAATCCAAAATTATACCAGTAACATAAAATTTAAGCATAAGGTCTATCATATAGTCATCTGTTAGGGTGGAATAATAATAAAAGAGGAAACACAAAATGAATGTTGAAAGTTGCATGTTTATTAAAATGCCTCAAAAATACAATAAAACGAAGTATTTATTGCAGGATGTTTGGTCTTGGTGAAGGCCGGATAGTTTAACAGATTTCCTTGGGGCAACATTTCGGGAAGACCTTGCTAAGATCTACGTCGCTTAGCTTGCATTCAGGTTTAACTGCAATTTTAAGGCATCTGAAACAAGCATTCATAATTTTTAGTTTTTCGTTTTTAGTATAGTTTTCACACATAATCTTTCAATTTCCCGCCGCATTTGACAATGCCTCTCTGATTCGGTCAGTGAGTCTTGGAGTGACGGACGTATGTATCCATCCCTCCTACTGTGGTGCAAGGTGATGGGTCGGGAGAGTTCTGCTGGAGAGGTCAAATGGTCTCCCTCCTGATAAGGCCCACCACGCAGTAAGTGGGCTGATGAATCCGCCGAGATCTAGAGAAACCTCACCCATGAACCTGGGCACCCTGCTAAGTCACTGGCCGTAACTTAACACTTGAGGTGTTGGTTATCCAATAAATGGTTCCTGGAGCGGCGGTACCCATACCTGCCTCCCAAATTGAAATATTGGCGAACAAAGCAATAAAATATATTTTGGGCACAAAGATCAGATGGATTGAATAATGAGTAATAGAATTAAAAGAGTTCGTCCTTCAACTGTAGATGGGCAAATGGAGGTTGGTAACAGAAGTCCACGGTTGGCTGCTTCTTCCAAATAGTATGATAACTGGTGAATAAATAAATAATTTGATTTATTGCGTTACCCTTCAATGACGAGTTCATATTTATTTTCAGGGTGTAATACGGAGTCGCAAGTCGCACGTTCACATTTCTCAGGGACTGGATATGCTTTGCCGAATTCAAGCACCATGTTGTATTTCTGCGAGAAGCACTTGCCGGGATGGTCTGTGGAAATAATATATTAGAATACTAAAAAGTCAACAAGATTAGCAAAAAAATTGAGCATTTTATGTAATTTATTCAATTTTATGAAAACCGCACAAGAGTCCCAACTTCTTCCAACCGCCAAATTCAGACCTTGTCACTAAACATGGTTAAAGCCTTTTCAAGCGACGTTTCAATTCTAAATGGTGGTCTTTTACCAGGGCGATACTGAGTGTATATTCCACTACACGCGATATTAGCCACCTAGCCATTAATGTTTCAATCCTTACAACCCCACATAGAACTTTTCTATTATGGTGTATTAAGAGGAATTCAAATATTGTCACGTTTTTTGTAATTCGTGAAAATTTTATCTTTCTTTAAAAGGAGAATATACAGTAATTCTTTTCTGCTTGCAGAAATTACCACCTAAAGTCAATGTGCTTACAGTTGTTTTTGCTAATTAAACTAAAAGTTCGTAACAGAAACAGCAACAGGGGTAAAAATTGATTTTTACCTATTTAAGATAATATTAGCGCTACTTAAACGAAAATTTGAAACAGAAAAATCAGAAAAAGTACGGCCACACCCAGAACCATTGCCTTGCCGGGGCACCGCTCTACCAACTGAGCTAATGGGACCTTATCTCCTCGGGTCATATTTAACTGTATCATACTTCAAATAAGAACTACCAACATTGTCTCCATTGGTTTTTCTTATTTGAAGTATGATACAGTTAAGTATGACCGAAGAAGATAGGGTACCATTTGCTCAGTTGGTAGAGCGGTGCCCCGGCAAGGCAAAGGTCCTAGATGTGACCGTATCTTTTTCTAATTTTTTTGTTTAAAATTTTCGTTTAAGAATCGCTAATATTGTCTTCAATAATTCAAGTTTATAATTTGAGGTTTTACTCATTAAGTTATTCCAAACATTAAAAAGTAAAGTTCCCAAACAAATGGTAAAATTAATCAAACACACAGGATATATTAAGTATAAAACCCCGAACTTTAAATATATTCCAAAAAAGGACTCAGCCTCGTTACTCACGATAAAAAATATTTTCTGTGAATTATTAATGCTTTTAATATGATAAAAAAAAATAATACATATTATGAGATCTTACCGGCATTGACGGGTATAAAAACACTACGAATGTATGCATTCGACTCCATCACCAAGAACGTCGCCACAATGAAAAATAGGAGTTTGAATTGCATTTTAATAAATTTTTAAATTGATTTAAAAATGAATTTTAACTTTTGCGAAGTCAAAGAAGAATTCACAAACTGATGATTAATTAAACAATCGTTCGTATTTATACTAAAACTTACAGATAAGTGGAGTTGCGTAATTTTTTTGGTAAAACCGCTCCAGTGGTATAAAAGCTACATTGAAAATAGGACCAAACCCGATGAAGAAAGAATTGAATCATTTTAAGTGAATTATGAAGTTCCACAAGGCGGTACAGTATGTCAAATTTTATTATAACTTTTACTCGTTTTTCTAACTTTAAGGAAAATACCAGTACCGTGATGAGATAATTCCAATCCTTCAAAGATCACAAGTTTTTGATTCAACACGGTCTTTTCTGCACACGTCTATTTTGCCTTTATGTCAACATCAGATAGGATACTGGTAATTGGGTAAGCTGAGGTTAATTGTTCTTCCTTTGCTAGCTGATAAAAATTCAAATAATCCTGGGAATTATTGATCGGGATTATTATAAGTATCTATTGTACATTCCTGTCACCCCGGTTACACCAGGTAAGGTAGGTAGTGTAAATAAAATGAATTTATTTACCATTTTTTTATACCATTATTGTATTTTTATGAATGAAACTGTAAAAAATAAGATTTCAATGAACGCCGATTTATCGCCACTGAAGCCGACATGACTAATAGATAAAAAATCAAACCGTAAAAAACAACGTTTTTTATAATACTTCCTGTTTTCAATTTTCGATCTAGTTGCGTCATCTCTTGGACCGGCTAGTAGCCAATTTCAGAGTTTTGGTTTGGTTTGAACTTTTCTCCTTGACTGGATTTTAAACTACTGTAATTTTTTTAAATGTATCTCTTTATACATAAAAAATGGTTTGAGTGAGGATTGAACCATCCTCCCAAGGGAATGGAGTAAACTGTACCAAATCTCGATTGGGGAGGACCGACAATTATTTCGTATATTGACTGCTGTAATGTCATCGAATTTCAGAGAAATGCATATATGTCCTCGACAACGAGTCTATTTGGCGAGTTTTGACTCGATCGGATTAATAATCGCGTTATCGCCAAAGTTATCGCCGTTGTTCAGAATTGAAGCCATGCTTGAAATGGCTTTGGCTATATATGGTGACCAGATAAACTGAACCCAACCTTTTCTCCCCATATTCTTCCTCCCACTTCATTCTCACAATATACCTGCCCCAATTGGCAATGCCACAGCCCTACTGGTTTAGGATTGATACTCGTAGTTTGAATACTTGTGTGGTAGGTATCCATATAAAAAATCGAATCTATATTAATTATAATGAAATAATTAAAAACACTTTGTTTTAATCACTTTTATTTTTTTTTTTTTTTGGGAAACATGTCATTTATTGACAATAATAATAATAATTAATTATTGAAGACAATATTAGCGATTTCTAAACGAAAATCTGAAACAGAAAAATTAGAAAAGCATACGATCACATCTAGGACTCGAACCCAGGACTCTTGCCTTGCCGGGGCACCGCTCTACCACTGAGCTAATGGGACTCTATCCCCTTCTGTCACTTTTAACTGTATCATACTTCGAATAAGAACTACCAACATTGTCTTCAAATGCAATCTAGACAGCATTTTTTTAGATAATTTAGATATTTTAAGTTGGTAGAAACCATTTGTGTTTGAGTAATTGAAGTATCTTTATGTTACAGTAAATTATTTGTAAAAAACACGTGATATTTAGTAAAAAACTTAGCAAAAAAATAATTGATGGAGATTATTTCCAGTGTGTAAGACAGATTCGCAAGTCGCGCGTTCACAGATCCTGGGGAATGTGTAGCCCTTTATAGCCAAACTCAAGCACCATGCTGTATTTCTCATAAAAACACTTGTCAAATTGTGAAAATACTAACAAGTTAAACAAAGTGACCACGGCATCATCGATTGGGGTATGTTATGAGGATGATGGTATATGTCCGAGAAAGGAGATTGGGAAGAAGTGGAGAAGTACCTGGCTATTATGATCTGGACACCGAACACGGCAAAAGCCATTTCAAGCAACGTTTCAATTCTGAATGGTGGTATTTTGCCAGGGCGTTACTTAAAGTATCTATGGGCTACAATAGCCACCCAGCCGTTGAGGGTTCAATCCACTTCATTACACATGATCGTTCTCATGGTGTAGTACCTAAGAGGAATCCAATTACTGTCACATTTTTCGCAATTCTAGGAATGTGTATCAGCCATTAAAAAAGACAATGTTATGCGGTAATTCATTCATGCTTGTAGAAAATTAAAAACACTTAATGGCAAGTGGCTTAGTGTTATTTCTATTAAAACGGAATAAGCGACAGGGGTAAAATTCGATCTCCGCAAAACTAATAGTCAAATGAAACAAGCACACACACAATAAGTATTAAACTTCCAACTTTAAATTTGATCCAAAAACTATTCAACTGAAGCCTCTCGTTACTCAAGATAGAAAAAAGTCAAACATTAATGCTTTTGATTTGATAAAAAATGTGAATACACATGAGATCTTACCGTTGGCGGGAATAGAATCACGAAGAAGGTATGCATTCGACTCCATCACCAAGAACGTCGCCAAAATGAAAAATTGGAATTTGAATTGCATTTTTGTTAATTAATAAATTGATTTAAAATGAAGTTTTAACTTATGCGAAGTCAAGGAGGAATTCGCAAACTGTAGATTAATTAAAGAATCATTCAAAGAAGACTTTTGAGACGGAAATAATACCATAATCTTTGCTCAAAGGATTGATATAAATAATAACGACGTGTTATGTTCATACCAATCGAACAAAAATGTGGCACGTATCTATATATATATAAACTTTCTTATAAATATATATCTATTTTCAATTTTCGACCTGGTTGCGCCATCTCTTGGGCCAGGTATTAACCAATTACAAAGTTTTTTTTGGTTTGTCTGAGGATTGAATATTCCTCCCCAGGGACTGGAATAAACTCCGCTGAAAACTGCGCCAAATCACGATTTGAAAAGATTGACATTTATGTCGTATATTAACTGCTGTAACGTAATCCATTTTCACAGAAATGCTTGTATGCCGGCATGTGTAGTATATTGCACTGCCTTTAAGAGTTTTTTAAAGGCCTTAATCTCAAGTGAATAGTTACGTTGCATGAAATGGTCAGGAACTTACCAAACGTCCTATTCCTTATCTGTTCCCCTTCACATCTCGATTAGCCTAACATCATGCCCCAAATTGATGTAATCCTTATTCTACCGGTTTTCGAATGGAAGGTGCTCCGAGAAGCTGGCGTCATTGATTCATTCGGCAACGGCTCACACGAGGGAACCATACCAAACGCCTGCCCAACAGTGCTGATATTTGTCACATGAGCCCGGGTCGTTCCTACGAATCGTTTTACAATGTCATTGGTTAAAACAACTCTTAGGTAAGATTTGCTTACATCTTCTTCTCTTCAAACACCAAATGTGAATGGGTGTTCCGCTCATCGATAGGTATGTTAATTATATAATAACTCGGCTGTGGTACGATCTGTCTGCATCTTCCTCTCTTCAAAAAGAATCTCCGCCCAACGTCCTTAAAGATGACATAGGTATGGTTGCTGTAAGGAGTTATTTAAAAAAACACCCACTATTTGTGCAGTTGGAAATCCACTTTGACATTACACGGTATTTATTGCCAATATATGATGTAGACAGGAAGGAAGATTTGCCAAGATGGATTTAGATTGTCGTTTTTTATTATATTATCTGTCCGGAACTAGTGGAACAATTGGGGTGTTTTGTGAGGCTGAAGGGATGTGAGGAAAGTAATCAGAAAGGGAATGAAAATAAAAGTGGAAACACAAAATGAATGTTGAAAGTTGCATGTTTATTGAAATGCCTCAAAAATACAATAAAACGAAGTATTTATTGCAGGATGTTTGGTCTTGGTGAAGGCCGTATAGTTTAACAGATTTCCTTGGGGCAACATTTCGGGAAGACCTTGCTAAGATCTACGTCGCTAAGCTTGCATTCAGGTTTTACTTCAATTTGAAGGCATCTGAAACAAGCATTCATAATTTTTAGTTACACGTTTTTAGTATAGTTTTCACACATAATCTTTCACTTTCCCGCCGCATTTGAAAATGCCTGTCTGATTCGGTCAGTGGGTCTTGGAGTGACGGACGTATGTATCCATCCCTCCTACTACGGTGCAAGGTGATGGGTCGGGAGAGTTCTGCTGGAGAGGTCAAATGGTCTCCCTCCCGACACGGCCCGCCACGCAATAAGTGGGCTGACGAATCCGCCGAGATCTAGAAAAACCTCACCCATGAACCTGGGCACCCTACTAAGTCACTGGTCGTAACTTAACACTTGAGGTGTTGGTTATCCAATAAATGGTTCCTGGAGCGGCGGTACCCAGACCTGCCTCCCAAATTGAAATATTGCCGAACAAGGCAATCAAATGTATTTTGGGCACAAAGAACAGATGGATTGAATAATGAGTAATAGAATTAAAAGAGTACGTCCTTTAACTGTAGATGGGTAAATGGAGGTTGGTAACAGAAGTCCACCGTTGGCTGCTTCTCTCAAATAGTATGATAACTGGTGAATAAATAAATAATTTGATTTATTGCGTTACCCTTCAATGACGAGTTCATATTCATTTTCAGGGTGTAATACGGAGTCGCAAGTCACACGTTCACATTTCTCAGGGACTGGATATGCTTTGCCGAATTCAAGCACCATGTCGTTTTTCTTCCAGAAGCACTTGTCGGGATGGTCTGTGGAAATAAAAACAAATAAAGTATAAGAATACTAAAAAGTCAACAAGATTAGCAAAAAAATTGAGCATTTTTTGTAATTTATTCAATTTTATGAAAACCGCACAAGAGTCCCAACTTCTTCCAACCGCCAAATTCAGATCTGGTCACTAAACATGGTTTAAGCCTTTTCAAGCAACGTTTCAATTCTAAATGGTGGTCTTTTACCAGGGCGATACTGAGTGTATATTCCACTACTCGCGATATTAGCCACCTAGCCAATAAAGTTTCAATCCTTACAACCCCACATGGAACTTTTCTATTATGGTGTATTAAGAGGAATTCAAATATTGTCACGTTTATTGTAATTCGAGGAAATTTTATCTTTCTTTAAAAAGGAGAATATACAGGATTATGTCCAAGAAAACCATATATGCATCCAACGGAAAATCTCCTAATTACAAATAATATACTAGATATTAGGAAACTATTCATTAAAAAGATCATTCAAATAAACTGCATAAAATCCTCACCATGCCACGTAACTCACCCACATAACACAAGGGCTAAATCACAGAATCAACTTCAAGTGCCAAAAATTAATTCAACCTTTGCCAAAAGCACGAATCCTTCCTAGAACCTTACATCTTCAACACCTTCCTAAAAGAAACCACTTACTGCAACACTCATAAATACCCAAACAGTTTACTTAAACATTTCAACACATGGTTACTACATAAAAAAGGGCATGCATCAGAAAATTTCTAGCAATCCCTTCTTAGTCTAATTCTCATTCCTTATTTACAAACATGTGTTATTTACATTTATAGTGATTTACTCTTTCTTATTAAAACTGCCTATGTTTTACGCATGCCTAATTTATCAATACCTAATACTGTTGTTTAAACTATTTTTTGATATGTTATTATTATGAGATTTAGACGCTACCATTTTGTTAATTTAAACTTCCCACGAAATTCCTGTTTTTATGTAACTAAATATGGAATGCTCCATGTATATATTGATATATATATTTGTATAAATGTATGTGAATGTGTAAGCATATATATGTACCCGCCTCAGAACAGAAATCTTCTAGTGAGGCGGGTTACTTTCACATTTGTAATATTGATCATGTAATTGCAATAAACGCCCGGGTTTCCGGCAATTAATATATTTATTTATATACAGTAATTCTTTTCTGCTTGCAGAAATTACCACCTAAAGTCAATGTGCTTACAGTTTTTTTAGCTAATTAAACTAAAAGTTCGTAACAGAAACAGCAACAGGGGTAAAAATTGATTTTTACCTATTTAAGATAATATTTGCGCTACCTAAATGAAAATTTGAAACAGAAAAATCAGAAAAAGTACGGCCACACCCAGAACCATTGCCTTGCCGGGGCACCGCTCTACCAACTGAGCTAATGGGACCATATCTCCTCGGGTCATATTTAACTGTATCATACTTCAAATAAGAACTACCAACATTGTCTCCATTGGTTTTTCTTATTTGAAGTATGATGCAGTTAAGTATGACCGAAGGAGATATGGTCCCATTTGCTCAGTTGGTAGAGCGGTGCCCCGGCAAAGCAAGGGTCCTAGATGTGACCGTATCTTTTTCTAATTTTTTTGTTTAAAATTTTCGTTTAAGAATCGCTAATATTTTCTTCAATAATTCAACTTTAAAATTTGAGGTTTTACTCATTAAGTTATTCCAAATATTAAAAAGTAAAGTTCCCAAAACAAATGGTAAAATTAAACAAACACACAGGATATATTAAAAATAAAACGCCGAACTTTAAATATATTCCAAAAAAGGACTCAGCCTCGGTACTCACGATAAAAAAATAATTTTCTGTGAATTTTTAATGCTTTTTATATGATAAAAAATGTTAATACATATTATGAGATCTTACCGGCGTTGACGGGTATAAAAACACGACGAATGTATGCATTCGACTCCATCACCAAGAACGTCGCCAAAATGAAAAATAGGAATTTGAATTGCATTTTTGTAAATTTTTAATTTGATTTAAAAATGAATTTTAACTTTTGCGAAGTCAAAGAGGAATTCACAAACTGACGTTTAATTAAAGAATCGTTCGTATTTATACTAAAACTTACAGGTAAGTGGATTTGCATAATTTTTTGGGTAAAACCGCTCCAGTGGTATAAAAGCTGCATTGAAAATAGGACCAAACCCGATGAAGAACGAAGTGAATCATTGTAAGTGAATTATGAAGTTCCACAAGGCGGTACACTACGTCAAATTTTATTATAACTTTAACTCGTTTTTTAAACCTCAAGGAAAATACCAGTAACGTGATGAGATAATTCCAATCCTTCAAAGATCACAAGTTTTTGATTCAACACAGACTTTTCTTCACACGTCTACTTTGCCTTTATGTCAACATCAGATAGGATACTGGTAATTGGTTAAGCTGAGGTTAATTGTTCTTCCTTTGCTAGCTGATAAAAATTCAAATACTCCTGGGAATTATTGACCGGGATTATTAGAAATATCTATTGTACATTCCTGTCACCCCGATTACACCAGGTAAGGTAGGTAGTGCAAATACAATTAATTTATGTACCAAATTGTTATACCATTATTGTATTTTTATGAATGAAACTGTAAAAAATAAGATTTCAATGAACGCCGATTTATCGGCACTGAAGCGGACATGGCTACTACATAGATAAAAAATCAAACCGTAAACAACAACGTTTTTAATAATATTCCCTGTTTTCTATTTTCGACGTAGTTGCGTCATCTCTTGGACCAGCTAGTAGCCAATTTCAGAGTTTTTGTGGTGTAGTTTGAACTTTTCTCCCTGACTGTATTTTAAAATACTGTAAATTTTTTAAATGTGTCTCTTTAAACATAAAAAATGGTTTGTATGAGGATTGAACCATCCTCCCAAGGGAATGGAGTAAACTGAACCAAATCTCGACTGGGGAGGACCGGCAATTATTTCGTATATTGACTGCTGTAATGTCATCGAATTTCAGAGAAATGCATTGAAATGGCTTTGGCTATATATGGTGACCAGATAAACCCAAAGATATTAGAAGAACGAGATATGCTATGTTGGCCGCCGTACCGTAGCCGGAGTACTACCTAATTAGGGTACTTTGAACGGTATCGGGACGTGTACGCACAGAAATCTGTTCTATGTATTAGTGCGGATACCTTAGCGCAAGCGAAGGTGTGCAGTAGTATTGGTGAACAAAACCGGCGACACTCGGCAAAACAATTCCTCTCAGTACGAACTGCGCGTAGCACATCTCGTTCTTCTAATATCTTTGGATAAACCGAACCCAACCTTTTCTCCCTATATTCTTCCTACCACTTCATTCTCACAATATACCTGCCCCAATTGGCAATGCCACAGTCCAAATGGTTTAGGATTGATACTCGTAGTTTGAATTCTTGTGTGGTAGGTATCCACATAAAAAAATCGAATCTATATTAATTTTAATGAAATAATTAAAAACACTTTGTTTAAATCACTTTTAATTTTGTTTGTTTTGGCATACATCTCATTTATTAACAATAATAATAATATTTAATTATTGAAGACAATATTAGCGATTTCTAAACGAAAATCTGAAACAGAAAAATTAGAAAAGCATACGGTCACATCTAGGACTCGAACACAGGACCCTTGCCTTGCCGGGGCACCGCTCTACCACTGAGCTAATGGGACCCTATCCCCTTCGGTCACTTTTAATTGTATCATACTTCGAATAAGAACTACCAACATTGTCTTCATTTTTATTGGCAACTATCTTTATGTATGATCGCAAGATTCAACCCGAACTAAATGCAATCTAGACAGCATCTTTTTAGATAATTTAGAAAATTAAAGTTGGTAGAAACCATTTGTGTTTGAGTAATTGAAGTATCTTTATGTTACTGTAAATTAACTGCAAAAAACACGTGACATTTAGTAAAGAACTTAGCAAAAAAATAATTGATAGAGATTATTTCCAGTGTGTAAGACAGATTCGCAAGTCGCGCGTTCACAAATCCTGGGGACTGTGTAGCCCTTTATAGCCAAACTCAAGCACCATGCTGTATTTCTCATAAAAACACTTGTCAAATTGTGAAAATACTAACAAGTTAAACAAAGTGACCACGGCATCATCGATTGGGGTATGTTATGAGGATGATGGTATATGTGCGAGAAAGGAGATTGGGAAGAAGTGGAGAAGTACCTGGCTATTATGATCTGGACACCGAACACGGCAAAAGCCATTTCAAGCAACGTTTCAATTCTGAATGGTGGTATTTTGCCAGGGCGTTACTTAAAGTATCTATGGGCTACAATAGCCACCCAGCCGTTGAGGGTTCAATCCACTTCATTACACATGAACGTTCTCATGGTGTAGTACCTAAGAGGAATCCAATTACTGTCACATTTTTCGCAATTCTAGGAATGTGTATCAGCCATTAAAAAAGACAATGTTATGCGGTAATTCTTTCATGCTTGTAGAAAATTAAAAACATTTAATGGCAAGTGGCTTAGTGTTATTTCTATTAAAACGGAATAAGCGACAGGGGTAAAATTCGATCTCCGCAAAACTAATAGTCAAATGAAACAAGCACACACACAATAAGTATTAAACTTCCAACTTTAAATTTGATCCAAAAACTATTCAACTGAAGCCTCTCGTTACTCAAGATAGAAAAAAGTCAAACATTAATGCTTTTGATTTGATAAAAAATGTGAATACACATGAGATCTTACCGTTGGCGGGAATAGAATCACGAAGAAGGTATGCATTCGACTCCATCACCAAGAACGTCGCCAAAATGAAAAATTGGAATTTGAATTGCATTTTTGTTAATTAATAAATTGATTTAAAATGAAGTTTTAACTTATGCGAAGTCAAGGAGGAATTCGCAAACTGTAGATTAATTAAAGAATCATTCAAAGAAGACTTTTGAGACGGAAATAATACCATAATCTTTGCTCAAAGGATTGATATAAATAATAACGACGTGTTATGTTCATACCAATCGAACAAAAATATGGCACGTATCTATATATATATAAACTTTCTTATAAATATATATCTATTTTCAATTTTCGACCTGGTTGCGCCATCTCTTGGGCCAGGTATTAACCAATTACAAAGTTTCTTTTGGATTGTCTGAGGATTGAATTTTCCTCCCAGGGACTGGAATAAACTCCGCTGAAAACTGCGCCAAATCACGATTTGAAAAGATTGACATTTATGTCGTATATTAATTGCTGTAACGTAATCCATTTTCACAGAAATGCTTGTATGCCGGCATGTGTAGTATATTGCACTGCCTTTAAGAGTTTTTTAAAGGCCTTAATCTCAAGTGAATAGTTACGTTGCATGAAATGGTCAGGAACTTACCAAACGTCCTATTCCTTATCTGTTCCCCTTCACATCTCGATTAGCCTAACATCATGCCCCAAATTGATGTAATCCTTATTCTACCGGTTTTCGAATGGAAGGTGCTCCGAGAAGCTGGCGTCATTGATTCATTCGGCAACGGCTCACACGAGGGAACCATACCAAACGCCTGCCCAACAGTGCTGATATTTGTCACATGAGCCCGGGTCGTTCCTACGAATCGTTTTACAATGTCATTGGTTAAAACAACTCTTAGGTAAGATTTGCTTACATCTTCTTCTCTTCAAACACCAAATGTGAATGGGTGTTCCGCTCATCGAAAGGTATGTTAATTATATAATAACTCGGCTGTGGTACGATCTGTCTGCATCTTCCTCTCTTCAAAAAGAATCTCCGCCCAACTTCCTTAAAGATGACAAAGGTATGGTTGCGGTAGGGAGTTATTTAAAAAAACACCCACTATTTGTGCAGTTGGAAATCCACTTTGATATCACACGGTATTTCTTGCCAATATATGGTGTAGACAGGAAGGAAGATTTGCCAAGATGGATTTAGATTGTCTTTTTTTATTATATCTGCCCGGAACTAGTGGAACAATTGGGGTGTTTTGTGAGGCTGAAGGGATGTGAGGAAAGTAATCAGAAAGGGTAGAGGATGTTGATGATGTTCCTGACTATTCATACCTGGCCACCAATAGGCATTATATAAGATAAGGCATTCGATAGATTGGTTAACCAGTCTTAACTAACTAACTAACTAACCATCACGCCGTTTCCCCGCAGGGGTAGGCAGAGAGGACGGACCGCCAAACAACTTGTCTTAGCACACACTCCTTGCCTCATTCACATTCATACATCGTCTCATACATATTCTTCTATTGTTCTGACTCTTGACATGGCCCGACTAAAGTATCTGATTCACTTGGTCGTGCCATGTCTTCCTCGGGTGTCCCCGACTTCTGCTACCATTCACATTTTCATCGTATATTCTACTTACACTCCTTTCTTCGCTCATTCGCTCTACATGCCCAAACCATCTAAGCGTCCCTTTCTTGACCTTACTCATTACGCTTACATCAGCCTTGAACTCTTTGCGGATCTCCACATTCCTCAAACGATCATACATGGTTTTACCACACATACGCCTCAGGGATCTCATTTCAACAGCATTCAATCTACTTTCATCCTTTCTTTGCCAGTTCCATGCCTCACTTCCATACATCAGGGTAGGTACCAGCACTCCATTGTGGACTGTTAACTTCGCTTCTTTGGAGAATTTTTTGTTAGCGCCAACTGCGTTCAGTCCTCCATTAATGGAGTTACATGCATTTACTCTTCTTTCAATATCTCTGTCAGCCTTCCCATCTCTCCTAAATACACAAACTCATCCACCTGCTCCAACCAGTAAACCAGTCTTGCCAGCCTTAAATCCAAAATTGAACCAATAACAAAAAATTTAAGCATAAGATCTGTCACATAGTCATCTGTTAGGGTGGAATAATAATAAAAGTGGAAACACAAAATGAATGTTGAAAGTTGCATGTTTATTAAAATGCCTCAAAAATACAATAAAACGAAGTATTTATTGCAGGATGTTTGGTCTTGGTGAAGGCCGTATAGTTTAACAGATTTCCTTGGGGCAACATTTCGGGAAGACCTTGCTAAGATCTACGTCGCTAAGCTTGCATTCAGGTTTAGCTGCAATTAGACTGCATCTGAAACAAGCATTTATAATTTTTAGTTTTTCGTTTTTAGTAAAGTTTTCATACATAATCTCTTTTAATTTCCCGCCGCATTCGCCGCCCGGTCAGTGGGTGACGGACGTATGAATCTATCTCTCACACTACGGTATGAAGTGATGGGTCGGGAGAGTCTTGTTGGAGAGGTCAAATGGTCTGCCTCCCGATACGGCCCACCACGCAGTAAGTGTGCTGACAAATTTACAGCGGGGACCTAGAGAAACCTCACCCATGAATCTGGGCACTGCTAAGTCACCGACCTTAGATAATTAATAAATTAGATGCCTAACACTTGATCCAATAAACGGTTCCTGGGGCGGCGGTACCCATACCCGCCTCCCAAATTGAAATTATGCACGTTTCATAAAAAAAATATTGGCGAACAAGGCTTTAAAATATGTTTAAAGTCCTGGTTTGGGCACAAAAAAACAGATGGATTGAATAATGAGTAATACAGTTCGTCCTTTAACCGTCGATGGGTAAATGGTGGTTGTTAACAGAAGTCCTCCGTTGGCTGCTTCTTTTAAATAGTATGATAACTGGTGAATAAATAAATAATTTGATTTTTTGCGCTACCCTTCAATTAAGAGTTCATATTTATTTCCAGGGTGTAATACGGAGTCGCAAGTCGCACGTCCACATTTCCTGGGAAGTGGGTAGTCCTTTTCAAACTCAAGCACCATGTTGTATTTCTCCAAGAAACACTTGCCGGGATAGGCTGTGGAAATAAAAACAAACAAAATGTGAGAATACTAAAAAGTCAAAAAAGATATATAAAAAGTATATATTTTATTTTTAGTGAATACCGCACAAGATTCCCAACCATTTCCGATCACCAGAAACCAGTGAAACTATGGGATAATAGGATGTACCCTATTGGGGTATGTTGTGAGACCGAAGGTAGTGGGGAGGGGAAGGAGATAAAAGTGGGGAAGTACCTGGCTATGAAGATCTGGCCACCAACAACGGCTAAAGCCATTTCATTTAACGTTTCAAGCCTACCATTACAATCTTACAATCGATGTATTTAGACTGTGCTCACGTAAATTAGGTTTAGTTTTCAATACCATAAAAATTTACGTAACTTATAATAATAATCAGTACAGTAAAAGGAACAGTATAGGGAACAATTTTGCCACCGGTTGGGCAGTTTTGTGAGGCGGGTTAAGGTAGGAACTGTAGGAAGGGATTTTTTAATGAGGGTCTTGAAGAAGCCCGGATTATATGAAGGAGGAAAATCAGATACCGGTAGCTCGTTACAATTTTTGTGCTGACTTGAACAACTTGAACAAACATAAAATGTGAATGGATGTTACGCTCATGCAGAGGTATGTTAATTATATCAAGTCTTTTGTCTTTCAAGATTTATGAAAAAGAGTACCACTTCTTGGAAAGCGGTTCAGAGTAAAAAAATATAATATGATTAAATCTTAGAATGGACGATCTGTTTTCTTTCTGGCGCCACTGTCAGTTGGATGGACCCAAAAGTACGCAGAATTTTGACACTCGAAATAAAATAATTTATAGAGGTGTTTACGAAGACGTCGCTTAAAGATGAAACATATTACAGAAGACGAAAATCATTAAAATAATCGTGAAATACGAATACGAAATATTAGTAATAACGTTTGCCTTGAATGAAAAGCAACGAGATTTTCCGAAATCAAGATACTATTCTGTTGAATCTTAGCAGCCCCGGCAAGGGTCCTAGATGTGACCGTATCTTTTCTGATTTTTTTGTTTAAAATTTTCGTTTAAGAAGCACTAACATTATCTTCATTAATCAAATATTAATTTTGAGGTTTAAATCATTAAGTTATTCCAAAAATAAAAAGTAAAATTTGATGTTCCCAAAACAAATGGTAAAATTTAACAAACACACAGGATATATTAAGTATAAAACGCCGAACTTTAAATATATTCCAAAAAGGACTCAGCCTCGTTACTCACGATAAAAAATAATTTTCTGTGAAATATTAATGCTTTTTATATGATGAATGTTGGTAAATTATGAGATCTTACCGGCATTGACGGGTATAAACTCACGACGAATGTATGCATTCGACTCCATCACCAAGAACGTCGCCACAATGAAAAATAGGAATTTGAATTGCATTTTTAATTTGATTTAAAAGTGAAGTTTTAACTTTTTCGAAGTCAAGGAGAAATTCGCAGACTGACGATTAATTGAAAAATCGTTCGTATTTATAATAAGACATACCTACAGATAGTGGAGTCGCGTAATACGAGTATAGGTACATAATTTGTTGGGTAAAACCGCTCCAGTGGTATAAAAACTACATTGAAAATAGGACCAAACCCGATGAAGAAAGAAGTGAACCATTTTAAGCGAATTACGGAGTTCCACAAGGCGCTACACTAGGTCAAATTTTATTTTAACATTAACCCGTTTTTCTAACCTTAAGGAAAATAACATTACCATGATGAGTAAATTCAAATAAAACCTCCTAGATCACAAGTTTTTGATTCAACGCGCACCTTTCTTTGCACGTTTACATTGCCTTTATGTCTACATCAGATTGGATAGTAGTAATTAGGTAAGTTGAGGGTAATTTTTCTTATTTTGCTAGCTGATAAAAATACAAATTATCCTGGGAATTATTGACTGGGATTATTATAAATATTACTGTTACCCCGGTTACACCAGGTAAGGTAGGTAGTGCAAATACAGTTAATTTATGTACCAAATTATTACACCATTATTGTATTTTTATGTATTAAACTGTAAAAAATAATATTTCAATGAGCGCCGATTTATCGGCACTGAATCCGGCATGGCTCCTAGTAAGAAGATAAAAAATCAACAAAGTTTTTTTTTTTAAATAATACTGCTTTTTTCAATTTTCTATATACTGTAAATTTTTTAAATGTGTTTTTTTACATAAAAATGGTTTTAATGAGGGTTGAACCTTCCTTCCAAGGGAATGGAGTACGCCAAATCCCGATTGGGGAGGACCGACATTTATTTCGTATATTGACTACTGTAATGTCATCGAATTTCAGAGAAATGCATATATGTCCTCGACAACGAGTCTATTTGGCGAGTTTGGACTCGATGGATTTGCATTCTGTCAGATTAAACCACCGAGACTGATGGATTAGGAGGATCCACTTATCTCATCCAAAAAATGAATGCCTCCTCGTGGCAACAAGTAATTTCTGTTGCAATGTATTTATTTTGAACATAAGGCAGGCGACACATTACGATAAACGCATCATAGCTTGTTCTATTTCAGCGCATCCCATTCCCATTGCTAGTGTATGGCGAGCAATACACAGAAATAGGCCAAGTCACGAAAATATAACGCGCTTATAGCGTGGTCTGTCACAGGCTTTATGTTCGATGGCCCTGTACAAGACTTAGACAGGTAAAGATAATGTCGAAGTATGCAAAAATGTCAAATTTATACATTTTTCAGTGAAATTTCAACATTTCAATGAAATTGAAACAATTCAAAATAGATTTTGTATTAAACTTAACTTAAGAAGTCAAATATAACTTGTTTTGAAGCTGGGAAGAGCTTCTTTAGGCGAATCTTTGATACCCATGTCGTAATTAATGGTTTTTTGAACTTGTTATTTGATGGATTTCTGTTAAATACTATTAGTTAGAAATACATGTGTTTTTATGTATCACTTTAATTTAAAATTGTCGTACTTTAGACCTAAATCGAATAAACAAATTAATAAAAAACTGGAAATTTTATTATTATCACTAGAGGTTAAATAGTACGGCAGAACACAGATAAACAGTGCCGAGATAATATATTTTGTGCTTGTAAACAATTTTTCTATGAACAAAAAATGGGTTTATCCGAAATTCGATAAAAACAACTTGCATACGTGCTTGGAAACATCAATCATTATTAAACATCGCGTTATCGCCAAAGTTATCGCTGTTATTCAGAATTGAAGTCATCTTTGAAATGGCTTTGGCTATTTATGGTGACCAGATATGAACGTGCAGAGTTCCCAACCTTTATCTCCCATATTCTTCCTCCCACTTCGTCTTACAACATACCTGCCCCGGTTGGCGATGCCAAAGTCCCACTGGCTTCGGATTGACAGTTTGAATTCTTGTGTGTTATTCACATAAAAAAATAACACCTTTATCAATTTTTTTTTGGTAAACATGCCATGTATTAATAATACTAATAATACATTAATTTGTTAATGTATCTTTAGCTTCTCTTACATTTCTACATCATATTACGATATTTTATACGACTTTGCAATATCGACAAAATGTCCACAGCTTTCTTGGCTGGGAATGCAGCTGGTATTCAGTAGTGCCCCTAAAGGTCCATCTACACGCTCAATTCTACTTGCACAAACACTATATTTAACACCACCGCGCAAACGCATATTTATATATATATATATATATTTTCCTATCGAATTCCATGCTAATTTTGGCAACAATTATATTTGGCCTAAACTGATTGCACATGCAACACAGTCTTTATAATATGATATGTAGATCCGTCTTCACGCAGCGTTTTGCATACGCAATCAGTTTGTGCCAAATTGATTACTATCAAAATTAACAGGGATTTCTTTAGTATATTCAAGTGAGATTGATCACCCTTGAGGTGATTTTCTCAAGAAAACGGCGCTATATAAATAATCCAATCATTATTATTATCAAGTAAGTTTGTTCTAGAAAGATTGAGTGTAGACGATCCTTTAGGGGCACTTATAATAATAATAATATTTGGCTAATTTATATAGCGCCGTTTTCGTGAGAAATCACCTCAAGGCCGCTGTACAAATTTATTTCTTAAATAGTTAATACTAGAACTACTGACTTATCTCAAAGACTTATATCTAGTGACTTACGACTAAGGCCTATAACTAATATCTTAACTTCATATATACGAGTATTTACATATTTAGCAACTTATAACTAAAATTAATATTAACAATCTAATCTTACTAACGCCAGAAGAAGAAGGAAGTTCTATTATATTAGGGTGTTTTTATTGTTAGATGGATATATATGTTAAATGAATGAAATTATTGAATAAAATCAATAGTCAATCTTAAACGCATTTAGATGATTCATATGCTAACAATTAAACCGATTGATTTGTTATGTTCCCGCTGATATTGTCCATTGTCCATTGGTAGGCAAGTCAATAGCAACATTGAATGAACGGAATCGCTAGATAATTGAACAATTACGGTATAAAAAAATGAAAATAAATAAACATTTGGATAGAATGACGGATTTATGGAAATGAGTGTCTGAAAAAGTGAGTTTTTAGTTTGGATCTAAATTCTGTTGGGCTGGTTATACATCTCAATTCCATAGGAAGTTTATTCCAAGCCTTAGGGCCGGATACTCCGAATGCACGATCACAAAACTTAGTGTTCGGATTTCGCTTAGGCTCTTTCAACCTTCCAATTGCAGATGATGTCGCTGATCTAAGGGTTGACATACATAATAAAGAATTTAAGTAAAACAAAATACAAATTCTAATTAAATCAAATGTTTATTGGAGACACAAATGAAAAAATATCTTTGTTTTAAACCACTTTATTACATTTATAGACGTCGACCGGTTTCGGTTGAACTCAACCTTCATCAGGAAATACCGGTAATACCATCAGGAAATATCAAAAAATACCGGTTTTTCAGAATTCGCCGAACACCTAATTAACACTAATCATACATTTAATAGAACGACAGGAGTTCAAATACTACATAAAAATAAAATAGGAATACGTCTCAATAATCTAGAATCATTGGAAATCTCAAAAGCAAGTAAAAATAAAAATAATTACCCAATTTTAAACAAACAGATAGAATTCACTAAAAGCCCTATTTTAAAGATGTTTCCTTTCTCCCTGGGTAATCCCCACCCCTCCCCGACCCCACTACCTACTCCGCTGCCCTGATGCTCTCTCCCTCACATTTATATACTTTCTCTTTCTTTATTGTTTACTTAATAATCTTCCTCTGTATTATATTTTAGTTTATATTTTTACTGTCCTGATGAAGGTTGAGTTCAACCGAAACCGGTCGACGTCTATAAATGTAATAAAGTGGTTTAAAACAAAGATATTTTTTCATTTGTGTAATAATGTCAAGCCACAAAGTGTTTGCTTCCTTCGATAGTTTATTGGAGAGTTGAGCGCAGAAATAGAAGGATTTATGCTTGCCATTTAGGATAGAGTCGAGTATGTAATTAAAATTCTAATTAAATCGAATGAAATTCAAATAAAAAACAATCATTAACACAAGTACTTTTAACTTTCAATAGGCATTTTATAAAATTTATCAATTATGTTGTTTTGCAAGGTTTTTTTTGGGTTTGTTTAAATTTAACACGTGAGTTGAAGAGTATCTACCAGTTTCATTGTTATTGCCATTTTCTTTATACAGACGACACATGAGAGAGATAGGGTGATATATTATACGCATCATAGAGGAGGCCCCGAGGGAAATCTTTAGAGAAGCCATTTGGAGGCAAATGAGGTATTTTTGGAAAAATAAACAATTTTATTTGAAATATTTTTAATACTTGGCTCGCAGATATTATTTCAGCCCTGCGAAGAGATCGTCCATCTTGGTCGTATGCGTTACTTAACGTCGAGGGAAAACATAATTAAAAGTGAGTAATGAATTTATGACATTTGCGTTAATGCTTTTTTTCTTGGTAAAAACAGAATATTGTTGCCAAGGTCTAAAACATTTTTATTTTCTTTATTTATTTAGTTCTTTATTAGTTAAAAAAAGTGAGGCTTGTTCAAAACGTGTCGATCTCATAATTAGAGAAATAGGTACATAACCAACAAAATAGGTATAAAAACAGTTAATATACATCATGGCATGAAAAACATCCTTACAGATTTTGGAAGGAAAGCCTGTTCAGCCACACAAAAATTAGTTTTATTGGATTTAAGACCAAAATTCTTAAACAAACCAAATTTTTTTATCAAAAGGTCTACTAAGGATGTTTACAATTTTGTTTATTTGTGTTTTAAATTAGAAAATATGGGCCATTAAAGTTTAACAATTATTTGTGAGTTAAATTAACAACATAAACTTGCCGTCTACTATGAGTACTATCTTAATATACTTACTATCTACTATGAGCCTTACCAATAAATGTGTATAAACAACCTTACATAATCCATTGATCTCCGGTGACTTTTTTTTTCAAATCGTCCACATTTCTTAACTGGTAGTTCAGCCGAAACCACTCAACCCATCAAATTGACCACAGATGACCAATTACGAGTAGTGCTGATTTTTTTTTAATAAAAAACGTCAAAAATGTCACCGGAGACCAAAATTTCATTTACATTTTTACTCCAAATAATGTCAGGATTTACTGGTTAAAGTAATTCAAGTATGTCCCTTAACACCCTGTACAATATGGCATTTAAGAAAAAAAAATCCTTATGGATTTTAAAACGAACGGCAGCGCGGCACAAAAACGGCCAAATACTAAACAAAACCGAATAATTTTTTTAATCAAAGGTCTAGTATATGTGCTATTCTGTTTTTTAAATTATAAAATATGGGCCATAGAATTAGATACTTATGATTTTAGGGGCACTTTTGGCAACTATTTGTATGTAATTTTAATTATTAAAAAAAAATTCCCTATCTACTATGGGCCTTATTAATAAACTTGTTTTAAATTTTACGCAACTGAAGAAGAACTATCAATGTAGAGATTGTTTTTATTTTATTTAAATACGCCAAACTAGGCAAATACCTGTATCATTGTGGTAACATAAAACAAATTAGAAAATGAAACATATTTAATAATGCATATATGTGGTAAAACTTTTAATATAAAAAACATCAATAATATAAAATAGTAAAAATAATAATAAATATTGACATCTACCAAGCTCCCAGACTCTCTACTCATTTACGGCTCCAAAGACTAAGATGGGCCGGACATGTGCACCGAATGCCAAGCACACGTGTACCAAAGAAGGTTCTAACAGGACACCCGGGAGGCAAACGAAAGGCGGGCAGACCTAGGCTAAGATGGGAGGACGATGTCAGGAAAGATGCCAGAGGACTACTCCATGTTGCAGATTGGAAGACGACGGCCGAGGACAGAGGGCGGTGGAGGCTCATGTTAAAGGAGGCCAAGGCTCGAAATGGGCTGTAGCGCCATTGAAGAAGAAGAAGAAAAATAATATAAAAACAAATTAGTATAAAAAACAAGAATAACTGATTTGGGTGTCTCGGTGTTGATAGGCAAATACGGAGACGTCATGTTGTATAACAGCAAACTATAAATCTGCTTCTTCAGTTTTGGAGTCCAGTCCTATCCAGTCAAGTCCAGTTTTCAATTTAGTCAGACCATGATTTTATTCAAAGAGCCTTCCGATTCTGTTCTGCCACTTTCAACCAGCCATACTGTAATTCGCTTTTCAAGAGGGTCTGTTTTATATTGCTATTGCTGTTTGATTCCATTATATACTTTAGGCACCTATATTTACCTTTGGTTGATTGTCAGTTGTGTAAAGTTTAAAATTTATTTATTTAGTAAAGGGTAAGTTTATAATAATTAAATACAGCAACGAATTAAAAAAAAACATTTTGACCTCAAATTCAAAATTGCACATTTGTGAAAATTCACGGTCCTCTTAATGGTATTACTGAAAATTGTATTTTCCAAAAATTGCCAAATTTAGTTTAAAAAAAAAGAATACCTGTTTTTTCCTTCAAAAACAATGATCATCGTAAATAATGAAAAGAAAAAACTTCCGTCGTTATTTTTTATTTCAAGTGTTCATTTGTTTATTATCACCGTAAAATACCCAAACGCAAGAGAATTATCAATATTTGGAATGTAAATAACGGTTCCATGATAACCCAACACACCTTTAAAAAGTGATATAAAGTCATTAGAAACGATGAAAAAAAAAAAAACCTAACCTAACGTAACCTAACCTAATCTACTTAACCCAGTTAATAATGTTTTTCTTTTATCACTTTCCATGACGTTATATAACTTTTGAAAGATGTGATGAATTATCATTTTGTTGATTTATCCGGTCACCGTAAATAATCTATCTATCTATTTATATATAAGACCGGTCGGTGGCCGAGTTGACATCGCGCTTGGGTCCCACTCAGGCGTAGTGGGTTAAATTCCTCGGCTGACTAAGTCCTCCATCACAACACAAGCAACATTTTCAGCTTACTGTGGTGGTATTAGGAGATTTTCAAATATTGTCAGGTTATTCGTAACCCGGGAATGTTTGTCTGTCTTTTTAAAAAAAAAATATATATATATATATATATATATATATATGTAAGAGTGTCTGGCGGACCCCTGACTTGATTTGTATACAAATCTAAAGTTTTATTCCGGGAGTGATGAAAATAATCACACTTGACCTTTGAAGATACATGAGGAAAGTCACTGTCTGTATAAGATTTAGAAAAAAACATTATTTCCAAATCCTACTTTTCTTAATGCATAATATTGATACTTCTTTACAAAATTTTTAATCTAACGAAAGTACAAACTGTCACAATTGATTTCCGAAAACTGCGTAATTCGATAATTTAGAGTTTTTTTATGAATTGGTAACACTTTTTCCAGCGACCACCGATTTGACAGTTGATTTGTGCTCGGTTTGCCATTTCACCATTTTATGGTTACTAACTTTTTGTTCCACAATTGGAAGGCATTGTGGAAGAGCTCGCCACAATCAATCTATTGAATGAAACTTTTGACGAGTGCATAATTTCGTATTACAGACCTGTGAATGTCCTCCAGGATCAGGTGTATCGTGGATTTTTCTTTAGATTATTGTCTGTGTGGATATGCAAAGTCGCTAGACTACGTCAATAAACCAGAGACGGTGGACGACGTTGAAGCTAACATTGCCGATATACGGTCCCAGCTGCTCGAAAATTAGACAGAAACTAGACTAAACTTAGAGATTGCGCTCTATTCGGGCCAGCCCCGGTGTTCATATGCTCGAAATCATATTTAAACACTAATGGCTTAAAATTATCTATCTTATAAAGCCAATACCATGGCTATTAAAAAATGCCCTTTACAATATCTAAAATAATGTTTTTCTAGTATCCCAAATCCCGAGGAATAGTTTAACGGAAAGCGGATAAGATTGGCATTATGTGGTAAGAAATAATGAAAAACGATAATTAACATAACATAAACACAGTTATAACATTCATTTTGTGTTCACAAGTTAAATTAAACATTAAATTTTTTTAATGTAATATGAGGAATATAGATACATAAATATTTAACAATATTACATTTTAGATCATCATTGGTTATGTATACCTTATCAGAAAAGAGAAGTTCTTGTGTCTGATGTGAGCCACGATTCTTACATAGGTTTTATGTTGTAATAATATTTTTGTATAGAATATAGACTTTTCAATGTAATGTTTAATTTAACTTTTTTTGATAATCTTTTTATTTTAATTTTTGTTCTGATTGGTTGATAATACAATAATAATAGCGCAGTTCAGAAGGGAGATTATTGTAGTTTTTTATGGCTTGGTAAAAATAATGGTTTTGCATTTGTGTTGTTTTAAAATTTTTGTGTAATAAATTGATTTCCATTTCTCATTAGTTTGTGAAATTCTTGGTATTCTTTGTTATTTTTTTCTTTTCACATTTTTACAATGGAAGCTTGCTTAAATATCATTGACTATGGTACTGGAAACAATTTAAATAGTGATTCTGTTGAGAAGGTAGATTTATGATGATTCTTTGTGAAACTTTTACCTAGTTTAGATTGTTTTTTATAGGATCCTCCCCAACCTATGATTCCGTAGATAAGCAAAGAGTGGAAAAGGGAATAGTACACATTTTTGATTGTTTTCACATTTAAAATATTTCTTAACCTAACAAATATATTTAAATTTAATAAATATATACAATTCCTGATTCTCTTTACAAGATCCTCTCAAAAGCTGGGCGTACTGTACAGGGCCCGCAGATACTTTAATAGTACACAACTGCTGACCCTGTACAAATCGCAAGTGCGCCCTACTGTCGAATTTGGCAGCCATCTGTGGTCCGGAGCCCCTAAATACCTGAAAAAACCCTTGACTCTGTGCAAAAACGGGCGGTCCGTTTGATAGATTCCCCAATCTTAACAAACGGACTGCAATCTTTAGAGCACAGGCGTCAGGTAGGTATGCTGTCCTTGTTCTATCGGTATTACAATGGAAGATGCTCTGAGGAACTAGCGTCATTGATACCTTCGGCACCGGTGCGTAGTCGGGATACACGCCAAACGCGCACCCAACATTTGTACACGGTTGACATTTGTCACATGAGAACGGGTCGCTTCTACGATTCTTTCTTAAGTTCAACAGCTCGGCTGTGGAACGAACTGCCGGCCTCTGTGTTTCCTCCCTCCTACAACATGGGACTCTTCAAGACCCATGTTCACTCCTTCCTCTCCACAAAAAGACCCTCCACACAGCATCCCCAAAGATGACATAGGCCCTGAGGGAAATTATTTTCTTCAGGGCCTCCTGTGTGGAGTTAATATAAAAAAAAGCTCTTTAATGTGGCTTTTCCACTTCAGGTTTTGATCAATGATCACACCGAGATATTTAACTTCAGAAGAAGAGTTGATTACAGTATAATTATGTTGTTTACAGTTTACAGTTGTTTACAGTTTACATTATCACATTTTTCGTCGAGGATTATAATACTTACTTTCTGATTAGGTATTTTCTTTAAGGAGAATAAGACATTTGTTGTTTTTTTCGCATTAAGTGTGAGCAGGTTATTATCAAACCATGATTTTAAAGCATTAATATCTCCATTTGCCACTTAGTAATATTGTTTGTTAACTATTTCCCATGTTTGACCTTTTATTAACAATACAGTGTCATCTGCGTAGGAAATTAATTCCCCTTTAATTTTCTATTGAAAAATGTCATTTACATATATTAAAAATAATAATGGACAGAGAATTTTTTGATGTTTTTTATATCTGGCTATACCATAATAGTTATATAATTTAAAAGAAACATACATTCGCAAAATGTCTCTAGGAATATTATTAAAGACATTCGACATTATAGTATCTCCAATCTTTTTCTTTTTCACTCAAGACGTGTGAGATTTTTATGAACGGCTTTTAGAACGATCGTACCTGACATGGATTCGACCTCTCCCTGGGACCATTATATCAATTATATATTCACTGCATCAAATTAAGTTTGCTATTTTGTCAAGGAAAGCAATTGTTAGTCTTGGGTGTTTTAAATCTTATTTATTTTTAATTTGAAGTAAATCAATTTTATTGTTTATAAACACAATAACAATAAACAAATAGATATGAAAATAACATAGTTCATCAGTTCAAAAGTTGTGTGAAACAAAACGTTTAAAAGACTTTATTAGTAAGGGGGACAGTCGTTAGTCTTGTCAAGATTTTTCCATTAAATTGTCAATCACGATCATATATTTTTAACAATAATTAACTTCATTATGTATCTTTAGCAAAAGTCCATTAACAAAGTATTTTTCTCCATAAGAAAGAATGTGATAAAATTAGGTTGAAGTATTAGGTGAATGTAAAGCGACTATATTTTTTTTCCGGATTTTATCAAGTGTTCCAAAAATGCAATTACATAGATTACAAAGAAGGATTTAGCAGGTTCTTAGAAGACTGTACTTTCTAACAGATTATGTCGGGGCAGCAGGCTGGGTAGGTTTTTCTTAGGTCAACTTCGCTCAGCTTACAGGGAGGTTTAACACGAACAGAACCACATCTGCAACAAGTAACATTATTAAACCTAAGACAATTACTCTGATTGGTCCAAACGGCGAATCAAAGAATCCACGAACTTAACCAATATTTATCAATGTACCAGTTGGCTATCTGTTACCATAAGGTATAGGATCTTGAATTCTGTAGATTTGGGTTCCCTGAAGGTGTAGCACGGACTTTATTGATGATAAAATCATCAATAGTTACGCCTTTTGATCAGATATTGTTAAGTTATCAAGATCACTAATGAGTGTCTAAGTATCTGCATGAGCCAGTTTCATGCCTTACTGCCTGTTGGTTTTAGAACTCCTTCGCAGTCTCCAAGCCTTGATTGATTTACTTTTTAAAATGAAAAACGGTAAATGTATTATTTTATTATATTACCCTGAAATGGAGAGCGTGTGTTTATTGTCACTGTTTAAAGATTGTCCGCAAATCATACGTTCACATTCCTCAGGGACTGGATATGCTTTGCCGAATTCAAGCGCCATGTTGTATCTCTCCACAAAACACTTGCCGGGGTAGGCTGTGAAAATAATAAAAACAATTATTATTTTATAATTAGGAATCAAATATTTAATTACTAAAAAATGAATAAGATAAATCAAGAAAGTTTCATTAATTATCTAGCAACAATGTACACGAAAACTATAGGATATTATAATAACAGTGAAAACGAGTATCTGTAATTTTCGCATCATGTGATAGTTTAGCCAGTTTGACTTTATATTATGTTTTCAAGGTAGAGTTGAAAATGTCCACATAGGGTGTTGAATGTTTTGCAGATACGTCCCATAAATTTTCATATTCTTAGATTTACAATGTGGTTTATTGAATAAATCAATAGATCTGGTGTGGCGATCATGTAATCTTTTCTAACAGATATCGATATAGTTCAAAATTTTGCATAAACATATCCCATTGGTGATTTAATTAATTTATATAGAGCAATTGAATTAAATTGATTGTTACTAAAACAATATGAAAGATATTTCGTATGTCTTAATATCTTCAATAGATCAATATATTAGGGATATTGGGGATTCAATTGCTTAGCAACACTAGTCACGGCATACGCTTTGCATTTGCTCTCTGATTATTTTTTGTTAAATCAGATAGAAAAGAAAAAGATTTGATCCTAAAACATATAATATTTGAAGATGAGAATATTAGATAACGCAATAAATAAACTGCCTGTAAGCCATAGGATATTTAGGTAAATAATTTTGATTTAAAAAAAAAATTAAGCGAGGATTCCAGTAACCAAGGTAAACACCAATATTTGACATAAACACTATTTTATTTATTTATTTTGATAAAGTTTTTCTACTTTATATTATATTGATTTGTAAAGTTGAAAGGCAGTTTAATGAGAAATTATAGATTTTTAATGTTGAAAGGTAGTTTAATTAAAATTTTTAATTTGGGCATATTGAAAATTAATTGTTTATAAATGAAATTACTAGGTAACGATAGTTGCTTGGTAACTGGAATGTAGCAAAAACGAAACAATCACGTACAAGTTGTTTTGAAAAATGACAATAATGTCATTTACAACCAACGTAGATGAACAGGGGATTATTATGTCATTTGTACAGATGAACATGGATAGACGAACGATGTCAATATGTTCATCTTTCGTTCATATGTTTATGTATCTAAACTAGAAACAGATATGTTGTTATGCAAGGCAGATAGAAACGTTACACCTTTGAATTTTAACGACGAGAATGCCAACATTTTTATAAATCCCGACCAGGAGTTATTAGATTCCTGGTCAAATAAAATTATTCACGCAAAACACTTCAATTATCTTAACCAAACGTATGTTGACAAACTTTGGTCAAACAAATGGTTGGGTATTGGAGAGTTATTTACAGTTTGAGAAATCAAAAAAAGAAAAGATTGATGAGAAATACTTACAAACTAATTGCCCTATACGACAGTGACACGAACAAAAATATCTTTGAAGTTCATAATTTTGAAAATAATTTTCTTACCGGCATTTTCGGGAACCAATTCAAAGGCCTTATATGCTTTTGTCTCCATCACCAAGAACGTCGCAAAAATGAGAAATAATAACTTGAATTGCATTTTTCTACGATATATTTTATTGGTTTTAAAAATATGTTTTACGTGTTATGAGTCAAAGAGAATTTCACAAACTAACGATAAACTAAATAGTAATTAGTTTTTATTACAAAATTTAGACATTTAACCTCTTGGATCATTAGAGATAAGTCACGTTTGTTCGGTACTTGAGAGGTCACACAGAGGGAATTGAACAACGCTGCTATTTGAATAGTTGCGTCGAAATCGTTTGTGTGATAGTAACTCAATTACCAACATAAACATTCGCGAGATACGATTAGAACAAGTTCAATTCTGATGGGTGGAAAAATAGCGCCGTCTGACCCTGGCTTTATTGACTTCATATACTAAGGTCAAAGATTTTTGCTTTTTGTTTAAAAAGTTTTTACATAGAAATAATACTATCTTTGCGATAAAAAAACGTTCGAAAACAACATAAAAACTTTAGAATAGTAAATCGACGAGACAATACCCTAAAATAGAGCTAGAAACTTAACGACTTAAGTGAAGCAGCCTTGCGCATAAATTTGCAACGCGCGGACCTGGTGTTTTGGACAGACCTACGTTTGAATTTGCCCTATCAAACCTCTAAAATAATGTTGAAATCTATAAGTGATGAAGTCGCGTAAAAACAATATTCGGCGCGCGGCCAGCGTAATGGACCAACCTACGTTCGACTTTGCCCTAGCAGGCCTAGAAAATCGAATATTCCGTGGAGTTTAATTTATTTCTGATCATATTTCTAATATCTCAAATGTTTCTAGAGGGATCCCTAGGGAATTTACTAATTAACTATCTAGAAAAATAAAATCTGATGATTAGCGCTAATTTTATAGTTGAAAAATGTTTTATAAAGTTTTGAAACCATTTTACATAAAATATTTTAATGGCAAAAACCTGTTCTTATTAATCTTTCAAATAAATAACTTAGATCCATAGGGATCCCTCTAGAAACATTTTAGCTATTAGTAATACATTCATCATAAATAATTAAAATGCGAGCGTCGGGCTAACACTCTGTATTAGAGTCTTATGTATCCGAGGAAGCTACAAGCCAAAAATGTGTATATTTTTGGTATACCTTATATGGTAGGTAATAGGCATTAAAATCGCTTGACAAACGGAGTCTAGAAACGTTCGATTTCAAGCAAAAAACTGGTTTTTTATTTATTTTGTAAATAATTTTATAAGAAAGCAAAAAAGTTAATCAAGTGAAACTGTCACAGATAATCTTGGCTATAATACTGTATTTTTTTGAGTTGTTTCCTTTACGCGTTCATATATTTCTATAGAAAAAAAATATTTTAGTATTTGGCTTTTGTATTTTTTATTGAGTTATTTATTTTTTTCATTGTATTCTACTCAAGCGAAGCGATAGAAAAACCTTCAATTTATCTAAAGCATATTTTTTGGGATTCATAATGAACACATATTCTTTATAAAGATTGATCAAAATAGTGATTTGGCATTAAGCTTCGCCTTAAGTTGGTAACATGTATTATTTTATGCACTATATGCATATTTTTTGGTTTTTCAATTTTGTATTACTTAAGCAGGATATCATTTTGCTTTTTTATTTACACATGTTCTTAAGTTCTATTTACTATGCCGTGTTGCGCTTCCTCCTTCTCAAGCCAACGTTTCGGACAGGGTTACAGTTTTCTTTATGCTGTTTTGTTTATTTGTTCGAAACCTTGGCCAAAGAAGGAGCGCAACACGACACAATACTCGAAAAATAAATCACGATATTACGAATACTTTCTACTGAGATAAACTATCTAACATTCACGCTCTTCCTCGGCAGGGGTAAACAGAGAGGATAGACAGTCACAGGACTGTCTCACAATGTCTAATTCACATTTATATGTAATTATCTACGTTTGTACCTAGATTGCATGCAGTTGGCAATATTTTCTCAGAAATTGTAGATGTTTTCAACTGCACGGAATATAGTTACAAGAAGGTTATAATAACATACCTCAGTAATAATAACAATTAAGTTTAGCATAATACCATTCTTCTGGATGGGTTCTGTGTAATTTTAAATGCAAATTTTAATATTGATTACTGTTTCACTGAATTGTTATGTTTATATTATCAAATGTTTGTAGAAGCTCTTATGGGCGTATAGTAAATAAATAAATAAGTATATTGTCTCAAACACACTCTTCAGTTATTCTGACTTTCCTCGGGCGTCTCCGACTTCTTCTGCTATTAACTTCCGCGTCCTTACACCTGCCATGCCCAAACCATCTTAGCGATCTTACATCACTAAACTGCCTTACATTCAACATTTTTTCAGGATCTCCTTGTGCAATGTTTTAGCACGCATAAACCTCAGAGATCTCATTTCAACGCATTCAGTCTATTTTCATACTTCCTGAGCCAATTCCATAGATACTGACTGTGGAATAAATTGAGAAAAGAAATACAATTTACAAAAGCTACAAATTGAATTTCTTCAGAGTGGAAGATACTCTCAATATAAAGGTGTAAGACCACTACTCAGAATTTAAAGGTTGCTTGAAATGGCAGTGTTTGGTGATCATATCTGAAAAGCCGGGTACTTCCCAACCCTCCTATTACCCATATCTTTACCGTTTCCACTACTTTCTGCCCCATAACATTCCCCAATTTGGGATACAATAGTCTCACTAGCTCCAAACGATTGGGAGCGGTGGGGACTTTCCGAGGTATTCACATAAAATAAAAACTTTCTTAAAAAGTTCTGCGGTGAAATTATTACTAATCGTGACTTATGTTTCGCCTTTGACATTTACATTACATTGTATTTGCAAAACATGAGAATAAATTTTCCAAAACCTATAAACTTTCATTTTATTATTTTATTTATTCAAGCTTTAATCCAGCAGGACTAGGAGGGTAGTGCATTCCCAGTCTGCCGTATTACATGATAAATATATTATACAAGAGAGAAATGAGAAAAATGACAAATAAAAATATATTTAAAAAAATCATAACATAAAAGTTTTATTAAAGTTAAAATAAATGAAAGTCCATCAGGGAGGTCGCCGCATCATCTGCATCCATCACTCATTCAGTGGAGATCTGAGCCACTCGGAAGCAGGCACGAAGACAGAAACTCGCTAATCGGTGGCGAAGTAAGGCTAGGAATGAGTGCACCCTCCCTTCTGTGAACATCGCGGAGGCATTGCAGAACCTTGGTAGTTGCATAAGTTGCGTAGTTAGTATATCCATATTACTAAATTTATAATATAATGTATAAATTAAATCCTCAGCACGGAAGATCCCAGTGAGAATAACATTATATCTATATGTTTAAAAAAAAACATTATTTTTATTATTAATTAATGATTTAACCTGTACCTATAATTTGTTGCTTTCTAAAATAAAAATGCAGAATTTTTCAATTTCCTTATTTTTCTCTATACATGTCAATGGTGTGTGACATAGTATTGTCGCACGCATAAAATTTGTCTATATATTGTCTTATCTATAGTTAAATAGAGAACCTCAAATCCCTTAAAATCTTTTAAAATTAATCATAAATCAATAATTCGAATTATGTTCAGAAAGCCTTATCAACATCCGACAGAACAGCTAATGATTGAAAATAACTTATTAGACATAAATAAACTGTTCATAAAGAAGATCATCTACAAAAACGGCATAAAAAAATTACCACATCACAAAACTCACTCGCAAAACACGAGAGCGATTACACACAAACAATTACAAGTACCGTATATCAAATCAAATTTCGCTAAAAGACATGAATCTTACCTGGCTCCTCACATATTCAACATGTTCCTAACCCAAACTAAAACTTATGTCTTACCAAATAATTTGAATTGGGTATTCAAAAGATTTGTAAACTGGTTGATGGTAAAAGAAAGAACAGATATTAGAAATATTTTAAACATCTAATGCATTTTACAAACCATACTGCACACAAATTCTAACTACTAAATTACAAAATTTTACAATTAATTGTAATACGAAATACTCATAATTCATATTTTTATACATAATTTTTCAACACATGTAGTACTACACTTATTTTTATATTACTCATTTTTTTACTACTATTTTTTCTTATTATTTTTATTTTACTATTTTTTACTAAACATTTGGTTTATATATAAATTGTTAATTACCAGCCTCAGAACAGACTCTGTCTAGTGAGGAGGGCAATGAAAAAAAAACATCTGTACAGAACCAACCTTAAATAAACGCCCGGGTTGCCGGCACTGAAAATGAAAACTGATTTGGATCATAAGAAAAGCCCGAATTTAACGATCTAGTGAGTGGTTTATTTATGCATCAAAAAATTAATTTAATTTTATACATATTGCAACGAATATTAAATATTTTTAATGGCATTTAAATTTTTCTAGTGAGATTATGCAAATTTGGTTTAATTTTATCAATGCAGTTAAAGATAAAAATAATATTGATAGCAATCAACGCGTGGGTAGCTGTGTATAGTGGATAGAAAAGTCAATTAAAAATTACATGTAACATTATTTTATTCTCAATATTTGAGAAAGAAAAATAACACATGTATAATGCTCTAAAATTTTGTTTTTACAGTATTGACTGTAATCGTACTCATTACAATCAATGTCTCTGAATTTTACGTGGATAGAAATTCAATTCAATCCCACATGTCACATCATTAGGTTTTATTTTAAGAATTCCGACGATTTCGGCTCTAATTTTCAAAAGCTCTTTTCTTAAAATGTTTAAATTTCTCGATCTTTATAGATTTTGCGGTTGAAGGTTGAAAATGGTATATATTGCAATCAATCCCTTTATATTTCCAGCTCAATTCCTTTTATAATATTAAAAAACAAGGAGGCTTCGGTCATAAGCTATTTATTGAGTCGGAAAATTTGACGAGAAATAATAATAACAGACAACAAACTGATTATCATGGTAACGTAGGAATCTACTAAATTGACAACTAAATAAATTTGTTGCTATGGTAAAATCAAAACGACATCAATTGACAATATTATATATGGCTTTAAAATTAAACAGTACATGTACTAATACATGTTGTGTTTAAACAACCTTTAATCTAAGGTTGGTGGTTTATCAATTGTGTCAAAATTTAAAATATGTTTTTTTAGTAAGAGGGTAGGTATATAATAATGAAATACAAAAAAGAATTAATTATCGATAATTATTAATTATTACCAATTATCTTAATCGTATTGGAAAACTATATTTAAATATAAATTGGAAAAAATATTTTTTTAAAGCAAATCAAAATATATTTTTTCACTTAAAAAGATGTTTTGATCATCATAAATAATAAATAAAAATTGTAGATTATCACCATAAAATCATTAATCATTGACGTGTGCATTGTTTGGCATGAAAAAATTAAGAAAGATAGTTCTAAGTTATAACATTCGTTTTATGTTCACAGGTTTTGGCAGTGTTTATTATTAGTTTTTAAGTAGGTACATTATAAAAAAAGGTATATTATAGAATGAATAACAGTTAAATTTAGTATATTTATACTGATATTACCACGGTAAAATTATTAACGAATAATTATATAATTAATGTTAAATGTCTATCTCTTCCTGCGCGAATTTTATTCCCATTGTATGAAATTAAACATTTCAATTTTTTATGGTTTTTATACCTGGCTATACCATAATATTTATACAATTCAAAATAAACATACGTTCGCAAAATTAATGTCTTTAGGGATATGATTAAAGGCATTCGACATTCTAGTATTTTCTGTCTTTTTCGTTTTCATTCAACAAGTGTGAGACGGAAGATTTTTACGAACGGCTTTTAGGGCAATCGTATATGACATGGATACGATCTCTCCCTGAAACTACAGTATCAATTATATATTCACTGCATGAAATTAAGTTTGCTATTTTGACAAGGAAAACAATTGTAAGTCCTTGGTGTTTAAAATCTTATTTTTTATTTTTATTAAAAGTATATCAAAGTTATTGATTATAAACATTATAACAACAAACAAATAGATCATAATAATAAAGTGTTTTAATTGTTCACAACAGATAAGCAACCGTTTACCATAGATTAACGTTTGTTCACCAGGTGTGTTTATTAGTAAGGGGGACAGTCGTTAGTTCTGCCAAGATTTTTCCATTAAATTGTCAACCACGATCATATATTTTGAACAATAATTAACTTCATTATGTATCTTTAGCCAGAGTCTATTAACAAAGTATTTTTCTCCATAAGAAAGAATTTGATAAAATTAAGATGAATTAATGAAAAACGTCGATAATTTTTTCCTGTTTTTATTAAGTGTTTTAAAAAATACATTTAAACAGAAAACAAAGAATGATTTAGCAGGTTCTTAGATGACTGTACATTCTAGCAGATTATCCTGGGGCAGCATTCTGGGTAGATTTTTCGTAGGTCAACTTTGCTCAGCTTACAGTTAGGTGGAACACCAACAGATCCACATCTGAAACAAGCAACCTTATTAAACCTAAGACAATTACTCTGATTAGCCCAAATGGCGAATAAAGGAAGGTTAAAGTTACTTAAACAAAAAACAAATTGACATAAGGGTGGCTAGAGTCAAGGAATCCACGAAATTAACCAAAATTTATCAATGTACCAGTTCGCAACAGATTACCATAAGGTATTTCACTGCAAGATCCAAGGTATATTTCGACAGAATTTTGTAGATTTGGGTTCCCTGAAGGTGTAGCATGTACGATCGATAAAGCTCTATATCAATACGATATCAATGGTTAGTTAGAGATATTTGCGAGTACGGTCAGAATATGATTCCGACAATATCTTGACAAAATCCGCTACTTTTAGCGCAGCTTCGAAGATGTCAGATAAGCTGTCAAAATGCACAACTGTTTGGATAATGTCATTCGTTATGCAAAATAACTTGCTTATTAATGGATAGAGATAAACTAACTAATTTAACTTAGGTCTTAGAACTGAAATAAATCATATTTCCGATCCACAGACTTTATTAATTCATTTAAGATGCGATCAATTGATTCCGTTCCAACTTGGAGATACAAAATTGGTTAGTTACGAATAATGGCCTCGTGAATCAATTAACTTCCTTGGTGGTATCAACAGCGCAACTGTGCTCGGAAATTTGGTATACAATCATCATGGTTATGCCTTTTGATCCGATATTGTTAAGTTATCGAGATCACTGTATTAGACCCAAGGTCATAATTATACAATAAAATTATTATCAAATACATTTAATATCAAAGTATCTATCAAATAACAATGTGGGTTGGCGGAGGAAAATAATATTGTTGAAAACGTTGGTAGTTACGCCCAAAGTTTTCGATATCACTGTGCTAGACCTCCATGGGGTATTTGTGTGGCAATGCCATTTATGACCATATTTCGAATAAGGATTATCCGAAAAAAAAACAAAACGTTAATTACATGATAAAGAGAGGGACTCTCAGAGGAATGATTTAGGCTTGTAGAGCAGATGGACTGAGAAAAAATGTCCCGAGTGTCTAAAAAGTATCTGCATGTGCCAGTTCCATGCATTGCTGCCTGTTGGTTTTAGAACTCCACCGCAGTCTCCCAGCCTGGATTGATTTACTTTTTAAAATGATAAACGGGAAATGTATTATTTTATTATATTACCCTGCAATGGAGAGCGTGTGTTTATTGTCACTGTTTAAAGATTGTCCGCAAATCATGCGTTCACATTTCTCAGGGACTGGATATGCTTTGCCGAATTCAAGCGCCATGTTGTATCTCTCCACGAAACACTTGCCGGGGTAGGCTGTGAAAATAATACAAACAATTATTTTTTTATTATTAAGAATCAAATATTTAGAAAAGAATAAGACAAATTAAGAAAAAGTGATTAATTATCTAAATATTGAAGACAATATTAGTGATTCTTAAACGCAAATCTGAAACAGAAAAATCAGAAAAGGAAACGGTCACATCTGGGACTCGAACCCAGGACCCTTGTCTTTCCGGGACAATGCTCTACCAACTGCGCTAATGGGACCCTATCCTCATCGGTCACTTTTAACTGTATCGTACTTCGAATAAGAACTACCAACGTTGTCTTCATTTTTTCACCGCACATTTTTATTGGCAACTATCAGTTGGTAGAGCATTGTCCCGGAAAGACAAGGGTCCTGGGTTCGAGTCCCAGATGTGACCGTTTCCTTTTCTGATTTTTCTGTTTCAGATTTGCGTTTAAGAATCACTAATATTGTCTTCAATATTTAAATATTATAATTTGAGGTTTTACTCAATAAGTTATTCCGAAAAATAATAATTCATTTCTAGACTTGCAGAAAAAGTCAATAGATGTCGCACATTAAAAATAAAAACAATAAGATAGGTTTATCTATAAGACGCTGTCTAGGATTGCATTTAGTTCGGGTTGAATCTTGCGATCATACATAAAGATAGTTGCCAATAAAAATGTGCGGTGAAAAAATGAAGACAACGTTGGTAGTTCTTATTCGAAGTACGATACAGTTAAAAGTGACCGATGAGGATAGGGTCCCATTAGCGCAGTTGGTAGAGCATTGTCCCGGAAAGACAAGGGTCCTGGGTTCGAGTCCCAGATGTGACCGTTTCCTTTTCTGATTTTTCTGTTTCAGATTTGCGTTTAAGAATCACTAATATTGTCTTCAATATTTAAATATTATAATTTGAGGTTTTACTCAATAAGTTATTCCGAAAAATAATGATTAATTATCTAGCAACAATGTAAACTAAAATGAATGGATATTATAAGAACAGTGAAAACGAGTATCTGTAATTTTCGTATCGTGTGATAGATTCAGCCAGTTTGACTTTATATTATGTTTTCAAGGAACAGTTGAAAATGTCCACATCGGGTGTTGAATTTTTTGCAGATAAGTCCCGTAAATTTTGTGTAATCTTAGATTTACAATTTGGTATACTGAATAAAACAATAGCTCATTGATTCCAGAAAACAATCATCAAAATTTAAACCGGTTAAGCCATGGATAACTTTTGGATTAATTGTATCAATTAGACACAAAGAAGCACCATACTAAAAATTTATCCGACAACCTACAAATGAAACACTAAAAAATCACCTAAAAGCATACAAAAACAAACTTATTTATTTAATAAAAAACACAAAAGACAACTATTTTCGGCAAAAATTGGAAGCAACGGAGAATGATGCAAAAAAAGTCTGGCATGTTGTAAATGAAATCATAGACAAGAAAAAACATAAAAAAAATGAAATACATAGCATCACACATAACAATATCAAAATACGATGCAAAGAAAATCCTTTAGATGCCACTAACATATTCAACAACTTCTTTGCAAATGTAGGCAAAGACCTTGCAAATCAAATTCAAAAAGTACCGTCCAATAACGTACAGAACCTTAACATTAATATCTCAAACAAAATTGACATGTTTCACCTAACTTCAACACAGGAAATCGAGCAAATCATTTCAAGCATGAAGGGAAGATCAGCACCAGGCTTCGATGAAATTACTGTCGAAACACTAAAAATTATCAAAAAACATATCTCAAAACCCTTAACACATTTAATCAACATAAGTCTCCAAAGCGGAATATTCCCAACTGTATATAAACAAACCATCATCACTCTAATTCATAAATCTGGCAACCCAGAAGAAGTGTCAAATTATCGTCCAATATCGCTGATCTCAAACATTGCGAAAATCTTTGAAAAAATTATCAAAAAAAGATTGACTGAATTTATTGACAAAAATGACGTAATTCACGGCAACCAATATGGATTTATGAAAAATAGAAGTACCCAAAATGCAATTGCCAAATTATCTATTTTTCTTATAATTAGTGTACTCTCTCACCAAGCACAAGAACCAGTTTCTTCATTGGTGAGATTGCGAACATAAATATATTTTGTAATGTAAATATATTTTTTATGTACTCATATTATATCCTGTACCCACTTTATATATATTAAATAAATAAATAAAAAAAAATTGGTAATATTAACAAATCAAATAATTATGCTCGCAATGGGGGTTCACATTGCGAGCGTTACTTTTAAATTTTCTGTATCTTCTCTCTTTCATATTTCTTTGAAATTTGGTTATATTTGCTTCTTCTTCTTCTCTAAATAGTATAAAACAAATTCACTATCCGCGTCTGTCTGTATGTGCGCTTAGTTCTTCTACTACGCAACGAATCTTGGTAAAGTTTTCACTAATATATAGAATTTTTTTAAAGGAGGTTTATATATAAAGTACATGCATATTATATTCATAGAACGTAGAAAAAAGACGATGTTTTGTGATCAAGTCGAAAAATAAATATTTTCGGGTGTTTACATTGCTAACGCTGGCTAAGCCTTATAAGATATTTTTAAAAAGACCTACAGGAAAGTCCATGATGGTATTTGTCTATCTTTTAAAGATAACCCCCAGCAACACCGGGTGCATGTCAGCTAGTCAACGGTTAAATAATTATTAATTGTAATACTACTAATAATAATTTCGATTGTGTTTTGGTAAAACCATTCCAGCCATATTTTTTGGGCACGTCACTTTTCAGTGTTTTCAAATAGAATAGTGTTCTCCTTCAAATTCAACATGATAAAGTATTTTTTGCTGAAAGATGCATTTTTAATAAGAAAAACTAAATTTCTTCAATTCCACATAAAATATTTCTACGAATTTGAAAATTTCGTTTTTATCGTTTTCCGTAAAGTTTTCATTTTTTTTGGCTTGAGGGGTTGTATCAAATCACAGTCGATATATAATATGTATTTCTCGATAAAAATTATATAGCATTAAGATAATAATGACAGTAAGCAAACGAGTTAAAATAAATAAAAGGTAACCCCAGAAATTGTGCCCCCCAAACAAAACAAATGCTTCACGCTTTATTGGACATCCAACTATTAAATCGTTAGGGAATAAAAACAGTTTAAGAAACCTCAATAATCATGGGAAATACTTACAAAATAATTGCATTGAAAATATTTTACTTACCAGCATTTAATGGAACCAATTGAAAAGCCATGTATGCTTTTGTCTCCATCACCAAGAACGTCACAAAAATGAAAAATAAGAATTTGAATTGCATGTTTGTAAGATATATTTTATTGGTTTTAAAGATATATTATACGTGTTTTGAGTCAAAAAGAACGCCACAAACTAACGATAAACAAAATAATCATTGGTATTTATTACAAAATTCAGTCATTACAATTAGTAGTGCGTGCAGTCATTTAACCTTTTATGTCATTACAGATAAGTCACGTTTGTTTGTTTCTTCAGCCTCGGTCACACAGAGGTAATTGAACAACGCTGCAATTTGAATAGTTGCGTCGAAATCGCTTTTTGTGGTAGTAATTGTGTAATTAAATTATATTAATAAATATGATTGAATTTCAATTACATCATCAATGATAGTTATTCAATATAAACATTTGCGAGATACGATTAGAACAAGTTCAATTCTGATGGGTGTAAAAATAGCGCCGTCTGACCTTGTCTTTATTGGCTTTAAACACGAAGATAAAAGATTTTGTCTTTTTGTTTAAAAAGTTTTTATATTGAAACATCTTTGCGGTAAAAAAATGTTCGGAAACATAATAAAAACTGTAGAATAGTAAATCGACTAGACAATACCCTAAAATAGAGCCAGAAACTTAACGACGTAAGTGAAGCATCCCTGCACAAAAATATGAAACGCGCGGACCTGGTGTATTGGACAGACCTGCGTTTGAATTTGCCCTATCAAATCTCAAAAATAAAGTGGGAAGTGATGAAGTCGCATAAAACAATATTCGCCGCGCGGCCGACGTAATGGATCCATACTCTTTGGGACACACGTACTGTCGACTTTGCCCTAGCAGGCCTATAAAATAGATCATTCCGTGGAATTTATTTCATATTATTATTATTATTGTTTCTGATGCATGTATTACAAAATTGTCAAATGTTTCTAGAGGGATCCCTCGAGAAGTTACTAATTTTTTCGTTTAGAAAAATAAAATCTGATTCTTATGGCTAATTTTATGGTTGAAAACCGTTTTATAAAGTTTTAAAACCGCTTTACATAAAATATTTTAATGGTACGATCTATCTATTTATGTTTATTTTTCGGAATAACTTAATTGAGTAAAACCTCAAATTGTAATATTTAATTATTGAAGACAATATTAGCGATTTCTAAACGAAAATCTGAAACAGAAAAATCAGAAAAGGATACGGTCACATCTAGGACTCGAACCCAGGACCCTTGTCTTTCCGGGACACCGCTCTACCAACTGAGCTAATGGGACCCTATCCCCTTCGGTCACTTTTAACTGTACCATACTTCGAATAAGAACTACCAACATTGTCTTCATTTTCACATAAAAATAGTTGCCAATAAAAATGTGCGGTGAAAAAATGCGGCGTTCAAAATAAAAGGAAAATTCTAAATAATCACATCTGATCTGATAGAAAACTATGCGTAAATTCTGTGCAACGCCAAGGACTTCAGTTAGCGTATAATATAACGGGTGCTTTATAGAGATTGGGTTTTTGAATTGGCAACACTTTTTCTAGCGACGGCCGATTTGCAAGCTGATAGCTGATTTGTGCTCAGTTGGTTTTTCCATTTCACCGTTTTCGTCATTACTAACTTTCTGTCCCCCAATTGCATGACATCAATGTGGAAAAGCTCGCCTAATTAATTTGTTGAAGGAAACATTCAATGAGCGCATAGTTAACTGTTATGGACCTGTGAATTGTCCTCCAGGTTCATATGAATCATGGATTGAATCATAGATTATTTTCTGGGGAAAATTTTCACTCACTCAACAACAGTAAACTAAACCAGTCACGAATTATTTCTGTCCACAAAATATTTAAAACACACTATTCCTGTGCCATTGTGTTCCAGTGTAAAAGTTGTGAATCTGTTCATTTCTTTGTGTCCTCTACAATAAAATAAAAGCCCGAAGTTTTAATAACAAATAATAATAACTTTACTTAAATTCAATATTTAATATTATTGTTACACCAAAGACAGGTGACCTGCATTTCCGCACGCCTTGTGACCGTAGTAGGTACAGATACCTACTCATTACTACCTGTAAGTGAACTTGATTCCAGACAGTAATCAGGGGAGTTCAACCTACTATTAATTTTTAATTTTTACTAACCTGAATCCGAACTTATCATGGATGCGCAGTCATACATATCCCTTGCACAAGATGCCATCAATGCACTAACAAATATTGTGATGGATCCTAATAACAAATTTACCAAGGAGCATATTGCCAAAATAATGCCCAAAACTAATAATATCCTAGGGTCCATAGGCCAAATGGCTGCAAGAATGGCTACCCTAGAAGGCGAATTATCAGTGTACAGAAATATTCCTCCTGCTGTTACCACTACTAATTTGCAAACAAATAACATCTGCGATATTATTGCTGAGATGAATGATCAAAATTTAAGGGAAAAATAAATATGCATCGCCAGGCTACGCCAATGAACCAGAGACGGTGACGACTTTGAAGCCAACATTCATCGCGTTATTGCCGATATACGGTCCCAGCTGCTCGAAAATTAGACAAGTAACTAGACTAAACTTCCAGATTGCGGTCTATTCGGACCAGCCGCGGTGTCCATATGCTCGAAATCATCAATCCAATAAAGCCAATACCATGGATATTACCACGATTTTTATGTGTTTTATTTCAATTTCTATACCTCTAAAAAATACCCTTTACAATGTTGAAAAGTATATCCCAAATCCCGAGGAATAAACTAAACGGAAATCAGATTAGATCGGTGGCATTGTTTGGGATGAAAAAATTAAGAAAGATAGTTCTACAAATAGGGCCTAATAATATATATTTTTTTAATTTTCAAACGGTTGTTCGTCAGTTGTGTATAACAGAACGCTTTAAAACACGTTTATTACTAAGGGGGCAGTCGTAAGTTATACATGTCAAGATTTTTCCATTAAATTGTCAATCACGTTCATATATTTTTAACAATTATTTACATTTTGATGTCCTCCGTGGTCGATGCGTAAAGCTTTTGACTAGCAAGCCGGAAGTCGCGTGTTCAAATCCCGGCGTGGGCTAGTAAATTTAATTTGAATATTTTGGGTTAGTTCACAAATTACTCATTTAAAATGATTTATTGGTTCCATAATGGAAGATACTCTCAGTATCGCCCTGGTGGAAGACAACCATTCAGAATCGAAAAGTTGCTTGAAATGGCTTTGAACGTGTTTGGTGACCAGATCTGTATGGCCAGGTACTTCCCCATCTTCCTCTTCTTCATCTACTTTCCTTCCCCACTACCTTTAGCCTCACAACATAATCCAAGTGCCATAGTCTCACTGGCTCCAGACTGTTGGGAACTGTTGTGAGGTTTTCACATAAAAACTTATTTAACTTATTTTTTTTATTTTTTTATTTTTTTTTTATTACTAAAAAAAAGATACATGATTTACATTACAAAATATTGAATATAGTACAGTTATTAATTACATAATATATGTATTTGATGTACCCCCCATAAATAAGCAGGGCTTGTGTGTATGGGGGTGTTGTTATATTGGTTTACATTTGTTATATATATATCCTTAGTATATATATATATATATATACAGGGTGTATCGGCAAGTACCCGACAATCTTTAACCAGCTATTCCTCAGCACATTTGGAGTAAAAAATGTTATGGGCGCTTTGTTGTCCGGTAACATTTTTTTTCCATTAAAAAAAAAATCCACACTCCGTCACTGTCATTTGCATTGTTTCTCGTGTTCAACAGCTATTATTAGCAAGTGTGTCAAAAAGTTTCCTCGCTCTTTCGTACACACTAAATAATAATAGCTAAAAATGAGACGAATGGTGCCGTGCCATTTCGTTGTGATTGTAAAAGCGTGCCAACGTAGGTACGTACGTACATTGTTCAACAAAACTCGAACAAAATATTGCCAGATGGGTTTTCAAACTTTGAAAAAGGATAAAACATTGGTGATATGTGGTGAAAATATGAAAAGTAAATTTTTTATTAAAAAAAAATGTTACCGGACAGCAAAGTGCCCATAACATTTTTTACTCCAAATGTGCCAAGGAATAGCTGGTAAAAGTTTGTCGGGTACGTGCCGATACACCCTGTATAGTATGTATACATATTATTTTTTCTCATAAGAAAGAATTCGATAGAATTAGAATGAATTAACGAAAAACGATGAGATATTTTTTTATTAATTGCACCAACAATACAACTTAACAGAGTACAAACAAGGATTTTACAGGTTTTTTGAAGACTGTACATTCTAACAGATTTGCCTGGGGCAGCAGTCTGGGTAGATTTTTCGCAGGTCAACTTTGCTCAGCCTACAGGAAGATAAAATCCCAACAGATCCACATCTGAAACAAACAAACTTGTAAAATATCAGAAAATGACTCTGATTAGTCCAAACGGCGAATAAAGTAAGGTTAAAGTTACTTTAAAAATAAAAACAAATTGACAGAAGGGTCAATTTAGTTTCAAGGAACCGACAGAAGGGTAGCTAGTCTCAAGGAATACACGAATTATACCAAAATTATAAATTTACCAGTTCGCAATCTACTTCTGTTATAAATCAATCTGTGATGTAATGTATTGCTGTAAGGCATTGAACTGCAAGATCCAAGGTGAATTTAGACAGAATTCTGCAGATTTGGGTAGCACGAACAATCGATAAAGCCACATGTCAATACGATATCTATGGTTAGTTAGAGATATTTGCGAGCACGGTCAGAATATAATTTCCGACAGTCGCTTGACAAAAACCGCTACTTTAGCGCGGCCTCGAAGATGTCGGATAAACTGTCAATATGCACAAATGTTTGGATAATGCCGTTCGTTATTCAAAATAAGCGGCTTATTAACGAATGGAGATGAACTAACTAAGCTCTTAGAACTGAAAAAAATCATATATAAAATAGTTGATAGTTGCGACTAATGGCCTCATTAACAAATTAAATATATTTTTAGTGTCAAAAAGTACATGCGGACGGACAATTGTCAATTTATTAGTATTTTTAGCTTTTACGTAGCCGTTTGACGTTTATGAATGTTAATTTATAGAGAGATGCGCCAGTGTTGCCAGCATACTTCGATTTCTGATTTATTGCATTATCAACTTCGGTCTGGATCACAGACATAGGAATTAATAGACGAGAAGATAAAGGCGAGGGGTAAAATCAACTGTTGAAGAACGAAGGGAGTGAAGATGACTGTGATTCGTCAATAAATCAATCTGACAGTAAATAGGCATCTCGCATTATAATATCACCATTTACTTCTTAAAAGTAAAATCTGCTTTGAATGAATAGACATTTTTACATGGGAGCGCAAATTACTCGCCACGTTATGAACAAATTTGCGAAGTCCAAATTCGGCAAAGTAAGGCAGCTTCTATATTCAGAGTCATAGTTAGTTCAGAGTATTTAGTTAAGACACTTTTATAAATGTTCATAATTTACTTCCCAGCAACCAACCAGCTTTGTGTTTCGCGTCCAGACGTTTCTCGATGTGATAGTAACAACTGGTTCATATTATACGATGTGAATATGCTTAAAATAAAATAAAATAATGCTTATATATGGAATGTAATACGACAATTGGGTTTATTCTCTTTTTTCGCATCTATTTTTACCAGTTTTCATAGTACAAGTAAACATTTTGCCGTGTTATTTCGTAAAATGAACCGATGATGCCTGGACCATAGTTCGCACAAGAATGATGACGTCACGTTTTCAAATATCACTTGAGGCCGTACGCGAGCCCAGCCGGCTCAATGGAACCGGTAAGGGGAGTGGGGATAATACGCTTTTAATCACTTAGGGCAGGTCTACTAATATTCATATGTCTATGGTCTGGATACTAATAGTGAGACCGTACTTATGAAACCGGTATAAAAAACATCGGTAGTTACGCCTATCGATCCGATATTGAAAATTATCGATGTCGCTTTGCTGGACCCCCTGGGATATTTTTATGTCAAGTCCATTTATGAGCATATTACGAAGATGGATATCCGAAAAGAAAAGAAAAGGTTACTAACCTGATAAAAAGAGGGACAATATTATCAAAAATGTCGGTAGTTACGCCTATCGATTCGGTATTTTAAAGTTATCGATGTTACTGTGCTAGACATCCATGGGGTATTTGTATGTCAATACCGTTTATGACCGTATTTCGAATGAAGATATCCGAAAAGAAAACAAAACGTTAATTACCTGATAAAGAGTGAGGCTCTTATGGGAATTTTTTAGGCTTGTAGAACAGATGGACTGAGAAAAAATGTCCTGAGTGTATACGAATTATCTGCGTATGCCAGTTCCATGCAATGCTGCCTGTTGGTTTCATAACTTCATCGTGGTCTCATGGCCTCCATTGTTTTTTTTAATGATAATCAGTTAATGTATTGTCTTATTATATTACCCTGTAATGGAGAGCGTGTGTTGATTTTCACGGTTAACAAATTGATCGCAAATCATCTGTTCGCATTTCCTGGGGACTGTATATTCTTTGCCGAATTCAAGCACCATGTTGTGTTCCTCAATGAAACACTTACCGGGGTAGGCTGTGAAAATAATACAAACAATTATTTTTTTATTGCGATACGAATATGATAAATCAAGAAAGGTTCATTAATTATCTAGCAACAATGTACACTAAAACTATAGGATATTATAATAACAGTGAAAACGAGTATCTGTAATTTTCGCATCATGTGATTAGCCAGTTTGACTTTATATTATGTTTTCAAGGTACAGTTGAAACTGTCCACATCTCGTAGTGTGTTGAATGTTTTGCAGATACGTACCATGAATGTTGCTTATGCTTAGATTTACAATGTGATTTACTTAATAAATTAATGGATCGGATGTTAAGTTTAGGGCAAAGAAATGCAATCATTTCGAAGAGATATGATAAATCGACAAGTCAGTTCACTGTATTGCATGAAAAAAGGTATGACTGATTTTTCTACATTTATATAAAGCAACGGGATTAGATTGATAGTTACCAAAGCGATATGACAGATGTCTCGTTATTTTTATATGTGTTCGTGTTCATGTTTTTATGTTATCAATATAAGTTTGATATAATGGATGCAAATTCAAGTTGTGAACTTCCATAAGTCATATAAATCATTACAGAAGAAGGAAATATTAAATATTAACAAATTAAGTATAAATTGCGAACATTATCTATCAATTTTCAGTATTTTTTCTCTTTCATATTTCATTAAAATTTATTAATATTATCTCCTTCTTCACCGATCAATAAAAGATTAATCTGATAGTATTATTGTCCTAGCGTCTGGACGATGTAGGCCCTCTGATTGGTCAAATTAAAATTGTCTGTTTCGGATAAATTCAGCTAACTTGAAAATTAAGACACGATTTCATACTAAAAAAGGATCGCCTCATAATAATACGAGATTTCTTCAAAAGCATCGTTTTTGCTCATATAATTTTTGGATAATATCGAAGAAAATATGTTTTAGAAAGTTCATAATCCATTGGATTAATTACATTACAATGAAAATTATCCACAGTTACGTGATTATGTTTGACGTTTATAAAAAATCACGCGTTACTTCAATGGCCGATACGCACGGCTATAGTAGGACGACAGAGCGCACCTCTGGCGGTATAAAAACGAACCAAATGAATAGCGCGAATATTTAAATATGCAGATCACAATATTTGACTACTTACGATTAACAAGCGCTTAATAAGAAGATTTCTTCTGGAAGCTTATCACTTTGTAATAGCATTTTTCATTATTATTTATATTTTTTTGCTTATTAATTATATCTGATTTTATATTGACATGTTTTCTAATTTCTAAAATTTCAAAATTATTTATTTGCGATGCTTTATATCCTGAGTGAAGTATTTTAAGACCTGAATTTTTATTGAAAGTGTGATCATTATTCAAAAGATGATTTGCAAACTCAGATTCACTATTTCCATTTAGAGCCCTGCGATATTCTTTAGTTCTGACTTCAAAGTTTCTAATGGTTGTACCTTTGTAAAAGAAATTACAATCATCCCAATTGAGTTTTTGAACTCCTGATTTTTTTGTTTGAATTTTGCTATCTTTATTATTAAGAATATATTTCTTCATTTTGTTATTAGTGTAAAACACCAGTTGAATAGTACCAGGATTGTTTTTATATATAATTTTAGAAGTATCGTTATCCACAAACAGAATTCTACGCCATCGTTTATTTCTATCTTTAGAAAGACCGTTTGAAGAGAGTATGTTTAATTTTTTTATTTAGTATTTCAACTATCAATTTATTATAATAACCGTTATTAAATGCTATTTGTCTTATTAATATATTGTTTTATGGTTATATGCTATTAGTTTTTTTCAGGTCTTAAAATACTTCACTATAAATAATTTTGATATTTTAGAAATGAGGAAACATGTTAATATAAAAGCAGATATAATTAACAAGAATTTTTTTATAAACTCTCTTTTAAATATTTTCCCACTTAACTGGTCTTTCCCGTCCAACGATATTGTAATTCCTAATTATTATAAACCCAGCCTACTCTTACCCCTCCCCCCTCCTTCCACTTCTTCTTTCCCAATAGCAATCTATATTTAATTTTTGACTTCGGTGTATACACAATAAAATGTAAACATTATATTTATTTATTTATTGGACAATTTGCATAGCGCCGCTTTTGTGAGATATCACCTCAGGGGCGCTATATTGTAATAATCTACCTTTATATATAGATTTTTACTCTCCTGATGAAGGTGTATATATAATCTTACTTTAAACTTTATTAGATACAGTAACAGTTGTAGGTAAAGAATTACCACCAGTTGGAGTATAATTAACACCTTTTAATTAAACCGACTGCTAATCTCATCGCACAATTACCCTCCTTTTATTCATAAACACGGGTACAATTAATCAATAAGTAATAATCTATTATTTAAGTCAACTTTGTTATAACTATCTTTAATTGTGACAAACTAAACGATATCGATTCAACTTATAGACATTGACGGTTGTAACACATATTTAAGCACTGCAAGTTGAGCCAATTGTATTAGGCACCATAACAGTTAATATCAGTTGTAGACATGTAGTCAATAATAGAGTTTCATTTGAAATAATCCATCACAAATACGGAAAATTTCATTTATTCAAAAAACTGTCATTCTTATTATGCGTAAATTTAGCATGTTATTATTAATTAACTCCTTCCTGTTCTGTGTTTAAACAATATATATATATATATACTCACCCTCTCTCTCTGTGAATGTCCTAATATCTATCTTTTAAATGTAACTGTTGCTAATATCACTTAAAATGGGCGAAGCCCAACTAAGAGCCGCCCGCAGGGCCTAGCAGAAAAAAACCCGCGGAGCGGGTTTTTAACTGCTAGTTAGCTAATTAATACTAATAATAAAGATATCGACTGTGTTTTGGTAAAACCCTTCAAGCCACATTTTTGATAATGTCACTTTTTCGGTGGTTTCATTTCGAATAGTTTAAAAATTATTTTTTTCTAATTCATGAAATTTTAATACTAAAAACTAAGTAAACGAGTATTTTTTAGGTGTTTTTCGAGAAAACCCCAAATAAATTTACTCAACCCCATACTATTCAAAATTTTAAATAGAATTTCAATATTTTATGAAAATTTTCAAAAACAAAAAACCACTTTCATATAAAATTCAAAATTTTAAAATATTTCTACGAAATCGTTGTTATAATATTTTGTGGTTTGGGGAGTTTTACAAAAAAACAGTTGATATCAAATATGTCTTTCACGATAAATATAATTTATAACTTCAAGATAATATTTAAAATAAACTAAAGTAAAAAAAAAATAAAGTATTTTATGCACCCCAAACAAAACCATTTTACACAGCTTTATTGGACACTGAACTATTAACTTGTTAGGGAATAAAAACAGTTTGATAAACCTCAAGGTTCATGAGAAATACTTACAAACTAATTCCCCTAAACGACATTGACACAAACATCTTTATCTTTGACCTTCATAATTTTGAAAATATTTTTCTTACCGGCATTTACTGGAACCAAGTCAAAAGCCACGTATGCTCTTGTCTCCATCACCAAGAACGTCGCAAAAATGAAAAATAAAAACTTCAATTGCATTTTTGTAAAATATAGTTTATTGGTTTTAAAAATGTATTATACTTGTTCTGAGTCAAAGAGGACGCCACAAACTAACGATAAACCAAATATTAATTAGTATTTATTAAAAACTTCAGTCATTACAAGTAGTACTGCGTAGAGTCATAACCTCTTGGGTCCATTACAGATAAGCCACTTTCGTTCGTTACTTAAAAGCGTCGGTCACACAGAGGGATTTGAACGACGCCGCTATTTAAATAGTTTCCTCAAAATCGCTTCATGTGAAAGTAACTCAATTAGCATTAGCAAATTGCGCCATATGGCCGAGGCCTTAGTGGCTACAAATACGAAGAAAGAAAAAAACGACATTCTATTTTTATATAGAAATAAAACTACGTGGACTCACTTGTGTAAGGCGCCCATCGATTTATAATGCTACGAGGATGCCATATTACAATTTTCAAAAACAACTTATAAACTGTAGTTATTACTTAAAATATGATTTGAGACTTTCACCGCCAAAAGTATTTCCTGATTTATTTTTGGGGTAATTTACCGCGTTTAACTTCCTCCTTCTTTAGCTCACGTTTCGGACAGCCAGCGTTACGAGAAAAAAAATTATCTTCCCTGATGACGTTCATATTGCAACGAATATTATATATTAATAATAACATTTCAATTACTCTAATGAGATAATGCAAATTCTAATGCATTTGGTTTAACTTTATCAACGCAGTTAAATGTTTTTAACTTCTAATTGGTTATTAATTATTTATTTTAAAAATAATATTGATAGCGATCAGTATTCAATCAAGGCCCCTTTACGTGGGTAGAAAATTCAATTTAAAATCACTTGTAACATTAATTTATTACAAAATTTAAGAAAGAAAAAGAACCCTTGTATGCTCTAATTTTTTTCTTTCTTTAGTATTGACTGTATCGTACTCATTACAATCAATGTCTCTGTATTTTATGTTGATAGAAATTCATATCGGTCCCACATGCCACATTATTAAGTTTTATTTTTCAATTTCCTATGATTTTGGCTATAATTTAAAAACTCCTTTCTCAAAATGTGGTATCGTTCAAATTTCTCGATATATACTGATTATAATCAGTATAATGGATAATTATCCATTTGCAGGATGAACATTTTAAATATTGCAATCAATCCCTTTAATTTCCAGCTCAATTCCTTTTATAATATTTAAACACAAAGACGCTTCGGTCACAAGCTGTTTATTGAGTCGGAAAAAATTTAAATGATGGCCAAGAACACCCTTGAAGGATGAAAACCAGAAATAATAGAAAAAAAATAACAGAAAACAAAATAGCACTGATTATCGTCGTAACGTAGGAATCTACTAAATTGATAAGTAAATATATTGGTTGCTATGGTAAAATTAATGTAACATTAGTTGAAAATATTATATATAGCTTTAAAATTAAACAGGGGCTTACTAATACATGTGTTTAAACAACCTTTAATCAAAGGTAAAAGAGTGTTTATCAGTTGTGTAAAATTTGAAACACTTTTGTTTCAGTAATATAAATCAATTCAATCAATTTCTTCCAGGATCATGTAAATTATAGATTGTACCATAGATTATTAGTGGGGATATGAAAATTCGGTAGTTTACGTCAATAAACCAGAGACGATTCACGACATTGAAACTAACATTCACCGCGTTGTTGCCGATATACGGTCCCCGCTGCTCGAAAATTAAACTTACAGAGGCCAGCCTCGGTTCCAAATGCGCGGAATCATATTTAAACACTAATGCTATGAAATTATCTATCCAATAAAGCCAATACAATAGCCATTACCACGATTTTTGTTTCCTTTTAAATTCCTCTAAAAAAACATCCTTTACAATGTTGAAAAGTATATCCCAAATCCCGAGAAATTTCTTTACGAAAATCGGATTAGATTGGTGACATTATAAAAAATAAAAAAATAGAGTTATAAGTTATAACATTCCTAAACTTTTTTCATTTTTAATTTCGTCTGGGAGGCAATTATATATGTTGCTCCCCTCGTAACCAATGGATTCCTGGCCATAATGAGTATGTATGGTGTTTAAATGTATTTTATCGTGTTGCCGTGTGAAGTGTGTGTGTACTTGGGACGTTTTAATGAGTTCTGTATTTGTGTGAGTTTATTATTTATTTTGTAAATAAGGAGACATGTATTATATTCATATGATTTTCTTAATTTTAATAGTTTTGTTTCCATATATAATTTTTTTGTTGATGTTCTAGGTTTGAAATCAAATAGCTTTTTGATTACTTTGTTTTGTGTAACCTGTAGTTCATTTATATATGTTTCACATGTATTTCCCCAGATTTCAATCAAGTAGTTTAAATGTGAGTGTACGAGGTTATAATATAGACCTTTTTTTAAATTTTATTTGGTAACAGATATGATATCCGGCTAAATACGCAAATTAAGGGGGTGATTTTATCTTTAACATCTTGAATATGCTGTTTAAAAGTTAGGTGTTTATCAATGAACAGCCCAAGATATTTCTCCTGTATCAGGATTTGCAGGTTGTTATATTCAATTTTTAAGGGTACATGAGGAGGAATTATTTTACGAGTGGAGCTTAAAATCATGTACCTATCCTGTTTTTTTAACATTCATTGTTAGGATATTTGATTGGAGTTAACTGTTAATTTTGTCTAAGTCACTCTGTGCATTTTCTAGTAAGATGTTTAAATCTTTACCCCAGTAGAAAATTGCAGTATCATCTGTATATAAAAAAAATATCACCGTTTAAATCTAATTGGGAGATATCATTTATATAAATTTGGAACAGAAGTGGTCCTAGTATGGATCCTTGCGGAACTCCGTAGTTTATTGGTAGGTGGTTACTATGGAACTGGAATATCTATAAATAATTAATTTTGGGTTAATTCACAAAATACTCATTTAAAATGATATTGTATATTGGTTCCAGAATGGAAGATATTGTCGGTATCGCCCTGGTGGAAGACCACCATTCAGAATTGAAAAGTTGCTTGAAATGGCTTTGACCGTGTTTGGTGATCAGATCTGTATAGCCAGGTACTTCCCCATCTTCCTCTTCCTCATCTACTTTCCTTCCTCACTACCTTCAGCCTCACAACATAATCCAAGTGCCATAGTCTCACTGAATGAATGAATTAATGAAAAGCGATGAGATATTATTTTTTGCCATTTTTTATTAATTGCACCAAAAATACAACTAAACAATACAAACAAGGATTTTACAGGTTTTTTGAAGACTGTACATTCTAACAAATTAGCTTGGGGCAGCAGGCTGGGAAGGTTTTTCGTAGGTCAACTTTGCTCAGCTTACAGGAAGGTGAAACAAAAATTGATTCACATCTGAAACAAACAACCTTGTTAAATATCAGAAAATGACTCTGATTAGTTCAAACACCGAATAACTTTCAAAATAAAAACAATTTGATAGAAGGGTCGCCAGTAGTCTTCTAGTTACTTTAAAAATAAGAACAAATTGACAGAAGGGTCATAAGTCTCAAGGAATCCACGAGTTTTACCAAAATTATCAATTTATCAGTTCGCAAACTGTTACCAACTAATATGATGTATAGTAGTAAGGCTTTGGACTGCAAGATCCAAAATATTTATAGATATTTAGACTGAATTCTGCAGATTTGGGTTCCCTGGAGATAAGCACCTGGTAGCAAGAACAAGAAGTACCTGCGTATGCCAGTTCCATGCCTTGCTCCATGCCTGTTAGTTTCAGAACTCTATCGTGGTCTCATAGCCTCGATTGTTTTTTTTTAAATGATAATCGGTAAATGAATTGTTTTATTATATTACCTCGAAATGGTGAGCGTGTGTGTATTGTCACTGTTTAAAAATTCTTCGCAAATCATCTGTTCGCACTGTCTGGGAACTGTATAATATTTGCCGAATTCAAGCAACATGCTGTATGTCTCAACGAAACACTTACCGGGGTAGGCTGTGAAAATAATACAAACAATTATTTTTTTAATTATATTTAGGAATCAAACAGTAAAGTTAATTACTTGTAAAATAATTAGGTACGATAAGCAACAATATAAACTAAAATAGTGAGATATGATAAGAACAGTGAAAACGAGTATCTATAGATAATTATCGCATCATGTGATGGATTCAGCCAGTTTGACTTTATATCACGTTTTCAAGGTACAGTTGAATTGTCCACATCTCGTAGGGTGTTGAATGTTTTGCAGATACGTACTAATAAATCAATACATCTGATGTGAAGTTTAGGGCAACGATCCAATCCTTTCTAAGAGATATGAGAAATCGACCAGACAGTTAGTTTATAATATTGTATGAAAAAAGCATTAGTGATTTTTCTACATTTATATACAGCAACTGGATTCAATTGATAATTACCAAAGCGATATGACAGACATTTTATTTTTTTCTGTTTTCATTACGATTAATATAGTTTTAATATAATGGATGCAGATTCAAATTGTGAAATTCCATATATTGTATATAAATCATTGCAGAAGATGCGAACATTACCTTTCAATTTTCTGTTTTTTTTTCCTCTTTCATATTTCATTGAAATTTGTTAATATTAGCCACATTTCGGGAATGTCACTTTTTTCGGTGGTTTCATATCGAATAGTTTTCGAAGTAATTTTTGCTAATTAATGTAATTTTAATACTAAAAACTATGTTTACAAAATAAATTTACTTAACGCTCATATTATTCAAATTTTTTTAATAGATTTGCAATATTTTATAAACATTTTCAAAAACAAATAATCACTTTCATCTAAAATTCAAAATTTTAAAATAGTTCTATGAAATTGTTAATATTTGTTTTTATACTTTTCTGTAAAGTTTTGATTTTGTTATTTGATTGGTTTTACAAAACAATAGTCGATATCTTATATGTCTATGTGTATATAGTGAAATTATAAATCACATAACTTCAAGATAATATTTACAATGAACAAGAGTAAAAAAATTAAAAGATAATAAAGTATTTAATGCACCCCAAACAAAACCATTTCTACACAGCTTCATTGGACATCGAACTATTTACTCAGTTAGGGAATAAAAACAGTTTGATAAACCTCTACATTCATGAGAAATACTTTAAAACTAATTGCCCCATCGACGGTGACACGAACAAAAATTATCTTTGAAAATATTTTTCTTACCGGCATTTACGGGAACCGAGTCAACAGTCACGAATGCTCTTGTCTCCATCACCAAGAACGTCGCAAAAACCAAAAACAAGAACTTATGTTGCATTTTTATAAAATATGTACTTATATGTACTTTTTGAGTCAGAGAGGATGCCACAAACTAACGATAAACCAAATAGTAATTAGTATTTATAACAAAATTCAGTCATTAAAAATCTGCGTAGAGTGACCTCTTGGGTCATTAAAGATAAGCCACGTTTGTTTGTTACTCGAAGCCTCTGTCACACAGAGAGATTTGAACGACCCTGCTATTTGAACAGTTTCTTGGAAATCGCTTCATGTGATAGTAACTCAATTAGCAATATATAAACTTTCGCGAGATACGATTAGAACATGGAAACTTCTGATTTGCAAAAAAAAAATTGTGCCATCTGACTGAGGCTTTAATGGCTTCAATTTCGAAGAAATAATAAAAACGACATTCAGTTTCAAAAGTTTTTATACAGAAATAATACTAGGCTTGTAAGGCGCCCATCGAAATATAATGAGACGAGGGTGCCATATTATATTTTTCAAAAATAACTTATTAACTGTGGATTTACATGAATTAAAATATGATTTGAAATTTTCACGGCCAAAAGTATTTCGTGATTTATTTTTAAGGTTCTATTCCGCGTTGAACTTCCTCTTTCTTTAACTAACGTTTCGGATAGCGTTATGAGAAAAAGACATCATTTGCCCAGATGACGTTCACTGTAAAGCTGTCCAAAACCTTGACCAAAGAAGGAGTAAACGCGACACGACACTTACCCCCAAAAATAATCACTTTTGTACTGAGATAAACTTACTAACAAACCATCACGCCTTTTCTGAGAAGAGAAGACAGAGAAGGTAGACCACGGGACCGTCTCCGCACACCCTATTTGCTTCATTGACATTCGCATATCATCTCATACACACTCTTGTTATTCTGATTTTTTGACGTGATCCGACTGTATTTTATTCATCAGATCTTCCTCGGGCGTCTCCGACTTCTTCTAATGTTAACTTCCGCGTCACAATTTCCTTACACTATTTTTTTCGTTAATCCGCTCTACACGTCCAACACATCTTAGTGATCTTACATCATTACAACCGCCCTATACTCATTCTTTAGGGATCCCCTTATTCATAGTTCTAGGCCACACACGCCTCAAAAAACTTATTTCTATACCATTCGGTTTACTTTCATCCTTCCCGAGCAAGGTCCATATATGACTGTGGGATAAATTGAGAAAAAAAAAGTTTCAAAAGATAAAAAATAACTTTTTTCAGATTAGAAGATACTATCAGTATACCTGCGTTTGGTGACCATATCTGAAAAGCCAAATACTACCCAAACTTCCTGTTACCCACATTCTTACCCTCCTCACTAACTTCTGCCCCGCAACATACCCCAAACGGAGATACCATAGTCCGACTGGTTCCCGCTGGAACCATTCATTGGCTAACCAACACCCCTGCCATAAGTCACCCCAAGTGATTCGTTACGTTTGGTGAATTAACAGGGGTGCTCGGGTTCATAGGGGTGAGAATTGTGTAGGTCTTGGCCGAGAATGCGTCTGCTCGCCTACTGTGTGGCGGGCCGGATTTGGAGAGACTGGTTGAGGGAGATCTTGTTATCTCTCCAGCAGAACTCTTTCGACTCATCGCCTTGCCCCACAGTGGGAGGGATGATTTCAAGCGTTCGTCACTCACGTTCAATATGCTGACACCCAGATTCCTACTCACCACTCATTCCTTTTACCTTCCCAGATCTTCATCACCTTCCTTTCCTTAAAAAAACCCTCTACACATCATATCCAAGGATGACATAGGTTCTGAAGGAAATAATTTTTCTCAGGGTCTCCTGTGTGAAGTTAAGGTAAAAAAAGTCTAGAAAATCTGTACAAAGCAATGCACTAGGATACCTGATTTTTCCTGGTGATGATCCGACTGCATTCTGTGCCTACGGTGAGTCATAAAATTAAATTTTTCAACAAACATGGAGCAAATACACGGACAAAACTTACTGGTTCATAATATTGGTAAATTCTTAAAATCTCTTCAAATAATTCGTTTCCCTGTTAAAACTTTTAACTTGTAACGAATGAATTAAGAGATTTCCCAGTAAAATATCTGTAAAACACGAATGTGTTTTGGCATCTTCGGAACACGTGTTCAAAAAAATATATATTTTCGTACTTCAAATAGGATGATAAGTGTAGCTGCGTGAACAAGTGTTCCGATATATTATGAAAGTAGTGATAGTTTATTATGAAATGACATGCAACCACCTTTTAACAGGATTTTAATAAATCAGCATTGCTCATTTTTCTCCGTGCAGAAAAATTGCTTGAAAAATAAGTATTTATTCTTTGGGTATTTGTGACAAATAGTGTAATATAATATAATAATGGACAAATGATGTTTGATGCAAATATGTTTTAGTTAAGTATACTTACTGCTAACATTCAGATTAAATGCGTTTATCAGTTATTTGTATATGATAAGTTGGCATACTTGGGTATACTTACAGCTAACATTCAGATTAAATGCGTTTATCAGGTATTTGTATATGATAAGTTGGCATACTTGGGTATACTTACTGCTAACATTCAGATTTTGGAGGGATTGTTATCATCGCCAGTTTAAATGGGTTGTTGGCTAAATGATTCTGCGGTTCTCCAATCTGCATAATCCAAGGTTACGTGATTACTCTCAGTGTGGAATAATGAGAATTTGGATAATTCCAATTTAGTTTTTTATTTTAACAAAACTCACTTATAATAATTTTATGAAAAAATAGATCGCGTACGCTAGAGGAGGTTTAGGGCTAACCCGACGGCTAGACTGCTGGAGACAATAATATTGTTTGCCGCGCGAGGTACCGCGTGCAGGTTTACAAAGATACCAGCCTCACAAGAATGAAGGTAAAAATAATGTTGTAGTTATTTTCGGGAGATGTAAACTCCCTATAATTTACCCTACAAGATTAAATGCGTTTATCAGGTGTTTGTATATGATATGTTGGCATACTTGGACTCCACATTGAATTGACTGTTTCGAAAACAGATCTATTAGAGGTTAAACAAACAAAAAACGTAGATTGCAGATTGATGGTTTCAAACAATAAAAAAAATAAAGCATTTATGCCCAATAAGCTTTGATCCCTAATTATTATTTTTTGAAGTGATAATTGCATACTCACTCTCATTACCAACAATTAATCACCGGGTGAAATAAAATGAGCTTTTTGATAAAGAAAGTTATTTTTAATTGTTAGTTTATCGTGTCATAGTTTTTATTAATTTTACAGTTATGTTTAAATTAAAAACTAATGTTTACGGTACGATGTATTTATGCATAGCACAAAGAAATAACAAATAACTAATTACCTTAATAATTTTATCTATCTATCTTTTATTTTTTTTTTTTTTAATTTTAGTACAACATTTTACATTTCATAGTACAATCCAGTAATGTTGGCCTCACTGGGTGGCTTACCCGTAGTGAGACCTCCATTTTATAATATATAAATATATACATAATACATTTAAAATCTTTACTAGTCTTATATCTTTGGAGTCTATATAAGAAAGAAATTATGATGAAATAATAAAAAGCGAGGACATCAATTTTATACACATTTTGATTGATTTTATGTTATTTTATTAAATGCATCACACATACAATTTAGATAGGTATAATCAACAAGTATTTATTTGCAAATTGTTTGGTTTGATGCTGTTCGAAGACATAATTAAAGTCTAACAGATTGGCTTGGGGCAGCAGTTTGGGTAGACCTTTCGCAGATTCACTTCGCTCAGCTTGCAAGGAGGCTGGACTGCAATAGATCTACATCTGAAACAAGCAATCTTATTAGCAAATCACTCTCAATAGTTCAAAAGTTGAGCAAGGGATGGATGTTGTTGGTCGAATTCATATCGTGAAGATTGACGGTGTTATCAAAGTTATCAAGGGAAGAGAGTTTACCAGTCCGAAATAGACTTCTGTCACAAACTTCTGTCATCTGCGAGGCAACGATTGAAGAAGAACAGTGATGAATGGTAGTGAGTCACGGGACTGGGAGAGCTAGTTTAAACATACGAGTAGATTGATTGCTGAAGAATTTGGTTCCCTGGAGTGTTTCTTTGCTGATGCCATATACGACCATTTTACGAATGAGGAGATCAGAAAAGAATTCAAAGCATTATGAACTAGATGAAGAAAGGGATGTTTTGCCAATTTCATGCCTCACTACCGTACAATGAGGTTGGTTTCAAAATTCCATCGTGATATCTTAGTAGTGACGACCGAACTTCGGTTTCAATTTCGGTCAGTTAAATTAACAATTTTTGACCGTGGTTTCAGTTTCAAATAAAATTAGCCGTACTTCGACTAATTTTTGGGCGAAACCTGTGTTTGTTATATAACGGAATTATGATGTTTGTATGCCTCTAGAATAACTTAAATATTATTTTAATAGAAGCTGTTATACAGGGTGTCCGGAAACTCGTAGTACAAGCGGGAAACTGGTGAATCTACATCACATTTGGAGTCGATTTTGTAGTATATTTTTTTTATTTGAGCTTTCGTTATCGAGTAAATCGAGTTTGAAGTTGATTTTTTTTTTTTTTTTTTTAATCAAATTCTTATAAATTATTACTGAAGATCAAAGTACCCAACTAATTAAAACTATTTGTAAGTAAAACAAATGAAGAAACTCGGATTTGAAGCATTATTTTGAAATCACCCTTCATTTTACCCGGTGTAATCATAAAATATTTCTGCTCTGCAGGGTTAAAACATCTGTTATTCAACCCTAAACACCAGAAAAAACTTTAACCCTAAAATAGCCGAAAAATATTTTTTTTTGGTTTTTTTTTTTTTTTTTGAAAATGCTCAAATCAAAAAACTTTATGTTTTTTTGGGTTCCCCATGTGGTGTAGATTCTCCAGTTTCCCGCTTGTACTACGAGTTTCCGGACACCATGTATAATGGTTTTCTTAAATGTTATTTTTTTTTTAAATTAATGTTTTTTATTCAAAAGTAAGTATATAGGAAATAAATGCGAATAATGGTTACTTATGGTTTGGCCAGCATTCAAATTGATTTGTTTACTATAATAGAAGTTCTAAATTTTTACGTATTTTTAAAATTCTCTTAAAATAAAATACTGATTGATGATGGAAAGAATGATTGAGAAAGTGTTACATAACGATCGAAAAAACGCTAAAAGCTTAAAGTAAACGAATTTTCTATTTAAATTTGTGTCTTTTATTTAGATAAGCATTTTATTTAAAACCAACTTTAATGTAATCAAAACGCCTATATTCTGGATATTGAGTATGTATAAATTCGTATAAATAAATTATGGTTTTGGTTTCGGCCGAAACTCTAACAAGAGTCGAAAACTGGTTTTGGTCGATCACTATCCTAGTTTCAATAGCTTCACTTTTTAGAATCAAATAGTTATATTGTATTACCCTGTAATGGAGAACTCGTGTGTATTGTCAGTGCCCAAGTGGCGATTGCAAAGCATTCGTTCACATTTCCTGGGGACCGGATATGATTTGCCGAATTCAAGCACCATGTTGTATTTCTCCACAAAACACTTGCCGGGGTATGCTGTGGAATTAACAGAACATTTCATTGTTATATTATTTGATTCTAAATAATTACTTAAAATGATATAATTGAAGAAGAAGATAATACCAATAAATCTAATCGAAACATGAAACAGAAAAATATAAAGGTAAAAGCTGCTTTGGAATCGAACTCAGGAACTCAGTCTTACCGGAAAAATTCCTCTAACCACTTGGCCATTGTATTTTTATCGTCAAGCTACTAATTATTGGTACTAGTACCTGCGTACTTTAGGTATAATATTGGCAATGCTTACTATTGGTACTGGTACTTGCGTACTTTAGGTATAATATTGGCAATGCTTATTATTGGTACTAGTACCTGCGTACTTTAGGTATAATATTGGCAATGCTTACTATTGGTACTAGTACCTGCGTACTTTAGGTATAATATTGGAAATGCTTACTATTGGTACTAGTACCTGCGTACTCTACGTATAATATTGGCAATGTTTACTATTGGTACTAGTACTTGCGTACTTTAGGTATAGTATTGGCAATGCTTACTATTGGTACTAGTACCTGCGTACTTTAGGTATAGTATTGGCAATGCTTACTATTGGTACTAGTACCTGCGTACTCTACATATAATATTGGCAATGCTTACTATTGGTACTAGTACCTGCGTACTCTACATATAATATTGGCAATGCTTACTATTGGTACTAGTACCTGCGTACTTTAGGTATAGTATTGGCAATGCTTACTATTTCAATTCAATTCGTCTCATTTAAATATAATACATCAATGATTTGACACACAATATGTAGAGGGGAAATTATTATTATTTTTTTTAATCTTACCTGCATTAGAGGGAATCAAATTTAACGTCGCGTATGCGTTTGCCTCCATTACCAAAAATGTTGCAAAGATGAAAAATAAGAACTTGAATTGAATTTTGGTTGACATTTTTGTTTTTTATTTAAAATTAAATGGCTTGTAGGTAGGCACTGAACAAATTAACACTGAAAACTAACTAATAATAAAGGAATCATCAGTATTTATAGTAAAACATGATAATGAGTAAAAACTGTCAAAATAACAAATTACGCGATTTTTTCGTTTTTTTAAACGACTTATAACGGTTATGAAGATAAAACTAAAGTAAATTATATTATCAGCATTCCATTTCCTATTGAAGACAATAACTAGCTAATTTCCTTCACATTGAAGATAATAACTAGCGCAAATCCATGAAGGTCACGGAATATTACAATTGAAAGATTTATGAAGGTGAAAGTATTTATAAAAATATATTTGCTTTCAAAAACATTTTGTTGACGATCAGAAATTAACACTGTTGTGTTACATAGTACATGACGCAAATTTGAACGGTAGAAGTAGTTGGGGATGCCTGAGGAATGGCATGATCAAGTGAATCAGATACTGAAGTCAGGCCATGTCAAGAGTCAGAAAAATAGAATGTGAATGAGGCAAGGTTTATAATACCTTAGTGTTTATTTATAAGCTAAAAAATAAAATGTTACCTGACTATACGTCAAAGAATGTTAAAATTAATAGTGCAGTTCATTTATATCCTACGATAAACTGCAACGATTTTAGGCTTCCTAAAACACACTTATCAGAAACACAAAACAATATTTATTATAAAGGTTTTAAAATGTTCATTGAACTCCCGGTAATTGTTAAGGAAGCTAAAAGTCTTGCAGTTTTTCGTGGATTATGTCTCAATGTTGCGAAATCTAAATTTTAGTATGTAAGAAGTAAATAATATTGTAGTAGTCATAGAAAATAATATATTAGGTATAAGATGTAAACTCTTATAACTAAATAAAATATACATTAAAAAAAAAGGAGTGTGTGCAAAACAGAGTTGTTGGGCAGTTTGTCCTTTCTGCCCACCCCTGCGGAAAACGATGTGATGGTTAGTTAGTTAGTTTATGAACACCGTTAGTAAACTTGAAAAAAATTTCCACGTCATCGTTCAAAAATTAAACAAAATAAATACGCACTTCTAATACAGAATTATTAACTAAACAAAAATGGTGTAATTTCGATACCTTCTTTATTGGCTATTTGAATTGTTCCCACAATTAATACCAATTTTGACAGTCAAAGTTTATCAATTTATTTATTTATCGAGTTTATCGAATTGGAATTACGGACAGACACACAACCTAAATCAGTTTATTATAACACCAGGCTAATTTTGACGGCGCATTTTTTGTAGATTATTGTCAGAAGGACTAATCGACTCCATAAAAATTGAACATAACTTGAAAAAACTATTTTTTGAAATTCTACTTAGATAAAGGCCTTCTAAGAATTGAAAATACCAAGGATGGGTTGTTTCACAGAAATCCAAATGGCTATTTAGTGCCATTTTGTTTTTTGAAAGTTGAAATGTTCCCCTAAGGCTGATTTTAAGTCCGTTTCAGCTTTTGCACATATTATGTTCAACAGAAGAGAAAAACTATTATCTCGGCGTTAAACTTGTCAGCTTATTACAATTATAAAGATGCTGAAATGAACCATTAATCAACTTTTACTGGGAACCTTTCAGTTGTCAAAAAGGATCATCCCCGTGGCTGATTAATAAAAGTCAAAGCAAAATGAAACATTGCTGATTAGATTCGAATAGTCAGGTACTTCCACACCTCTCTCTTTCCCATCTCTTTCCCCTGCGTTATACCTCATAACGTACTCCAATTGGGGGTGCCAACCAGACGGTTGGAACTCTTGCGCGGTATTCACATGTCACTGCCATATGCCTTGATTATATTTATAATTGGCACTGTTTTAAATAATAATAATAACATTGAAATTATATAGCGCAGTTTAGTGTCATTTCACTTGAAGTGCGCTTTAATAACAAACTTAACAAACGGTAATTTAGTATTAGTGGTCATGTTCTTAAAATTATTACTACAGTTTCTTTACCCTTACGTTTTTGTGCTGAATGCTGTGATGTTGATTGTGTTGATCGGTGTTTATTGATGAAAATATTTTATTTATGTTTTAAATTAATATCTCATAGTTTTCCCTAAAGTGAAATCTAATGTCATACTTGGGGATGATGTGGGCAGAACTCTTACTTATTTATATTTGGTTTGTAATATTTAAGGGTTCGTAGTCCCCATCTTAGTTAACCCAATTAAAATGGATACAAAGGACGGGTTGTTTGACACAATTTGAACAGTTCTTCAAATTTAAATGTTAATATTCAAGTTCTTTGGAAGTTTAATTATTAGTTCTGTTATTATGTCATTATGGGCGGGCCGGTTATTACACGGTTACAGTTGGATAATAACAGAATTTTAATAGAACTTTCACAGAATTTTAACTTTGAAATTTGATGAATTGTTCAAATTCTGTGAAAAAACACATCGTAAATATCTGACTCATGACCCTTGACTTCAGATCGTTTTATCTTACCAATAAAATACCATCATGTTTAAAAATTCCCTAATGTTGCTCACTAATATAATTAAGTAAGTACGTAGAACAAATATTAACGTAAAAAATATTTTATAACTATTGTATGACACATCCGCGTGTAAATAAGAGCAGAAATAAAACAAAATTTTAAGAATAATTTTAATTGCATTGTAATTTCTTGTCTATAAACTTTTATAGTATAGGATCAACGGATGTATATTTTTTAATGATATTCCAGATGATATTGCTTTCAATAATAATATAACGTTTCATTTTTGTACATCTTTGGAATCAAACATACTAATTTTGGTTGTCGCTGCATGGATGCGTTTGTGATTTGAAATTGTATTCCTTTTTTCGTTTTTAATATTATAAATTGGAACTAGTATAAATATATAGACAAGCCTTTATGTGTTTTTTCACGACAACGGCGCTATATAACTAACTAACTAACCATCACGCCGTTTCCCCGCAGGGGTAGGCAGAGAGGACGGACTGCCAAACAACTCGGTCTTGGCACACACTCCTTGCCTCATTCACATTCATACATCGTCTCATACATACTCTTTTATTATTCTGACTCTTGACATGTCTTCCTCGGGGGTCCCCGACTTATGTTACCATTCGCATTTGCATCATATAAATGATATATAAAACGCTGTATAAATGAGTCAAATATTATTTAATATTTAACTATACAGGGCACCAGTATTATTTTATTAAATAATAATTCTTTATTTGAATTGGTACTTTAATTGAAAACATTAAAAAAAATTGGCACTGGATTTTGTCATTGTATTAGGATTCCATCACAAATAGACCCCCGCTGAAAAGGATTTATTATGCTGTAAGTGGTTCAGTTATTTCAAATTCAGTGCACTGCACAGAAGGACAACATTGTGGGTGTGGAAGTACTTTGTTTCCAGAAATATATCTGCAGTTAATCGTCATTGGTTCCAGAACACACCTAAAACACAAAAACAAAACATTTTTTTTTATTGGAAATTTTTGATACAAACAGGTACATAAATAATTATACAAAACATAAGGCAGTAACAAAAAAATCACACAAAGGCGAAGCCTGTGCGTGGGCATTATAAGGTATGTATTCAAAACAGTGGTGGTTACATTATCTATCGTTTAAATGAAAAATGAAATATGAGTAAGAAAAAAAATATATGTAATACATATATTTTACAGTTAGTTTAATATATGATTTTACTGAAGTTTTTGCGGATTTAATAAAAAACAGTTTGAAAGAAGTTGACTTTTTTTAAAATGTAGATCGTAATGGCAAATTTTAGGTATCATATTCGTAGTATAAATTATAGAAAAAAATCTCTCACTTCCAGATAATTTTTTACCCAGCTTTTGACATTTATTTTATACGACTTTATGTTTTGGCACATCTTGATGGAACTCGGCAAGGAATTGAACAATTTAGGGCCAATATAGTTAATGTGTCTTTGGGCTAGCCTAGTTTTGCAGTGAGGCACTTTGTACACGCATATGTTGTGTCTCTGACTAGAACGATTTGGATTTTTACAGAAATTATACTTTGGTCTTCTGGTGCATTATCTTAATGATAGACTTCTGAATAATTTCTACAGGTTTCGCATGGTTATTGTATGTTCCTCCCCAGGCGATTATTCCGTAGGAAATGGATGAAAGTACCAATGCATCATAAACAAGCCTCATGGTTCTTATGTTAACGATATTGCTCATGCGTTTGAATGTGTAAATTAGGTGCCTCAGTTTGACAGTTTTTTCTAAATGATAAGTCCATTTGAGTTGACAGTCAATAGTTACACCTAGGTATTTGATACAATTTCCTAATTTTACATCTTCGCAGTTTGAGCATGTCGCAGGGTTACAATTAACATTATGGAACTTCAGGTTAGGATTATTTTTAGGGAATGCCTTTTAGGAATTATAGAATTACATAAAACACGATGTAAATTACAAGCTTGAAGTAATAAATATATTTATATCCATTATTACGTACCCAGTAATTTGTATGTCATAAGAACTGTCGCACACCATGGAGGCACACATTCCAGGAACTTGGTACTTTTTGCCAACATCCAACTCCATATTTTTTTTCTCCAAGAAGCATTTGTTAGGATTTACTAAAAAAATAGCATAAGGTAAAAGTAATAATTAATATTTAACATAGTGTACAGATAAATTATTTTTTAATCAAAAGATGTAACCAAATGTCTAGTGCGGTTATGTGCTACTTTATTTATTTGTGTTTCAAATAATTCAATTCGGGCCATTACAGAATACGATTTTTCATGATTTTATAGGCAATTTTGGAAATTATTTGTGAGTTAATGATTATTCTTCAAAATAATAATTTGACCTTACTATGTACATGTAATGAAATATAAAATTTATTAAAAAAATGTTTTTTTGGGGTCTACAATTAGATTACAAATGACAAATCTACATTGGCACACAAATTTAACGTATATAAATTACAAATGACAAATTAACATTGGCACACAAATTTAACGTATATAAATTATAAATGACATATCTACATTGGCACACAAATTTTTCATATATAAGTTAAACTTAAATTACCAATGACAAATTTACATTGGCACACAAATTTAACGTATATAAATTATAAATGACATATCTAAATTGGCACACAAATTTGTCATATATAAGTTAAAATTAAATTACCAATGACAAATTTACATTGGCAGACAAATTTGTCGTATATAAATTAAAATTTTCAACTGAAAAACGTATTTTATATTTTTTTATTTCATTTTGTTGATGTAGTAGTTATATACCAAAGTTGTCTCCAAAGTTATGAAAAATAAAGTATTATATTCAGTAACTTGAAATAAAAATAAATCAAATAGTACACATTCCTACGGGATGTTTGCTATACCTTTTAAATAAATAAATAATTAGTTTCGTTGGGTGTTTTTGCCTAGTGCAAAATAAAATTTTGCATGAAAAAGGTTCTTCTTTGTTACCGAGTAAAAAAAAATTGAAGCTAAAGTTTTAGTTTTAAAAATAACGTATTCGAAAAAAGCATTTACGTTGTGGCTCGTCAGAAATGAAATATAAATACAAACATTTGTTTTAAAACAATAAAGTGTTTTAAATTAATCTGTTTACATTCTGTAGTGTATGTGAGTTTGAAAGAGTGAAATGGACGACGCTAGAATGAAAGAGCGAATGCGTTTGTGCAAGTTTTAATAAACGTCGTCATTGCTACTTTGCAAGTGATTGGTTGGGTTAGGTTAGGTTAAGTTAGGTTAGGTAAGGTTAGATTAGGTTAGGTTAGGTCGTATAATGAGTCAATAACATTGTGTGAAGTGTTGTATAATGAATGTATATATTCATTCATTGTAATATTAATTTACCCATTTAACTATTTGATTTTTTTAAAAAAGAGTATTATGTGCCTAGTGACTGTAATTTTTTAACAATATTGTAATATCCTTTGTTAAAAATCTGTGATGCTTTATTATTATTTAAAATTATCAACGGTTATTTGGACAGTCCTGAACTAGTGAATATGATAAATTATCAAGTTCCCAATAAGTACAACACTAGACTTCATGCTCCATTTAATATAGTTGCTTCTCGCACTAATTTTATGTTCAACTCTTGTCTTCAGAGATTGCATCGTGTGGGGAATGAATGGTTGGCATATTTTTTAATAAAAACATCGCTTCCTTTAAAAAGCGTATATGTATACAGATATTGAGCAAAAATACTGTTGATTGTTAACAATAACAAACTTAATACTTTGTTACTATTTTCATAATACCTACTTCTTTTTGTATGTAATTGTTGTGTACTTTTTATTTTTGTCATAATAATAACAAACTTACGTACATTTATAATAGCAAAAAAAAAAACAAATTATATATTTTAAATTACAAGAATATTACCTACTTTTATAAATCGCTAGAAAATGTTTTACCCCACTGCCAACCGGTATGCTTCGAGTATGTTTGTAATTATGTTTTGTGTATTATTGTGACAACTATAATTGCTGAATGTACTGTAGCCTGAGCCCAAATAAGTATTTGCTGGTTGAACTCTTTTATACAATATACAATTTACTTATCGTCTACTAATACCTACCTGTGTTGTGCCTACTTATGTCTTTCATGCTCAGCTTATTATTTTATTTACTATGTTATACTTCTTATGATGCTATATACTTGTTATAATGCTCCTGTATGATTTACCTTGCATGTAAAAGCCGTCAAGGCGTGAACAAACAAATAAATAAATAAATATCAGGGTGAAGTAATTGATGAAGTCCAGCACCATTAAATATATGTTATAAAGCGGTGCTAGACTTTATCAATTACTTCACCCTGATATAACAAAGGATATTACAATATTGTAAAAAGATATCAATCACTAGGCACATAATATTCAAAGTATTTTTTATCAAAATATACAGAAATGAAAATTACACAATTTAAAAATAAATGGGTTAGTTAATATAACAATGAATTAATAACATTATTTCATTCTTACCATAGCTTCTGAATGTAGGCTTCATAGCATTAGAAGCAGTATAAATAAAACACGTCAGCAACAGTATGAAAAACACTAGCCTGTGATTCATTTTAATGATGTTATTCGTTTAAATTAGTTAGAAGTAAGAGATAAGTAATGATAGCGACCTCAGCCTTACGAAAATAATTAGAACTGAATACGACTACTGAAGTAAACAAATGAATTTTGTCATTTGCATGTTTATTTAATATATTTTATCAGTAAACTGACTAATATTATTATTATTGATAAAAGTAATAATTTATTCCAGAAGGTCAAATATGATTTAAGATTTTCACGGAAAAAAGTATTTTTGTTATTTGTTTTTGGGGTGTTATGCCGTGTTGCGATAACTCCTTCTTTAGCCAAAGTTTCGGACAGCATTGCAGTGTCCATCATCAGGGCACCAAATAACACTTCTGTCCTGATGATGGACACTGCAATGCTGTTCGAAACGTTGGCTAAAGAAGGAGTTAGCGCAACACGGCATAACACCCCAAAAACAAACAAAAATATTCCAGAAGGTATTCAGTAGTAGTGTAAAGCAAAACATTCCATATTTAAGAGTTACAAAATAAACTAGCCAATAACATTAAAAAAGCAGAAAAGAAGTGAAAAAAAAATGTAAATAGTCGAAAGATGTTTGACCGTCTCCTGTCGGGCCATCAGGGGGACTCCGTCCAGGTATCGAGGCAGCCATGGCAGTGATGATTTATCAACGAAGGCTTAGCCATAAGCCTCCCATGAGGTGGCGGAGAAATGCTCTGAATGAATAATTGTCTCTCCAGGAAAATTTTCATGGCGCTGCAGTATATCGGTAGGCGGAATAGTTGGCGATATGAATTATTGTAGGTGACTTTTAGTTTATGCGATTAGGATCCAGTGTACTCTACCCACAGTTCTGACGTGTCCTTTGGAGCGATGGGTGTTTGATGTGGTTTTCGATTTTATCATTCGATTTAAATAATATCATTCCTCAAAATATTAAAACTGAAATATATGAACTGCTTACTGTGGTTGAAAGCCAATGAATCCACCCACATTTCAACGTGTATCCCATATGTTTAGGTTCTATGTAAATTTGGCACATTATGGCAAGCGATTGCTGAAGACGTTTTTTAAACTTGCCATAATATACCAAAAATCGTTCGTTATGAAATATATTGAGTGTTTATATATTAAACTACAGAGATTTGTATAATTTTTTTATTGAAAACTATTATCTACTATTTGATACGTGTTACCAGTAGCGAAACTTGGATTTTTTTAGCCAAGCATAGAACACAATGTCAATATGATGGCAAAGGATAATCATGTATATTATATAAGTGGCATATTCATTATGTATATAAATATTTCCTTTTAAGCTTCATAAATAGCGTTTACGCCGCTTTTCCTCAGGGAGAGTTAGTACGGATCAAACACTTCACGTATCTATGCACGCACTCCTTGCTTCATTAATGTTAATATTTCGCTTAATGTCTAGGACTTACCCTCTTGTTAATTTGACCCTTGACATAACCCACGTCACGTATCATCTAGTATCTTCCTAAGGGTACGTATACATCTGCGAACCGTACCACAACTGCAAGCAGCCTCTATCCCATAAGTTGAGGATCAGTTCGGCAGTTCGGCTTACGGATGTATACGTAGCATAAGGTGTCCCCGACCTTAGCTTGGATATGGATATAAAAATCGTTAAATAAACACATTGAAGACGCTTCTCGTACGTTAGCACTGCGAAGTAATGCGAAATCATGTGTTTTTGGTTTGAAAAGTAGATACCTTAGAATAGCCCTTGAGGTGATTATTGCAAGAAAACGGAGCTATAAAAATCATCGAAATATTATTATTATTTATTAATATTAATTGAGATGCTTTCATTAAATACTGCGAGTATAACACATATGAATCTATTGAGCATTTTTTGATTTTATGTTCCTAGAAAAAAATAAAGTATCAGGTCTACAAAAACTGCTTTCAAGTGGAAAATTTTCTACTTACGAACCCCCTTTCGGATACGGTTTTTATGTAAATCTAGAAAATCAAGTTTTTTGGAAAATTCGTAATCATTTTCATATTTGTGCACGAACATCAAAAAATAAAAAATACATGCATTTTATAAAACATACTTTTTTTTAATTCCAACCTTAACGATATCTACATAAGATTCAGAATGTTCGTGGCCGCTTCATCGCTTGTTTTGCTAATTAATCATCAAAAATAATAATTTTGGCTAGTTAAATGATCTCAAATTTACTTTGAATTTAAGTGTCATTTTCAAAGTTGGATCTGATTGTGTGAATATAATATTTTCAGGGTAAAACTATTTTTGTTAATTTCTAAATTGGAACTGATTTGTCAAGCATTCAGATTGTCCCTCGATTTTTACTGGTATGAGCTAGTATTTTAATCAAACCAAAATAGTATTTTGATAAATTGTGGAGAAGAGTTATTTTTATTTTTTTTACTGATTTGTTTTGGGATTTCCCATCCGATTGCTATACTTCAGTTTGTTTTGTTGTTTTTATCGAGGGTATTTCAATTGTACAGAAAATATCTTTACTCGGGCAATAATTACGAATGACCTGCGATATCGTACGATAAAAATATAAAATATATTGATAATGTGATATAAAGAGGTCACCATTGGCCTTTATGGTGACATGATTACGATTGCTAAAAAATATGGTTTAGTTAGTTTTGTGCATACTTCACATTCATATCTACTGTGAACTTACAATCAGGAATAACCCGGGATGTTTGGGAAATAACTGTGTTTTAATTCTTTTTCACAAAGTACACACAGTAACTTGGGAAAACCCATCAAATGTTTATATTTAATTTTTTTATGTGATTACATCGTACGAGATATTAATTGGTGATCCACAGTCTCACCGGCTCCAGACGGTTTGATGATTACTCGACACAATGAAAATTTAATATACCTTTAAAAAGTGATATAAAATCATTAAAAGTGATACTACATAACCTATTTAACCTCGTTTGTGTTTCAATTTTTGATTTAAAATATTGATCAGGCTAATTGAAATACTAACTTAATTTTTTATTTTATTTGGGAAACAAACAGTTATACCAATATATTTTAATACAAATCATTTTTACCAAGTTGCATAAACCAGTAAAGTTTCCACAGAAGATTCATTTTATATATAGGTAGAAAAACATATGAATATAAATAATACAATACAATATAAACACCAACTAGTAGAAAAGGAAAATCTCCGAAAAAATAAAAAAGACTACAGATTCAACCCATACAAAGACAATACACACACTAACACTACTAAGTTTCCCGCAACGATCGAACGCTACTCTCTTGGGAATGCTATGAATCCTGCGAGGCTCGTATTGAACACATCGATATTTGTGCATAATCTATTAAAGGTGCTACAGCTTCTTCTTAAAAATACATTTTCAATATAATTAGTATTGCTCTTAGGAATATAAAATGTGTCCGGAGATCGAGTTACTCTTAATGGACATCTGAAATGAATATTTTGTAAAAGGTATGGGCTATCAATAAAATAGTGGATTATCTTATATAGCATTACTAGGTCTCTGATATCACGGCGTTGATCAAGAGTTTTAAGGTTCATGGACACATTGTTTTCATCATTTCGCATGCGATAAGAGACATATTTCAAAAACTTTTTCTGAACTCTTTCTATTTTTGATTTATATGTAGAACTATGAGGGTTCCACACTGTTGATGCATACTCTAGGTGGCTTCGGTCGTAAGATATGTAGAGACTCTTAAATGTTTGTGGATTTTTGAAAATTGAACACACTCTAAGTATAAATCCCAGCATTTTCAAAGCCTTCGACGTAATATGCTCGATATGAGATTGAAAAAGAAGCTTACTGTCCATTAGGACTCCAAGATCTCTAATCACATTTACCCTGTTTAAGAGTTTGTTTTTAATTTTGTAGGGATATAATATTGTGTGTTTCTTTTGAGAGTAAGATATGACGCTGCATTTGTCTGCATTCAAAAGAAGGTAATTTTTTAAACAATATTCATTCACCAGAGAGTCAAGGTCATGCTGGAGTTCTATGCAATCCATCTCAGACTTTATGATTTTGACTATCTTTTTGTCATCAGCATATAAGTATAGCTGAGAATTACGGATAATTTTGCTAACGTCATTCATAAAAATATTAAATAAAAGGGGGCCAAGGTGAGATCCCTGGGGTACTCCTGAGGTTACGGGCACGAAACTAGAGCAAAACCCTTGAACAGTTACAGCTTGTGTACGATTGTAGAGGTAAGAGGCTAACCAACGAAGGAGGTCACCGTTTATACCCATTGCTTCGACTTTCTTAGGCTTTGGAATAGTCTGTGTAGACTACATCTATTTGATATCCGTTATCCATAGCAACAAGGACTGTGTCAACAAACTCACAAATGTTAGTTTCTGTTGATTTTTTGGTCATGAAGCCGTGTTGATTCGGAATAATGTGTGGCCGAATACAAGGAAAAATATTATCATAACAATTTTTTCAAAAAGCTTACCCATTACATTTAGTTTAGAGATCGGTCTGTAATTTTCAATATTGTGCTTGTCTCCTTTTTTTAATAAAGGTACAACATATGAGCTTTTCCATTGCTGCGGAAAGATGCCAGAAGACAGTGAGGTTTTAAATATTTGACTTAGCGGATAACATAAAACACCAGCGCAATTCTATTGCATTAGCAGTTCGCATATACTTTTTGAAACTTCAAGTTTCAGTTGGGTCGTTTGTGTGAATACCACACAAAAGTCAGTGGAGCCAGTGAGACTATAGTATCGCTAATCGTGGTATGTTGAGAGGCTGAATGAAGTAGGGAGGGGAAGGAGTTGGGTAAGATGAAAGTGGGTGAGTACCTAACTATTCAGATATGACTAAAGCCATTTCAAACAACGTTTCAATTATGAATAGTGGTCTTAAACCAGGGCGATACTGTGAGTTTTCCACTCTGGAACGTGCTGCACATAATACTAGAAATTATTATGTTTCATGAATAAATTGTGATATAACACAAATGAATCAAATAAAATTCACTTTCGCACGCTAGAATTTGAACCTGCGACATTCGGTTTGCTAGTCGATAGCCTTAACTCTGGACAACGAAAGCCGTCATATATTTTAATTTGTTATATTTTAACAACTTTCGACTCTCCAAACTCCAACCAATGTAATGTCATTGGCCCGAACGGATTCAACTTACCGCCTACTACTTATTTCAATTCTGAGAACTTCGTTAGTTCAACTCCGTTCATGATGAATAAGCCAGTATTGTTAAAAAACGAAAGACATTATTTTTATATACTTTTTATGACTTTTTATCACTTTTAAAAAGTGTGTTGAATTGTCATTTTTATTACTTATCCGGTCACCGCTCCAGATGGTTGGGAGCAGTTGAGACTTTTGTGCTGTGTTCATAAAAAGAGATCAGTTACAGGGTCAGGTGAAATTGTGCAACAGAGGGAGTGAGAGAAAGGAGGGATTTGTTTGAAATTCCGGTAGTTCGTCTCTCATTCTGTTCATTTCACAAAGGAAGTGTCGGAAAAACTGTTATTTTGCTGCCTACATTCAACTATACAGTATGCTCCATTGTTGTCCAGTGAGTTTTCCGCAGTAGGTACAGTCAGGTAGGCTCCATTGTTATAATTGTAAAACAGACTTACTTACCAAGCCTACGTCTCCTGTGCATAAGATATAACACTATAAAAAAGTTAGAGATAAAAGGCTGGTAAAATTCACTTAATTTTGTTACATTTATTTATTTAAGTTTTTTGAGAGCCTTTACTTGTAGGGGGTACAACTTTATCATAACAGATAATTTTGAAACATAAGAAATAATAAAATAAAAATAAAATTACATTACATAAATGTACACACAAGAAATAAAAATCCAATGATGACATACACAAATACAACAGGAGTGTTAAGAATACATATTTTATATGCTCAACAAAATTCATGTCAACATCACCTATGTTTCCCGTAGTGTGAAACTGCTGTATCAGGAATTAAGCAATGTATTTTTGCTTAGGTATGCTCTATTAGAATAGGGTTTTGTGCTTTTTGTCTTTTTATTATTGTGGGTATGTGCAGGTTTATGAGTTGCAGGAGTTTGAAACAGTCGAATTCAGAGTTAAGTATTTTTAATAAAACAGTTTAATCATTTATTTTCAATCATAGAAAAAATAGATTAACAGATAGATACATATGAATGGTAATACTTTGATAACCACAAGGAAGACAGGTTATATATTTTAACAGACTTCTTTAGGACAGCAATCGGGGAAAGGCAAAGAAATATCTCCATTATCCGATTTGCAAGGTGGATCAACGTGAAAAGGACTACACCTGAAACAAGAAAAATATAATCATTCAAGTGAAAGTCACCAGTTAGGTTAGGTTGGGACCTCCCATTCAAAAAGATTTCAAGATAATATAATGACAAGATTATCATTCCCCACATATATTTTATTCTGTACCATATATTTTTTAACAAAGATCTCAAAGTTGGTTTCATTGGGTCCTCGAGCATTTAACATCTATTGCAATCGTTCTTTGTCTTTTTTTAAATGTAATTTAATTTTTACGAAAATATTCATGAGAGTTATGTCTATTGATTATTTTTACAATATTCTGATTTGACATTTCAGATATGAGTAAACAACCTCCACAAAACAAGAAAGATTAGCTTCACTGGGAATTTTATTATAACAGGTGATGTAGTAATGGGTATTATTAAAATATATTTACAAACTTCAAACCGATAGATGGCATTATTTTAAAAATTGTAGAATAATTTAATTTAAATTTCAATACATTTAAAGCCAAATTAGTCCACCACTTTTTAAATGTAAATAATGTATGAGAAATCATTATATTTTATTTCGATTTTCTATTGTTTGTTTTATACTGTTGCTAAAAATGAAATTTGTAATTTTTATGTATTAAAAGCCCAATAGGGCGTCAATAAATAAATAAAAAAAACTCTTTAAACACGTTATGCTTTTTAATATCAAGACGAATTATTGGTTTGCGCCTGTACATAAGATATATTAATCTGTGTAAATTGTTTTTTCTACCTACGAAGCTCGGGTCTTAGAGAACGACGTAAAAACATATTTTTTCATCGCAAAATTAACACGTACAAAATCAATTCGTTAAAACTTGCGTGCGTATTTGTATACGAAAAAATTATTACCTAACCAAAATATATTTGCGATAAAGAGTGTATTTAAAACTTCTAACGGTATAACGCATAAGTTTAAAAGAGACGGACGACAGAGAATTGTTGAATTCAGTAAATTAAATCAACGCCCGGGGAGATTGAATGATATATAAAAAGGTAGTGGTGTTATGTTATTCTTGCTTGTGTTAACTAGACCCTTTTAATCCCGCTTGCACGATGTACGATGCTATCTATACTCGCGTTCTTAATTTTTGGGCTGAAATCGTGGAACGTCCTATTACATGGTTCCCGATTCTTTTTTTTACTGGTAAGTTTTTTTTCGACTAAAATTCAAGTTTTATGAGAGATTTCTTACCTTAAACATCCTCTATAACTGTCTAAAATTTAGCAATCGTTCAACGACAACCGGGTATCTAGAACGGTTTATCGATAAAAGATTGATTTTTAATGTAGATTTTAACGACTGCAGACCGCTAACGTACAAATAAAAGTTCACATCGAAAAAATTGAGAACACTTAGTCGTTGAGAAACATTGTTTGTTCGTTGGTGATCTGCAGTCATGCTAAGGAACGATTACAAGTAAGCGACATCATCGATAAAGGTGGAGATTGGGATGAGCATGGTGGACAAGTACCTGGCTATTCAGACCTGGTCACCAAACACGGCCAAAGCCATTTCAAGCAAAGTTTCAATTCTAAATGGTGGCCACACAACAGAACGATATTGAGAGTATTTGCCACTCTGGAAAGTGCAGCAAATATACTATATATTATTTTTAATGAGTTATTTAAGAAATAACACAAATTGATCAAATTCACTTGCGCACGCCGGGATTTTAATCCGCGACCTCCAGCTCCTAGTCGAGATCTTTACCCTTCGACAACAAAAACCAATATTTATGAAAATTGTCAGAATTCATTGTTTTATAATAACAAGAATCGGCTGTACCAAATTATTATTATTATTGATTTTTGTAATCACTTCGAACCGCCAGCTGCACGTGAGCACGTGCATGAAGCTACTTAGCTCAATCTATGAATTGTATTCATAATAATTAATAATATTCCTTAAACCGAACAATATTTGAACATTTTTAAAAAGCTAAATGAAAATTTTATTAGAATCACAAATCATTTCATGCAATCTTTTGACCTTTTTACCAAAAACATATTTAGCTACTTTAGGATACATAATACGAATGTGCTGATTATTAAGTTGAATTAGGTATTTGCGCCAATCTCATTTTTAGTATTATTTTCAGCACTAGAATAAATGAAATAATATCTGTAGTTTTGGAGTGGGGCATGCAAAAATATTCTATGAGAATTGTCGCTTCTGTTTCACCTTAAGCAATAATTATTAGCCTGAAACACAAATATAAAATGAAAAAATCTTCCAAGAAAAAAGAAATGCCGCCGACGGGAATTGAACCCGCCCTTTTTGATTGCCAGTCATGTGAACTGTACCATCTGAAAACAACCGACTTTATTTTTGTACGAAAGGCATTGTTAAATACTAAATCTCCCACTAGATGGCATCGAGATATATTATATCTTCATAATAATGGTGAAATATTTTGACTTGTTAAATATTATTATTTTTTATAAGATGAACTTCTTTTTTCAAGACAAGGTTTTTTTATGCAAGGGACAAAGTGATTATTGTAGATGTAGTAATTATTCTGGTATTGTCTCCCTTTGTTAGCGAGGACGAAAACAGTTTGTTTACCGGTCAGTGGCTGAGTTGGCATCGCGTTCGGGTCCTACCCAGGCGTGGTGTCGATTCCTCAGCTGGGTAGTAGGAGATTTTCAAATATTGTCTGGTTATTCGTAACCCGGGAATGTTTTTCTTTATTTAAAAAAAGCATTGTCCTAACTATAAATAGTACTGGCAAAGCTAAATATGAAAGCCTACCCAAAAACTGACTCGATCAACACCGAAAAGACTTTTTTTAATGAAGATGGTAGGCGATTTTTGAATATTCTCAGAATTTTGTGTTACGACTTAGGGATTAGATGTTAAAAAACTCATGTCTACGAGAAGGCTCACTTTGAGGTGTCGCAACTGTTTTTCAATGTTGCCAAAAATGTCAATTGTTATATGTTTATGTTTGTTTAATTTTTAGCAAACATGATGATGTGATCTAACTTAAGATAAATAATTTCGAAAAATCAAAAAATATTTACATCTTTCAGGAAATTTTTTCCACGGATTACCACTTTTACTAAAAGATCACCGACAAAATATATTTTACAATTTTGTTTTTCTTTAATCTGGTAACCTCAAGGTTCATAGTGAAGCCCTACAGTGAATATTGGTACTTATTTTGGCCAATTTTTCACCCGCTTTACGTTTTATCTATTTACTTAATTTTTCAAAGAGACTCAAATAAAATATTTACAAATAAGTCTTATGTTTCAAGCATTAAAAAAAATGATAATCAATCTGTGTTTAAATATCTCTGCAGATGGGTTCAACATATGCAACATGTTCACAATACAAATGAAGTCCACTGCATATCAATATTCTATAAGGATAACTTACTCAACCACTAACCGTTATGTTCATAATAAGTTAATAAGCTTACCCCGCTTGGGTCAGCATGTAGAAATCCTTGTCGAAATTCTTACACCATCTCTCTTGGCAACTTCCGGGGACTTGGTAAGTCTTCCCAATCTCTAGGGTAGCCGTTTTGTTCCCCAAGTAGCACTGGTTGGGGTACGCTATGGAAAAAAATCTTATTTACGAAAATACAATAATTTACAAGTTTTTGTAGTAGTTTCATTCAAAAGTAAAAAACAGAATATTTTTTAAAAATTTACTTTTATTTTGGGTAATTAATTAATGCAACTTTTGGAAGCGGAAATCAACCCACTTCCCGACATCCGATCAAGCTGAAACTCGGCAGATTTGTCCATCACAATGGTTTCTATCAACTTTTGGTGTCAATCACCTACACACTCGCGTGTTCGCGTGTTCGCGTGGTCGCGGGTTCGAACCCGGCGTGCGCAAATTAATTTTATTTGATTAATTTGTGTTATTTCACAATTAATTAATTAAAATAATATATAGTATATTTGCGGCACGTTCCAGAGTGGAAGATACTACTAGTATCGCCCTGGTGTAAGACCACCATTCAGAATTGAAACGTTGCTCCAAATGGCTTTAGCCGTGTTTAGTGACTAGATCTGAATAGCCAGGTACTTCCCCACCTTCCTCTTTCCCTTCCCCACTTACCTTCAGCCTCACAACATCCCCCAATTGGGGATGCCATAGTCTCACTGGCTCCAGATGGGAGCAGTTGGGACTCTGGGAAAAAAAAAAAATAAAAAAAAAACACTCGCGGACATATACGTTATTTCTCTGAAATCAGAAGAAATACGAAATAAATTTCAGTTCTACGCGATCGGCATCTGGCAAAGTCAGTAACTCCGACCCCAAGGAAGGAAGATTCAATGCTCAGCCAAAGTTTTAAAATACATTTTATAATTAAAAAAATGTTTTTTTACGGGTTGATTTTGTATACAAATGCTCTCTGTTTTTCAAAACAAACAATGTTCGTAACAGTTCGGTCATTTCAAATGTTCACTGTTTTGAAATGGAATCAAACAATCACTAAGTTTTGTGATCAAATTTATACCCATCACATGCAGAAAAAAGCATTAAAATTTTACTAACGTAAATCGCAAATCGAAACTTACCATCATTTTTCGGAATTTTCACTACTGAAAGGGACGCGTAAGAATTATAAACAAATACTGTTGAAAACACGAAAACAATTAACTTGACATGCATTATAAATTTTGAATGTAGATATAATATATTAATATAAGTCTTATAATATTTCTGTCAACAAGGACAGGTGCAGAGTGTAATGGAAATTCACATGAGACTGAAGCTGTGAACTTAGCCAGTGACATTTATACAAGAAACGAAGTGACAAAAAAATTATTTACATAAGTAAACCGGTCTACAGAATAATAAGTATTATTGAAGAAATTTGATGCCACTTATTAATTGGTATAAAAACGTCGTCCGTTTCGTCCAAAGTAGTGACGAAGGTTAAAAGGATCATTAGATTTTTTTTTCCGGTCATTTCCATGTAAATATTTTCGTAAAACAGGTGATAGAACTTCATTTTTGTCACTCTAAAACACTTGCATAATATTATGCTCAATTCCCAATAACCAGGACCTTACAAATAAACTTGTTTTAAAATTCTCACAACTGATAAATAACCATTTACCTGCCCCCTGCAGAGGCGGATTTGCAGTCTTGGCCCCCCTAGGCCCTAAGGCCCCAGACCATGTAGCCGCCCCTTTCTCAGTACCCATCATATTGACTAGGAGTATCCAAACTTTTCAGTAAGTTCCTAGAGTCAAAACCGTTTTAATTTTCCTGCCATTATCATTCATGGTTCATGGGGTGAGATTTGTCCAGGTCTTGGCGGCGGATACGTCTGCCCACCTGCTGCGTGGCGGGCCGGATAGAGAGATACTGGGTGAGGGAGGCCTTTTGACCTTTCCAGCCGGACTATCTAGACCCATCGCCTTGCACCGCAGTTGGAGGGATGTATTCATACGTATGTCACTCCTGGACACACTAATCCCCAGATTCCTACCCACCCCTCATACATTTTCCTTTTCAGAACTTCCTATCCTTCCCTTCCTTAAAAAGACCCTCCACACAGCATCACCTAAGATGACATAGGTCGTGAGGGAAAATATTTTCCTCAAAGCCTCCTGTGTGGAATTAATGTAAAAAAATACGCTTGCTAAATTCGCTAGTTCAATTACTGTATAATTGTCGATTGTCGTGCGCTGTGTGCTGTGTGTGAACACGCTCTTGCATATCGCTATTTCGTACGTAGAATATTTAGGTACTTAGGAAGTAATTTCTTGTTATCATCTGTGACTTTTTTGTCACGATTGGCCGCCCCTAATATCTGGCCGCCCTAGGCCCGGGCCTACATAGGCCTAAGGGCAAATCCGCCTCTGGCCCCCCGACTTCAACAATGAATGCATTGTATTCTTAAAAATAAAAAATAAGATAGTTTGATAGTTTTCAACTCATTTTTACAAAAATACTTAAATTAATGTTTTCAGTGATCAAAGTACCTTGATTTATTTTACTTACCTACTTCGTTGAGATCTACTCTATCTGTTTGTACATCCTTTATATTCTTTGCACTGGTTTTATGTACTTTTTGATATATGTATTTTTGATACTACATTATGTCTTAGCAATATTAAAATAAATGTCCCCAATTCGCATTGTTTAAGACGCCATAATATTTTTCACCTGAATACATTTATAAATAATATCGCCTACTTTAGCCCTCTGACCCAGATGTGTCGACTATATAACAAGATAGAGTGTGCTGAAATAGATATTTTCGTCGATAATTTGTACGGATTCAGAAAAAAAGTTCTGGCGCTATTAAAAAATATTAGCTAATTCATTGTGTCAATTTTCTCTCTATGCATTCCTCTCGTATTTCTTATGCCTCTTACCACTTGTAATAATGTATAATGAAATGTGTTACTAGAGCGAGCTTGTATATGATTGTGTATTTTATTTTTATTTTTTGATGTTTTTGTTTTCTAATTGTATGTATCTGTATTTAATTTTTTGTATCTTTATTTAATTGTAGATTTTTGTAATTGTACAATAACTGAGTTTTTATAAGTGGATTGTTCTCACGTAAGTGTGATCATCTGTTAAACCCAGTATAAATAAATAAATAAATAAATATATTTACGGTTTTAAATAGTTGTTGAGTTACTTATGTCCTAATACAATCCTTTTACATATTCTATTTTCAAAAACATTTTTTTAGTATGAATCAATCATATGTTTATGCAATTAAAGTGTTTTTTATAAATATTATCTTCTAATTTTATTTCTATTGGTCCTTCTCCTAATATCCTCCTGCTCCGCACATCAAGGATTTTTTAACTGTTTTTTTTTCTGAAGGGGAGACTTATAGTATTTCTTTTCCTCGTCTCATGTGTTCGTTTGTGCTGTAGGTTTTCAATTATTGTTAGAAATTCAATTAATATAAGAAAAGATTTTCAGTGAAGATTCCAAAAATATGCCTCACAACTTTAAAGGCGTATTTCCCTTTTTGAATATTATTACGTATTAAAAAGGCAGCCCTGATTTAATCAGCCTTATTATCTTTCATATACGAAGTAGAACTTTTCAATCGAACATTATTTTTAATTGCAACACCGAAATCAGGACTGAGTCATTTAGATATTCGCTTGTACCTTGATTGCAGTTAGTAGATGTGTTTAACTGCATGGAATATAGTTACAAGAAGGCTATAATAACAATAATAAAAATCAATATTGGCATAATACTATTCCTCTGCATGGGTTCTATATAATTTAATAAGCAAATTTTAGTTCATGATCTGTACCACTAAGTTATTATGTTATCACACGTTTGTAAAAGCCCGTATGGACGTATAATATTAATAAATAAATATTTTAGTCTAGATTTGTATTTGATTCCTAACTTTTGACTTTACTTCTTAAAATTAACAAGGATCTGAGGTAGTGCCATGTATTAATAAACTTAATTTTTTAAGGATCTTCGCACACATTCTACCTACTTAATAAAATATTTCATATTTATTTGACATGTGTTTAATGATGGAATAATTACAAAATATACTTTATAAATTGGTATTTAAGAACATATGATCAGAGGACAACAATCCGGGAATGTTGTTCCCTGTCTTGTTGGCCAGGGTGTCGCGCATAACGGGTCGGTGTTGACTGTACACCTGAAAACCATAAATAATAAGAATAAATACATGTCATATTAGTAACAGTACGTGTTGACTGGTAGATCTTTTTATGCCAGAGTTATTGATTTGAAGCAAATAAATACGCGACTAGTAGGTACAAAATAGTGTTCAAATCAAATAAATGCTTATTAATTTTAAAAGAAATCTGGCCATAATAGCATTTAACGAATGAAAGTTATTTGGTACTACCTATTGCACCTAACCTGAGCGTTTTTCGAAATATTTCAAACTTAAATTCATGTTTTGAAACAATGAAGTAAACAACTGAAAATTCCGATGGTATTGGTCAAAGTGGAAAAGGACACGATTAATAATTAATAAGCGCGTGATTCTAAAATTGATTTTGATAATCTTTAATGAAGTATTTCAACACGGATTTAAGAAAAAATAAAGAAGAAAACCAAATATATATATATATATATATATATATATTTTAATGTCTTTTGCACTTTAATTACGCTTATAGGTGTTTTAAGAAATAAATAAATATTGAACTTTTGACATAAATATAAAAGTTGATCTTTCTGATTTTTCTTCTCATTAAAATACAGTTTGAAAAATTAACCATTTTGTGATTTGACAGTTTTATTTTTAGTTTCTAGAACGAGATCTCTCTATCGAAATAGGTTCGCATCGCCATAACCTACGGGATAATACAGCAACTACAAATACAGCATTGGGGCAAAAAACCTTCATTTACTATGGAACTAAACTCTACAACAAAATCCAACTCTCATTCAAAACTCACAATAATGTTATAATATTTAAAAATATCATATTAAATTCCGGATACAAAACATAGGGAGATTCGAATAATGAAACCAAATACAGACTAAAACCGAAACCACTCGATTGAAAAAACATAAACCATGTAATATATTCATAATTATTACTTCATACTACTAACTTTGAATAGTATATAAATGAAATCCTCAGCAAGGAAGATCCCAGTTAAGATATCCTTATCTCTATTAGTTATTGATAAAATACATATTGTTATTATGATTAAAACGCATTATACAGGATGTTATAGGACGTCTTTGACTTACTTTAAACAGTGTTTCCTGACATTATTTGGAGTAAAAATTAAAATGAAATTTTGGTCTCCGGTGACTTTATAAAAGTTTTTATTTTCATTTTTTCTTCAAAACCAAAACAAAAAAAACTTCCAAATCTCATTATTACTGGCCGCTCAGCCGAGTAACCGTCCAATTTCCCGCCCTTCATCCCCGCCCTAAGTGTCCAGTACCCGCTGTTTTTTTTTATTAAGTTGAGAAAAGAAAATATAAAAATGTCACGGGAGACCAAAATTTCATTTAAATATTTTCTGTATAAATATCTGTAATCACTAATCAAAATAAGCCAAGTACTCCCAGTAACACCATGTATTTATCGCCAACCTGTTAAAAGTTGATTATGGCATTATATTACGATAATGTTAATATTGATTTGTTTTGAGAGTTTCAAAAGACTTCAATAATTTAGGCACATTTATCATGTTGTACAAAACCCTTGCTACATGCTAACTAGAGTATAACTCTACGTTATGGTCTCCCTTTTACAATATTCATTCCGATAACATTGAAAAGATTCAACATAAGTTCCTGAAGTATATAAACTATAAATTGCATATTCCTGTAGAAAACATTGATTATAACTACTTACTAGATAAATTTTCCCTATTAAAACTTTCTGATAGAAGAATAAACACAGATTTAATAGTATTACATAAAATACTTCATTACATAATTGACTGTCCTGAGTTACTCCAATTAATCAGCATCCACAGACCCAAAAGGTCTTGCCGAAATTTACTACCCTTTTATTTTTACAACACCAGGACACTGTTTTATCAAAATTCCCCGATTCCAAGACTTCACAGTCTCGGAAATAAATACTCTGATCTGGGAGATATATTTCATCTTAAAAATAATCAATATAAATATTGTTTATTTCAATTCTTTTATATATCGAGACACAAATAGACATCTATAATTTCCGCAATATATATATTTTTATTTTGAATATCTATTTATGTGAGACTTCTTATCATTTTTACTAATGTATCTTATTTTATTATGTGCTTTTGTTGTAACATTTAATTTTTTCGTTGTATTATGTTTCCTTTATTGTTTTAATTTTGTAGAATTTATAATAACTGTGATACTCTACTATTAAACTTTGTAGTGTGTAAAAGCCCATTAGGGCGTGTAATAATAAATAAATAAATAAAATTATTTGGGTAATAGCTTACCCAGTAATAGTCAATTCCCTTTTTCTATTGCACACCATCTTCGCGCATTTTCCTGGTACCTGATGTGTGACACCGTAATTCATGGCCACGCCGTACCGCCTCACGTAACATTGGTTGGGGTAGTCTATTGATGAAACATAATCATTATTACTTTATTTTAAATCTCTAAAATATTTCTCAGTATGAGTATCCCCCCTCTTTATTCTCACACTTAAGGAGATGTAATTCGACGTGAAGAATTCAAGAATTGGACGAAATCACGCACTCCTTAAACAGATGGCGATAAGGTTGAAATACCCGCTTAAAACTAGCCGCCTGCTTTGATTTATGTAAAAAAACCATCGCCAATATACATGTTTTATTTTGTTTTTTGAAGTTCAGACACAAACATTAATTTCTAATATCAAAGTTAATGTTCAAGTTCTGTTACAGATTTTTTCAAGTTCTGTTATTATTTCAGTTTGTCAAAATGCTAAACTATAATGATTCAATAACAGAACTTGAATGTGCTTTCACAGAACCCGCAAATTAACGTTGAAACTTGAAGAATTGTTCAAATTCTCCCAAAAAACCCGTCTTAACATGTTTTCCCACCAAAATCTAAAATACTTAATTTGCCACATTTCACAATGATACCATATCCGAAAAAGGATTCGTCATCAGAAGACAATTCAAGAAGAGCTAACCTAACAAAAATATCTTGGAACACTTGTTTGGTAAATCATTTAATGATGCCACGATCTTGAAAAGCTTCCCACGCACTCAAGTTTAGAAATATTGACAATTTCAATGGCAAACATTGATTTATTATTTTATTCTAGTTATTTTGTTATTGTTATAATTACCTGCATTTCTTGGAATGAATTCGCGAGTCTCTGAAGCAATGATACTCTGGAAGAATATCACGGAGATAACCAAAAACACAATCTTCAAATGCATTTTTAGTGTAATTAGTAAGTAACTCAGAACTTGTGGATCTTAACTGAAAATAAATTGTGATAACTGATATATTTATATAAATATACTGTCAACATTCGAGTGATAACCCCCTTGCACTGCGAAACATTAATATGATTACGTATTCGTAAAAAGTGTTATTTACATAGTGGCTTGCTAAGATTCCAATATAGGTACAAACATAATTTCGGTTCTTCAATGTTAATTTTGAAAAAATTGAAAAAAATAATTTCAACAGCTGCTGCTATTTTGAACCCTATACATTTGTTTTAAAACCAATGTAAGTGTTAGTATTGCAATCATTGCAATATTATAAATTATAACCGGGTTTTTACTAAAGCGTTTTATGGATTATTCTCGGTTTTTCAGTTAATTTATTTATTTTTTACCAACTTACATTTTTTTATAAACCACCTCACTAGGCTTAGTCTGTTCTGAGGTGGCAGAAATATAATATAATTTTAATAAATTTGAGGAAATTATGAGTTTGTTCACTTTATCCCCGGACAACCTTCATATACTAACAAGTAAGAATGAACAGTCACAAAATAGGTATTATATGTATATATTTATATACATATATATCTCGCTAAACTCGCTCACCAAGCACAAGAACCAGTTTCTTCATTGGTGAGATTGTGATCATAAATATATTTTGTAACCATATGAACTTATATAACATCCTGTACCAATTTATATTTATTAAATTTAAAAAATATATTTTTTTTACTACTATATATATATTTTTTAAATTTAATAAATATAAATTGGTACAGGATGTTATATAAGTTCATATGGTTACAAAATATATTTATGATCACAATCTCACCAATGAAGAAACTGGTTCTTGTGCTTGGTGAGCGAGTTAACTAATTATAAGAAAAATAGAATACCATTATGCTGTACGTAAATTGGAACAATTGAAACTTTTGGATTATCTATATGTGTAGTTGTACATATATAGATAATCCAAAATTTGCAAATATAAAATTATATTGCAGGGAGCGTGTTTTTTCTACCAGTGTCACTAACACCAACATGAATAGGACGAAAAATAAATATATTTGTATAATGTTATTACATGATTATTAAGTGATATAACAATGAATTGGGTATTTGCGCCAATCTCGTTTTTAGTATTATTTTTCATCACTAGAATTAAAAAAATAATATCGGTAGTTTTCGAGTGGTGCATACAACCATATTGTATGGGAATTATCGCTTCTGTTTCACCTTAAACAATAATTATTAGCGTGAAACAAAATGTAAATTGAAAAAATCTTGGTAGAAAAAAGAAATGCCGCCGACTGGAATGGAAATCCGTTCCTTTTGATTGCCAAGGTGCACTGTACCATCTGAAAACAACCGACTTTATTTTTGTAGGAAAGGAATTGTTAAATACTTACATCTTCATGTAGTGGTGACATATTTTGACTTGTTAAATATTATTATTTTCTATAAGATAAACTTATGTTTACAAGAAAAGGTTTTTTTATGCAAAGGACAAAGTAATTATTGTATAATTCAGATATGCAATATAATAGACCGGTCAGTGGCTGAGTTGGCATCGCGGTAGGGTCCTACCCAGGCGTGGTGTCTTCGATTATTCAGCTGGTTTGGCAAGCAATATTTTCCGCTTACTGTGGTGGTAATAGGAGATTTTCAAATATTGTCAGGTTATTCGTAACCCGGGAATGTTTTTCTTTATTTAAAAAAGCTTTGTCCTAACTACAAATAGTACTGGCAAAGCTAAATATGAGAGCCTACCTAAAAACCGACTCAAGCAACACCGAAAACTACAACCAAGACTTTTTTGATTCTAATGATTTTCGAATAAAAACTCATGTCTACGGGAAGGCTCACTTTGATGTGCTGTAACCCTTTTTCGATGTTGCCAAAAATATCAGTTGTTTTGTTTGTTTATGTTTTTTTTTAGCAAACACGATGATGTGATCTAACTTAAGATAAATAATTTCGAAAAATCAAAAAATATTTACATCTTTGAGGAAGTTTTTTCACGGATTACCACTTTTACTAAAAGATTTCCGTAAAAATAAAAAATTAACAATTTTGTTTTTTTTTACCCTTTGAAAAAAACACAGCTTTTGAAGTGGTAACGTCAAGGTTCGTAGTGAAGCCCTACAATGAATATTAGTATACTTATTCTGGCCAATTTTTCATCCGTTATACGTTTTATCTATTTATACATTTTAGCATAGAGACTAAACAAAATATTTGCATTTAATTTTTATGCTTTTAAGCATTAAAAAAATATTAAATATTTTTTTATAGTAAAAAAAACGTGATTGAAATATTTAAATTTTACTCCTACTACCATCATTTGAGTTAAAGATGTTGCTTGTGCAACGACGGAGAACTTAGCTAGCAGATGTTATGAATCCGCGACGCTTGGATGGTAACACGACGCATTTGTCAACTCAACCACTAGCTGCTTTCTTCATAATAAGTTAATAAGCTTACTCCGCTTGGGTCAGCATGTAGAAATCCTAGTCGAAGTCCCTACACCACTGCTCTTGGCAACTTCCTGGGACTTAGTAGGTAAGTCTTCCCAATCTCTAGGGTAGCCGTTTTGTTCCCCGTGTAGCACTGTTTGTATATGCTATGGAATAAAAACTTACAATACATTGGTAGCTTGCTGCTTGTTTCAAGTGAGAAAACAATGCGCAAAAAGAATGTTGATATTATTTTACCTTCTTGTTAACGAAAATACAACAACTTCCATGTTTTGCTAGTAGTTTCATTCAGAAGTAAAAAAAAAAGAAAAAATTCATTTTTAATTTCACTTGTATTTTAGGTAATTAATTAATTAGGAATACCAACAAAAGAAAATGTCATCATCAGAAATTATTCCGGCTGTCATCCCATACAACGAAGGTGAATTAACATTGTACGTGATTAAAAATTAAAATGCTAAAATTTAAAAATCCCAAATGCAGTCAGATTCCTTTTGTAGTAATTAATGTACACAAATCAGAAAGTTTAAAATATTTCGTAAAATCCGTGTCCGGCGATTCCGAATAATTAATTACCTTAATATACCTATATTACATAAATATATATACCAGCAAAATGATTGTTTTATTATACATATAATTACATCCCAGATTATAGTTCTGTTGGCTAATTTTAATTTTGTTTCATATTTTTTATTGAGTTGGCAGTGCCTACACTGCCTAAAATCAATCGCGTATTATTCGCGAACTTCATATCGGTGTTCTGTCAAAATGGTGCGAAAATATTATTTACGTAAATAATATTAAATATCAATATTTTTCAAAAACGTAAATGCCAAGAGTTGTTGTTTATTGTCATTAAGTTGAATCAAATGTTTGTTATATTTATAAATGCGTATTAAAACGGTAGGTAAATAATTACCATTGTTTGAATAAATAAAATTGTACGTATTTGTACATCGCTAAAGATGGTTTGATATTTTCAACTCACTTTTACAAAAATACTCGCTTTAATGTTTTCAGTAAATCAAAGTACCTTCATATTTTTTTACCTACTTCGTTGAGATCTACTCTACCTGTTTGTACATCCTTTATATTCTTTGTACTTACTGGTTTTATGCACGATACGTAATTTTCTTACCTTTATTCTATCTCGGAATACGATATTTTTAATGTACTTTTCAATATATATTTGTGGTTTTAAATAGTTATTTCCTAATTCAATCGTTACACATATTCTATTTTCAAAAACTTTTTTTTATATGAATCAATCATATATTTACGCAATTAAAGTGTATTTTTATAAATATTATCTTCTAATTTTATTTTCCTTTTAATCCTTCTCCCAATATCCTCCTGCTCCGCACATCAAGGATTTTTGACTTGGGTTTTTTTTGTGAAGGGGAGACTTATAGCATTTCTTTTCCTCGTCTTATGTGTGCGTTTGTGCTGTAGGTTTTCAATTATTGTTAGGATCTGAGCTCGTGCCATTAATTAATAAACTTAATTTTTAAAGGATCTTCACACACTTTCTACCTACCCTAATAAAAGATTTCATATATATTTGACGTGTGTTTAATGTTGGAAAAATTACAAAATATATTAAGCACACATGTAAAGAGGACAACAATCCGGGAATGGTTTTCCCCGGTTTTGTGGCTGGGGTGATATCCTGCAATACGGGTCGTTGATGACTTCACACCTGAAAACAGTAAATAATAAGTATACATGTCATATTAGTAAACAGTACGTGTTAACTGTTAGATATTTTTATGCCAAAATCATTGATATGAAGCAAATTAATTCGCGACTTATAGATATGTCATTTAAAAAAATGGGATCAAATAAAATAAATGCTTACTAATTTAAAAACAAATCTGGCCATAATAGGATTTAACTAATGAATGTATTTATTTGGTACAGCACCTATTTTATTGCACCTAAACTGAGCGTTAATATTTAAATATGATATTCAAAGCCGGATACAAAACATAGGGAGATCGGAATAATGAAACTAAATACAGACTAAAAACGAAACCACTCGATTGAACAAACATAAACCATGTAATTTATTTATAATTATTAATTCATACTACTAACTTTGAATAGTATATAAATGAAATCCTCGGCAGGGGAGATCCCAGTTAAGATATCCTTATTTATATTATTTAAAAAAAAAATAATTATGATGAAATACATTTTGTTATTATGATTAAAAACCATTATACAGGAGTTCAGGGACGTGTTTGACTTACTTTAACCAGTGTATTTCCCACCCTTCATCCCCGCCCTAAATGTCCAATACCCGCTGTTTTTTTTTAATGTTTTAAGTTGAGCAAAGAAAAAATCAAAATTTCACCGGAGACCAAAATTTCATTTATATTTTCTACTCCAAATAATGACAGGAATCACTGGTCAAAGTAAGTCAAGTACGCCCATTAACACAATGTACTTACGGCCAACATGTTAAAAGTTGATGATGGCATCATATTACCATAATGTTAATAAAATTATTGGGGTAATAGCTTACTCGGTAATAGTCAATTCCCTTTTTTTGTTGCACACCATCTCCGCGCATTTTCCTGGTACCTGATGTGTGACACCGTAATTCATGGCCACGCCGTACCGCCTCACGTAACATTGGTTGGGGTAATCTATTGATGAAACATAATCACTATTACTTTATTTTAAATCTCTAAAAATATTTCTCAGTATGAGTATCCCCCCCCCCCCTCTTTGTTCTTACACTTAAGGAGATGTAATTCGACGCGAAGAATTCAAGAATTGGACGAAATCACGCGATAAGGTTGAAATACCCGCTTAAAACTAGCCGCCTGCTTTGATTTATGTAAAAAAAAAACATAGCCAAAATGTATGTTTTATTTTGTTTTGTGAAGTTCAGGCACAAACATTAACTTCAAATATCAAAGTTAATTTTCAAGTTCTGTTAGAGATTTTTTTCAAGTTCTGTTATTACTTCAGTTTGACAAGAAGCTAACCTATAATGATCTAATAATAGAACTTGAATAGGACTTTCACGAAAATGAACGTCGAAACTTGAATTATTGTCCCGTTCTAACATGTTTTCCCACCGTAATCTAAAGTACTTAATTAGCCATATTCCACAATGATATCATATACGAAAAAGGATTCTTCATTAGAAGACATTTTAAGTAGAGCTAACATAACAAAAATATCTTGGAACACTTGTTTGGTTAATCATTTAATGATGCCACGATTTTGAAAAGCTTCCCACGCACTTAAGTTTAGAAATATTGGCAATTTTAATAGCAAACATTGATTTATTATTTTATAACAGTTAATTTGTTATTGTTATAATTACCTGCATTTCTTGGAATAAATTCGCGAGGCTCTGAAGCAATGATACTCTGGAAGAATATCACGGAGATAACCAAAAACACAATCTTCAAATGCATTTTTAGTGTAATTAGTAAGTAACTCAGAACTTGTGGATCTTAACTGAAAAGAAATTGTGATATCTGATATATTTATATAAAAATACTATCAACATTCGAGCGATAACCCCTTTCCACTGCGAAACATTAACCCTATAAATTTGTTTTAAAACCAATGTATATGTTTGTATTGCGATCATTGCAATATTATAAATCATTACCGGGTTTTCACTAAACCGTTTTATGGATTATTCTGGGTTTTTCAGTTAATTTATTTATTTTTTACCAACCAAGATTATAACATTTTTTTATAAACCACCTGGTGAGGTGGTTTACTGTTAGCATAGTAATGATCAGCAGAATCCATTTCTAGCCAAAAAAAATACCCTTGAAAATTCAAGTCACTATGTCTATGAAAGGCGATTTTCAGCCCACTGTGCGCCGCTCCGAATTGTACGGGTGGCACAGCCTATTGGTACATTTCGGAGCAACTAATCATTTTGAGTGAATATTGTATTTTTAACTGTTTTCTTGAACAAGGAATCAGACAATGCAAAATGTTGACTTAGAACATTAAACCATAATATTCCCCTAACAAATATTATAAATTGAGAGACTTGTACGTTAATTGAATGTTTCATCTGTGTGCATTGTTGTATTTATGGATTAACTTTTTTGTAATTTTTGGACCTAGCTTATATTTTTAGTTTTACTAATATCCTCAAGAAATAATTCCACTAATTGTGGATAATGGATTAAGACAGCGATAAGTAGATTTATTTTAAAGTATTTAAACACCTGACAAAATAAAATAAGTAGGGGTAACGTAATTAAAATAACAGGAAAACTAATAATAAAAATAAAAACAACAGCAAAAATAATTATCAATACATAATAAATATCTTCTGTTTGTTTTATTTAATTTTGTTATATCATATTTTATCTACTGTGATACAAATTTTATTATTGTATTTATTGCACTGTAGGCATTATTAATCATAATTACTTGAATAATTTATGTAAAACAAGTAGGTACGTTTAAATAGATTTCCGGCGACAAGACGATGGGCGATGTCAGCCTTATATTAAGAAATTTAAACTTATTTATATTTATAAACAAATATCATTCATAATATTTTTTCATTTTTACAGGATTTGCCTCTTTTAAATGGGTTGACCATTGCGCCAAGAATGCCGTGTTTGTATTGTTAGTCTACGAAAGCGGTAATGGACGAATACGTAGGCTCATTCTACGGATGGAGGTTGATGGTTTAATTATTGCTTTCGGCGGTTCTAGAATTACAGCGGTTAGCGAAAAATATTAATATAACACACAACGACGAGACGGAATTTTTTTGAATAAATGTAAACTATTTTGTGTTTTAAATGGTGTTCAGTTATTATTCTCTAGTGTGCCGACAAATCCTTAGAGGATTTGCCAGGCTCACCGCACTCGATCCCTTAAAAATGCTCCTAGGTATGCTATACTAAAATATTTTATTCGATTGGCAAGGAAACAATGTATTTCAATATTATTCTAACTTGTCATTTCATCACTTTCAAATATATTTATTTTATTATCAAGTACGTGACAAATTTCAAAATTACGTGAAAATTTTCAAAATTACGTGATGAATTTAAAAATTGCTGGACAAATATTTTAACATTACGTGACAAATTTCACAATCCTGATTTTCATATATACTCGTATATATATAACAATTATTTTATTGTTATATTCATTTATTATGATTGCATTTTTTATTCGAAAACTTTGTACATGGGATTTATTAGCACTTATTTAGTGAGCTTATTTTATCTACAGATAATTATTCCTTGGATTTCTTTTTGGACTCTGATAAAAGAGGAAATTGTCGAAGAATATCACTAAAAAACCAAAATCAAAAACACTTGAGAAGCATTCTTTTGAATTTGGTTTGAAATAAATTGATTAATTTATTTGCATTAATTTGTTTGCAACTGTGTACTTGGATCTCAGAGATAAACTGAACATAAAACGCGAAAAGCGATAACCCCGGTATTAAAAATAAATACTATTTGATACTGAATGGCATAAAAATTATTGGAAATTTGAAGATTCAAAATGCTCAATAAAATTCAAAAAAATCATTACGCAAAAGCGAATTACACAATCAAAATAATGGGGTTAATTAATTTCTGCGAAGTTAAATAGATTTACATATATTACATGCGTTTCAAATAATGTGAATCAGTTTTTTTTTTACTTATAGGCCTTAATAACACATCATATGTGTACATAGTTAAATATTTATATTTTTCAACTTCTTTAAAAATGTTGGGAGATACTGGGATATGTTTCTTAACCATTATGTTATGTGTTATATGGTAAGTGTTATTATTATCTTGACCATTATTTTATGTGAGTGTTATTATTATTTTAACAATCATGTTGTGTCAAGTATTATTATTATCTCAATCATGTTGCGTCAAGTGTTATTATTATCTTAACCATTATGTTAACTGCTGTTTTATTTTATTTCTTTTCATCTTCCATTTTCATTCTTGAGATTCGTAAGACTCTCGACTAGAAATCCGAATCAATATTTCACAATTTATAATTTTCAAAAATAAATGAAGTATATTTGCGGCATCAGTATCGCCCTAGTGTAAGAGTACCATTCAGAATTGAAACGATGCTTAAAATGGCTCTAGGTGTGTTTGTTGACCAGATCTGAATAGTCAGGTATTTCTCCACTCTCCTTCATCCCCACAGCCTTCCCCTCCCCTTTACTAATTGTAGTTGCCATAGTTTCACTGGCTCTAGGTCGTTGGGACTCTTGTGCGGCATTCACATAAAAAAAGTTCCGGACAAACCTCAACTAAGTGCTAAGTCACCAAACGTAGCGAACCCCTTATTGTGACCTATGGCAGAGGTGTTGGTTATCCAACGAATGGTTCCCGGGGCGGCGGTAATCAAACCCATTTACCAAAATGAAAATTCTTTCTTCAAGTTTTCCTCGAGGTGATGTAAGGTACATTTTTGGATATAATAAATAAGAGAGCATAAATATGGTTTTTTATTGCTATGACATTATGAGCACGTCACATTTGGGCAGCAATTGGGATAGTCTTTACGGCGATTTTCTGGTCCGCGAATTACTCTGCAACGGCGGCCAGGAATCGGTTTATCACACCTGAAACAAGATATTGTTTTGATTATTCCTGCAATAATCTTCAAATGCGATTAAGTGCTGTAGGATGCGATATAACTTTCATTCACTGCACTTCAAACACTTTTTGACGCTTCATACAGTGAATTCGAGTAATATAACACAGCATCTCACATTTTCAAACACCTTCACACCATACACATTACTCAACACAGACTAGATTCATCTCCTATTTCTATTCCCCCCCCATCCTCCCTCCCATCATACCATCCCTATAGGCTTCATCAGTTAACCTCTTATTGGTTTAATAATAACACTTATTTCAGTATACATATAGGAGACAGGCTCCTCCGATTACCTCTCACCCCAGAAGATACATGGAAACTTGAGTGGCAAACGGCCAACGTGGGAAATGCCCACCTCATACAGGACCCCACCGAGAGACAGCCTGGGTTCTCATCGCCACGCAAAACCTGGTCCGCCATCAATAGGTTTAGGTGCTCCCATAGCCGCTGTGCCCACATGATGCACAGATGGGGCCTGTGTAAAAGAGTCGGCGATGTGTAAATGTGGTGCGGTGCAGAACACCGAACATGTGGTCAACGATTGCCCGCTCCGTTCATTCCCCGGCGGGATTGATGAGGTTCACATGGCGACGCTTGAGGCCCTAGAATGGCTCGCAGACCTAGATGTCCCCCTCTGACCCCCCCACCATACGAAAGAAGAAGTATACATTATAAAATATTATAACTTGGGCGTGGGAACGTGGGCGAAAACGAGCATGAAAGTTATCGTTAGTAAAAATAAATATTTAATTCTCTTTAACCGTTTACAAAAACGTAACAAGGATAAACGTTTAAAAAAACTGTGTATTCCTGGCAGTGAGAGCGGCGTACCTTTGTGAATATAATGTTGAAAAAAGCTCGAATACAAAAGCGTACGATAAATTAAGCTTTTCAGGGGAAATTTTTTATTATGTGGGAAGAAAATGTTTTTGTTGTACAAGAATTTTATATTTGTTACTTACGACTCAATTGTCAATTTGCGGTACTGATTACAGGTCATTATTGCGCATTCTCCGGGAACTTTGTACCACTGTTCAAACTTCACAGTCGTCTTATACCGGTCCACATAACAAGCTCCGAAGTGTGCTGTAATTAAACATAAAAATACACTTGATTTAATATATTTTTGTATTATTTTTTACTCAATTAGAAACCATTAGTGCCACCTGTGAAGGTTAGGTTGTAGTATTTATGAAAGGTTATCGCCTCTCCTATTTGTTTGTAATTAAATCGCGTCGGCAAGGACAATTCCTGTATTGCGCCCTGTTGAATTTGAATTGTCAATTTATTTGTCAACGGTTTTTTCATATAAAAAGTTAGGTTTCATTAAAAAAGCTGTCTTGCTCAAAAACATCCAAAGGTTTCACCTTTCCTAAAGAATCACAGGAACTGGCCTGAATCTAGAATATTTTACAGTAAAAAGTGCCTAGTCATATCATGTGAAAGTATATATTCATTTGTGATTAAAATAATTCAGTTTGATCTCAAAAATATCGGAGTTTAATTTAAAAGGACCCTAATTTATAACAATTTCTTTCCCATTATATTGACAACCTGGTACAGAGTTGTTTTTCACAGGGTGTTAATTAAATGTACGGGTAGAGGGAAGGCAGCAACCAAAATCTTGGACCGGACGGCTTTCAATAAATGTAATACAGTAGTGCATTGGGAAGGGAAAAGGGTTGAGATTTAAGGTCTTGATAAATCATGGGAGAATTTTATAAAGGATTGCATTTATTATAATACTACCTAAATCCGTTGGGATGGGGACTGGCAAGAAGTGAGACGGGTGCCTTTATTTTCGACAGGATCCTAAAAAGTTATTGGTAAGAAAAATTTGAATTAAATCTGTCAAAAGAACAGGACTGACACACAATACGGAGGTACATTAATTGAATCACATGTAGATAGTTTATTTTTATTGTTTCGAAGCACTCTCCTCGAGTTATAAAACTAGTTTTAAGACGGGAGAAATTTATAAAAGATATGTGGGAGGTAATAGAATTTTACTTGTTTTAACCTGCGGAACGCCGATGGGTCTCTGGAGAACATGCGAGCATCCCAATATGATACTTATTAAAATAATTTGCGATGCCAGTTTGACCTTCATGCTTTGAAAAATGTATGAAAAACAAAATCAGCACCGCTTGGGATAATAAAACATTAGGTTCCACTAATGTTTTCAGTTTTATGCTCTTTCCTTCAACAGGTTAAGAGAAATTTAAATTTTAAAAGTTAAACCCACGTGCACGATGGAGTATTGAAATAAAAGTAGAGAGGTAATTAATATAAATAAAATATACAAACTGAAGCAGAAATTAACGAAAACTGGAAGAAAAATAACAATAAACAAAGATAAATATAGAAATACAAACCCACAGTAGAATTTACAATATTTTTTGCTGCCGTTGAAAAACATAAAATATTGTTGTAGTGATGTAGAGGCAAATCCTTTTTAAGAGGACAGTTTGAATGTATTTGGGCATACCGATAGTAACTGTTTATCATAAAGTTTGATAATGCCTTCTGAAGGTGAAACGACTGTCACGCGTGATATTAATTACTCAGCAGAACTTTTTTATAAATACATTGTTTTTGGTGAATTGAAAAATAATATGCTTAAATATGTGAAAGAAAAAAATATAAATAAATTGTATGAAACCAAAACCTCCTAGATCACAAGGCCAGAACACTGAATCAAATCAGCCTCCTAACTTGTATGGGATCCTCCAAAAATATATATATTTTTTAAATTAACTAAAACATTTTAAGATGTTTTAATAAATAAGAATAATTTGAAATAATAAGTAAACCATATGTGACTATAATAATATATTGTTGCCGTTCCATTAATTTTTAACTATTGCGTGATACTTGTTCGCACTTGATGTTCAAATATTGCGTGAATCTTGTTCGCACTTGATATTAAACTATTGCGTGATAATTGTTCGCACTTGATGTTTAACTATTGCGTGATACTTGTTTTCGCCCTTGAATTGCTCAGTGCTCATTCCGGAGTCTGAACGAAGCTCATGATGTAGGTACAAAGATAAACAAACGCGAATTGTATTTTGTAAAAAAAAATCATTCTAAGGCGATCGCGGTTAAAGTTTTTCAACAAACTTGTTCATTTTTGTAATTATGATAACAAACTTTCTTCAATTACGTTATCATATTACCACAAGGTTTGTAAAATACAAACATGCTTTACAAAAAACAGCTTTTTGTGTTTATTTTTATAAATATCAACAAAGTTACTATACATTGCTCTGTAACTACTTTCATAGTACCTTAAATACTTATTTTGTACTCTTGTTATTATATACCTACAATTATCGAACTCTTTTGTACAACAGAACTCTCTATGATAACTTGTGTTGTACCTGCTTAAATCTTTCGTACTCAGTTTATTATGTTATGTACTATACACTTATTATTGTAATCCTGAACGACTTACCTATAACAATGTACACATATAAAAGCCTTCGAGGCGTAAATAAATAAATAAAGAGATCGGTGGTAAAACAAACTTTGTTGTGAGTATTAGATACTGATAAATAACAATGAAAACAGCATGAATAAAAATATTGCGATTTTAAAATTTACAAATAATAATTTTAGGAAACCCTTCATTACGGTTTTTCATACATTACATGTTTGAAATTTTGTTAGAAGGCACAGAGCCAAAACATATACTTTGAAGAAACGACTTGTGAATTGAATTAGATTAATAGATGGTACATTTTTATTGTTTTAACCGAGAATATCTGTATATTTTTATTTTCTCTTACCTGGTTTGGAACTTCTTGGCACAGTCTCTGTTCTGTTGACCAGTGACGTAACACTTCCATAGAAACAAACAGATAAGATGACAAAAAGCAGCTTGAAATGCATTTTTATAATTTTTTTCTTATAGGTATACTCTAAATAAATATTTGAAATGTTTTTATCGAAACGCGAAAATACTAACTGGCATTTAATTCCGAAATTTCAAATATATATTAATACTTGTATCTACGAAGCCGATAACCCGGCTGATAAATGGGACCAAATTATGGCGACATTATTTTTATATTTTAATTTAAAAAATATAGTCTTAATTTTTTTTGCAATTATTTTAACAATTTGATAGAAGAGTGTTCCGGTTTGGGTTTGTGGTTTGTGGGTTGTTTTTTAAACAAATCTACTTTTTTAATTCCGACATTGGTGTCATTTTGCAGAGTTATCCTTCTAAACGGGAGGAAGGTCACTTAGTTACTTCGTACAGTAAGTTAGTCACTTTTGAGTATGTACTTCAGGTACAATATATTTTGAGTATGTACTTCAGGTAAAATATATTTTGAGTATGTACTTCAGCTACAATATATTTTGAGTATGTACTTCAGCTACAATATATTTTGAATATGTACTTCAGCTACAATATATTTTGAGCATGTACTCCAGGTATAATATATTTTGAGTATGTACTTCAGGTACAATATATTTTGAGTATGTACTTCAGCTACAATATATTTAGAAAAAACACCCCTTTTTTCTTTATAAAATTTTGCGCATTGACGTTTAAACTAAGAGTAAAATTACTGTGTACATCTGATTTCGAAAAACTCTGAACAAAGCCCGGACAATCTAGTTACTTGTAGAACCGTTCCTATATCCTTAGAAATTATTATAATAAGTTTCTTTTATGTAAAATCCTCGTTTATTAAAAGTAATATAATGTGAAATAATGTATTTGTTTGTTGTCTTACTCGTTTCCGAAAGATTATAAAATATTGCGTATTTTAACGATGTCTGTTTTAATCTAGTTTAAATTATAATTTTGCGTGTTTTTTTCTTTTTATGCGTCATTGATAAAATAAGCACATGTATATGATAAAGTATATTTTTTTTCTACAATGATTGTAAAATCATTTATGAATTGCGTAATAAGGAAAATGTATTTGATTAGATGGCTGGGAGACTTGAGAGACAGTTTGAAATACCAACTGAATTTAAAAATAGAATGCAAAAAGTTTTTTCAGTTCTCAGACTCACTTGCCTTCGTACAAGAATAACGGAAAACATAGGCATTCGGTACTTACCCAGGAAGGAGTTAAGGACATTCCAAAAACACAACATGGCACGATAAAGAGAATTAAATACTTGGATGGGCGGCCAAACAACTCGATCTTGGCACACATTTCATGCTTCATTCACGTTCTTACATAGTCTCATACGCACTCTTATGTTATTCTGACTCTTGAAATGGCCTGACTAAAGAATTTGACTCACTTTATCGTGATATGTCTTCATCATTTTTCGTTCACATGCCCAAACGATCTAAGCGTTCCTTTCTTAACTTACTCACTACGCTTACATTGAACTTTCATTCTGTGCGAATTTCAACATTTCTCTTACGATCATACATGGTTTTATCACACTTATACTTCAGGGATCTCATTTCTACAGCAACGGTCTATTTTAATCATTTTTCTGCCAGTTCCTTGCCTCATTTGCCTATCAGGGTAGGTGCCAGCACTCCACTGTGGACTTAAGTCACCGCACATGCGTATGGGAGGGTTTATGAAGGTGGATTATGCAATTCGTATATGCCAGGTAATCGTAACGGTCCAATTGCTCATATCTGTCCCTGCCGACTTCTTTCAGCTCTCCCTTTCCTAAGTATGCCATAGATCCACTGTGTGGTATCCGAGATAGTAGTTTAAGAGGTTCCTCATAGATGGCACTAGATAGTAGTTTAAGAGGTTCCTCATAGATGGCACTAGATAGTAGTTTAAGAGGTTTCTCATAGATGGCACTAGATAGTAGTTTAAGAAAATTCCCATAGATGGCAGATAGCTGTCGATAATGCAGGGATTGAGTCTATACTAAATACTGTTGCAACATTAAGGTCGGGGTCAAGAATAATTCGTACCGCCTGCTAAAGAAGGCATCAGAGCTAATTGTATTTGTCTCAATAAAGTTAAAAGTGTTTTGTTTACCCCGTAGTTTTCTTTAAAGAGTTGTGAGAGAAAACCGGAGTTTCCAGCATTTGCGACTATTGCACGCAAATCAGATTGATAAATATTGCAGTTTAGAGATGTAGGGACGTGTCCTCTCTGCTTGCAATAATTTTTTGATATGTTCAGTTAGTTATTTCTAAATGACATTTGACTGAGCATAGCGAAGTCCTGTTTAAAATCGATCGTTTTGAATTTCGTCTCTTTATTTTTACATTCCATTTGCGTTTAAATATGATTGTCGCTTTAATGGTTCCGTAACGACTATTTTTTCAAATGTAAAATACCCGTGCTCATTTGAACTTTGTTATTAGCATTTTTTCAATATTATGGGACCCGAAGAAAGTTTGAAAAATTGAGATAGTGACGTTTCTTTGGACAAATTGTAAACATCTTGAAATTAAAACAAATGTTACGTAAAATAATTTATGATGCTCATACGTATATACTACAGTACATCAAATAAGAGAAAATTAGATATAACTACTAGTTTAAAACTTGTTATAAACACGTTTGTAGGTATTAGGAATTTTTATTTATATATTTAAAAAAACTTTGCAAAAACTCACACGGATAAAAATGAGTATTGCTGATTTAATAAAATCATTTTAAAAACGAGATAGTATGCCGTTTCCTAAGAATCTTTTAGTACATTCACAATCTATCAGAACACTTATTTATGCACCTGCGTTTGTCCAGATAATATACAATGACGAAATGCAAAAATATTTTTATGAACACGTGTTCCGACATCGACATAACACATTCTCTGTTTTACCGATTGTTTATTAGGAAATCTGTCAATTCATTCGTTAAATACAAAGAATACGAGTAATTTGAAGAGATTATTAGTAAATTAGCAATATTTTATACCAAGTTTCTCCGTGTATGCACTATGCTGTATTTCATGTGACGCATTGGCAAAAAGAAAGCATTCCTTTACGGTATGGTAAGTTCAGAGCGCAGGGCGGAATGCTGCTGGCTGGCTGCTATCTGGGACGGCATGTTAGTACTTTGTACATAATGTATGAACATGCAATGTCTGTATCTGCTCCATTCAAGAAATGCGAAATAAAATGGTCTAAGATTACAAAGAAAATGGGGAAATGGAACCTCTGTGGGAAAACAAAGGAAATGTCTGGGATGGAAGTAGAATGTACGGTACAGCTCGGCTCGTGTTACCGGGCCGCGGTACGGTATTGATCATTACAGTGGTCGCAAACTCAAACCCCAAGGGTGGATGCTTAATTATGTTTATATTGATACACGATTGAGTTATAAATAAACGCGTGAGAAAATTGTTTTTGCTGTGTTGGGGATTTTTTAATTTGATCGTTCGTATATCTTTTTATTTTAGTTTATTGGGGATAAAACAGTTTTATTTAAGTAATTACATTTATCATTTTTGCATTAACCAGTGAACTTTCCACATAAAATTCATGTTACATACAGAAAAAAAAACATAAATAAACAGAAAAACATAACTGAGATATCTTAGATATCTTACACATCTTAATGAAAATAACTGAGATATATTAGACATCTTACACACCTTAATTAAAATAACTGAGATGTCTTAGATATCTTACACACCTTAATGAAAATAACCGAGATATCTTAGATATCTTACTGAAAATAACTGAGATATCTTAGATAGCTTACACACAGCAGAAGGAGTGGGTACGTAATTAATAATTTGATTAATATCATCAAATATACTCATTTTGATCTGTCTCTCTGAGTGATTGTAACCCTGGTTCAATGAATTGTATCAATAATTCAGACAAGCGATAATGAACCTACCTACAACGTAATATTTTAACATAAAATAATTTTTAATTTTATTTTCAAAATTGGAACTGATGTGTCAAGAGTTCAGACTATATAGACTTCAGATTTATTACTAGTGGCTTACAAGGAAGATTAATAACTAGTGACTTACAACTGAAACTTACAGCTAATAGATCTTCTTCTAGTAGGGTGAAGTAACCATATTATACATATTTTGTATTGGTAAGTTTTTAGATTTTCACGGCCAAAAGCATTTTTGTTGTTTGTTTTTGGGGTGTTATGCCGTGTTGCGCTAACTCCTTCTTCTCTTCGGATCTTCGGATCTACCGGATCTGCCCTGATGATGGACACTGCAACGCTGTCCGAAACGTCGGCTAAAGAAGGAATTAGCGCAACACGGCATAACACCCCAAAAACACACAACAAAAATATTTTGTATTATTTTTCAAAACATGTTCGTGGTATTCGCCCCTTTTCTTTGAAATCGGATACTTTGATGAATATTGTTTTTACAGTTTTATACTTTCATTTTCAATTTGCTTCCAAATACACTTTTCTGGAGGTACAGCAAACACCTTCCAAACGATTTCTGGTCCTTGGCGACATAAATTGACCTGAAATTAATTAAAATATAGAGGCGAATCTAAAAATCTGTGGAGTTTTTTTGTAAGTGAAGAAATTTAAAAAAAAATTTCGCCTTTTTAAAATACTTTCAAGTTTGTGTGTTTAACTTTTTTGATGTAAAAACATTAAATATGTTTATGTAGGACAGGCGAGTTCATACCTTTCCACAAACACTGGCTATAAATTTTAAAATTAAATTAGTATTAGTTCTGACATCGCCATAACATATTTTACTGATAGTTTACTAGGAATTATGTCAATTTATTTATTTTAAAACCCCTATGAAACTGAAAATATTTAATAATTATCTCAAAATCTAATTTAGTTTTGAAATAATATAATAATTTGTAACACTGCAATTTTTTACAATAACCACCCCACCCAGGGGGCTCTATATATTTAAACCTTGTTTTTTTAGTAAGGCTGTTTGAGTTTATAAGGCATTGTATTTGTAGAAGGTTTATAGTAAAAATTAGAAAAGAGTGCTTCAATAACATGATACATTATTGTTGTGTATCAAAATAAGAAGATTTACGACATCAAAATAAAACGTATTACTTTTATAGATTAGCATTATGGTCAAATCTTATTCTATAAAAGTAAAGTGAAAACATTTTTGAATTGAAAGCAAATTATCGGATTGAAACTTTTATACCCATCAATCATATTGACACTCAAAACTATCAACAACGTTTGTAGACAAGTCTTAGATAAAAACTCAATGCTCCTAATTGAGTCCTACAAAAAAGAACACAAAGTTTTATAAAAGAAAACTTAAAAAAACCTTTTTAGATAACCAGGCTTTAATAAAAGTTGTACTTTAATATTGTCGAAGTGTTGCAAGGGTTGTTACATGTCGAAGTTGTAATTTTTGGAACAATTTTAATATGCGAGAGCTTTCCTTTTGCACCTCATCAATCATCCCTTTCATACTGTAACTTGGTAAAGTATAACTTAGTAAATACCGCCCCACCCTCGGCTGCTTCCCTCCCTTTGTTTGTACACAACCTCCCCTTACCTTCGCAGGGCGAACAAAACTAGGTGGGCACTTTTCATGTCTGGTTTTATTTGAAACGGAGGCTCAGAGTTACGACACAGTCATTATTGTGCGCATGGCAGGGAAACTTGCTCGCTAAGGAAGGTGAGAAGTTAGAATTAAATGAAATGAAAACACGGAGCTTTATGGCACGAGCTAGAACGATGATTTATTTTTATCGTCTTTGAAAACGTCCCAAAATCATGCAATACTTAGAATATTAATAATAATTAATTGAATAAAAAATTACTTAGAAAGTAGTTCTGAGCTATTATTTCTGTGTGCTGAGAAATTATAAGAAAACGTAGATATTAATAAACGCAAGCAAACCAGCACCAAAGTACCCTAAGGGGAGAAAAAGTATTTGAGTAAAAATTTCGGATTTTTAAAGCGAAAAATATACATGATAGGTATATTTTTTAATGTGAATACCCAAAAGGGTTTCAACTGCTTAAAACCGTTCAGAAACAATGAGACTATGGCATCCCAATTCGGAGTATGTTGTGAGACTGAAGGTAGTGGGGAGGGAAAGGAGATGCGGAGGAGGGAGATGGGAAAATATCTATTCAGATCTGGTCACCAAACACGACTGAAGCCATTTTAAACAACGGTTCGCTTATGAATGGTGGTCTCTTGCCAAGGCGAGGTTTAAAGAATCCTATGTCATCTTTGCGGCTGATGTGTGAAGGGTATTTTTAAAAAAGGAAATGGAGGAAGTTCTGTAAAGGAAAAAGGTATGAGGGTTGGGTAGGAATCTGGGGGACTGTGTGTCCAGGAGTGACAGGTCTATGAATCCATCTATCCCATTGCGGTGCAAGGAGATGTTCTGAGAGTCCTGATGGAGAGGTAATAAGGCCTCCCTCAACCAGTCTCTCCCGATTCGGCCTGCCACGCAGTAGGTGGGTAGATGCATCTGTCGCCAAGACCCTTACTAACCTCACCCCATGAACCCGGGCACCCCTGCTAAGTAACCAAACATAGCGAACCACTTGGGGTGACCTATGGCAGAGACGAATAACGTGCCGCAAATATGCTACATAATATTATTTTTCATTGATAAATTGTCAAATAACACAAAATATTTAATCATATTAACTTTACATACACACCCCGGGATTTGAACCAATGATTTCCGGGTCTAAAAGATTTCAAGGATTGTAACCACTCATCCACGGAGGCCTTCACATGTTTTTCAAACATTGCGTCTAGAACAGAGAGATGAATTCAGTCGAAGATAAAGTCACTCCTTCCTTTCTAACACAATTACAAGCACATGTAATTTTTTAGCCTCAATATTTTAAAATAAATAATTTACAGCAAAACTATTGATATAAAACTATATGAAACTATTGATAAATAACACCATGGTCAATATAACACGATTTTGTTTGAAATAATTGTTTTTAACAGACTCTTTGCAACCTTGTTACAAAAAAAATAAAGAATGAAAAATTAATATGAAGCTTTTTATTTTTATTTCTATAAAAGGTTTTTGTGAACCCTTGTAACAAAGGTATGTAGTTCATGACAAGCGCATGAAAAAATAAAAGAATTGACAATATTTTACGTCGAAATAACTGATGAGGTTGTCAACTTTTTGTAAAACCTATCTACATCAGAATATCATGTGTCAGTAAAAATGTATTAATGGTTCAGTATGTCTGGTATGCAGTGAAAAATAATTATATCGCTTGGTTTATTTTTCTACACTCTTATCATGGAAACATCACCTGAGAGCGCTTACAAATTTAATTCAGTTTCTGGCAAAAAACCAGAAACTTTTCTGTGCCTTTGTAGATTTACAAAAAGCATACGACCGAGTCGACAGGAAAAAGCTATGGAAGGTGTTGTCCAAGTATGGAGTGAATACGAATCTGATTCAGGCAATTGCGTCTCTGTATGAGGGAAGCGTTGCATGTGTTAGGGTAAACGGTGGTTTTACGGGGTGGTTTGATATCACAAAAGGTGTTAAACAAGGCTGCGTAATGTCACCGTGGTTATTCAATCTATACATGGATAATTGTATGCAAGAATTGAAAGAGGTGGGATTGGGCGCGAATTTGAATAATTTTAAAGTATGTTGCCTGTTGTATGCTGATGATGCGGTGCTGATTGCTAATAGTATAGATGATCTACAGTCTCTCGTGTCTAGGATGAACGAAGTATGCATGAAGAATGAGTTAATGATGAATGTAAGTAAGTCTAAAGTAATGGTGTTTGAAAGAGAGAGTACGAAAACAGTGTGCAATATAATTGTGAATGGGGAATACTTGGAGCAGGTGGATGAGTTTGTGTATTTAGGAAGTATGTTTACGAGAGATGGGAAGGCTGACAGAGATATCGAAAGAAGGGTAAATGCAGGTAATTCCGTTAATGGAGGACTAAACGCCGTAGGCGCTAACAAAAAATTGTCCAAAGAAGCGAAGTTAGCAGTCCACAACGGAGTGCTGGTACCTACCTTGATGTATGGAAGTGAGGCATGGAACTGGCAAAGAAAGGATGAAAGTAGATTAAATGCTGTTGAAATGAGATCCCTGAGGCGTATGTGTGGTAAAACCATGTTTGATCGTGTGAGGAATGTGGAGATCCGCAAAGAGTGCAAGGCTGATGTAAGCGTAATGAGTAAGATTAAGAAAGGGACGCTTAGATGGTTTGGGCATGTAGAGCGAATGAGCGAAGATAGGAGTGTAAGGAGGATATATGATGCAAATGTGAATGGTAGCAGAAGTCGGGGACGCCCGAGGAAGACATGGCACGATCAAGTGAATCAGATACTCGAGTCGGGCCATGTCAAGAGTCAGAATAATAGAAGAGTATGTATGAGACGATGTATGAATGTGAATGAGGCAAGGAGTGTGTGCCAAGACCGAGTTGTTTGGCGGTCCGTCCTCTCTGCCTACCCCTGCGGGGAAACGGCGTGATGGTTAGTTAGTTAAAATTCAGACTGGTACATTTTAAAATGTTACATGTTGAAATTACACAGCGATAATTTCACGTACTAATAATATAACACTTCCTGAATAATTACACTGGCGAAATTACACATGGGCAAAATTACGCAACCTTCTGGATTATGCACGTCAAAAAATCTAAACTAACTTTTTTTTTGTTCAGATATGAAACTTTTTAGCACACTTTTTGACGTGTATAATTGCAGTAGGGGTGGTTCCCTTCATGTGTAATTTCATCCATGCGTAATTCCGTCACTGTTTAATATTGGTACGTGAATTTCACGCCTGCCTAATTACACCCTGACAACCATTTTTAACAGGTTTAAGAATATTTATAACATCTGAGTAAGGAATTTGGTTTAATCCTTTTTCTTCCTTTAAATCCTTAATTTCCTCAAAAAGACTAACCACACAGCATCCCTAAAGATTAATGTTTTTAAGACTTAAGACTTTAATTTTTAAACAAACACATCAATTCGCAAATAATTCTTTATTCGGATAATTTAAATAAATTTAATGAATAAAGAAGGTAGCCGTTAATGGGGACTGAACGCAGTTAGCGCCAACAAAAACTGTCCAAAGAAGCCAATTTAGCAGTCCACAATGGAGTTCTGGTACCTACCCTGATGTAGAGAAGTGAGGCATGGAACTGGCAAAGAAAGGATGAAAGTAGATTGAATGCTGTTGAAATGAGATCCCTGAGGCGAATGTGTGATAAAACCATGTTTGATCGTGTGAGGAATGTGGAGATCCGCAAAGAGTGCAAGGCTGATGTAAGCGTAATGAGTAAGATTAAGAAAGGGACGCTTAGATGGTTTGGGCATGTAGAGCGAATGAGCGAAGATAGTTGTGTAAGGAGGATATATGATGTAAATGCGAATGGTAGCAGAAGTCGGGGACGCCCGAGGTAGACATGGCACGATCAAGTGAATCAGATACTCGAGTCAGGCCATGTCAAGAGTCAGAATAATAGAAGAGTATGTATGAGACGATGTATGAATGTGAATGAGGCAAGAAGTGTGTGCCAAGACCGAGTTGTTTGGCGGTCCGTCCTCTCTGCCTACCCCTGTGGGGAAACGGCGTGATGTTTAGTTAGTTAGTTAGTTAAGAAGGTGGCCGTAATCTAGGTATTCTATAGGAATGCTTATTATGCCGGCGCCAGACATGTGTTCAAAGAAGTGTTCACATAAGTGTTCACATGTGTGGCACGGGCATTTGATACTGTGTTCACTTATTTGCGCACTTAAGTGCGCTTTGCCGTTCCGTGTCGGTTTCTTTGGCGCACATCAAAGGGTTCAAAGTCAAAATGTTTGCATGCCTGCCACACTGCGCGAAGCCCAGTAGCGCGAGCGTCGCCGTGGAGAGCCGTTTTGAAATTAAAGGAGAAACTTTTTGTAATAGCATTTCAAAGTCTTCAGAAGACATTCTGCAAAAATTACTGAAGTAACCCACTCGTCTAGGCATCATTTCATCAAGTATTTTTTTCATGGAATCTCTAAAACAAAAACAGTTTTTAAATAAAAAACGACTAAAGGGAAAGCATTATCAACATTGTTCTATATACGGTGACTTTTCCTGATTTATTTTTGTAAGTGTTGTGCTAGCTGTTAAAATAAAATAAATAAAATTCACTTACCTTGTTCTATTACGATACATTTCACACATCCATTCACGTCTTCGTTTTGGCTGTTTTCGTTTATTTATTTGCACGTGTAATAAATAATTACTAGCACATAAATAATATAAGCAAACTGTGTCGACCAAATCGTCGTCCATGTTATGTGAGGTCTATTTGAAAACTGTGAGCTCAAAGAAGTGATCAAATCTTTGAACACATATCTGGCAGAGACACACATAAGTGACCAAATGTGTGAGCAAAGTCTTCAAATAAGTGTTCACTTATTTGAACACATGTCTGGCGCCGGCTTTATAAAATTTACATATCTATATTTTCTCGTAATGAAGTAACATTTTATTTTTGACTAAGCACATAATATACTTACGAATGACTTTTGTATACATCGATGTGTTATATTTCCTTCAGCCATTTCTATTCGTACGCCTTGAATAAAACTATGAATAATACACTTTGTGGGATACATTTAAGTAAGTACTACTTTCATCCTTTAATTTGATAAACTTTTCCCACTCGATTTCTGAAAGTTCAACTTTAATAACTCAATTCCAGACAATAGCCTTTTGAGGATAACATAATGGTACAGATATTATCAGGTGATGGCGCATTTAAAAAAAATGTAATTTTTCTTGAAGACTCTTAAAAACATATTTTTTATAGTTCAATCATTTTTTTTAAATAACGTCGAGAAATTTTTCCAAATTATTTAAATTCATGATTAAGCCACAGATATCAGAATAGGTAAACGCAACTCATAATTTGGGAGGCGGGTATTGGTACAGCCACCCGAACCTCTCATTCGATAACTAATGCTCTGCCATACGTAATTCAAAGTGGTTCGTTGTGTTTGCTGATTTAGCAAGTGCCCCCGAGTTCATGGGGTGAGGATTATCTTCAGTCTGCCCTCCTATTGTGTGGCAAAGCTGGATTTGGGGAAACTGGTTGAGGGAGATCTTTTTATCTCTCCAGTAGGATTCTCTCGACCCATCGCCTTGCACTGCAGTGGGAGGGATGAATTTAAACGTCCGTCACTCCAGCGTATCGATTCTCCAATCCAGGCCGCTGGCAATCGCCGTCGAAGGTACATAAATTGATCGAAATTCTTATTCTTGAGTCTCGTCGACGTTACATACTTACATACGCCAAACGTCAAAAGTCATGGAAGAGTGGAATGTTTTCGTCGAGAATCGAGGACTTGGACACACTGTCCTTCAGTTTCCTACACAAACCTCATACCTTTTTCCTTTCCTTAAAAAAAACCATCCATACAGCATCCCCGGAGACGACATGGGCACTGAGGGAAAAAAAGTTGTATTGATTTTAACAAACACTGAATTAGTTAACACGAATACTTTACGAAAATATACGTTTCAGATAATTCCTAACAATATTATTTCTGCTTCTAGCTAAGATAAATTATATTGTTTTATTTAAGTTTAAGTAGGTGAAAACTAAGTTTGTATTTATGACCATTATAAATTATGCGGATTTGGTAATTTCAAATGATTCAAATTATTACCATCCCGCCAGACAATCGGCAATAGGGTGTTATTGACGTGAAATAATTCTCAAAGTTTTGTTATAATTACAAAAATTAAACGTAATATTGGGACATCTTAAAAATATACTTTTTGATGTTGACGTATGAGATTATCATCTTACGATTATATAACAATGTATATATGTACCTGAAGATAAATCCATGATTTGATGAAGATCGCCCTAAGCGAAATTCAGCTCTTTTCTCAATAGAAGCCCAAGTTTTCTTTTACTATGTACTTTCGTAATAAAATTGTTTTAAAGCGTTTAACGCAATTCGAATTTCTTAAGTTGTGTTCCCTTGGAATAAACTTTAGAAGAATTCCCTAGGTGCTTAATTAGTGAAATTATTCCTCTCCTTTCCATATTTCCATTAATATTTACACAGAGTCCTCAGGATTGCTAACGACGTTAAGAAATTTTACTGGACTGAAATTACATCATTTTATTCCAATTCATTTATGAAGGAAAGAACGTTGAGTAATTTAGAATTTATTAATAAACACAATACAAGTTTTTTTTAAAAAGCTTTTTGATATAACTGGGACAATTCAGAACAAAATTAGTACAGACAAAATACAGGGTTTTCCAATAAGAGGTGTTATTTTGAATAGCCCGCTATTTCGGTAGATGTTACTGTTGAAGCTGTTATTTTTTGACATTTGACGAGTAAAAACTATTTCATTAATAAAAATGGAACGATACACGCTTCAACAACGCATTGAAATTATTAAAATTCACTTGAGTGAATCAAATGCAAATCATCTTGAGTGATGAGGCCCATTTCCACCTCGGTGGCTTCGTCAACAAGCAAAATTGTCGCATCTGGGGCTCGGAAAACCCAAGAGTTATTGTTGAAAAGCCTCTCTATGCTCAACTTGTGACTGTTTGGTGCGGTTTATGGTCCGGCGGAGTCATTGGACCTTACTTTTTCGAAATGAAAATTGCGCTATCGAGAGATGATTTTTTTATGGCCGGAATTGGATGGTATTTATCTGGACAACGTTCACTTTCAACAAGACGGTACGTGCCACACAAGCAACGAAACCATTGATCTTTTACGATTAAATATCAAAATCACACCTCTTATTGGAAAACCCTGTAGTATCTTTGCAACCCTTATGTTAACTTCGTCCTTCCATTCAAAAGACTCCCTGCACGGCATCCATCAAGATGATATAGGACTTGAAAGAAACCTCGAGACTTCTTGAGTAAAGTTAGGTAATGTATGAATTAAGAAAAACGCTTATTCATTTAACCATTTCATTTAAAAACCATTTATTGGATAACCAACACCTCTGCCATAGGTCACTTGTCACTTCGATGTTGTGGTGATTTATTAGGGGTGTAATCGGGTGAGGAGTGTTCAGGATGCGCCTTCCTAACAGTTACGTGCCGGATCTAGGTGGGGACCCCCCTTGACCTCTCCAACTGATCTCTCTTGACTTATCGCCTTGCGTCGCAGCGGGAAGCATAAATCGTCACTCCTGAACACACTGATCAATAATCAATAAATTCCTACCCATCCCTCATATCTATTTCCTTCCCAGAACTTCCTTTCCTTAAAAATACCCCCACACAGCATCCTCTAAGATGAGATAAGCCCTGAGGAAAATTATTTTTCTCATGGCCTCCTGTGTGGGGCTAATTTAAAAAAAACAATAAAGGATGTTACTCTCTTGTTAAAAAAGTTACACGATAATGTTATCGAAACAATCAAACCCTTGTTACGATATCTGATTTCAGTTTTAAAAGGCTTTTACCGTTTTAGGGTGTATTTTCGCTTCCTATCACATTTTTCATCGATCTCAACCGGCATTGAAAGTGTTACTTTGGGGGTACTTGACTCGAGTTTAGCCGATGCTTAGATTCTGAGAGGTTTGAGTAGGGGTTAAGTATGCACTCAATTATTGGTTTTTTAAGAATACTTTGGAAGATGATTTCCCCGGGCAAGTGGATTCGAGATGCTCTTTCTCGAAATAACACAAATTTTTATTGTATTTTACTTGTTCCTTGCGCAATCACAATTTCTAGTACTTTATAGAAACTGTTTTGTGTAAAAAAACACATACCGACCTAGAAAACTTTTTTTCATGTGAATACCACACAAAAGTCCCAACTGTTCAAAATCATGTTCAATAGACCTTGGCATGCCCAATAAATAAAAGTATATTGTGAGCCTACTGGGATGGTTGGGAAAGTTTACGTATACTGATAGAGAAATTTAAATATCTTGGAGTTTATCCATTCTAAAATGTCATGAAAGCATCAGAACAAGTTTTAGAAAAGGCCGATAAACAAATGGGCTTTATTTTTCGCATTGCCTTTTCGCAAGCCCTTCACCATAAAGCATACACTAATTTTCAGAACATAATTTTGCCTCAGTCACTTGGAATCCCCAATATCAAACTTATATTGATCGAATTGAAAATGTATAACTGTTATATCGCTTTAGTAATGATCAATTTTTAACCAATTAATTTAACCAGTGATTCCGGATATTATTTAGATAAAAAAATATTAATTAAATTTTGGTATCTTTAACTAAAAACATAGAAAATCAGTAGATATTGGACAGCTAGGGTCAATGTGAGGAGTTGGATCAAATGAAGACATATAGAAGAATTTAATTAAAAAAATGTTTTTGTAAAAAAAAAAAAATAATAATCATAAAACGTCATTTTTTCTCCAACTAATGTAAGGACTCACTAGTTAAAGTAAGTCATGTACGTTTCTTAACACCCTATATGAACAAACGTCAAAACATACTGATGCATTATTCTTATGCAAAATTGTAAGCTGTCTTGTTGATTCAGCATATTTGTTATAAAGCATTGCATTTTGTTGCCCTGAACGCCAAACGAGATGTAGATATTTTTAACGTCATAAAATTCTTTTTTAAATAAAATAAATACTTTTTTTTAAATCTGTCAAAAACATTTCTTATATTGATAAATTGTTACCATTTTTATCGCCTATCGACTTTTCCCGATGACTTTATCGTCAAACTTGTAATATTATGATTCTTTCTCCTTACTATCAAACCTTTGAAGACTGTGTAACTATCCAACTTTTATTTTACTATCGAACTTCTTACCGTTATCGTGTTTTTGGAGTGTTATTTTAGCATCGAACGATTTAACTATCGTCTTAGCATCTATCTTTCAACTCTGATTTGAATGCAAAAATATTTTTGGAGGATTGTGATTATCGCCAATTTAAATGGGTTGTTGGCTAAATGATTCTGCGGTTCTCCAAACCGCAGAATCCAAGGTTACGTGATTACTCTCGGTGTGCAAAAATGAGAATTCGGATATTTTCAAATTACTTTTTATTTTAACAAAACTTACGTTACAATAATTTTATGAACAAAACAGATCGCATACGTCAGAGGAGATTTAAGGGCTAAACCGGCGGCTAGACCGCTGGAGATAGAACTAATTTTTGACGCGCGAGGTATCGCGCGCAGCTTCACAGTGATACCAGCCTCACAAGAATGTGGTTAAAAGTAATGTTGTCATTATTTTCGGGAGATGTAAACTCCCTATAATTCACCCTACATATTCATCAAACGTCAAAATCTTAACTGCTATATTTTATATTTCTATCAAAAACAAAATGAGCATTTTTTAAATAGTTTTATTGTTATTCTTCGAGAAGATGAATATGCCTCTTTAGAAGATTTTAATGATCTACATAGAATCGAAGATCAAAGATTCTAAAAACTCAAAAGATCGGAATGATAAACTGAAACAATTAAAAATATTTTTTTGACCGTTACCGTTTACTGTTCGAAACCCGCAAAAGAGAACACTTCACAAATTGAGTGAATTATAAAAGCCAATTGTCCAATATTACGTCACACCTATTAGACAATAAACACTCGTTTGACAAAGACAGATATGTTATAGTTCTCTATACCTGTAATTAAGGACAACAACTAGATAGCCTGGAATCGTTAAAAATAACCCGCTCAACTAAAAAGAAGATTCTAACATTATAATGAATAAAAAAATAAAATCATTTGTCAAGGTCAAGCTCGTATATCTGTTGTGATAGTCATATGTTCTAAAGATGTGTTTTAATTCAGGGTCCATTACAATATTATTTCATATTCCAATGTAAATTATGTATTCATCTAAAGTCTTACGTAACAAATATCAATAAAAAATCCCATGCTACAAAGAACATAATAATAAAAATAGACACCTGACTAACAATTGTAATTGAGTAAAAAGGTAAAGTATTCCCTAAAGAGTAAATTTCTATTAAACCGAGGTGATTGTGTTTGCTGGTAGTAAAAAAATAATGAAAGTTGGGATGGTAAACACCACATAGCAACGAAGATGGAAAATCCATATAATTGTAATAAGACCATTGTGTACCTTCCCTGTTAACCCAAAACCTCCTAGATCACAAGGCCGGGACACTCATTCGAAGCAGCCTCCTAACTTGTATGGGATTTTACAAAAAAGTTTTATTTTTTATTTCTTCTTTATTAAAACATCAACGTTTTAGTTCATTTAAAAAAAAAAATAAACAAAAAAACGTTTTTTGCAGGTTCCCATACAAGTTAGGAGACTGATTTGATTCAGTGTCCCGGCCTTGTGATCTAGCAACTCCCCTAAATGTTATTTTATTTTTTATTTTTTTTATTTTATATTATTGAAACAAACAGTACATAATTTACAGAGATGAAACAATATACAGGAATAAGATACTTCATGTTGTGTACCTATGATATGTTTCCTTGTAATGTCTGCTAAGTGGTATGTTTATTCCTTAATTACCAGGTGACTTGTGTAGTTTATAGGTGTGTGTGTGACGTGTGTAATGTGTGTGTGAGTGTTTGTGTGTGTGTGTGTCTGTATGTATGCGCATTGAATTCTTTAAATTATTGACATGATGCCACGTTTGAATTTGGGCAGTGAATCTGAAAAAATGTCAATGTTAGAGTTAAAACAAATATTATTTAGAGTATGAAGAGCTCGGTTAATTGTCGAATTAGATGCTGCATTTGTTTTATAATTTAGCGTGTGGAATAGCACTGTATGTCGTGTACGTCTCATGTATGTGTATGTGCATAAACCATAGATTAAGGAATAATTGTAGCAGTCTGAAGATGGCTATAATAAGCTGAAACCGTTAACGGTTAAAAAATAAAAGAAGTTATTTTTTTTAATTAAAAAAATTATGATAATGGATTTCCACCAAGAATTTTCACTATCAAAAATAGAAATTTGGTTTTGTTCCTTGACGATATTTTCTCTTTTAATTAGCGATAAGTCAGACAATGCTATGGGAGAAATGATGTAATTTAATAAAACTTGTCACCAGTTTGACATTTGGTTTATTGTAAGTTTGGTGGGTATAATTCGACCGATAGCGTCACAAGTCATCCCACATCCCCCGCTAAGTCCGGCCTGTCACGTGGTCGCGTTCGTATGAACGAAGGTGTAATCCAATTAGAGAACCATGACTGACACAACACACAACAAGGTTACAGCTGTCGTAATGTTCCAACTAGAATTATGAACAAAAACATTCAGGACTCGTCGCAAAATGGCCGTGACTCGTGATATCTTTCTTTGTTCTAAAAACAATATTTTTGGCTATTTCATTTAACTTCATGCATAGGAAGTTTCAAGTTCACTTGTAAATTGTGGTCAAATAAATCGTGTGCACGTAATATACATCACAGGGGTTCTAGCACGATCAAATTGATAACTTAACAATATCGGATCGATAGGCTCAACTTCCGAATATTTTTTTTATCATTGATATTCAAACCGATATTGATATGAAATAAATAAGAAATTGTAGAACGATGGCAATACTGGCAGATCTCTTGTGATGATTGACATTCCTAAACGTCAAACGGCTACGAAAAATTAAAAATACTGTCCGCATTTACCTTGTTGATAATAAAAAGGGAGTGAAGTAGTTAATTATTATTTAGTAATAACTAGCGATATTTGAATAACTTTCATTTCTCCAAGCTGGAACGGAATCAATTAATCGCGTCTGAAATGAATTAATTATGTTGATGGATTGCTTACACGATTTCTTTCAATTCTAAGAGCTTCGTAATTCCACCTCCGTTCATTTAAGCCAGTTATTTCGCATAAAGAACGACTTTATTCAAAAGATTGTGTATATTGACAGCTAACCGAAGTTTATCTGACACCGACTGTCGGAATAATATGCTAACCGTGCTCGCAAATATCGCTAACTTACCAAATTCTAAAACATAATTGACATACTGGTTTACAATTTGGAAGCAACTTCGCTGTGTTACTGGAACTCATCTTCCATTTAGAATCAAATCTTGGAACAAAAATCGACATCAGCTTTGCCAATCGAAGTCAACTACCTCATAAACTTTAACTTTGTTTATAACTTGGGCATTGACAGCCTTACTAAAGAAAAATCACTTCACAACCTGAACTTCCATGGGACACTCATGTTAGGGACATCTATTCAGTTTCTGGTATCCTTCCAATTACAATCCTTCCTAAATATGAAATCACAAGCACCATCCTACAAATTACCCAAAAATCAACTCACACCAACATCAAGCCACTTTACAATCAAGACATCCACAACCACAATACTCGAAATAACAATAAAATCCGCATTCCTCAAACACACACTACAAAATATGGGTTAAAATCACTGAACTATATTGCCTATAGACTATATAATTCGCTTCCAGATATGTACAAACACATCCACCATAATAAAAAATTGCAAAGCAATGCTTTAAAGAATATTTTTTAAGTACATTTAAAAATGAAAATATGTAACTGTGTTGTCATTTCTTGTTGTATCTTATCCATGTTTTTCTTTTTTCTTTCTGTACTTGTTTTCTATTGTTGTTTGTTCTATTTAACGTGTCATTATTTTAATTTTTAATTTTTATGCTGTATTGAATGTGAAACTTATATTTGATATAAAAATACCGTTGTAAAATTGTACCTACTACCTCCTACATATGAATTGTAAGTTCCTTCTGCCCTAAAATGAGTTCTGTAACTCATCGGGATTGCTCTAGCAAGAAATAAACACAATAAATAAAAAATAAAAACCGTTAAACGGTGTTTTTGTTACTCATCTTTCAGAGACCGTGCAGTTTCTTTTTTGAATTATTACCAATAAAAATAGCTCGCTACATTCTAATTTTCAGACTAACGCGCAAGCGCTACTTTGCGCGCATGCGCGCAATGTACGTCAGTTTCCCCGCCAATTACTGTGTCGGTTTGTCATATGTGATTAAAATCATGTTTTATTAATAATTTCTATTCTAATGACCAATTCACTATTATATTAGTATAATACAATATATTTATTATTTGTGTTATTTTTGTCAGTTTTAATTCATTAATATTGTCACATTGTGAATAATATAGTTTCATCCTTATTGAAAAACGAGGTTATTTCCTACTAATTATTTTTTAATCGACTAGATGAAAGTGATTTTGTTTAATAACATAAATGCCTCATGTGCATGTAAATACAGAGTATAAAAAATAAGGATATTATTCGGAATCGCTGGACAAGGATTATACGAAAATTTTTTAAATAAAACCTTCTGATTTACCTCAATTACTATAAAATGAATCTGACTGTTTTTGGGAAATTTTTAATTTTAGTATTTTAATTTTTAATCACATCAATCGAAAATTCACTTTCGTTGTATTTCCTTTTATAATAATTAAGGTAAATAAGAAGGTTTTATTTAAAAATAATTCGTATAATCAGTATTTACTAAAAATAATAAAATGGATCTAAAATGTCTGATTTTTTAAGTTATTCTCTAGGAATTGTAATTACAATATTTATTCATTTTAATTGTATGATCAAAAGATAAAAAAATTAAGTATCTTCTTGCAAAATCTTTAAATTTAAGCAATGTGGTCTTTGAATTTTTAATTCTCTGAAATTTTTCAATGTTTAGATTAAAAATGTTGGAGTTTTTTTTCAACTTTTTTCATGTTTAAAATTAAAATATTGCAATTTTTAATCATTAAAGTATACTGAAAATAAAAAAATATATATAAGGTAATTTTACTTGGTATCTAAAATAGTATCATTTTCTATAGCACCTTTAAAATTAAGAAAAAATTATAAAATTTACTATACCTTTGAAGAATTCCGATATTCGATGAGAAATTATTATTATTTGAAGTTTATACAAAAGATAAACTACCCCCTTTGACCGGATAAGCAAAGTGCACTTCTTATTTATCTGTCCATGAAATATTTTATTTTGCGTTTCAATTAGTAAGGTTTCACATTCACTATCGTTTATCAATTGAATAAATTTTTCACCACTTTTAGTACGACCGTTGTGTTTTAAATAATTTGTAATGGTATTATAAAGCATGTATAAATTATATACATAAATTTGATAACATTCTTAATAAAAAAATATATTTATTTAGATATTGAAGAAATATTTTCGGGTCTAACTGGATAGCTAGTCTATTTAATAATGCCTAAATTTAATAATCGTATGCTATAATTACTTAAAAATACTGGACAACAATAAGTTTGTGAAAATTCAAAGAAATGTATCTGAAAATCATCGGTAGAATAATCAATCAAATATGACATTATCTTGTTTCGTTTTTTATTACATCAGGTAAATTGTTAAATAGTTTTGGACCTAGATATTCGTAATGGAGTTGTGCAGCTGTTGTCTTGCATTTAGGTACATAACATTCCCAGGTGTTCTAGAACTTACACTTCGCGTTGATTTAACTATTTATTGTTTGATCTTAAGCATTTCTCTGAGTACTCCAGATATGTGTCCCAATCTGCATCTGTTCTTTTGGCTGTATTCTATTGAGTGTATCTGTAGAGAAATATTTTTCGTGAAATAACTCTACCTTTCTTCTACTCCTTCTTTCCTCAAAATCTTTGGTTATCCTTGCGATTTTATTTGTGATGACCACACCACAGATCTTCAAATCCCCGAAGACAGGAAACGTTGTGAAAGGAATAGGGAATTAAGATTACCTAGGAACACAGATGTTATAACCGCTATTAGAAACGCTTCAACGTGATTTTTGACCGGTATTTTCCGGAAAGTGTTTTTTGTATTCCGTGTCCACTAAAACTGGGAAAAAGCAAATACCATGGGTAGCTCAAAACATGTACTCCCAGAAGAGCGAAAGGATATCTTCCATCCTTAAAAGGAAAAGGTAAGTTATTATAATAAACTTTATTTTTAAATATATTTTTTCAAAATATTCATCATATCGCCTGATAACATGCGTCGCGAGCGAGCAATGATTATTGATATTCCCTGGAGCCATTACGAGCCATCGGCAATAATATCCCCATTAAACGTTATATAATATTATGCATACTACCCCCTGCCGACTAAAGGGGTATTAATCTCACTTGACAAGTTCATTTCCGTGTCGAGGGCTGATAAGATGCAGTACTATACAGCCTTTTACTGTTAATAACCGATCGTATAATCGCACGACGCATTAAGTGGAAAATCGTGTTACAGTAGAGTTTTTCCCGATAAATAACAAAAATTTTCCAGAAGTTATAATACATGCCTAAATGATCCGATTATAATCTTATTATTTCCCCCTGCTCTGTGAGGAAAATATCAAAAGGAAATAATCACAGAGTTTTGCAAACCGTTTTACGCAGCAAACGCTGAATACACAATTTGAAATCATATGAAAATTAAAGGGTTGTTTGGAAGCTTTAAGCTCTTTGACCTTTTGCACCGCTTATCGCATTTTTAAAAACTGAAAGTAAACTATTAGTTCTGTGAACAGTATAATACCTCGCGTTCCAAAAAGTTTCTTTCTTATTTTCTCTTATTTAATAAATAAAAACTTAAATTTTCCCTTTAATGAAAATATTTTAGGTGGGTTTTTAAATACCCACCTACTTAATTATACTTACTTAAAAGCATATTGCGGGGGTTTATTATTACAGGGGCCTGTTCACAAAAACATAGTTTTGAGGTAAACGTAACTAAAGATTGAAATGCTCATATGCCCAACTGTATCTCTTAAACGGTTGAATGGATGAGATAGAGCTTCTTGTCCCTAATACATATGATTATGGCCTTACCAAACCAATCTTAATTCAAAACATAAGTTTTTGTAGTTAGGTCCCTGTGATCCTAAGCCCTGATTTACGTAACACTTTTTTTAAATTTCAAATAAGGAATTATTTAATTTTTACAAATAAATGTTACTTAATACTTTTTCAAACTTTCTTCAGACAGGTACCATAATATTGATTTGACAGATCGTAAGAGGAACCACGATAATGCGAACTCTGTCGGGAAAAAAAAGAGTATCCAACCGGGACACAATCTTGAATCGACAAAATCAAACTTATTACTTATAGATGAAATAGTAAAGTAAATAAATTAATAATAAAGTTTGCGTAATAGATCGTGAATCAAATCAGCGATAATACAGTCTACAATCTACACTTGAAACATAGTTTCAAAATGCTTTATTATTGTGATCTGAGAGACGTATTGGCATAAAAATTCTATTATTATTAAGATATCACGCCAAAATCAAACCTCAAGAATTTTATCACCTATTCGAAACAGGAAACTAAAATCATTTGCGTATTATGTCCTACCTAACTATTAATTTATTAAGTTCCTATAATAACAAGAATTGTAGATGTATTCAACAATTTTCAAGTACTAAATGTTAGACAAATTTACCCAAAAAAAAAGAATTTATGTCACATCCTTAAAAATAAAACGAGTTAATTTTGAAACATATGAAACAAGCGGTTTAAATACAAAATTGGGACAAAAAAAATTCAAGTAAATTGCGACTAAAATACAGGGTTTTCGAATAAGAGGTGTTATTTTGATATTCAAAGAAACTTTTCCCGTAAAAGATCAATGGTTTCGTTGCTTGTGTGGCACGTAGCGCCGTCTCGTTGAAAGTAAACGTTGTCCAGATCAATACCATCCAATTCCGGCCATAAAAAATCATTAATCATCTCTCGATAGCGCAATCCATTCACCGTAACTGTTGCTCCAGCCTCATTTTCGAAAAAGTAAGGTCCAATGACTCCGCCGGACCATAAACCGCACCAAACAGTCACACGTTGAGGATAGAGAGGCTTTTCAACAATAACTCTTGGGTTTTCCGAGCCCCAGATGCGATAATTTTGCTTGTTGGCGAAGCCACCGAGGTGGAAATAGGCCTCATCACTCAAGATGATTTTTCGATGGAATTCTAATAATTTTCAAAAGTAACATCTACCGAAATAGCGGGCTATTCAAAATAACACCTCTTATTGGAAAACCCTGTATATAATAATCTAAACGATTTTAAAATCTTGACTAAACATTAGATCATCAACAAAAACCGTTCAATAATAAGTCAAGTCTCACAAATCTATATTATGTTATCTAATCCTATTATCGTCACCAAATACCAATCCCAACCTGAATTACATAATTCTTTCAAATATTTTTGCTTCCAACATATCATAAAATATAACTGTGGAAATTTATCTTAAATGTAGGTACCCATTGTACAGTAACCTGTCTCACAGCCGTATTAAAAATATGTTTAATCCTTACATATAAGTGTGGAATAAATTAATGAACAAAAAAATAATTTTACTGTTAGCAAGTTACCTAAAATCGTAAAAAGGTAAAATAGGATATCCACATGTAAACATGCCGTGATTTAACATTGGTTTCCATCGGTTCATAGCATTTTTATTTCTACGGAAACAATCTTTAAGCACTTTTTTATTTGCATTTTTTATTAGCAAATACATAAAAAAATATAGTTCATTAGTTTTCCTGCGACACGACTTGACATACTGCCACCACAAATCACAGTAGTTATATCAACTTTAAAAAAGCCTTTCTAACCAATTAGCCAGGTCGCCTGAAAACTTCGTGTTATTACCGTGTTGCAAATGAAGGTTAGGTTGCCAGAAATATTCACTGAATTCTTTATTCCTTTGAAATGGGGTGCCATTAGCGGGGAATAATTATTATCGTTGAGTATTGCAAGAACTTTTAAAATCGCGTCATGACCTAAAGTCATGCGACGTTCTCTGTCGCTCAAAATTAGGAAATTTCGGAATATGTCTAAACACGACATTCGAGCATTAGTCTGCAGGGCATAAACCAAATGGCAGAATATAACATTTCTGATGTGTTCCATCAGCCAATTTATTTGCACATTTGAAGTAGATTTTGATTTTATATCTTATTCGATGGCTGAAATATTGACATCTTGGTTTTACCATCTCGAGGTAATATCATTGTTCCAAAGAATTCAAATATACATTAAAGTGTGTTTTGTTAAATTCGAATTGCACTTATTTTGGCCAGAATTTCGACTTATCATTGGTCATTTTAATGATTTGGGATAGAAAAACAAGTTTAATTAATAACAAAATTGCTAAAAAACGTTCATTATCTTTTACGTATAATTTTTAAAATCTCGATGACAATAGTGTACACAATAATAACTTTGCAATAACGAAACGAGGTACACAGAAAGCTTCGCTCGATTAACATGCGTTTTATATCAATTTTCCTAATAATATTATAGTTAAGGGGTGTTAAACTACCATAAAAGACAGTACGATAAATTAAGTACATAATAATTTGCGTTATTTAAATGTGCATTACCTTAGTAAATCATCTTGTCTGTCGGTTGGTGTCTCATAATTTTGTTTTCGTCTAGTTTTCTCGTGGTTTTAAAAAAAATAATTCTTATGATTTTCCGACCCTAAACCAAAAATAAAACTATTTTTTTCAGTTAACATTGTCACGTTATCATTATAACTTTCTTTCTTATAGGTACGACTTTCTTAAAACTACACATTTTTGACTACCCCATAAAATAATTTTGATCTCTCAATAGCAATAACAAAATATTATTGTGTCATTCATTTTTCCTATAAAGTGAAGCTTCATAAACTGAGAATCCAATAAAATATCTTACTGGGTGTACCAAGAAACGATTTCACAGTATAAAACGAGTTATTTATAGGTTTTGTGAAAGTAATAAATGAGTTGAAGGTAAATAATAAAACAACTATAAGTATTTTCAATATGGCTGTTAGCACAACCCGGCGTTTGATTGGCTGCTGTCCCGGCCAATCACGTGACATTCTACGGGTTGATTAAGTGCCGAGGAGTTCCGTGACTTGTTGGATTTTTACGGTGGGGCATGACTTTTCTTCATGACCTGCACAGATATTAAACCATATACTGGGAAACAAGACCACCATGAGTTATGTGATTCTGGCCTTTCTTAGTTATTTTGCTCGAGACTCGTGGGATGCAGTTCAATATATTATGTTATATTGAACGAGCAGATCTTGAAATTCGTAATACATATTTTAAAAATATTGCTAACGTTATATATTTCTTCTTTTGCGTTGGTTTTTTGTTGTTGTTTTGATTGCTAGAAAGTGCTGTGTAGTTTGCATTAACTCACTGTGTTTTCCGTCTTCTCCGCTAGCTTTTCGGTGTCCAGGTTTAAAAATAAATTTTCTTTAAGTGTCTAGAATTTTGTCATTTTTTTACCTCATTCATCTAAAGCCGGTAGTAATCTTCAGATCGCCAGACCACCGGCGATATGGACAATCGTTTTCTCATTTTCTCAATTAATACACGTTATTGGATTACGTTACAGAAATTCAATTACAACCTATCCATAGAATGAAGTGAAATGTAAGATACTATTCAAGGTGATCATTGTCTAACATTCGGTATCATGCAACTAATAATAACACTCCTTATGTAGATGGCAATAAGGTTAAAAGTCCCGTTTAATACAAGCAGCCGGTTGGATTACGTTATATAATTTCAATTACAATCTATCTATAGAACGAAGTGAGATGAAAGATATTATTTAAGGTGATCATTGTCTAACATTCGGTATCATGCAACTAACAATAATACTCCATGTAGATGGCAATAAGGTAAAAAGTCTCGTTTAACACCAGCGGCCGGTTTTGATATATGTAAAAAAGTCGCCGAACAGAGTACCTTATCTTATTTTGTGAAGTTCAAATATCAATATTAACCGTTTGGGTGCCAATCGTCGATTTTCGTCCATTCGTGTTTTAACGAAGATTGCCGATCGTCGATTTCCGTCGATTGCGTCAGTCGTGTTCTGATTCGCGCGTACGTCTGTACGTAAAATTCTAATTTATTCGAAACGCCTGGACTTCGGGATACTCCTCCGCGTGATTCTAAACCAATATTATTTAATAAAACACCGAAAAAATCATCGAAATCCTTGAAAATTCAAAGAATTTATGGGGTTTTAAAAAAATATATAGTTTCATAAAAAATAATGTTTTTTGGTGGCATTTTACAAGCAACTGTATGAATTTTTTTGGCACTCAAACGGTTAAAAAATCTTCCAAAGAACTTTAATTTCCACACTGTACAATAAAACCATCACCGAAAAAGGATGCGTAAGTAGGAGATTTTGAACTTTAAAGCATTTTTTTGAACCAGCCAAAATGTGTTCTACCCGCAGTATGTAATTAAAACATATATCATATTTTTAAGCTATAAAATATTCAAACCAAAAACACATGATTTTGCATTACTTATGTACTTTTTTTCACCAAATTTCATGAACCATTAATCAAAGTGTCTATAAATGTTCATATGACGCTTTTCTGCTTAATGAAAAATATGTTTTTGAAGTACTAGTATAGAACGAGAACGTTTTTCTTTCTCCATATTCGAGTATAAGCATTTAACCGTTTTGTACTTATTTTCTTGTTCTCTCGCTGAGTTTACCTTCAGCAAACAACACCTGCGCGTGGTCTCTATTTTCTACTAATTTCACCAACAACGCTCTAACCCTAGAGAAGAACAAATAATTTAATTTCCTCCGGATGAGCTTTAGAAATCTCCACCCAACTCGAAGAAACGTGTAATGAATGGAATAGTTAGGACCAACTAACGAGTGCTTAAATCTTGGCAGAAAATTACGTAGATAACATGGCAAACTCAGGCACATTACTAACACATAGAAATTACGAACACAGGAGTATTACGAACACAGGGAAATTACTAACATGGAATCGTCTACGTGGCTTCATTTCTCTCCAACCTCTTGGAAATTAACCCACTGATATTCTACTGTAATTAAGTAATTAAAATGTAGCGTTGCCTTATAATTAACACTGTAAACATTTAGGAATGCTGGAAAGAGAAAGAATCTATCAATATTACGTAGGTACAGCTACACGACCTTTGCACGATTTGGGACTGAGGAATAGGAGAATCTTGGGATGAGAGAATGGACTGCCAAACAGCTTGGTAGTGGCTCACTCAGCTTGCTTTTCATATTTAAATATCGTCTCGTATTTACCCTCCTGTTATTCTCACTCTTAATATGGTCCGAGTCAAGTATTTGGTTTCCTTGATGTACCATGTCTTCCTCGGCATCCCTGCCTTCTTCTACGACTTACGTTCATGAACTATATTATTCTCTTTAAACTTCTTTAATCCTTTATTTGCTCTACATGCTAAAGCCATCTAAGGGTCCCCTTTTTAATCTTACATTTCTCACATCATATAATACATGGTTTTACAACGCATACGCCTCAGGTAGCTCTTTTCTACATCAGTCAGTGAACATATATCCTTCCTCTGCCAATTGCATGACTCACCGCCATATACCAGGTTAGGAACCAGCCCTCCATCGTGGACTGCTTGCTTCAATTCTTCATTTAATTTTTTTGTATTAGCGGCAACCGTTTTCAGTCCTCCACTAATCGAGTTTCATGTATTTACCATTCTTTCAATATCTCTTACAGTATTTCCATCTTTCGTTAATATACTTCCCAAATACACAAACTTGTCCAACTGCTCTAAGTATTCATAATTCATAACCATACTGTACACTATTTTCGTATTCATTGTTTCAAATACAAAGATTTGTATTTGCAACGACTTGCAAACTTTTTTATTTCTAAACGTTTTGGTAACATCACATAATTCACTATCAGGTCGGACCTGTAGCGTATAGATAGTTATTTGTTGTTTTTTATACTAGTCACTGACAAAATGGGTTACAAAATTTATAGTGATTTTTGCAATAACATTGTTTTAATTTTCAATTTGTTTTAAGTCACATGTTTTCAAAGTATTGTTACACGATACAATAAGTAAACAGAACAACATAATAAATTATACACTAATACAGTAAAGACTGAAAGAGGTTAGAGAAGCATATGCCATGAGGGTTTACACCACTATAAGCTTCATCCCGATAGCCTGAAAATGAAGAATCCAATAAATAAATAAACTGTTCAATATTAAGATAATTGAACAAAATTATATTTTTCTTTTATGTAGAACTATTGTTACTATAAGATATTATGTATTTTTGTTATATTATGTCATTTTTTTCTAATTATTATAATATTTCCTTTGGTACAATTTCGCAAAAGGGAAGGAGTCTCCGATTCCAAATTCCAACTAGGCATTCAGGATGTGACGGCGTGTACATCAGAGTATGTAGGCTAAACAGAATAGATTTTATACATCATATGTTTACTAAAATGCTAAATGTAGGCGACACATTACTCCAAACACATCATGGATTTGTCTATTTCAGCATATAACTCGTTATACACTACCAATGCGAATGTATAGCGAGCTATAAGCTGACCGATAGGCCAAGCCACGAAATTATAGTGTGGTCTGTCACAGGCTTGATGGTCTCTGCACATATCGTCCGGGCATTAAAACCCGTTCATCCGGACAAATCCTAAATAGTTGAGATCTTAGAATTTACCCAAGTTTCTATCAAGACCAAAATCGGTCAAGTTCATCCAATTATAACATTGATAATGAAATGGCGATTGAAGTTTATAAACTTCCTATCATTTGATAGGGTAGACGAGTTAACATTCAACCCTTCTTGGTACAACACTGTTTTTTTGGGTGTTAAGAATTATTATGGAAACAAATTCAACAATAACTTCGAATTACATTTCAATCTTTGCGAGCAGTACCTGATTTAACATTTATACGTAGAAATTTAAACAATAACAATGACTGTGCTGAATTTATGTCTCTAATTAATTTTAACATACCTTTGAGACGTACACGACATACAGAACTATCCCACACACTTCATTACAAAACAAATACATCATTTTAATCGCTAATTAACCATGTTCTTGACATCTTTTCAATGATAACAGTTTAATAAAAATATGTACACCACACACGTCACCTGGTAGTCACTAAATTTATTTATGTATTCATGTTCTCTATTAAACGGTTGCACCAATGTATTACGGAGAAAGTAAATATACATACCATATAATATAAGACATTACAAGGAAACATTATCATAGGTACCCAATATGAAATATTTAAATATGTGAAAATTGTTGAACATAACCAATGTACTGTTTTGTTTCTAAAATTAAAAAAAAAAAAAAAACAAAATCATAAGTACGTCTGCCTTGAAGTTTAATGCTTATGGCTATCCGAAATATTGGTCTAAGAAGAAGCTGACTTTATCACAGATATTATCATTGGTTCCGTCCAAACCACACCCGCGCAACGCACTGAGCTGCCCCCAACCAACAAATATAACAACAGTCAAATGGGCAAAATAAACCGCATGAAATCAATTGTGACTATAGTATTTATTAACTTGCTTGTTAGTTGGGAGCGGCTCCGTGCGTTATGCGGCCCTTTTAAACCTTATTATAACATGTGTAGATAAGTGTTTTTAAGACATTTTAAATAATATTTATCTGCTTTTTAATAGCTTTAAAAAGGGGTTTGGCAAAAAACTTTTAGTTTTGTAAAAAGCACTAAGCATAACTACAAGTGATATATTATATATCAGGTAAAATAACAACAAAAAATACCTTCTTGGTCGAGGGGTGAGCCTCTCGACTGGCAAGAGTGGCATCCGGAGGTCGCGGGTGCAAATTCCGGCGTGCGCAAGTAAATTTAATTTCATTAATATGTTATTTCACAATTTACTCATTTAAAATAATACAAAGTGTATTTACGTTCCAGTGTGGAAGATACTCTCAGTATCGCCCGGTGTAATACCACCTTTCAGTTGCTTGAATAGCTTTGGCCGTGTTTGGTGACCGGATCTGAATAGCAGGTACTACCCAACCTTCCTCTCTTCCATCTTCTTCTCCTCCCCACTAACTTCAGTCTCCAATATTTTCTCCAATTGGGGATACTATAGTCTCACTGGCTCCAGACAGTTGGGAGCAGTTGGGACTCTTGTGCAGTTTCATATTTAAAAAATATATGTATTCATATTGAAATTTTACAAAATAACCCTTATCCTACGAAATCATTATCATAAATTTTACCTGTGTGCTCTTTATATTTTGTTGGGAAGTAAGAGCTTCACAGATGTACTCATAGAGGGCAGTGCATAGAGCTTGCTTGGAAGTCCGCAAGATGGCAGCTAGTAGCCAGTAGTCGCCAGGACCAGTTAGAATGCTCTCACACAACTTGGTGTTTTCAAGTCTCATTTAGCCAGCTTCTAGTTAGGTCGACTATCGAGTCACCATTGTAATACGAGAACTATTAATAAATCCCTGATTTAACACAAAGAACCTATTATTTAAAATCTCCTTCCACGACGAGTTGGAGAACTGTTTGTGGGAATACAACATATTTCTACAAAATATTTGAGAAGGGTTTGAATCAGACACCTTTTCTCCAAACACAAGTTGGTCGGTTATCCCTTCATTGACTCGCCTTACGAAGAAGTTACGTAATGTGATATTTAAGGTCAAACTTCTGAAAAAGTTGTTAACGGAAATTATTTTCTACAAAAAGGTCTAATGCATCGCTCCATCAAATCAAACTACATAATAACTCGTTTTCGCCTTTCAGTATAAAATATTTCGTGTTGTTAAATGTAGGAGTTAGACTCACTTATCTTGAATGAGTATTTTATTTTAAGTTATATTAACAAAATTTTCCTTTTGTACAGAATAATGGATAACTGGGGCTGTACTAATCATGAAACTATTGAAAATTGTAACTATTTTAAATATACTGATTTCTATTTTAAGTGATGTTGTGCGTGATGTGAAATATTCCAGCGTAACGTGCTCAAATTTGGTTTGAAATTTTCAAAATAGAAAACGATGATTGTATGAATTCAGAAAAGTGAAAAGTGAAGTAGGTACAAAACTATAATAATAACATTATATTATTAATAATTCTTTTTTTTTAATGTGAGAGTTTCTTTTGTTTATATTTTTAACTTATGATTTTTCAAATTTGCTAACGGTGTTCATTCGAAAAGTTAATTTCTAACGATTTTTTTCACATTTGCTCCATACAGCTCCCCTCAGTGCCTATGTCCTCTTTGGGGATGCTGTGTGGAGGGTGTTTTTAGGGAAAGTAAGGAAGGAAGGAGAGGAAAAAAAAGGAAAGGGAAAGGTATGAGGGGTAGGTAGGAATCTTGGGGTCGGTGTGTCCAGGATTGACGGACGTTTGAATTCATCCCTTCCACTTCGTGCTGCGGTGCAAGGCGATCGGTTGAGAGAGTCCTACTTCAAATTCCGCCCGCCACGCAGTAGGTGGCAACATTGCCTATCTAGGTAACTACGTAATACTTCACAGTCAGAAAGAGAACGAAAAACATTGAATATTTTCGTGTCGTCTGCTTAAAGTTCATATTCGGAATTTTATACACGACCAAGAAGAGCATTAGCGGACCTAGAGGGATCCTTGGGGAACATCACATATTACATCGATAGACTTTAAAAAGACACCGTTGATTAAGATTACCTGATTAAGGTTACTAATGTAGGATTTAATCCATCTAAACAGGTCGCATACCAATTAGAACGAGATTTTCAAGAGAATTGACTGCATTCAACATTTTAAAGTTTATTTGTGACCGATTTTGATTCGGATTCCGACTTTATTACAAGCGACATATAGTACAATATCTGCAATCTGACGATGCTATTTGCATAGTAAAACCGCTGCTGTCAGAATAAACAAGTTTCATAATCAATTGAGGCTCTTTTGATCAAGTTTTATCCGAATAATTATAACTCTGTACCAAATTGGAGTAAAGTTATTCCACGTTCCATGAATAATCAACAGAGCTCAATTGTAATGTAGCCAAATTGGATAAAGTTTGGATTATTGGCACTTGACTGTAAATTTACGGTGGTTCGATAAGGATATGTAGTTGGGAGGTAATATTCGTAACTATTAAGCTCTAGGAATGGGGTGTGTTTATTTTTATGGATCCGCTATGGCGTTATTTAATACTATAATTTATGAACCTAGGCTGATTTGAACTGTATTTTTATGTATTTAATTCTGCAATTTTATATCGTTGTCTTGAGAATAAACGATATTCAACTAACATTTATTTTCAAAATTGGAACTGAAAAGTAGAAACATTTTAAAGAGAAAATAAAATAAAACATAGATAAATACTCATTCATAGCTGAAAATCGAACCACTCTTAAATATATATTTGCATGCCCTAAACTACACACTTCTTTTGCCTAGCACCATTATACCCACCAAGGAAAACATTTCTTTTATAAATTACCAAAAGAAATTAGAAGCATTAATGATAAAAAACAAATATTGAACTATATAAAAAAAAATATTTTAGGGAAATCGTTAACAAAAAAATTGATTCCCCTAGTTTCACTTGAAAATCTCACAAATTATCGTACTATACTCCATAATATATATTTTTTCTTCCTTCCAAATACAATAATTTGTATGGATTTTAATTTTGTACATTTTTTTACTTTGTAACCTAGTTAACGTATTTTTTCGCAAATGTACACTCCTCTTCCATCCACACGCAAATGCGTTTAATGGAAGTGTAGTATAAATTAAAACAGACTTGTAAACATTGTGTATTTATTGTACAAACCATAAATAAAAAATAAAAATAAAATTTATATCAGACAAGCATGGAGCATTTATCAATATATTTTTATTCGAAAAATGTATTTCTTTTGTAGAAATATTTGACAGATCTAAATCGGAAAAAAATTGATAAATTCAAATCTGATTCACTAATGTTAGTTTACTAACGGTGGTCATTCGAAATTTAATTATGATCACCTCTCTTATTATTTGTCAGCAAAAAAATATTTGCAAAAGAATATTCACAATATTTTGTTTTAACATTAAATTGAAAAAGTAATTGCCAAACTTTAACCGCTGCGATATTTTCAGTGATCCTTTTCGTTCACCGAATTCGAGTACGCATTTTAAATAGAGTTTATGCCGGCGTAACCGCAATTCAAATAGTTGTAAAATAATGTTTATTCCGTTTTCAAATATGCTTTTAATCCGCCACAGCAGAGTTACCAATTTTGTCCGCAAATTTTCCGCATTGGTTTCCTTAAATAGCCACCGGAAATTGCTTCCGGAACCCCGTACCGGAAGTGGTTGTAGGAAGGCAGGATCGGAGGTAACCCCAATAACTTGTACAGTGTAACCGCCCTCGCACACGTGTTGTACTTAAGTACCAACCTACCACTGAACGCATAAACCGATAGAAATGTATTGTGGTCGTGTCAGGGGATCCAGCGCAGTGAAATCGATAACTTTACAATAATGGATTAATAGGCGTAGCTACCGATTTCCCGAGCACGGTCACGCTATTGATATCCAGACCGATATTGATAATGAAAATTGACCTACTGGTACATCTGTCTATGAATTGACATTTAAAAGCGTCAGACAGTCATGTAAAAGTTAAAAATACTAATAATTTATCAATGACGATTTTAAATAATAACTTTACTATGCATTGGCAGTCCGCATGTACTTTTTGACAGTACAAGGGGAGTTAATTAGTTCACGAGGTCTTTAGTCAGAACTAACAACTTGTGTTTCTCCAAGTTGGAACGGAATCAATTGATAGCGTCTTAGATGAATTAATTTAGTTTATTCATTCATTTAATTAGTTCACCTCCATTCATTTATAAGCTAATTATTTTGCATAACGAACGACATTATCCAAAACGTTGTGCATATTGACAGCTTATCCGTCACTGTGGAGGCCGCGCTGAATGCATCGGATTTTTCTACTGACTGTCGGAATCGTATTCTGACCGTGCTCGCAAATATCGCTAACTGACCATAGATGGCGAATTTCATCAATAGCTCATAGATGATGACCTCCTGATGTTTCAGAAGTTAGCTCAAATTTTTCTCATCTGAAATTCATATGAATAGCGCACAAGAGACCTAACCGGTAGTTAGTAACTGCTCCCAAATATCCAAAGCTGTTGGGACTATGACATCTCCAATTGGAGTATAATATACAGGGTGTATCGGCAAGTACCCGACAAACTTTAACCAGCTATTCCTCAGCACATTTGGAGTAAAAAATGTTATGGGCGCTTTGCTGTCCGGTAACATTTTTTTTCCATTAAAAACAAAAAATAAATAAAATATCCACACTCCGTCACTGTCATTTGCATTGTTTCTCGTGTTCAACAGCTGTTATTAGGAAGTGTGTCAAAAAGTGTCCTCGCTCTTTCGTACACACTGAATAATAATAGTTAAAAATGAGACGAATGGTGCCGTGCCATTTCGTTGTGATTGTAAAAGCGCGCCAACGTAGGTACGTACGTACATTATTCAACAAAACTCGAACAAAATATTGCCAGATGGGTTTTCAAATTTTGACAAAGGATAAAACATTGGTGACATGTGGTGAAAATATGAATAGAAAAATTTTTATTAAAAAAAAAATGTTACCGGACAGCAAAGTGCCCATAACATTTTTTACTCCTAATGTGCTAAGAAAATAGCTGGTTAAAGTTTGTCGGGTTCGTGCCGATACACCCTGTATACGTATACGAAGTGTCTGTCTGAATATTCAGAACTAGTCATCAAGCACGGTTAAAGCCATTTCAAGCAACGTTTTATTTCAGTATGGTGGTCTTTCGCCAAGGTGATACTGAGAGAATCTACAAACTTCTCTATGTATCGCAAATATATTAAATATTATTTTGTACTAGTATTTCTGCGAACTGTAGACCGTGCGTGTCCAAAAATGTATTTCTCGAATGTTTCTAACTTTCTCCTATTTAATAAATCAAAACCAAAATCTCCCTTCAAATCATATTTTTTTTTCTAGGTAGGTGCTTATCTGCTTAATTATAAATCATATTTTTCATGTAATTTTTTTCAAATAAGGAATTAAACAATGTGTCAAAGCAGTATCACTACCTCAGTGACAACTATTTGTTCAAATTTTCTTAATGCAAAACACGCCGTTTTCACATTCGAAGAAAGAATATTTACTGAACCAAAAAAACGGCCGCCATCTTGAAACGGAACGTAGAAAATGTAAAACGGCAGAATAAAAACAAGACTCCATTGTAGCTATGCTGCTGCTACCTACGCTCAGTCAATTACTATTACCCATTGCCTATGAGTTAAAACGTATGATTTAAATTGAGGACTGGTTTTGTTCCAAATCGGGTAACTTCTACGAATTTTCTGTTTAGTGGAACCAGCCCACCGATCATGATACACGTAAGCATAATAGCCAAGGTTGAAATTTGCTTGCTTAATGACATGTTACATCACTCGTCTTCTTCTTGTGGTGTCGGCACTTAACAAAGGTTGACCTCTGCCATTAACATAATATGAAAATACCACTGTCTTCTGTACCATGAAGACGCGAAGAGGAATTCTCCCGGTACAGTTTCTAATGTTTTAATAATCGTTTGTTTCCATTTCCCCCAACCATTCCCTTCAATTAAATTTAATATCTTATTTTTTCAACAGTTGCAATTCACTACGTGGTGTTATTTTAATTAAATAATACAACAAATTTTGTTTACACCCCGGATTATCAACATGTTTCAAACCAATAGTTTCTTCGTCAGGATACAAAGTATTCTAAAAATTAATACATGTAAGTATAAACAAACAAGTACAAAGAGAATACAAATATTTTAACGAACGGTGGTTAATTTGTTATCATTGTAAAAAAATAAAACAACCATAAATAGTATATTATGTTCCGTCATCAGTCCTAGGACTTAACAAATAAGGAAAAGGCAAAGATGATAATTTAAGGTTTTTCAGGGAAGATAATAAACTTCCAGATTTTCTCTTTACAAAAACAGTTAAATTTATTTTAATATTGCAATATTTCAATCGTTTGCCTGTCATGTCATTTCCCATTATTCCCGTCATTTAGTATCCCCATTCATCAAGAAAATTGAGCATATGATAATTTGTTTTGACGTGAATGAAGCATGTTAATTTTGATTAATTTACGACCCTTATAATTGATCCAGAAATGCTTTGGTGAACATATTTTGTCGACAATTATTTTAATAGTCGTATTCTGTCATTGCCACAGTGGCACGCGTCGCTCAAAAAGCGTGCCTCTATTTGTAAATGGCACTAATTCGAGGAAATCAAAAGTTTCTCCATAAAACGTGAATATTTTAATAGAATGATCATTCAATTATCACGCTACATTCCCCAAAAGGAAAAACGTAGACAAAGAATATAAAAGTTTCATCACGAGATAGGCAAATTAGATTAATGTTTACACGACAGAGTTTTATGAAATTAAACATTTATTTTAACTTGCTTTTGTATCCAATGCATTGCTAGTTTTTTCAGCTACATCGCATGCTTATTAATTTTAAAACATGTATTTAGGTAATAATTTAAAGAAAGACAAATTAAATATTAAAACGCATGACAACCAAAAAAAAATTCACCAGGACAGTCCCACACGATTTGACAGGAATTGCTTTTCTAATTATTAATTGAATGTTGCAATATTATAATAATATACAGGTTGTTAAGGGACGCATTTGATTTACTTTAAACCTTACTTTTAATCAGACAACTGAACGTTTTCCACTCGATAATCTGTCGCTTGTATTTTCAGGCGAACCTACATAATGCGTTCCTTCGTTTTAAATATGACCAACCTTAGCTTCTATTGAAAATCCACGCGTTTAATGTTATTTTAGACCGGATAAATTATTTAAACTTACTTATTATGTAAGCAATGTTGTAACGAGGGTTTCATTTTTTCACTAGTACTTGTTACAATTTTTAAGGAAGTGTTGCATTCCCGGGTTATGAAAAACCTGACGATTTTTGATTTTTCTTTGGTCCAATTATTAAAAGCTGAAATTGATAATTGTGTAACGATGAATTACTTGACATGACGTAGATTAAACCCGTGACGCCTGGAAGCAAACCATACGCTTCAAATCACTCGGGTACATGTTTTATATTATATAGGTATAGTAATATTCTAGAAATTTCACCTCAAGAGCCTATACATTTAAGTTATATATATTTAAATATCGTGTTCTCCAGCACTTGGCAAAATACGAAGATATTTCTTGATTTATTTACATATTTTTGTACAAGGCGTTAAAAGTTTTTATTTTTTATTTCGTGACCAATGATTCCTGAAATTATTTAGAGAAAAAAATGTAAACACTAAAAATCTGTATTTAATAGATTAGTAAGAGTCGGGTTAAGGGGTTGCGCAGTTTTTTGGCTAAGTGACCAGTGATGACACGTGGAAGAAAATTATTACGTTCTTTTAAAAAGAAAAACAAAAAAATTCATCAAAGATTGAAATTTAATTTATATTTTTTACTTCAAATAATGCCAGGAATACATCCCTTAACACCCCGTACAAAAATATGTAAACAAATCAAGAAATGTCTTCGTTTCTCGACAAGTGTTAGAGATTACGATATTTAAATATATGTAACTTAATATATAGGCCCTTGTGGTATAATTTCTCAAAAACGACTCTATAAAATATATAACAGGTAGACGAGTGATTTAAAGCGTAATGTTCGCTTCCTTACGTCAAGTCAAGTCATCTATCGTTGCACAAGAATCAATTTCAGCTTCTAATAATAGAACTAAAGAGAATTAAATACCTTCAGGTTTTTCGTAAACCTCGTTAATATGAAACTCTCGTTACAACATTGCTTACATAATAAATAAGTTTAAATAATTTTTTGTTTTTAATGAGTTTTTATTATTCACAATGTACATTTGTTACGTATAAATTTTTTTATAAAATTAGCGACCGGTTTCGACACGTCCGTGTCATTAACTAGCTATTTTAAAACTAAATTTTTAAGTGCAGAAATATGGGGTTTTATTTAGTTTGGTTCTTGGGTGGGAGGGATTTGAGGGAGGGGGATGGATTTTAGACTTAAACATCAGCTTAGATAATAATAAGTGTGTTTTTAACATCTATAGAAAACCTACACACACTGATTGTGTTATACCTTCTACTTCAATTCATCCTTTGTCCCATAAACTCGCCTCCTTCAACTCAATGATACATCGAGCCATTAATGTCCCTTTAAATATGGAGAATTTCAAAATTGAAATTAACATTATAAAACAAATAGCTCTTAACAACGGATATAAACCTGACATAATTAATCGTTTAGTTAATAAGAAACAAACCAAAATATTTTCTAAAAAGTACATTTATAGTGGAGATAATAACACTCAATCTAGTAAAAATCTAATATATAAAAATCTTCTTTATACAGGCGACTTATCCTTAAAAATATCCCGCATGTTACCAGTTAATATTTCGATAGCTTTTTACACTAATTCTAAAATAAAAAACTTAATTAATAACAAGGATGTTTCAAATAAATTAGATAAAAATGGGATATACACTTTAGAGTGTAATGATTGTAACTCGCAGTATGTAGGTATGACTACAAGAAATTTCAAAACCAGAATTAGGGAACACGAACTATGTTTAAAAAATAATAATTTCTCCGAGTTCGCTAATCATTGGATAGAGACAGGCCATAGCTTCAACCGGGATAAAACTAAGTTTAAACATTCTAACATTAATAAATATTTTAATTTGTGCGCATTAGAAACATTAGAAATCAACAAAAAAATTAATTCAAACATTAATATAGTAAATAAAAAAATAGCACCTTGCAAATCAGTCTATTGTCAATGTTCCCCGTTATGTTGACTCCTCCCTCCGTTTCCCTCTCAACCCCACCCCCCTCCCTCAAATCCCTCCCACCCAAGAACCAAACTAAATAAAACCCCATATTTCTGCACTTAAAAATTTAGTTTTAAAATAGCTAGTTAATGACACGGACGTGTCGAAACCGGTCGCTAATTTTATAAAAAAATTTATACGTAACAAATGTACATTGTGAATAATAAAAACTCATTAAAAACAAAAAATGTCTAGAAATTGTTACATAGTGAATGCCAAAGAAATACAAAAAAAAGTTTAAATAATTTATCCAGTCGAAAACAACATTAAGCGCTTGGCTTTTCAATGGAAGCTACGGTTGGTTATATTTAAAACGAAGGAACGCAATATGTAAGTTAGCCTGAATATACAAGCGACACATTATCGAGTGGAAAGCGTTCATTGTTGTCGTTACATAACGCTCAGAGGGCCGAGCCTACTTGGCGCTTAACCGCGTTCTCTGTTCGCAGTTACGGGACTATTTTATCACCGGAAGCGACCACGTGCTTTAGGCGGTAGCAGACCGCCAGCCAAGGTCACGTGATAAGCTTCAGTACTATGAGTTTAAACGAAGGGTTAGGCCATTTATTTATCCATTTATTTACTTTATATCTTTGATTAATCAAGTCTCACATTTATATAATATTTATAATAATATTTGGATGATTTTTACAGCGCCGTTTTTGTGCAAAACCACCTCAAGGGTGCGTACAAATATAGATATGTTTTTTTATTGATTTACTAGCCGATTTATACCTGGCCTTGCTCGGGACTTATAACGATGCAACGCCTCACAGATGTTCACCGAAGGAAGGGTGAATGGGTTCGCTGCTTTAATGCGCCACAGAACAGCCGGGATGAGTCAGCGTTACCAGAGATCGGACAACACTCTTGTCCAGGCCGTTGCCCAGTGGCAGGGAGCGCCTCTACACCAGAGATGAAGAATTTCACTCAAGCCACCATAAAGTCCTAATGTGCTCATCAATGTATTCATTTTTTATTATTATTATTTTTATTTATTTCTTTATTGATTTTCTTTTTATGTATTAACTTAAATGTAAACTTTTATGGCAGGCAGAGCATTGCACACACCGCTCTGTCCAGCTGAAATAAACATTATTATTATTATAAATAGTTTGGGGTAAAGCTTTGAAGTTGTGAATTGTAGATTACTTGATAATTGGTGAATTTTTAAGGTGGAAATAAATTTATTGTATTGTAGTAAGTATCTGTTTCACTTGATCGTGCCATATCTTCCTCGACTTATTCAACCATTCTCTTCCAAGTCATACATTCTCCTTACAAATCTTTCTTCGTTTATGACGAACGCCTCATTTTACTAAAAATTATTATTTGATTCATGTCTTTCTCGGGTGTCCCCGACTTATTCTACCATTCAAATCACTATTTAAACACATCGGGCACTAATGAGAACAAACTTTGAAATTTTTAGCGAAATCGGTCCAGCAGTTTTTGAAACAAACAAAGGAACATTCATATTTATATGCGTAACTGAAAAAGATTGTTCTTTTCAAAGCTTTTATATTTAAATATTCCCAATCTTTGTAGGAATATACACAAGTTTATGAATGGAAACAGTAAATGGTGATTAAGTTAGATATTTTTTGTGTACTCACGTCGCAAGCCGGACAGCCAGACGGCCGGCATAGTCCAGTGGTAACGCATTGGACTGCCATTCTGAAGGTCGCGGGTTCGAACCCGGCGTGCGCAAATAAATTTTATTTGATTAATTTGTGTTATTATTTCACAATTAATTAATTAAAATAATATATAGTATATTTGCGGCACGTTCCAGAGTGGAAGATACTACCAGTATCGCCCTGGTGTAAGACCACCATTCAGAATTGAAACGTTGCTCCAAATGGCTTTAGCCGTGTTTAGTGACTAGATCTGAATAGCCAGGTACTTCCCCACCTTCCTCTTTCCCTTCCTCACTTACCTTCAGCCTCACAACATCCCCCAATTGGGGATGCCGTAGTCTCAATGGCTCCAGACGGGAGCAGTTGGGACTCTTGTGAGGTATTCACCAAAAAAAAAAAAAAAATAAAATAAAAAAAAACCAACATTCCGCCCACAGTCCGTACATAAAATCACGACACCCGCATCACCACCAATCATTGTTTCAATTCTCAAAATTCTTTCATAATCTCACTCGCAACCAACAAATTTCTATTATGATTTTTACATCTTGCCATCCTTTGTTGTCTATTTTGTTCCTAGCATTGAACTAAAGCACACGAATTTTAACAAAATGTCCGTCGCAACTGTCAAAATTTCCGAACAATGCCACCCGGGTCACGGGAGACTGACGTCGCCGACAAATTTACAAAATGTCGGCAACGATGCTTGCTGCGGTAGTCACCGAGATGCTTGAATTGTCGAGTATCGGATACATGCATATCCACGTGGTAGAAGGGCCTAAATACTAAATTTGTTTGGGCGGATAAAACGGGATCAATGACTACATCCCTTAAATGTGTTTTAAGGTAGATCGTCGACGTTAAAAACGTTTTTAATATTAAATGCTTCAGATATTTTCATTTCCCAGTAGATATTCCCCATACGAGGAATTGGCTTGAGAACATTCCGAGTGGGTATTTGTATTTATATGTATTTGCTTGGAACGGTTAAGAAATTAGGAAAACCGTAATCCAAAGTACTGTAATCATTGATGTATTATACTAGATTAGCGCTGTCTAGTTAAATTCGTTAAGTACGTCACAGTTCTAGTTAAGTACGTCACAAATATGGAGATGAACTTAACAACCCAACTATGTTTAAACTCCTTGTACAAGCGTTCAAACTCGTAAGCGAAACCGCGGAGAATTTTTGTAATATGGACATAACTGAAATTTAAATATTTGGAACTCGGTTATTTTTGTGATTGAAAAAATGAACTTGCCCAGCATAGCTGAGAAGCAAAATAGACCAACAAAAGGTAAAACGCAATGCACAGTGCCCATTTCGCATTGCGTCATAATGCGTGGGCCTTTTCATAAATGTGCATGTGAACCAAACCAAAATTGTGTTGGGGTTATTTTTAAATGAATATGCCGTGTCTAGTCTAATTTAGTCTATGACTGTAATATCTCAAAAATATTATGAATGAGTTTCAGTAAATACTATCTACTAGACAGACATATGTACTTTAAAAATGGAACATTTCTAGTGTATTCGAAAAACGAGTGTAATTTCCAACATTCGAGAACAAAAACAAACAAAGATATTGATTGGTTGATGGTATCCAGACAATATTCAAATACAATGTTCCCAGTTTCCATATCAAATTTCGAATACAAATGTATTGAAAATCCTGAATTACTAAGCAGATTTGAATTTGTAGTACCTACGTGCTCGGCTTGTTTTTGTAACATTGGTACAGGAAATCAAATCAATATTTTTCCCTCCAAACATTTTTTTCAATACCAACACAATTTAGGAGGCGGGTTTGGCTACCGCCGCCCCGGGAATATTTTATTGGATAACCAACACCTTTGCCATAGATGGTTCAATATGTTTGGTGATTTAGCAGGGGTGCCCGGGTTCGTCGGGTGAGGTGGATTTGGGATGCGTCTACCCACCACCTGCGTGGCTTGCCAGATCGAGAGATACTAGTTTGGGGAGACCCTTTGACCTCTCCAACTGATCAATCAACCCATCGCCTTGCGCCGCAGTGGGTGGAATATATTCATATGTCCGTCACTTCTGGAGACATTATCGTTAGATTCCTATTCAACCCTCATACCTTATACCTTCGCAAAGTTTCCTCTCCTTCATTTCCTTTAAAAATACCCTCCACACAATAATAATAATAATAATATATTTATTTAGGAAAGTTTACACATTATAACTATAAATACATATTATGGTGTACATTGATTTGTAACTTTTATTTTTAAGGGTATGAAATTAACAGAAAAATACAAACATAATATTATGAAGGTAAAAAGAAAATAAAAGTGCAGTTAGTTGAGGTTTCTCAAATACCGCCTCACTAGGCTAGCCTGTATTGAGGCAGAATTTTTCGTGTTAGTTCCTAATACCTCTGAACATATCTAGACTTGTATTAAGATGTATTCGCTCAATAATGTGGTGACTTCAATAACTGCGAATTTGGGTGAATGCACCGGTGAAGGCCCTATTCTTATTTTTGATCCAAATTTTTACAATAACTTTGAAATTTTTTTTGTGAATCATATTATTTTACAGCATCCCAAAATATGGCATAGGCCTGAGGGAAATTATTATCCTCAGGGACTCCTATTGTTGTTTATAAATTTAGTTCGTCAGTTGAAATATTAAAGTAAATAAGTTAACTATAAAGCAGACTTGTTCTTGACGTCATGAAATTTTCACATCTTTTAATGTCTGGATTTTTCAATGCAACGCAATTTCTATTAGTTCGCAAGGTTATTTCCACGAGATCTAAATATACGTCCCGAATACAAATTTATTCCAGTTTCCTTTGCTCAATAGTAAAATTCAGTCGAAATCCGGTGGGAACTGCTAATATGTAAGTAAGTAAGTAATTAAGCATGGTTCATACTACGTTAAATTTTGAACTGTTGTTTTTCCTGTATTTAAAACACGATTAAGCCAGACGAGTTGCATGCATCCAACAGTAGACACACAATAACTTATTATTGTTTTCGAGTGTATATAAAAATTACACGGATTAATAAATTAAACTATTATTCATCTAACATGTTTTTCAGGCACTTGAAAATAATACCAGACTTGTTCATTCTTCCTGTATTTGTTCTTGTAAATAATTTTATTTTTGTATCTATCCTGTAAAACACAAAATATTTGGCAAATCTATTTAATGACCGATGTTAACGATTTGATACGCAGTAAAACGTGAAACTTTTGGCTCACTCAATTGAAGTTTTCAACTCATAAAGCCGGAAAAAACAACCAAATATAACTACGTTTTATGTAGGAATGAAAATTTACACTAACTGCCATATAATAATATAATAACTATTTGAAGTAAGGCAGTTTATTTGTAAAAAAAATTAAATGTTCAAATTAATCTTAGATGCCAACGGTGAAGTCTAACAGTTACCGGTATTTGCGTCAATAAAGTTGAATTGCTTTTGTTTATCGGGAATTTAAATTCTGATATGGCAATAAATTATTCCTTGGTTCCCTTGGTCCCTTCCCAGGGTTCTCCACTTCCCACCTGGGCGAAAGTTAACATTTGGTCACAGTGAAATGCAGTTCACACATATTGTTTTGTTATCACAACTTATTGTTGTGTTCCCACAAATAGTTCTCCAATTCTTTGGAATCAAATTGGATCTTTGTGATAAATCAGGGATTTATTAATACTTCGCGTAATACAATGGTGACTCGATAGTCGACCTAACTAGAGGCTGGCTAATTGAGATCTGAGAAGAGTAAGTTTGACTGGGAGCATTCCCACTGGCCCTGGCGACTACTGGCCACTGGCTGCCATCTTGCGGACTTCCACGCAAGCTCTATACACTGCCCTCTATGAGTGGATCTGTGAAGCTCTTACTTCCCAACACTTATCTATAAACTGCATGAAGTTACTCACAAAATTACGAATTTAATGATTATTTCGTAGTGGAATCAATTAAAATAGAGGGAACAATACAGCAAGGAAGCCATTTCACCTATACCTACTGTAAGTACCCAACCTTCACAGATAATGTGTTGCCAATTTAACGATCTCGATAAACCACAGAAATTATTTGCCATACAAAACCTCGCCTAAACACCCGGAAGGTGACATAAAATTCGGATGTTGTTGCCGAAAGTCAGAATAACGGTAGAGTGAGCCTGTTGGAGCTTGGCGGTCCAACAGGCGGTCCATCCTCTCTGCCTTCCCTTTGTGGTTAGCACGGTTAGCTTAAGTTATGATGGAAAAGTAAGGTTTGGTGGTTATTATCGCTAGGTTAGGTTAGGTTGCTAGAATTGGCTGGAAAATCCTAAGATTCACAAATTTTCAATCGCTTATGGAATTTATTTTTATTTATTGTTGTCGTGTTTAATTTGAAACAAAAAATTAAACTAAATTAGTTATTGGAAGTATAAGTGGGTTAGTTTTTATCACTGTGACAGTTGTTTAGGCGTTCAAAGACATTATCAAACTGTAACGTTTACAGAAACATTTTAAAAACACGTATTTTCCCAAAATTATCACTAACGCTTGTTGAATTGTAGCCATTGCTAAGAAAAACAGATATTATTTCTCATTTGATCAATCATCTGCCCCGCCCCTGTATCTAATTAAGCACAATAGATTAATTAACTTCATAATGATGTTGTAACATGATATAATTAAATTAATCATTAATATCTCTCAGCGGTACTTCATGCCTCATTATCTTTAAATCAACTGTCAGTGAAATGACGTAACCAATTAATATACCCTGTAAAAACAAGAGACCCTGCATTCTGAATTTCCACCGTTTTAAAACAGAGGAATGAACCCACGACAGCTGGGTTTGAACCAGACTCTTTTGTCTACTCAGCCACTAACCGGGCACAAACTTCCATTCTCTTATTGTTTTCCACAGAGTAGAATCAAATACGAGTCTTTTTTTAATATAATTCATTTTGCTAAAGCTCTCAGACTCGGTTTAAAATTTACATACCCTTCTAAATAAGGTGCTGCAAATAATTATTTTATATTTGACTAGTTTACCACGTTCAGCACCCTTGAGGCGATTTTTCACAAAAACGGCGCCATACAGGTTATCTAATTATTATTCTTATCAAAGGCGAATGCACTATGACTCCATTAAAGTAATAAATTAAATCTCAATAGTTGGCGATAAGTGTTCAATAGTATGCAGCCCGCAAACAAGGGCGGCAGTTGACCCGCCCTTTAGTCGCCGTCCTCACGTGACCCCGCGGGGGTCGGATGGGCGGCGGGCGGGGGGTGGCAGGCACCCCGCCCCAGCGGCTAATCCCGCCCGCGGGGTTGACAATCACCCTGCAGCACTACACCGTTAGGGCGGCCGTCCCGCTGTGATTGCGGTGAGACACGGAGAAAGATTGCGCTCTTTCTCTGCACGAAATAATACACTTTAAAACGAGAGGAGAGAGGGAATACTGTTTACGTCAACAGTGACTTAAATGGATTTATAGAAGATATTTTAACAGAATTTTTCGGAATTCTGTATAAAATAAAGTCGCTATCCGCGATCCGATTTTGATACGATTTTCATTATCATTTAGAAAATATCTACCAGAAGGTTTATGTTTATAAAACATGCATTTAATATTTAGAAAAAAGTCAATGTTTTATAATCAAGTCGTACCTATATAAAATATTTTCGAGCGCTAACATTGCTAACGCTGGCTAAACCTTATGAGATACATCAACACAGTGTACTAGGGAAATTTTTATCTTAAAAAATATAATTAGATATAAATAAATGTATGAGTTTATTTCCTAAGAATAAATCCCAGCAACACCGGGTACAGGTCAGTTAGTTTTTAATAAATCAAAACTATAATTTCTTCTGAAATCATAAGATTTGTAAGTAGGTACTTAAATACCTAACTACTTAATATTACAATTCATCAATATTTGATGTTGCATTTGTTATATTTTAAACAAGGAATTAATGACAATTTAAAAAAAAACATATAATTTTCAGGCTAGTAGGTAACATAATACTGATTAATCCGAGTTTACAGTTTGTAGTACGAACCACGATCATGAGAACTCCGGGAGGATAAAAAGTTAGTACCCAATACGGTCACCATCTTAAACAGGAACCGGAACGTAACAACCAAATTTACAGACACATGAAATGCTAAATGGTCGAGTTAAATCAGGACGCTACAATCAGTCAATAATCTGCCAAGTAAGCAGAGCGCGAAACAAGACACTTTTAATTCCATAAAGCAGCTTATATCGTCAGTCAAAGATAAGAAGGAAAACGGTTAGAACTTCGTGATGTCTCAACTGTTTAGAGAGTCGAATTTTAAGTTTTATGTAACTTACACCCAAGATATTTGAATACAAGACTCGCTCGGTTTTGGTGGGCAGTGCATATAGTAAAGATAAAAGGGAATCCGCCACTGAAGACGCTTCCTAATAATATGCAGTTTACACGATAAGTACCAGTTTTCTATCTTAACAATTTTAACAAACGGATTTCAATCTTTAAAGTTTTAGAGCACAGTCTTTGTTCTACCTGTGTTATAATGGAAGATGCTCCGAGAAACTAGCACCATTGATCTCTTCGCCACAGGTCGTCGGGCAGTCGGCAAACATGCCAACGCGCTTTCAACATTTGCACATGATTGAAATTTGTCACATGAAAATGGGTCGTTTTCTACGACTGGTGCTTGAGTTAAACAGCTCGGCTGTGGAACTATGTGCCGATCTCCTTATTTTATTCCCCCTACAACATGGGTTTCTCCTCCTAAAAACCTCATCCCAAAAGATGACATGGGCCCTGAGGGAAATTATTTTCCTGAGGACCTCTTGTGTGGAGTTAATATTTAAAAAAAAATTGCCAAAATATCACGACGTGATATATGACCAAATAGTTACCATCTTTCAATAAGAACAGGAAATGAAAGAGAAAATAATACCGCAAAAGAATGACCAAATAATCCTACACGGGAAATTAAAAAACTTTCAGAATATAGTGAGAACGCTTTCGAAGTAAGCCTTATTGTCTCTCGTTTGTGGGAAAATATAAAAACATGTGTTGTCTATAATATTATTTTTGCTCAGTTGTAAAAGTTTATGGCAAGTTCGAATTTGATATAAAATGTGAACGCTTCAATCTTGCGTCGAGACAATTTAACAGATTGTACCACGTTCTTGCAAACGTTCATGAGTTCGCTTTGTAAACTGTTTTCTTGTTTAATTCTTTTGTTCATAAAATAGTGCTTTTATAAAGCTCGTTTCTGTCTCGATTGGGGAGATTTGAATAGGAGCACTTTCGTGTTTTCGTTTGTCTGTGTTGCCGCGGTGATTGACCTCGATTTAGTATCAACGAACCGATGTATTATTTATGTCAGTGGATTTCTCGATAATGGCTTTGCTTTGTGAAGTGGGCCAGATCTGAATAGCAAAGTATTTATCCATCCATAACGATAAAATATGACAGCCAGATTTTCAAGATAAACGACTGAAATTAAGAAACTATCAACCTGAAAACAAAACTAGGTTATTCGTTAGACGGTTATTTGCTGTATTCTCTGTTCTTTGTTCTGTATTTTATTACCTTTTAACAAATAGAGATGTTGAGATCCTCAGTCCTCACTGGGATCTCCCGTGCTTTAATAGTACGAATTGTATGAAGTGATGATAAATATGTTTTGTCTTTTTAACTATATTGTGTTGTGTTTTTTAACGCAGTTGAGTGCTTTCGGATGCAGTCTTTATTTGGTGTCAGTATATTTTCTATTTCTGATCTTCCTGTTTTGTTTCCAGATTTTCATTTGTGTTTAAAACTTATAATTTTTTAGACGTCGTGCTGATATTTAATGACATTGGGATTATATTTTAGAATTTAGTACTATAGCATAAAAAGTTTTTTTTCTCAAATGTTGTATACCACACAATGTTTCAAACTGCCTGAAGCCTGTGGAATAATGGCAACCTCACTATCGTAAATAATGTTTTGGTTTCCATCATATACCGCTGATAACGGCCTTACCGTGTTTATCATTATGGTATCACGTCGAATAAATTAAGAACATTTAATCGTTGCAGTCGTGCATGGGAACAATGACAAGTCACCGACATTATCGATAAAAACCTTTATCGTTCGACCGTGCTAGATATCCTAGAAGGACACACGACTGAAATTAGTGTTATAATAAGTAATAGCAGACCAATCAGTTCCAATTTTTAAATGGCAAATAAAATAATTTCTTATTAAAACACATATGTTATAAATAGATCCTTTCTTGCTTGTTCGAATTCTTCAAATAAACAGTTTTAGTCTGTAAAATGACACTTAAACTCAAAACAAACCCCGATTCTTGAGTTCATTGAAGTTACGCAGCACAGACACACAACCGAAATTAATATTTTTGATAAAATAATATTTTTTATCAAGCACGTTAACGCGATGCCATACGTAGTAATGCAAAATCATGTGTTTTTGGTTTGAAAATTTGGTCGCCTAGAAATGTTTCAGATGCTTTAATTAAATGCTGCGATTAGAATACATCTTGGCCATTGAAATAATCGAGTATTTTTTAATAAGTCTTTTTATAAGCCCAGAAAAAAATGACGTAAAGGCCTATGAAAACTGCTTTAAAGTTCAAAATCTCCTACTTACGAACCCATTTTCGGTTATGATTTTATTGAATAATGTGGAAAATTAAATTATTTATAAAATGATCGGAAAAAAATGTAAATATTTGTGCCTCAACATCCACAAAATAAAATAAAAAGAACTTTATGTTTTTTTCTTGCATAAATCAAAACAGGCGGATGGTGTTAAGCGGGAATTTAAACCTTATCGCCATCTACGTAAGGGTTGTTATTGATAGCGGCTCAATTTAAAATATTACACGACGTAGTGCATCTCCTTAAGAGTTCAAATGACACCTTATATTTAATAACGCTTTCAGAGTTTAAATGACACCGTATATTTAATACCGATTTCAGAATTCAAATGACACCGATTTCGAGAGGTTTAATACCGATTTCGGAGTTCTAATTTTTTTTATTTTATTTCATTTAAAAATATATTTTTTTTATATAAAAACATAAATACGTTTTACTAAAAAAACTAATTATAATAAAAATGTTTTCTTTTTAACGTAACTACCCAATTCAATAGAGAAAATTTTTTTTCGTGTTTGAGTTGGGGAGTAGTGCCATAAGAATATAGATAGGGTAAAGAAAAGAAAGTTTTTATTTATAAAGTAAGAAATAAAAAAATGTATATAGCATGTATAAATAATGAAAATAGACTAAAATAGCAGTTACTAAATTAGATACACAGTAAATCCAAACAAATTTAAGAATACATTTAACATTAATTTCAGAATAGTAGTAAAATAAAAATAATATTATTACATGACACATTATATTTAATACCGCTTTCAGAATTCAAATGACACCGTATATATTTAAATGGTGCTGAATTTGATATTGCCCATTATCGACTTTGGAACGTCTTGTTATGTATTTGTTACAAATTGACCTGAGAAAGTGGGGTCAAAAGCTCCAAATCTGGTACAAATGTGATAAGAGTGGCGTGCATAGCTGGAACAAAGCCAAGGCAGTCTCACGACGGCTTTAAACGTTATTTAACTAAACGCGACTTAGTAAAGTTGGCAGAACAGAGAATATTCCGTTATTTTCTGAATATCAATACGTTCTAGGTTTTAGGTACTACACGATCAAAGAATTTTCATGCACCATTCAATCTTCAGCATTCTGCGCTTTAACATGATTCTGTTTTGTCGGATTTATTTTATCAGATTAAAGCTTGTGATAAATCTCTAAAGAAGAACTTTATTAGATTTCGGGTTAACTTTCAATTAAAATCTATAAGAGGAAAATACCAACCCTTCTTGCACGTCTTAATTATATTTAACCGCATGATTTCAACTGTTTGTGACCGAGCGTAATTTGTCAATGCCTTCGAAAAGTTTTTATATAAACCAGACCGAACTAAATAAACATGAAATTAAATTAAAATAACAAGTAGCATTTTTCTCTAAGGGGCGCATTTTCAGTGAACTCCAAACAATAGAAGTAGTAGAAAGACAAACACGAATTATCTCATAAATCCTTTCGCCCGCGTAAAAATCCATTCATAGGAGCGGAATCCAGAACGCACCTGCGGACAGATAGTTTTTATGGAATGTCCAGGGCCAAAAAAAAGGGCACACCTTCCATTAGCTTCTACCAATAATTGTGCACGTGACATCCGAACTTTTATAACATCACACGTAGACAGTAAATATAAGAGATTATTATTGGATGAACAAAACATTTATAGCATTTATGCCATTTGGTATAAAAATATTCTGCTTGTTTTTATCACTTTTCCTACATTTTTACAAATATTTTAACTACTTTGAGTGGGTAAACATTGAGTAAATTTTTATGTAAATGGAGATTAAAAGTACGGTATTTTTCCTTTAAAAACTTCGATTGAACCCCCATTGACAAATTACCACGAACCGCCACTGAAAATAACGAACTTTGTTTACGCCACGATTATTAATAAAAATTATCAACATGTTTCAAAACCAAAGGTTTCTTCGTCAGGATATAATTTATAAATAATATATTTGAGAATTTTAGAAATATTACTTTATATTCTGATGAAGAAACCTGTCGTTTTGAAAACATGGTAAAATTTTTTATTAAAAATATTGATGTGCACAACGTTTGATTATTTTCAAATAACACTTTTAACAAACCAACCAACCTATTGAAGACTATATAAAATAGTTTAGTTTCATTTTCAATTAAGGCGATGCCATACGTAGTAATGCAAAATCATGTGTTTTTGGTTTGAAAATTTGGTAGCCTAGAAATGTTTCAGATGCTTTAATTAAATACTGCGAGTAGAATACATCTTAGCCTTTGAAATAATCGAATAATTTTTAGATAAGTCTTTTTATAAGCCCAGAAAAAAATAATGTATAAGGCCAATGAAAACTGATTTAAAGTTCAAAATCTCCTACTTACGAACCCATTTTCGGTTATAAATTTATTGTATAATGTGGAAAATTAAATTATTTATAAAATGATCGTAAAAAATTAAATATTTATGCCTGAACATCCACAAAATAAAATAAAAGGCACTTTTTGGGCATGTTTTTTTCTTGCATAAATCAAAACAGGCGGATGGTGTTAAGCTGGAATTTAAACCTTATCGCCATTTACGTAAGGGTTGTTATTGACAGCGGCTCAATTTAAAATATAACACGACGTAGTGCATCGCCTTAAAGAGTTTACTTACGTACTTTTTATTTTACTTAATTTATTTTGAAAAGCAACAAAATATGACTTTAACATTGGAATGTTTCATGGTTCGTGCATGAGAACGTGAGTTTTTTTAAATGTGTTATATTATCCCTCATTGTTTAAAATTGACTCACTAATTTTCTCAGTTTTTTTTTGTCAATTCTGGAGGTGAATGAGTTGTCGAGTCAATATTGATAAGGTTTTTTTTTATCAAATGAAAATAACCAACATTGTTTGCAAAACTGTTTTTAGTAAAAATATTTTAGTAAGTTTCAAAACCAAAAGTTTCTTCGTCACGATACAAAGTATACTATAGAAGTTTTGTGTAAGCAAGATGAGTAAAGGATTGATATAAAATATCCTAAAAAATTCTCTATTATTTCTAGGCATTTTCGAGTTGCCGTATCATAGTATCACCGCTTGTATAAAACTATATATGCCAAGGCACAAAAAGCTGTAATAAGAGTGATGGATAAAAAACCTTATATGTATCCATCGACACCCTTATTTAAGGAAACAAAATTATTAGATGTAAGACAGATTTATAACATGCACTCATAATGTACTATACGAACAATCCCAAGCTTCATAGTCTTGTTGATCACAGCTACACAACAAGACTAAGATCAGAACAAAGGATGATAGTACCAAAAATGAACACATCGTTTAGACAACGTTTCCATGTATTTCTGGCTCCTAAGGTGTATAATGGGTTCAAGCAGCAATGCAGTAAGATTAAAACAGGCCCTCTTCAAAAGAAAATAACCGTATGGCTCATAGAATGTGGCAGAATGAAATCAGAAAGCTTCCTGAATGAAATTATTGTCTGACTGAAGAAAGACCATTAAGTGAATTCATTCCGACTTTATCCATTTTATCGCATATATATTTATTATTTTTCTTTTTGTTTTACTATTTTGTATAACGATATATGGACAATATTGTATAATTGTGTTTATATTTTATTTTATATGTTTTTTATATTTTCTTATGATTTCTTTTTTATATTTTCTTATGATTTCTTTTTTATATTTTCTTATTTATTACCACCATAAGACGGGCATTTGCCTAGTTTGGGGTATTAATAAAAATAAATAAATAAATGTGATGTGTTTGAAAATAAACTTATTTGTTATTTTTACCTTAAAAGTTCTAAAAGCCTAACCGCTATGAAATAAGCAACGTTCGGCTACCGGAAATTTCTGACAGAGATAAAATAACATAACGCAGCCGCAAGGAATATTCATTTTGTTGAAAAAAGAGAACCGTGGCGTCTGAAATCAACGTGTTTTGCTTCGAAATTGACTACTTTAAGCTTGCCGTTATGCCTTGCTTTATAACGAACCCTTTAAAATATCAATTTTAAGGATATTTCTGGGAAAACATGTTATATAAGAGAAAAACATACTTACTAAGATTTTTGTCCCTTTTTTGCTACTAAACTAACTAACTAAACATCACACTGTTTACCGCAGGGGTAGGCAGAGAGGACGGACCGCCAAACAACTCAGTCTTTGCACATACTTCTTGCCTCATTCACATTCATACATATTCTTCTATTATTCTGATTCTTGACATGGCCCGACTCAAGTATCTGATTCTCTTGATCGTACCATGTTTTCTTTGGATGTCCTCGACTTCTGCTACCTTTCACATTTGTGTGATATATTTTCCTTACAATACTTTCTTCGCTCACATTCAATGAAAATAAAAATAAAAACTTTGGTTACACCAAGAAATTAATGAACACGTTTCGAAACCAATAGTTTCTTGATTGAAGAATAAACCATTGGTTTTGAACATAACAATTTAAAAAAAAAAAATAGTGTTGTATGTAAAGTATTTTTTTTTTTTTGAAAAAAAAAAAAACAAATTTTGCTACACATAAATGTTATGTACGTTTATTTATAGAATACAAATATTACAAAACAAGACTTTGTTTAGTTGTTATTTTTATTGTTGTTGTTTATTGTTTCTTCACATTTTTTTTTTTTTTTTTTTTTTTTTTTTTGGTATTATTATTACATGGTATTATTGTTTACATTTCAAATTTTAACCTCACTAGGACTAGCCTGCGTTGAGGTTAATAAAATTCAATAGCAAATGTATATAAGATCACCATTCAGAATTGAAACGTTGCTTGAAATGGTTTTAACTCCTTCAACCTTCCTCTTCTCCATCTCCTCCTCTTTCCCACCATCTTCAGCCTCACAACATATCCCAATTGGGGATGCCATAGTCTCACTGGCTCCAGACGGTTAAGAGCTCTTGTGCGGTATTCACATAAAAAAAAATTAATGTGTCTTTCAAATAATGTGTACTAAGTTGAAGGGTGCTAATTCCTTATAATGTATCAAACATATAGGGTGATATGTTGATATTTGATTTTAAATAATATATTATGTTGTTAATTTGAAAAGGACAAAGATGAAAAGAAAAAGTATACTGAATTATGTTATTAATTTAAAAAGAACAAAGCAGAAAAAAAATGTACAATATATCATGCCATTAATCTAAGAATGTCAAAGATGAAAAAAATGCTGGCAATCCTTGGCAAAACACATAATTTAACAATCCTTTTAAAATTACGCAAGGAATTAGATTACCTAATATGTTCTGGAAGGCTATTAAATGTAAGTGGAGCCTGATACAAATAATTTCTTTGACCAAAAGAAGATTTAGTATGAATTTCCACAAAGTTCAGACCAGTGCCAATTCTAGTAGTTCTAATTTGCTGTGTTGAATTAAAATAACGCCACAAAGAAAATTTGCAATTATTTATGTGTTTTACTTACTTTTAACCGATCTTTAATTTTAAGTTTTTTTAAAGAAAAACGAACATTCCCACACTAACTTAACAATTTTTTACTTTCTCCCAAATTGTAAACGAATCAGATGAATGACATTTGTATATTCGGCTATTAACCGGTGTAAGACACTATTGATCTTAATATGTGATAATACCCTAAAATAAAGCCAGAATCGGGGTAAAGGACGGACCTACTGTCGACTTTGCCATAGCAAGCCTAGAAAATTGATTTTTCCGCGTGGTTTTATTTTGATTACTACTGATGAACGTATTAATACAATCTCAAACTTTTCTAAAGAGATCCCTCAGAAAATTACTAATTCATCGTCTAAAAAAATAAAATCTGGTGTTTTCCGCTAATTTTTAGTCGAAAAATATTTCATAAAAGTTTCAAAACGTTTTACACAAAATATTTTAATCGAAAGGTCCTGTTTTTATTAACTTTAAATGTAACCAACTTACATCCGTAAAGATTCCTCTAGAAACATTTGAAATTTTAGTAATAATTCCATCAGAAATAATTAAAATGTAAACGTCGAGCAAATCTCCGTTATTAAAGTCTTACGTCGCGTTATTCGATATTAAATTATAAGTTATACCTATTTCCATGGATTAATTATCCAATCTTCAAAGTCCGATCAATGTTTTATTGTTTTTCAACGCAATCAATAATTGGTTTTCCTGAAATAGCGTACCGTTTTCCGATAAGTCGTTAAAATAAATCGTCTGGAATCTGGATAGCAGGTACGTCTTGGGATATAACTGTATATCTCATTTCAATCTTTATGTATAATGCTGTACCTCCCGTGAGCTATATCATTGGATCAGTATTTGTAGAAAATATACAGGTCGGCAAGGAAGACGGTCTAAATGGCGGCTTAAATGTCCAATCATTTTCATAGATGAATTTTCACGTGTGGAATTGAAAAATACTTTGTTTTGGTAGTTCTGTATGACCACGTGCACCTGTTTACTGGCCTAGATAAGTACAAACAACTACAAGTTCGCTACAGTATCTCACTAATAATGTTATTTTGATACCAAAGTTTTTGCAGCGTTTCAACAATATTTGCCAACATCTTAAACATAAATATCTCACGATCAAATGAGTTATTTACTACTTTATTAACGCCTTTTCAGGGGCTTTTTACATAGTGCAAATTATGTATTAATACAGTACATTATTATTATACATAAAAAACAGCCTTAGTAACAATCTTTTGTGTTTGTATTAAAGATTTCCACTGACTAATTATTGCTCTCCATACCTATTATGGGCAATGAGGAATTTATATGATTGAGTTAGAATTCATTATGGTAACTGAATTTCTGTAATGAAATAAATCCTGACTTCTCGTATTGCGTAGTGGAATACGAAAGCTTATCAATCAAAGCAATTCTGGACTTTCAAATACACAATTTAGAGTTTTAAATAAAAGAAATACTATGTTGGTGAAAACTATTCTGTCATACAATTTAAGCGTATTCATTTCATTTGAAAGAGTGGTTCAACAAAATTGTTGGAATGCCCATTTTAAAAACATGACAATTTATTTTCTGTTCTTTCAGTAGCTTGTACATGAATATTGTAATGTGGGTTCCAGACGGCGGAATTGTATTCGAGTTGACTTCTAACAAATGCAAAATATGACAGTTTAATACACTTAATATTATTGAAATTTCTAGTTAACCTAGTTATAAAACCCAACATTTGTAAACCCATTTTAGTTATGTTTGATTTTCGGGTTAGTAAGGGCGAAGTTGTGAAAGAAGATTTATCACCTTATAACCTTTCTGTGTAAAAATATGTTAAATTATATAAATTATTAAAGTAAATTTGTTTCCTCCACTCTTGTGATTAAATTATACATCGATAATGCAAACCATTGCTCAGGGCAGTTAAAAATGTCTAAAATTATTTATTTATAATATTTTAAAACCATCATTAATTTAATGCTCTTTCGATGCTCTGGTCTGAAAAAATAACCATGTCGTCAAATATTCCCGCTTTTTCAATGTGAAATCGAACAAGAGTCCCAACTGCTCCCGACAGTGAGACTATGGCATGCCCAATTCGGCAATGTTGTGAGGCTGAATGTAGAGGGGAGGGGAAGGATATTGGTGAGGGGAAGGTTGGAAAGTACTTGGCTATTCAGATTTGGTCACCAAACACGGCCAAAGCCATTTCAAGCAACTTTTCAATTCTGAATGGTGGTCTTACACACCAGGGCGATACTGAGAGTATATTCTCCTCTGGTACGTACAAAAATTACTCCAATAAGATTTACTTGCGCACGCCAGGATTCGAACCCGCAACCTTCAAGAGAAGGTCTTCGAGAGCCTTACCCCTCGAAAACATTCAAGTCAAGTCTGACATGCAATTATAAATAGATTCGCTGTTTCTGATCGTATTCCAAAAAGAAGTTACATTTTTGAAAGCAGACGAAAGACTATTTCAGATTTTACAAACGAATATGAATGCAATTTTTTTTTACGCAATCAAACCTAGGTTTTTAAAATTTTTCCTCAACGGTTTTTTTATTGTAAACTTTGCTTACCACTTTATACGAAACTAAAAAAGCACATATAAATGTAAAAATATTTAATTTTATATATAAAATAAAGGTTATTGTCAGTATTATGTTAAAAGAATATTTCAAAATTTTGCAAACCTTCTTCGAGTGACCCATTTTGAGGCTATCTGTTTTATTTAATTATTTCAAATTATATAGGACTGTCTATGGTTAATTTTTAAATGCAATGAGAAAGTTTGATATACTCTCATTTTAAATCTACTCTTATTAAATATTATAATTGACCATAACCTGATTTAAAAAAAATGCTTTTGCTAGTTTTTTGCGTTCTTTTCCAGAACCAAGATTGCTTTTTTCTGCGCCACTGACTCATATAAAAAATGAAGATGTTTCGCGATAATATAAAAAAGCAGAATGGACTAACATCACGTAAGCGTTATAAAACTAGTTGTAAAAGTAAAATGACACTCCGAGCAATCGGCTTAATGTTAGGCAAGGTATCTGGTTCTTGAATTCCAGATGAGCTTCTCCCTTAGCCGGATTGTCTCCCTCAGAATTCAGGGTGTTAGTGTAAGTGGAGACGGCTTAGTTAAAAGATTTATTACTCCTCCTGGAAGCTAGGAAAATGGTGCCATTCCTAATACGGGAGATGCAATTAAGATTTTCGAATTTATCGCAAATATCCCCAGACGCTCGATGATTTATTGTACTGATTAATTTAGTATATGGTATTAAATGGGATATTCCCGAAAGGGTCACATTGGCTGAAGCATTTATTCATTTAATAATAATAAACCTGTATAGGTAAGTTATTATTGAACGCGGCAAATTGCAATTTTGATTGCGCATTGGATTGTCCAGAGTTAAAATCCTGAGTACAGCAATTAGTTATTGCATTAATGTTCTTGAGAAGCAAAAATGTTTTTTGAATCAGCTGCCCAAAGTATTAGAATTATTATTAAACTTTTTTTTTTAATGCTTCCGATTTTGTTGTCCGGGTTAAATCTTCCCCATAGGAAAAACTAAACCCTTCCACTCAATTTTCCACAAATGATCAGCTAGTCAATCAACACTATGCAAGTGCATTATTTAAGTAAAATAAATACAAAACAATACAAGAACAACAACACGTCAACTCGCCAGAGATCAAATGGGAAAAAAAATTCACCGACTCCAGATATTTTCATATCAGAGGGTTCGGCTCGGTAGAACTTCTAACAGGGCCTATAAATCCTACTGATCCCTCAACATAAATATTTAAAAAATCTTTCGTTATCCTACATGAATTCAAAATGACCGACTTTTGCATCTTTATATATAATTTTTTTGATAGATCTAATACGCCTAAATTTTTAATGAGAGAGCTAGGTATAATGCCAATAGCCGAAATAACGAACGGTAATATTTTTATAGTCTGAGAATGCCAAATTCTTTTAATCTCATTTTCTAAATCTGTGTATTTGTATTTTCCTAAATTTATTTATTTGCAAAAACAGTTTGAACTAGTATTTTGCAATATCGGTAATTAAAATTTACAAAAAAAGTGAATAGCAAATACATTTACAAGTGGGACAAAATAAAAGTTTCAAATGTAGGTTTACAATGTTAAATCTTGAATAATAATATTTCACGTTTAAATACGTTGTAGGACAAGTGGATAATATCCACATTTCCTGCGAGGTAGTTGATTAACCTAGTGATTTTTCCCAAGGGCATCACCATTGGCAAGTTAGTTCTGCACCTAGGAAGAATCAAAAGCCTGTGTTGGCGGCCTCGCACAAAATTATCCGGGACATAGAATCCTATTTTAGCCAGAATGTCTGGTATTGCGACTAAGCCGTTTAGAAGCTTATACGCCATCAGGAGTAATGCAACATCACTTCTGGAACTAAGGCTGCATACACCCAGCATTCCCGAGATAAATGCTGTTGGAAACATCCATGGGTAATAACCGAACTCTCTCATGTAGAGGTATCGTAAAAAATTCTTTTATATCTTCTCGACCATTAGTACATAGACAGTGTCCTCTGGCCCCCATACCTGAGATCCACTCTCGAGAATGCTACGCACTAATCTAAAGTACACCAGCCTTATAACTGCAAGATTGGTCAAGTCTTTTGAATTGTGTATGACAAAACCCAACATCTTAGTGGCTGATTTACAGATCTTTTCAATATGAACGTGAAATATTAAGCGAATGTCGTACACAATTCCCAAGTCCTTGCAAGTCACCATGTGTTTCAGTGACGTATCTTTCATTTTGTGATTAACATGTATAGTCTTGTGTGCCCTTTTAAAGCACATGACTGTACATTTTTGGAAGTTGAACCCAAGTTTGTTATCAATACTCCAGTCAATAATTGCATAGATATCTCTCTGGAGCTTTCTACAGTCTTCTAACGACCTTATTCTCAGAAAGAGTTTAATGTCATCGGCGAAAAGTAGAAAACGGATGAATTTAATATTTTCCTGAAAAATGTTTATAAAAATTAAAAACAATAGGGGTCCTGAATTGGATCACCAGAATTTGTAGGATATGCATTAGAGTTGAACTCACCATAGGACACGAATTTTTCTCTTTCACTCAAATAGTTACAAAATTAAATATTTTCGTAAATAATATAACTTGTTTCATGAGATATCTCCACGATTTCTGTACCTAAAAAAAATAATAAAAAACCAATATTGTTTGTTGATTTTTGATGGTTTGATATTTTCTATTATATACCTAATTTAGACATATTATTGAAATTATTATGTCTTGTAATTTCTGTAATTTTAAGTTTTGTATAAAAAAATAATGATATTGGTTTGATAGTGAATATACAAATGTGATTGCTGCAGACACATTAGTCTAGTGACATTTATATTTGAATGTAAATTTATTTTATACTATACAAGAATGTATTTTAAATGTCCTGTTTGTGTCTCAAATAAAAAAAATAAAAATAAAAGAGTTTCAATAAATTTTCCGAAAAACCAATTTCTTCGAGCCAATTTAGGAGCACTAAGTGATCAACTCTATCGAAAGCCTCTGCAAAGTCATGGGTGTCAACTTGCTCGTTGTTATCATGTACACCCGCCAAGTAATCTGTAAATACCATTAAATTTGTAGTTGTAGATCGGCCATGTTTAAATCTATGTTGTTGATCGATCAAGAATGATTCTTTTTTTTTTTTTTTTTTTTTTTTCTTTATTCATGAAATATTAATGTGTACAGTTTTTACATGCTTTTCGACTACCACACTAGACACACGCCCGTATTATTTCAACTTAGGCATTTACATATTTATGGATAATTATTTCCAATAGTTTAGCAGGTGCGGACCCTATTGGACTCCGTAGTGTAGCGCTATCGCTAATGTCTTTTTTCGGGCGTCTCCAACTTCTTCCACCATTCAATACTGTATACCACAATGTTACTGTTAAAAAACTACATTACATAGACTTTAATTAAACTCCGTATCTCATTCCTATGCAGAGATGTCCCCCACTTCTTATTCCATTTAAACCCTAATGGCACTAATTACAACAAACTTAGAAAATTTTGGGCGATATCGGTCGACTGCTTATTGAGTTTTATGGGCACACACATACGCAGGATGAACGTTTATATATTAAGCTTGACGTTTGAGTGCTTTATATTGTTAAAGAAATCAATATAGCAAAGAGTGACAAAACATATTATAAGGATGGCCCATTGAATTTTCGAATAAGATCCCTGATATATAACATGCACATTTTTAAACTTCTCTTAAATAGCTCTTAATGCATCAAAGTTACAGCCCATTTGTACATGTTCATTTGCGTTATTTGCTCGGCGTAATTTGAGGATAGCGTGCCAAATATCCGCAACTTTCCCAACATCACCACTGGGCTCTTGATCGAATGCAGCGATGCAAATGTAACTACACTTCGGAAGACCTTCACCCAGTATTGGGGATGGCAGTCGACGCCAACTGATTACTTGTGGACACTTATAATTAAATTTTGAAAAAATACTCCTACAACAGAAGCCTTTCGAACGCGTTCAGTATTGAAAATATAATAATTTGGCTACGTTTTTTTGGAAAATTTATTTATAGAAAAAATAAAATAATCTAACATTCCAAAACATAGATAACGGATGTTATTACAGTTACAAAAAAAAATTCCACGAGAAATAAAATACAATGTAAATAAATTAAATTGTACGAAATTACAGAGACAACATTCTTTTATAACTCTAGTTTTGGCTTCCATCGGATATAAACAAGTTTTCAACAATCACATAAGAAGGTCTCTAGCATGGCAGATGAGAATTTCACCAAAAATATGCATCAATGAATAAATAATATTCGTAAGAAATACATTAAAGAAGAAGATAATACTAATAAACCTAAACGAAACATGAAACAGAACAAGTCACATAAAAAAAAGATCTTATCTTACCGGGACAATGCCTCAACCAACTCGGCCATTGGAACCTAATTGTGTAATTTTTCAAATTCAGAATTGACAATTTTTCTTATATTTTTGGCTGCTATCTTTTTGAATGGTTACAAAGTTCTAGCGAATTTATTTGTAGCCTAGATAGTGTCTGAAAATTTTTTTGATTCCCAGTTGAGACCGCTATTTTATTATTATTTTTCTGGTCTTGTTCTGTATCGTATTTAGTTTAGAATTTTTTAATATTATCTTCTTCTTCAATCATATATTAAATTGATGGGCATAACCTTCAAAGTTAATAAACAAAGTTATTCCAATAAAATCGAACAGACATCAATTAATATTTTTTGATGACAGTTAGGCAAATATTCCTTAGTTACGTCCGAATAATTTATGGCTTTGAGAAATGACATTAGAGAGATTACGCAACATTTCCGGATGAGGTTTGATGATCATATTAAAGATAAGATTGAATTGATTGCGCCCTGAGGACAAATGGTGCCGGATATTACAACTAATGGAAGTAATATATTTATTTCATGATAGACTCTAATATAATAATAGTTTGCTCTTGGAAACTGTCATTGCTTCCTGAAATGGTATCTACTTTGCAATAATATCATATTATCTATTACATATCTCATATATTACAGACTATTTTTATAATTTTGACATAGTTTTGTGTTCATTCCTTGTTCATTTTTGGCATCTTAGCACTGAGTGTTCTTGGTTCAACTTCTCATTCCGGATTTATATTATTTTATCTGAATTTTACATTAACTTTACATAGAAGGCCCTGAGGAAAACAATTTCACTCGGGGCATATGTCATCCTTTGGATGTTGTGTGGAGGGTCCCTTTTAAGGAAAGGAAAAGATAAGAAGTTCTGTGAAGGTAAAATATATAAGGGTTGGGTAGGAATCTAAGGATTAGTGTGTCCAGGAGTAACAGGCATATTAATATTTCTCTCCCTCTGCGGCGCAAGGCGATGGGTCGAGAGACTAGTTGGAGAGGTCAAAACCTCTCTCCAAACTAGAGGTGGGTCCTATGAGTACTTTTCGTTACTGGATACAATGAGTACAGGTACAAGAAAAATACCGGTGACAAAATACTCAAAAGTATTTAATACCGATCTGAGGATTGATTCAGAATAAGTAATTCTAATGAACTCGCATAAATTCTGCCCACATATTCCATAAACATAATTCCCAATTCAAAATGAGTGCTCCCCACAAAATATTTGAAAATATCCATCAAAAATATCCATCGAAAATACCTACTAAAAATAGCCATCAAAAATACATATTAAAAATGCTTACCAAAAATACCTGATAAATGTACCTATTAAAAATATTTAGTCCCGGTATAAAAAACTCATGAGTATTTTGGAACCAGGTATTTTGGAGATCTGTCACAAGTACAAAGTATCGCATGGAAATACCCGGTACTTTTACTGGGTACGATAAATACGCCTCACCTCTACCCCAAACCAGCCTCCCCCGATCTGGAACGCCACGCAACTAGTCGGCAGGCGCATTCTGAACACACCTTACCCGATGAAAAAGAGTACCCCTCCTAAGTCACCAAACGTAGCGAACCACTTGGGGTGACCTATGGCAGAGGTATTGGATAACCAATAAATGATTCCCGGGGCGGCGGCACCTAAGTCCGCCTCCCAAATTTGCCACTTAAAAGGTTGATGTTAAAAAAGACAAGTATGTTTAAAAATTAACTACTACTGCTCTCTATATTGCAATCATGTTTGAAACTTGGCTGAACCACCTGTCGTCTTACTTAGACTTCACTGATTACATGATAAAGCGATTTTTCTCTATTGAAAAGGTAGAACCCTACTCAGGAGTTACTCAAAAATAGACTTGTGTCAATGTTTGTTATTTTCTTTATAAATATAGGTAGCTTCCATAATAATTACTTCTTATATTTTAGCCAGCGGAACAAGGCAGTTCTCTGCAAAACTATACGGAGGATCGAGCCGTTCCTTGTAATTGCACCACCGTGTAAATTGGACCAATGTAAATAAACAATATTTTAAACACCCAGAGTGTTTCTTTACCGAAGTGACCTTAAAACAAAGTTAGTATACAAAACAGCTTGTTTGATAGGACACAAGAGGTCCACTGCTCGAGGCTCGTTGAACTTTACACTCTCAAATGAGTATGATGTTTTGTTTGAGGCTGATGTAAATGGGAAGGGAAGAAGCGAAAGAGGGGAAGTAAGAGCTGTTTAGTACTGGTAACTGGTAATTTAATTAATTTTAATGTTTATAAAAATATCAACAGAACAATACTTATTAGCATGGCTATGGACGGGTTATAGGGAAAGTTTTTACGAAATAGTGCCACAGGAAATGATATCTTGTTGTATGTCTAGTCTACCAGGTACTCTGAAGATTATCATTTCCAACAGGTCTGGAGAATCTAACAGCGCAGGGTGTGTTATATTTCATGATCTCTATTTATCACTAAGAGGAAATACTATTATGTTAATTGGTTGGGAAAACACCTACCCTACATACGTCAACCATCCAGAAATTTCCCCTTTCCGCTGAATGAATAAAATTTACCTGAACACAAATATTTACCACCCCAACCGAGCTAACGTTACCGGTTGTAACCAGTTCAATGAAAATAATCATGATCGATGTAACAGCCTTGCCAATATTGATATATTTACCAGACGGGTCCATCCATCACACCCACTTCAGGCGACTAGTATAATACACGGCCGATGGGTATTGGTCTGTCACTTACTGCTCACTGCCCGCTGTTGTTGGTCTGAAACACGTGCTTAATATTTTTACCTCAAGTGTCATTGTTTTGTAGCTGTAGTATTTTTTAGTCAGGCTAATAGGATTTTGACATAGTCTAATGTTGTGTGGTGGTTGTGCAGTCTCGCGTTTGTTATCTAGAAGTTACTATCTATTATATTTAATGTGAATACCGCACAAGAGTCAACAGCTGCTTTCAACCACCTGGAGCCAGTGAGACTATGGCATCCTCATTTTGGGTATGTTGTGAGGCTGAAGATAGTGGGGACGGAAAGGAGATGGGGAACAGGAAGGTGGAGGAGTATCTGGCTATTCAGATTTGGTCTCCAAATACGGCATAAGCTATTTCAAGCAACGTTTCAATTCTTAATGATAGTCTTACATCAGGCCGATACTGAGAGTATATCTTGCCGCAATCAAATATACCTTATATTATTATACATGATTAAATTGTGAAATAATAAATAAACGAAAAGAAATTTACTTGCGCACGCCGGGATCGGAACCCGCGACCCCCAGATTGCTAGTCAAGAGCCTCACCCTTCGACTACGAAGGCCATCAAAATGCGTTTTTTTTCGTTGATAATAATAATAATAATAGCGTAGCATTTATATAGCGTAGTTTAGTGTCATTTCACTTCACTACTAGTAAACGAGAAGAAAAAAATTACGATACTGAAGGTATTTTTATTTCATTTTTAAGTTGGCTGATAATTTTCCTATAACGATTTAAAATGTGCCATTTTCGGTTTGCCTCCAAAACGACATGTTCGTTTTTATTCTTGAATTCGGTTGGTGACAGCCATTACCAGACATTTGCGGTTTCTAAGTCATAATGGCGTTGTAGTCAGTTGGAACCGTTACGGAATGCGCGGTTTTAGAACGCTTTGAAATCAATAATTATGAATGAAAATGTTAAAAAACGTATTCTTAGTACGATAATCGTAATCCGAAAAATAAACTTTAAATCTTCCACACATTTAATGATTTTGTGAAATCTTAGCACATACCTAAAGCCTAAGACACATTACGTTATACGATAATGACGCTTATTTTGAGCTTGGGCCATACAGATTATATGTTGAGGTGTAACACTACGCTATAATCTTCCTCTCAGATAGGATAGGGAGTCAGATCAATTGCGGAGCTGCCGGAATATTATTTCTTTGTATGGGATCACGGCGCGCCCCAAATCGATCTGAACCTCTCTCCTGCAGTAGGCAGAAGTGGGGGTGTCATCATTTTCAAATATCGAACGGCTAGCCGATCACTGGATATCATCGTCACCAAGTCCATACTTATGTATAACTCATCATCTGTCAGGTGTGACAGGTCTGAATGGGATTGTATGGCGAGCGGTATAGTGTTATAAAAAACACTTTGATGCGTATAGAGTAATGTGTCGCCACCCTAATGCGTAGTTTTGTACTGGGTTCCTACGGTAAATAATTATACTAAATAATATGTTACCAATGTTACTCAAAAGCATTTTTTCTTTGTTGCCAAAGCTTTTGAATAACACATTTCAACGTGAATGTTTCTAGGAGAAAGACGTCAGATTTTAGATGTGCTTTGGAGTTACGTAAAGTACAATATCTCGATTACAACAATTCATTTTGATTTCATAACTACTTGAACTAGATTTCAAAATGTTCGGCAAGACAATAAAGCTCGTTTTAACAGCATCCCACGGACTATAGACCGTAAATATCATCTTAAATTATAATGCGGTGGCTAAAGCTCCAATGTCCAGATTTCAGGGCCCATAAATAACACGGCCTTGTGGCCAGCCATTGCAGCGAACAGCTTTATCGTTTATCGCCTTATATGGGGAGGGTTCCACCGCAATGTTGCCCTCAAATCAATAGAATAAAACACCAACGAAATTTCTCATATCTACACTTAACACGGAAAACGATTTAGAGAAAAGCGTCACTTTTAGTTGCTTGAAAACTCGCAGTAATAGAATCCACATACGAGGTATTTATATTTTTATAGTGAAATAACTTATTGAGAGAAATTTGCCTTGCCGGGGTTTCGCCCTATTTAAGGTTTTACTCAATAAGTTGGTCCACTGCAAAAATATTTAATATTCTTCCTAGTTTCCTAACCTCCGAAATAGCCCAACCGATTTCAATGAAATTTTGTGAATGTGTATAGTCGGCTACGGCTTGAAATATTAGATAGTTTTCACCCGGTAGGTGGCGCTGTTGTCAAGTACATTTTTTTAAAATTTTTTTTAGATTTTTTCATCCAAAATACATACAACAACAAATTTTATCTTCCAAACACACCCTCTGTCGCTTTTTTGCTTATGTTTTAACAATAATCACAATCTGCTGAAATAATCGATATCAAATGAAATGTCAAAACAATATTTACAATGCATTTGACTTACGCCTAATATCAAATGCATAAAATATCCGACAACCACGTTTTGTTCTGTTATTCAATATGTTACAGGTATGAAAAAATTCGCCGTGTATCTATAAATGCAACTAAAGCATTCGTATAGAGATTTTTGCTCTATTTCAAACAAGTCGTGTTTTATTAAATATTTACACCATTTTCGCTTTCAGTTATTATCTATTTTTTGTATTAGCGCGCTCCCTCTTACATTTGTGTTTACATATCTTCCTTTCAAACCATATTTGAACGCTTACTAAGGGGCATTAACTATCAAGGTTTGAATATGTTTCACGTTTTAACAGATTTGATCTTAATATATTAGATGTAGGTACATACAACTTCTGTTTTATCGTTAATTATTTCCCTTAATTATACAGAGCAGTTGAAGACAAGTACTTCCCAACCCCCCTTTTCCCCATCTCCTACCGTTCCCCTCTCTTTTAACCCTCACAGCATATTCTAATTGGGAATATAATATTATACAATATTTCTATTGGCTTTAGGCAATTGTAGTTGGATTCTAGGGCGGTATTAATATGTTTTAAATAGACCTCACGGGACGCCTGGCAGATGTGAAACATCGAAATTAATTTTATCGAAGGAAGTGAAATTGTAAGTAAACAAGTTTTTGAATTTTTGGTAACAAAACAATTATTTTATAATTATTACACAAGAAAATGTATTAAAAATTCAACATAATTTAGAATCGATATATTGCCAATTTCAGTGAGAATAGAAGAAAAGAGCCAAGAAGTCATGAGGCTGGTTGAATGAAGCATCGCATCGTTCTGTGCAAGAGCGTCGTCCATTTTCGTGGAAGAGCGTCATCCCGTCTTGACACGCTTGCTGAGAGTCGGTTTACCCCCCCCTCCTCACCTCTAGGCGTGCTAAAATATGTTTCACATTAAAAAAATACAAAAATTTCCCCAACAATCTTTAAAAAGGAGAAATGCAATAAAATCACCGGTTATGTCATTTCCACACCATTTTTAACCCATCAATCTCAAACCACGCCGACACGGCGGGTTTCAAGTATATCGGCTTAAAAACGAAAAACAGACATCCAGGTGACATCTGGGTTTTAAATTTTAAATGCCAATCACTCTATAGACAATTAATAATAATTATACGTGGGTAAACTTTTTCCCTGATAATTACAAATTAAGTTCTGTTAGCGATCGGCGTCATAGTGATTTTCCAAAATGGCGAGTTGGTTCTGGTATCGTTAACCTTGCTCGAAAAACGAGTTAGGACTATCATTCCAAGTCAAATTTTTGCAAACTGTGATTGGCATTTGGCAAATTATGCCCATAAGATTGACCAATGTTCTACTTTTTTGTACCAAGTAAAATTTTTTTTAAATAAAAGTTATTTTTATATCCACATTTAAACATATTATTTTATTTTTTACGAACTCAAAATAAATATGTTTACATTACTTGATTCAATACAGAGGTAAATTAAAAAAAAATATTACGTTTAAAATAATGTTGGGTTTAAAAGTTATGTTAGATTTAGTAAACCACTACAGATTTGAATATTTTGGCACAACATTAATTCGGTGGTGATGGACAATTTTTAGCACAACAATTCAGATGGGCTAAGGAAGAAGAGAAAGTAATAATTTGAAATATTGTATGTGTACATTGAGTGTTTGTGTACATTGTCATCTTGTGTATTTTCGATTCCCGCAAACATATTCCAGAGATTCTTCTTTGCCTAATACTGCCAAGACAAAGCGGACCGGAAGAATGTGACTATAGAATCTCTGTATTAGCTGAAATGCCTCGCTGAAATGTTTATAAGGGTGTTTACTGAAACAATGTACGGCTTTCGCTACCCCTTTGTAAAGTGAAACTTAGCATTCCTGCGCGCATACGATCCTTTCGCCGCTGATAATGAAAAATAACATTAAATTCTGAAACGCCAACCAAATAGTTAGCACTTTAAAAAGGTTGTAGAACTTTATTTTTGTTTATTTGACGGTTAAAAATGATTGTACTTTTGGAATAACTTATCTAAAATAGAGTTATGTTAGTATTACATCAAGCTGATAACGACTTGTTTTCATTAGCTTATTTACATGCCACGAATACGTATCACAATAATAATTCTGTACCTTAGTGCCAACAACTAGTAGCATGTATTGTAGACCAACTCGACTTATATACATCTGTCTCGACACAGGTGTACCCTAGTGAGACAGATGTCGAAAAATAATAAAACTTTATATTGATAAATAAATAAAAAAAATATCGCCATATTATTGTAACAATACTGCCACTAATGCAGAGCAATTTTTTTTAATATATCGCCTTCATAGATTAGGAAATGAATACTTTGATTTCAATGATGAAGGAAGTCTGTTATCATATAAAAGATGCATAAAAATATTGTTTTACGTATGCAAGGATCAAAAGATAAGTAATCAAGGATACTATATTCACTAACCGCATTTTATGATAGTGTTAAATAAATCACCGTAACCTTTTTATTTGGTAAACATCAGTTTATAATATTGTTGGTTTATAGATGTACATGTGTAATTGACCTGAGAAATTAATTATAGATTTCATTTTTATAGTAACACATTATGTATGTTATAATTATACGGTACAGCTACTACATTTTAATTAAAATTACAAAAAAATTACCCCATAATGGATGTACTTTGATTTATTTGGGATACGAATACATTTTTAACAGATATTTTAAATTTATTTTCGTTGCAATAGTGTTAATGGCACATGTTGTGCCGTATGCTTTTAAATAAATAAATCTTTTAAATTAATTTGTTGTCAAAATGACTGTTGGGTTTCCCGGGCTTTTTGCAAACACTCTTCTTAAATAAAACTCTGGCTTTAACAAAACAATTAGACTTTTAATGTTTAATATGATGTACCTAATATCTCAGTTAGCAGGGGGTCAAGATTATATGAAACCCTGACCTTGAGGTTTCCCCTTTTTGATTATCCCTCAGTCTTTACAATACTCGACAGCTAACGCCAACCACGGGTAACCTTATAGACTACTACCAGTGGCCATTTATGGGTGAGCTCTTACATTAATATCAAGGATATCACTTGACTTAAATATATTTCAGTTAATTCAACATCATAATAATAACAATAGTAAAAATGTATTAAGTTCGTTGTTACTTTGACCCAAAACAGTCTAAAAACGTTTGTGGCTCTCAAATTTTTGACCCGGTATATAGTTGTCATGGAAGATTCAAAGATTTAGGTGAAAAAATGTAATACATACACAAATATAGTTTAGAGATTACAGCAAAAGCAGTAGAGGTAGAAACATTTTTCATTTCAATTATACTACATCATTTGACAAATAAGTGAACTTTCGTCAGTTCAAAAAATTATACATGTAAACTGTTTCATGACATGACATGATTTCACAGAATGTTACGTTTCCTATTATTTCTCCTATAGTCCAGTCAAACCACATTAAAGCAAGGTCAGCACTATAAATTTGAACTCTGTGCGGTAGTCAAAAGCATAATAGCCATTGATAAAAGCGGATAGAACTTACGCCCATATAAAATATGATAGCTTTATGTGTTCCCCAAATTGCCTGGAGGAATTTATTGATGACTGTGGGTAATGGTTTGTTCTCGGTTTGGAAATTTCAACCGGTTTTTGATCTACAAAAAACTTCCAGATTTTTATTACTTATAATGTAAGGCATTAAGAAATATTGCTTTCATCACAGAATAAAATGATTTTTGCAAAATTCTTTTTCTGTACTTATTATATTTGGTGTGTAAAAGATGTTATGTTATGTTGTTTTAGGAGTGTAAAAAATATTTGTCGAAGGACCTTGAATTTGGTGTAAGTACCACTGCACATGAGAAAATAATATGTTGAATGGAAGGAGGGACTCACCATTAGGAACATTGGCACTCGTTTCTTCCTGTTTTGTTCTTCTCACAGCAATGGTACTGACCACGTTACTGTTTGCACGATATTGGTGCTGATGTAAAGATGTAATAAAATAAGCGAGGTAAAATCTCGCGCGGGTGCGATTTTTTTATAGTGAGCTATGCGGATATTGGAACAGACTGATTGCAAAGTGCACAGAAAGGTGCAGAAATGGAAGTAGGTAGGACTAGAAACAACAATACTATCTCAGTACAGTGGTCGCAGGTATGTATATATGCGTGCATAAGATGTATGTGTAAATTAATGCGTATTGGAGTAAATAATATTAATTCTTAAATTCTTTTGAAAATATATAAATTGCGACAAAGCTAAACAAAGTTGAATAATTTATTTATTATTGAAGACGAAGATAATACTGACAAATCTAAACGAGACGTGAAAGAGAACATAAAAATAACAGTTACAACTAAGATTTTTTTAAATTACAATTTCCTATTTGTGACCTTTATTTTTTCACTTTCTGTGTCTTTTCCTGTTTCATGTTTCCTTTAGATTTGTTAGTATTATCTTTTTCTTAAATGATATATTACATTAATGGATATAATCTTCAAAAAGTTTAATAATAATTGAATCATTTATTCATATTCTCCATAAAATGGTTATGCACTAATATGTTACGGAGAAGTTTGATGTGCAGCGGATGTCAACCATAGGATAGGAGTGGGATGGATGAAATTTAGATCCGTAACAAGAATTTTGTGCGACACGAAAATGCCAATAAAACTTAAAGGAAAGACATACCAGACTATTGTTAGACCCGCGATAATGTATGGCTCCGAATGCTGGACTATGTACAACTCCTACTCTAGGCAACTCGAATCAGCAGAAATGCGAATGCTTAGATGGACGGCAGGAGTATCATTAAAAGATAAAATTAAAAGCTCACGCATTCGTGGTAGCCTGGGTGTCACTGACATAAACAGTAAGCTAGAGGAACGACAGTTAAGATGGTATGGGCACATAAGACGGAGACCACCAGACCACACTGTGAAGCAGGCAATGTCTATAGAGCTTCAAAGACAGTCATCCAGAGGTAGACCAAAGAACTCCTGGATGACCCAATGCTCCAAAATCCTACAAAGAAACGGCCTAGATGAAAGCGACACTCAGAACCGAAGAAGCTATAACCTGAGAACGAGAAGAGCCGACCCCAACAGCCTACCTAGGCAATGAGTTGGGATAGTGCTAGGAAGAAGAAGAAGATGTTACGGAGTAGATTACAAATTTGAGGTACATTGAAGTATAAAAGGTCATGGGAGCAGTTTTATTATTCCATACGTCAAAATATAGTTAAATAAGTAAAATCGCAAATAAATAAATGGCAGTAGAGTCACTCTGTTGATTAGCGTATTCTGATAGGTCGAAGTTCTCCCCTTGGAGTATTAAAAACTTCATGGGATCTCCCACATGTGTACTTGTTAGGCATATATAAGTTAACCTCTTTCAATAAATATTTCACTTATGTCCGGCCTTACTTCGCCACAAGCTAACCAGCTTCCGGGGCAGGACACGTAAGTCAACCAACTTCATTGTCGTGACTACATCCGAGTGGCTCAGATCTCCACACAGAGCGACGGATACAGATGAAGCAGCGACCACCCGAAGGACAATCCTTTTTTTTCCGACTTTATGTCCGGGTTAAATCTTCTCCATAGGAAAAACTAAACCCTTCCACACACTTTTAAACAAATGATCATCTAGTCAATCAACATTATGCAAGTGCATTATATAAGCATAATAAATACAAAACAATACAAGAACAACACGTCAACTCACCAGAGATCAAACGGGAAAATAAGTCACCGACTCCAGATATTTTCTTATCAGAGGGTCCGGCTCGGTAGAACTCCTAACTGGACCCATAAATCCTGCTGATCTCTCAATATAAATATTATAAAAAAATTTCGTAATCCTACATGACAAATTTTTGCTTTTTTATATAATATATAAATTCTTTGACAGATCTAATACGCCTAAATTTTGAATGAGAGAGCTAGGTATAATGCCAGTAGCCGAAATAACAAATGGTAATATTTTTATTTTTATCATGTATTTATTATCCACCTTTTATGCTTTTCACTTTCTTTTTTATTATTTTAAGTATTTTTTAAAAATTGTATGCCGGTGTCGAACGTTTTTTGGCATATTATGGCATGTTTGCAAAAACGTTTTGAGCAATCGCTGGTCAGAATGTGCCAAATTTATAGAACCTAAATATATGTTAAATGTATACAACCAATTGCTCTAGTGGATATCTCATATAATATGGCAAAGTAGGATTAGAGTTTTCAGCATTTTTTATTTATTTTATATATTTTGATTGATCACTCTCTTTTATTTACTGATGCTGGGTAAAGGCATTCCAAAGCCAATTTCACTCTTAAAATGTTCTTGTCCTGCGCCACGTATTTCGCTTAACCAGAACTATTTTATGATCCAGTTAGAATAACTCTTGACCCGTATTAATAAATCCATGCTAAGATTGTTGAGAGTTTAAGTTGCTGAGAGACCATTAGGTTGTCTTCCTCCTAGGAATGTTTTCTTAAATGCCAAAACCAATCAAACACATTTAAACGAAAACTAACTACAATATTAAGTTGAAAAAAATTTGGTCGTTACGGAACATAATAATTTTATGATTAAACATCATAATTTTATGATTTGTCAACGAAACATCATAATATTATGATTTGATAACGAAACGTATTAATACTATGATTTGGTAACGAAACATCAAAATTTTATAATTTGGTAACGAAACATCATAATATAATGATTTGGTAGCGAAATATATATGATGGGGAAAAATTCGGTTTATGGGCGAAATTCCTAAAAAATAAAACTAATTATTTTTATACTAACTTTGGGCCGGGGAATCCGAATCTGGAAGAATTAGGTTGCGGCAAGCAATATTAACTGAATTACACGACTTTAAAATTTCGACGCACAAACAATTTAACTGGCCATTTTGAACGCTTTCTGACAATAAAACTAGTTATCTTTATACATCTTTATACTAACTTTGGGCCGGGGAATCCGAATCCGAAAGAATTAGGTTGAGGCAAGCAATATAAACTGAAATACACGACTTAAAAATTTTCGATGCAGAACAAAATACAATACCCCATTTTCGACACGTTGACAATAAAATCCATAGAAAAATAACCAAAGATATTACATACAGTGTTACCAACTCTCAAAAATATTTATTTATTTTGGTTTGTGATGGAAAAGAAAGTGCCCCCTTCGTAGCGCCTACTCGCGTCAAGGCAAGAAAACATCCCAGTTTTCAAGTAGTTTAGCGGCTACGCTAGGTTTGTGTAACATGGTTTGTGATAGAAAAGAAAGTGCCCCCTTCGTAGCGCCTACTCGCGTCAAGGCAAGAAAACATCCCAGTTTTCAAGTAGTTTAGCGGCTACGCTAGGTTTGTGTAACATGGTTTGTGATACAAAAGTGAATAAAATGTATCTGAATACTTTACGTACATGAATTAATGTTAGCAAAATTAAAATATAAAATGCATATTTTTTCGTCTCCCCCGACATAAAAACTCACCTTTCGTGATAATAAACCTAAATCTAACTGTTTGAATAAGAAATATTACTGAAATTATAAACATGTTATTTTACGTTATTGATATTATTGCTTACTAGCAACACTTAATTTTATATTGGTGATATATCTTTGGTTATTTTTCTATGGATTTTATTGTCAACAACTTGTCGAAAATGGGGTATTGTATTTTGTTCTGCATCGAAAATTTTTATGTCGTGTATTTCAGTTTATATTGCTTGCCCCAACCTAATTCTTTCGGATTCGGATTCCCCGGCCCAAAGTTAGTATAAAAATAACTAGTTTTATTGTCAGAAAGCGTTCAAAATGGCCAGTTAAATTGTTTGTGCGTCGAAATTTTAAAGTCGTGTAATTCAGTTAATATTGCTTGCCGCAACCTAATTCTTCCAGATTCGGATTCCCCGGCCCAAAGTTAGTATAAAAATAACTAGTTTTATTTTTTAGGAATTTCGCCCATAAACCGAAGTTTACCCAAACATAATAATATTATGATTTGGTAACGAAACATTATAATATTATGATTTTACAAATATTAAACTGAAACTGAATAAAATCCACCAACTACAGATGATTTGAACCACGACTCAAACTAGTTCACAAATTTATGTTTGCAAATGACGCAGGTCATAGGGTCAGTGGTCAACAAGATATGTAGGATTGTATTGCTTATGTAATTTAACTGTGTTTCGCATTCGCCAAACAACTTAATATTGCGTCATGTAAGAATAACAAATAGTTCTGCAACAGAGAGCCAGTGTCTAGGAAAATATGTTTCTAATTTAACCTTATTTAATACATCAAAATAATTTCCTCTGAAATAAAAAGATTTGTAAGTAGGTAAGGAATCATTTGACATTTCGATAATTCTCTTTTTAAATTCTATCTCTTCATGTAAGTAGGTACCATAATATTGAAAAACAAACGCCAATAAGAAATGAACTTTCTATTGGACATGAAGATTTCAGATTTAAAAAATAGTCTTTACTGAAAATTAAAACGGCCACCACCTTGAACCGAAAACGAAATGTACAAACAATTTTACAGACAGACGAAATACGAAACAGCTGACTTGAAACAGAACTTCGCTATGCTCCGTCAATCAGTTATTGTATATTTTTAAAAGAGAAACAGATGTGACCCTCGTAAAATGGGCTGAAAAAATCGGCAAATAGGAGACATTTAAGCGAGCTTTTTGTTCATAACCGAACACCAAAAAAGTATTTCAGTCTAAGAAACAGTTTTGCAAAAATAAGTTTTTTGCTGTTTATAAACTTATGATATACGAGGGTGTCGGTGTCCCTTTTTATATAAAGGGTTGGAGCAGTTATTAAAAACATAGGCCTGTTAAAAAGAAGATGTATTACCGGATCGAATAGGTTCCTATAAATTGTTTTTGCTCCCAAGGGAAATCTTTTCCAAATGTTCGATATTGTGAGAGTCGAATCACATACAAAATAACCGTTGTAAAATAGTGATCGTATTGGTTGCTTACGAAATAAAATTTGTTTCTCTCATACATAATATTTACAGTCAGGTAGAAATCAGGGCTCTCTCGGTTTCAAAGTCCTTGCTTTGACGGCCATCGTGCTCCAGGGGTAAGGCTCTCTACTAGAAATTCGTAAGTCCCGGCTTCAAATCCCAGCGCGCGCAAGTAAATTTTATTTGATGAATTAGCATTTTTAACAATTTACTCATTTAAAATAATATAAAGGGTGTATCGGCACGTACCCGACAAACTTTAACCAGCTTTTCCTTAGCACATTAGGAGTAAAAAATGTTATGGGCACTTTGCTGTCCGGTAACATTTTTTTTCAATTAAAAACAAAAAATTATAAAAAAATCCACACTCCGTCACTGTCATTGGCATTGTTTCTCGTGTTCAACAGCTGTTATTAGCAAGTGTGTCAAAAAGCGTCTTCGCTCTTTCATACACACTAAATAATAATAGTTAAAAATGAGACGAATGGTGCCGTGCCATTTCGTTGTGATTGTAAAAGCGCGCCAATGTAGGTACGTACGTATATTATTCAACGAATATCGAATAAAATATTGCCAGATGGGTTTTCAAACTGTGACAAAGGATAAAACAGTGGTGACATGTGGTGAAAATATGAATGATAATTTTTTTATTAAAAAAAAAATTTACCGGACAGCAAAGTGCCCATAACATTTTTCACTCCAAATTTGCTAAGGAATAGCTGGTTAAAGTTTGTCGGGTACGTGCTGATACACCCTGTATAGTATACTTGCGGAAGGTTCCAGAGTGTAAGATACTTCTAGTGACGACTTGGTGTAAGACCGTCATTCAGAATTGAAAAGTTGCTTTAAATAGCTTAAGCCGTGGTTGGAGAACAGATCTGAGTAGGAAGGTAATCCCCTCACTTTCCTCTTCGCCATCTCCTTCCCCTCCCATGGGAATGCATAGTCTCACAAGCTTCAGACGGTTGGGAGTAGTTGGGACTTTATTAACTGAATTATAATACATATAAACTGATTATAGTTCTATATAGCAAATGAATTCACACATATTTTACCGTTTATCATATATTTTTAGGATAAATGAAAAAAATATTAAAAAATCGTAAACGAATATAATAACTTTCAAAAATGGTATATTTTGGCTTGTGATCACTCAAGAAGATTTGCAAACTAGGCATAATCTGCCGAAAATCTCTCGAGTGGTTCTAACTGTCCATTTGACAACCATGATGACCTCTGTGACGAATTAACAAGATAAGTTTGGTATTTGTAGCGTATTATTATTTTCAATTAACATGATAAATAAATAAAAAACACGTATTTCTTTTTATTTACAAAAAAGAATACATTTTCTAGCATTGGCGAGAGACCACTATTCAGTATACAGCATCGAAAGATGCTAGAATTATTGTTTAGTACACAAATCTTAGAGAGAGAAATCATTTTTTCCTCTAACTAACTAACCATCTCGCCGTTTTCGCAGGGGTAGACAGAGAGGGTGGAGCGCAACTCAATCTGTCTTGGTTTTAACCCCTTGCATCATTAATTTTCATAAATCGTCTTACGCATACTTTTATATTATTCTTGTTCCTGACATGAACCGCTTTTACCATTGTAATATTAATTTAATTATCTTAGAATAAAATATACATTACTAATCATACATTTTTTTTTTAATTCTCTTAAAGTTACCAATCCAAATCAAAAAGAAATGGGTAAGGGTGGTAACAACACGGAGAACATACACAGAACTTGAAAATTAAATTTGAAATATGAAGAATTGTTCAAATTCTCTGAAACAACCCGTCCTTAGTGTTTTAAAATATTGATGATTTATTAAGGCTCCGTAGTAAGCGTTCGAAGAGAAGAAGAAGATAGTTTGATAGGGAGATATGTAAATACGAATGTTAGAGAGAGCGCGCTAATATTAAACAAATATAATATTACTTGAACGAAAATTGTGAAAACATTTAATAAAAGACGACTCGTTTAAAATAGAACGAAACTCTCTCAAAATGCCTTAATTGCATTTAAAGATACACTGTGATTTTTTCATACCTATAAGAAATTAAATAACAGAAAAAATGTGTATTTAATAATTTTCGGAGCATATTTTGCATTTTTTTCTATCGAGGGAATTTCATAAAAATACTGTTTCGGCTATACAAATGTGGTGTTCTAGAGAAATATTTCAACAGTCGGTAGAAATTCAGAACGCCGGAGCTTAAGAATCCATTTAAATTATTCGGTTAAAAACGGGACTGCAGGTCCTTAATGAATGAATTAGTAGGTTAGTCTCCTGTTAAACTTTTCTTAATAGTGGATATATCATCAAGGCCTGCAATCCCATTTTTAACCGGATTACGAATAATTTAAAAAGATTATCAAAAATCATGAATATTAATTTTTCTCCGTATTAGTCCGTAAATGATTTCCATAATTACCTTATGTTATTTTTTTACTATCCAAATATGCCCTTACAAATCAGTGATGAAAACAAACATTGTTATTTTAAAACGAACTCTTTCTCGTTCAGGTTTGCAAAAATAAACCACTCTCTTGTATTGTCGTGACATTTTTGTTCGTGTATAACTGAACAATAAAAACACAAAACTGCTGAATATTAACCATTTGAAGCATCCAGTGCACAGTTTTTCTTTCTTATTCTATGCATGTTTCCTCCCCTCTTCCAACCGTATAAAAGATGGGCGCGCTCCTTATTATTTTTACTCCAAAAGCACCGTAATAAATTTCTCCTGTTCTTTTAGAAATACGCGCTCTACACTCCAAGAGTGCAATTACAGGATTCCGTGAAATAGGAAGAAAGATTCTTTGTCAAGTGACAAAGCAAATATTTTTAATTTATTTAGATTGAAATTTAAAACTCATTCCATTCATTGGTATTTAAATTTTTGTTTTCTATCACACCTTGACTGGAAACTGGTGAAACACTAAGAAAATATTGCAGATGATTGTTTTGAAACAGGTCAATCTCACGACGAAATCGTGACCCCGCTAAGTGACAATAAAGTGTATCACTTAGTGGGTTTTCCCAAAACAAATATATACTCGTAACATTTAAGTGTTTTACTTTCCGTACTGATTTTATACCTACTCTCAGAGAGGTTTGCGAGAGATTTAGACTTAAAAATTAAAAAAATAAAATTGGATACGTGTTTTTAGTAGGATGACATAAATAAATTCTTCTCCTTCCTTTCCTTCATGTTACCTACTTCTTTCCGCTTTGAAAAATTGGTAATAATATCAAATATATAGTTTTTAATATTACTTTTAATGGTAAATGTTAAATGTTAAAAACCATAGTGAATTTTATTATAATTTATCACTTTTATTGTATTTTCCAACCAATGAACTACGTTCCTATGTTTAGCGACGATAAATAAAAAATAAACATTTCATCCGACAAATAATTGAATTACTTCGTAGTTCTCCCCAAATACTTCTAGTTAATCGACAAATTATTCTAAGCAATAATTATTAGCCTGAAACACAAATATAAATTGAAGAACACTTTCAAGAAGAAATAAATGTCGCCAAAGGGAATTGAACCCGCTCCCTTCTGATTGTAGGTCAGGTGCACTAAGCCACTGTGCTACGTCGGATTATTATACAGTACATCGATCTTAAGGGTTCTAAATGATATTTATTAGTATATTTTAACCCAGATGTTGCTAGCAGTACCAACATCAAGCAATAAAAAGAATATCGAAAAACCATTGCAACCGCACAATGGCCGCTTGTATGCAAATGAGCTCTCGGTATTATGTTGGTCTGCAAGTGCAGCAGATCGAAGCGCTGAATTACGAATGCAAACACAGAGGAATTTCCACGCTGAATAAATTCTATTTCCGCAAACTGGGACTTGTTTTCTGCTGATTTGATGCTTTTTCGCCATTCGAACGAGTTTAAAAAAACGTTCCTTCTCGTAATTTTTATCCCAAGAACTGTAGATGGTAAAAATATTTTAAATATTGATGAGGCTATTTGCCCCAGAGAGAGGCTATTGAAACAAGCCCAAATTTAATTAGCACACCACTGTATGTTTATACCGACTCAAGTACGTGTAGGTAATTCGATGCTTAAGTTGGGGTTTTCAAAGGGTATTATTTGAGATTTTCACGGCCAAAAGTATTATCGTGGTTAATTTTTGGGTAATTATGCCGTGTTGTTCTTCTACCTTCTTTAGCTCACGCTTCGAACAGTGTTCATCTTCAGCCCAGATTGTGGAAAGTTTTTTTGTATTTTTTTTTTATTTTTTTTTTATTTTAGCTTATTAGGGAAATGAAGAAATTGAAATAATTACATGTTACATTGTTGCACGAATCAATAAATTTTCCAGATAAAATTCATGTTATGTACAGAAAAAGATTTTATTTTTATTTTTTTTATTTTAAGTTAAAAGAAATATACATATTTCACTTTCTTAACTTAAAAATACAAATGAAAAAATATTATTGTTTTCTACCTAACTTACATTAGTAAATTGACCTGAGGACAAATGGAAAATATCAACGTCTGTAAAAGATATTGTATTTTGTGCATGTCCTTCTGAAAAATGAATATTGTGTGTAATTATTAAGTGTAGAGTGTGGAATAGTTCGTTCGATCGTATGTTTCGTACTGGACAGTGGAAATGATTTTTTTTTCCGGAAAGTGGTCGTTGTCAACGCAACATTGTCAAAGGTTGTGGGTGAGAATTTTTGGTCCGATATTATATATCTCTTATGTCGTATCTTCTAGTGTCGATATTTTATGGAATGAAGTCTTTTAAATCAATTACAAATTTTCTATTTCTTTTTTACCTTGCCTACCGAGCCTACAACACATCTCGAACGCCCGAAAGCAGATTAGCATACAACAAATCGGCAAAGGAATGCAAGAGAATCATTAATAGGTCAAAATTCGAACACGACCTGCAGACCAGCAAAAAGCTGGCTGCCTGCCCGCATGGCAGCAGAGCATTCTGGTCGCTTGCGGGCTCAATAGGTCGAAATTTTTGCAAACCCAGTTTGCCACCTCTTACCAGACCTGACGGCTCACTAGCAAACACCGCCACCGAAAAGGCTAACTTATTAGGGAAAATGTTTGCGGAAAACTCGACCCTCGACGACGGGGGTGCTGTTCCGCCGTCGGTTCCTCACTGCGGCTTCTATATGAAAAAGCTGAGGATCCGGCATCGGGATGTACTCCACGTCATACGGGGGCTCGATGTTAACAAAGCTAGTGGACCTGATGGAATACCTGCCCTGGTATTGCAGAGGTGTGCTGCGGAAATAGTTCCGGTTTTGACAAAGCTCTTCAAAATGTCCCTGAAGTGTGGCACTGTGCCCTCTGGTTGGAAAAAAGCGGTAATTCACCCTATTCCCAAGAAAGGTGACCGCTCCAACCCGGCCAACTACCGCCCCATAGCGATCACATCAGTTCTGTCCAAAGTGATGGAACGTGTGATCAACGACAAACTGCTCACATACCTCGAGAAGAACAAAATTATCAACGACCGTCAATACGGATTCCGGCGGAACCGCTCGTGCGGTGATCTTCTCGCGTATGTGACGCATGTTTGGGGGCGGTGCCTGGAACGTCACGGTGAGACCCAAACGGTCGCACTAGACATATCCAAGGCCTTTGACCGGGTCTGGCACCGAGGACTTGTCAACAAATTGCATTCTTACGGACTTCCCGCATCCCTGTGTACGTGGATTGCTAACTTTTTAAGGGATAGGTCGATTCAGGCGGTTGCTGACGGTTTCACCTCTTCCTCGCACTCCATAAATGCTGGCGTCCCACAGGGATCGGTTCTGTCTCCGACTTTGTTTTTGTTGCACATCAATGACCTTTTGACATGTGCACCGATTCATTGTTACGCGGATGACAGTACAGTTCATGATAGCTTTTTGTTTGATAAGCCCCCAAAGGGCACACAAACTCCAACGGCTCGGAGGGCTTTGAAGCAGAGAATGGACGGTTATCTCGAGAGTATTTCCTCCTGGGGTAAAAATAATCTCGTCGAATTTAATGTTTCAAAGACCCAATCCTGTCTGATTACGTCTAAAAGGGATCCAAATGATAATCTAGTCTCCTTCAACGGAAGCAATCTTCCGAACAGGCCTTCCATTGATATGCTTGGTGTAACTATAAGTGACCAGCTCAGGTACGGGGGCTCCATCGAAGCCAGAGTAAAGTTGGCCTCTCAGAAGCTGGGCGTACTGTACAGGGCCCGCAGATACTTTAATAGTACACAACTGCTCACCTTGTACAAATCGCAAGTGCGCCCTACGGTCGAATTTGGCAGCCATCTCTGGTCTGGAGCCCCTAAATACCTGAAAAAAACCCTTGACTCTGTGCAGAAACGGGCGGTCCGTTTGATAGATTCCCCAATCTTAACAAACGGACTGCAATCTTTAGAGCACAGGCGTCAGGTAGGTATGCTGTCCTTGTTCTATCGGTATTACAATGGAAGATGCTCTGAGGAACTAGCGTCATTGATCCCTTCGGCACCGGTGCGTAGTCGGGATACACGCCAAACGCGCGCCCAACATTTGTACACAGTTGACACTTGTCACATGAGAACGGGTCGCTTCTACGATTCGTTCTTAAGTTCAACAGCTCGGCTGTGGAACGAACTGCCGGCCTCTGTGTTTCCTCCCTCCTACAACATGGGACTCTTCAAGACCCATGTTCACTCCTTCCTCTCCACAAAAAGACCCTCCACACAGCATCCCCAAAGATGACATAGGCCCTGAGGGAAATTATTTTCTTCAGGGCCTCCTGTGTGGAGTAAATATAAAAAAAAAAATATAAAAAAAAAACCTTGACGGAGAAACCATGTGTTTTCCAAAATGTCGTTCATTTTTGATTAGTGGTGTTTGCAAAATTAATTATTTATTTAAAGTCTTTAAAATTTCGGGTGGTCGGATGGATTTAAAGTCTGACCGTCTTCTAATTATAATTTTAAACGCCCGTTCAACAACGTTGGTGAGGTAAAGCCGGCCTTTAGAAATTTTAAACAAACAAACATGGTAATAAGTAATCTTTTTCCTTTTTCTCTGTTCTGACTTTACGCGTCACGTACTATTTACACAACGTATTTTAGTAAGGCCTTTTTTCAGAACTTTTTTATTTATGTAGAAGTGATTCTGCAAGTATTTCAATAGAATCATTTGTGAAATTACTGTAGTTTTCGGCAATTAGTTTTGGTGTAACCACCAAGTACCGTATAACAAAGAACTCTCTGTTAATATGAATGGGGTTTTTGTGGATTTCAATGACCTCCGTAATTAGGCTTGCTCGATCCGTTTTGGTTGTTCTCAGGATTTAAGTAACAAATCCAAACTCAGTTTCAATTAATTGCTTGGCAATTGCCGATTTGTCCTGGTGGTCGAGTTTTCACGCCCGAAAGTGTTCGTTGGCTAAAGAAGGAGAAGCACAACACGTCATAATAACCCAAAAATAAATAACTCGAATCATATCTGATGGATTTAAATTTCCCGCCCTTTTGTAGTAACTCTAACTTGACCTTGTTGTAGGTAGAATATATGTACTCCTTTTCTCTTCTGTGACATTGCAAAGCGAGTGTATAACAAATGTACTTCTTATCAGTTAATAAAAGCAAATCATACAAAATAAGAGTTTATTTCTGTTTAAATCATTAATATGAAATTACGTAACTGTTTGCTAGTGGATTTACAAATGGGTGAGAATCGTTGTGTATGCACAGATTCATAAACGTTACGAAAATAAAAGCAAGTCAGATATCAGGTTCGCTGGTTGCAAGTTAAAAGTGTTCTGACGTCTAATATCCCGATGCAACTTCTTAAATCCGACATCATCTTCTCCCGGGTATCATAGCGTACGAAGTTTTCTTCCTTTAGGATTAAAGTTGGAAAGACGCTCCGACAGGAACGAAGGAGAAACAGTAAGAACGTATTATGGGCGCCCCATAAGAGCAAAATTACACTTCAGAAGCTATCAATGTTCTATTCTTTTAAAAAATGTATTACAAGACGGTTCAGTTTTGTCGATTTGTGGTTTTTCATACACAATGGATGTTGTTACGACTACCACTTTGCATTTGACACCAATTTAAAATAGATTTGATTAGAATTGAACACAATAGCTCCACTATAGAGAGCTGATGACAGAACTTGAATAATTCTGCATACATCAAATGCAATTTGGAATACAAATTGGATCACGTTCAAAATCGCTGTATGTTGATAATATTATTTTGTCGTATATTTGGTTAATACATGAAATATTTCACTAAGCAAAGATATTCTGCAATAATTTCGGGAAATTTAACCAAATTTATACAGATTGCTCATATTTAATCATTTTTAAGCAGATTAATAAAACTGATTTTTGGGGTTAATCCTTTCAGCACACACTTTTATTTCTACATATAGGCCATATTTTATTGAAAATTTTTGGTACGTATTTTTTTATTTTGTTTACTAATTTAGATTATTTTAAGACTCAAGGGGCTATTTTTTTATTAGAATGGAAAAACCTCTCACAAAGTATTTAAAATATTAATTTTTAGAGTAACATGCATAAGTATAAAGAAAACATGAAATGATAAAGGATCCCAGTCCAAGAAAAACAGCAAAAACAAGATCTTTCGGTGGACTAACAGAAAAAAATACATGCCACGGGGAATATCCTTCACAAGCGATACGCAAAATGCATACCTATTTTATTCACAAAACCAAGAGATATTATTATTTTTCAGAAAGAACTCTGGTATTGAACGGGTTAAATCGATGGAAAGTTTTGGGTACGAAAACACATTAATACTACGTAGGCTTCTTCTGTCGTTTTTCATCAAAAGAGATTAATTGATCGAAAGTAACACCAATGCAGTCAATTTTTTTTTAATTTTTCATGTATTTTGGTAGTGAATATTTTTTTCTGGATGAAGCCAATAACTGCGACCAGTCGACACTTTTTCATCCAACATTGCTCAGAAAATAATGCCGAAAGCTTTGTGACTCGCAACGCAAACGAGTAAAAGAGTTGTAAATCTCAGAACTTCATTGAGTTTTTTTAAAACTTTATTTATCTGTTAGCTTTGGTACCAACCAAGCACCATGGCCTCCGTGGTCGAGGGGTAAAGGAAATGACGGATTACGATATAAGTTTAAAGCCTTTTATATAACTCCATATTGTTCGCCATACAATCCTATATAGACCTGTGACACCTTACCATGATGCGCTGTAAGTATGGGCGTGGCGACGATATGCACGGCAGGAGAAGGGATCGAAAAATTTACGGAGCGCCGTAACTACGCTGCTGTCATCTGTCAAAGTGACAGATCCCATTATTTATTTTTTTCCTTTATTCGTAAAATATATATGTATACAGTTTTTATATGCTTTTCGACTACCACACTAGACACATGTCCGTATTATGGTAGTCGAAGACATATGAAGACATGATGTTCTGCGTCAGTCCTCCAATTGATCTGACCCCTCTCCTGGGGGAGATTATAGCGTAATGTGTCAGCCGTACATAAAATACGTACATGCCACGCCCAATTTATGCGCTCATAAATAGCGTAATGTGTCTAATTTATTCATTGAAAATAATATATAGTATACCCCTCTCCACAACCTTTAACATCAAAAAAAAATTTTTTTTTGTGTATTATAAATTGATTCAATCCTATTACAATACACATGAAATATACAAAGCTTTTAATGAAACTTTTTACAACAACCGATATTTTCTTTCCTAAAACGACTTTTGAAATCTTCAAGGCCAATATTGAAAATGTCAAGAGACCTAGAGGTATCATTTAGCAGCACCTTATTTCTTGTCATGCTATGCTGGGCCATAACATCCGTTCTTCCGTGTGGAATACAGAGCAAGTCGTGGCGTCTACCCTGACGGTAGTTGTTCGGTATAAACAAATTATAGCATTCCAAGAGGTATGGGCTATCAATGTAATAGTTCATGATTTTAAAAGCTGTTACATGAAGGGTCCCATTTCTCCTAGATTGGAGACTTTCGTGGTGCGTTTCGGAGAGCAAATCTATGTGATGCATAAATCGTGGGTATACACCATGCGTTCTCATATAAAGATATCTTAGAATTTTTTGAAGTGAAAGTTCTTTACGCGCGTTATGCTATTTCGAGGACCGGAGTAAAACCAACTCATGACCGTCATCAAAAACCGTGATCATTTCGCTATAGGAGCCTAGCCAATATTATATACCTACTTTCGGTCGCTCTCCAAACTCAGCTTCGCGGTCTAGAGGCAAAGCGCCCGATTGTCGTCGTGAAGAACCGAGGTTCGATCCCCGCTTTAACTATTTTTTTTTTCTTTTTGTGATTTTTTTAATAATAATTTTTTTTAAATTGATAAAATGCTCTCGTGCTGCGACTTTTAGATATTTTGACTATATGATATTTTGGTCGAATACGTAATAACCGCGGTCTAGAGGCAGAGAGTTCGACACTCGTTATGCAGGACCCGGGTTCGAATTCCATATTTTTATAACTTTTAATTTTTTTTATGTCATGCTACTTATAAATATGTCAATTGACAGAAAAAAGAGAGAATGAAATGAAAAAAGAGAGAGAAGAATACTAAAAGTTTCACTTCCGTCGTGCGTAGGCTTGCCACACACTGTATTTTTTTAATAAAATATATCCTAATTGGGGATGCCATAGTCTCACTGGTCCCAAACGGTTGAGAGCAGTAATAAACGAGATAATAATACCGATTAGTATTTTGAATGCTAGATGTTGTGTGATTCCAGTGACGAAAGAATCGCCTGTAAACGTTTCCGGAAAAGCTCGTTAAGTGAGAATGTGAGAGGGGTAACAGTGTGCTCCGCTCCTGATTTTCCTTTCCGACCGCACAGCTTTCTACTTCAAAAGCTTTCCAATTCTGAATGTTGATTACAATGTAATTTGTGACTCGTGAAATTTGATCTTTATAAAGCAGGAATGGGTGGATTACGCGTTTCCTGCGTTAGTTAAGATTATACGCATTAGTCTCTGTCTCACGGGAATGGATTTGAGGAGAGAAAGGAAAATTCTGATTTAAATACACCTCAAACGAAGGTTCATCTACGAGCCTCATTTGAAATTTTTCATTAATTAAAGCAAATACGGATTAGCACTAAACAATCACGACTAAATTAAATTTTAGCTCAAGTTTTTTTATTGAACTGGTTATAATCTACTGGGGGCATTTTTAGACTTGTATAATATATTTTTCATTCAAACCGTACAAAAATTTACAATCGTATTTAATTCTTTTCTGAGACATAAATGAATAATTTTTGAATCGCTTTAAATAAACGCGATTTATGTCATGTTCTTTGATAGAAGAATATTGTAATCTTATTTATACTGATATGTCTAGTATTCATGCGAAGAGATGGTGATTTTTAATATGTATTTTAGGTGATTCCTGTCTTAGTTGTATAATTAAAACTTATTTCTAAAAATAAAATAATATCAGGTTATTAGGAATACATTGAATGATCAATACCTTAAGATTAAATTCACAAACCTAAAAAGCTTGTAACAAACAGGTTGAAACCATCCTGACCGAAATTAAGTAAAAAAAACTTTTTTAAAGCATTATTGTTAGTCGCAATATTATATGCAAAATCGTATTGTATTGTGTAACCTTGGTTTTTTGATCGATATTATAAAAATGAGAAACACTGCGTGGTCATCACTGCACTCGATTCCGATAGACTCGAATTAAACGCACTGAAGGGACATGTTTACTGTACCGGTTTTATTAACAGACTGTTGATTTATAAATTGTTGCAAATTTCACTGGTATTAGGAAATAAGTTAGGTGGGGGAATGCAGGAACATATGTCAGAGGGAGATGCATATAGTTGCATCAGCAAATTTAATAGAAATTTTGCCACAAAATAATAAATATTACTTTCAGAAAGAGAAGAGTATGTAATTACATAAATCCACTTCGCTCTTACACTGAAAGTGCCCAGGCTTATTATAATACGCTCAATTAGAATTCACCGCATTGTGTTGCGAGATTAAACACTATGGGAAAACTTTTGTTACTTTGGGTATACGAACTTAAATATGATTTAATTATATAACAATTAAATTAGTTTTAGTTTGACAAAGTAATAGTCCATTAACTAGGGAAGATTCATTTTCATAGACACAAATTACGTTTGGCAAAGAGTGTATAGGAGAACCTATGCATGCAAAAAGCCATTTAATGATTTCGATGTTGTTCTGTGTAATTTTTGGTCACTTCTATTCTACTAGAATTAAGTTAATTGAATAATTTCCGTGCACTGACAATGGTTCTAAACGTATTTAAGTTTACAATATTGTAATTAAGGCAACGATAAAATGTAAACAGATCTAGTCATTCGTTTAACGATGTCTGTAAACCGTTTTATAAGTGTTGTACTGGAGGTGAGGAACCCGCACAGAAATTCGATAACTACTTATGCAGTAAGGTTAACAATAATCGTCTTCCAGCTGGGTGTGCCCGAAAACATCAGCCATAGTCGTCGCCATGACTTGTTCAAGATACCACACGGCAGAACATAGGTTCCAGGACAATATGGCATGACACGAGGAATGGTGCTCTTAATAATTTGAATGAAATTTCTGAGGCATCGGATGTATTTAATTCATCTGAAGCCTTAAGAATTTTTCGTATAATTATCTTCACAGATGATATGAGAGTCAGAATGAGAAGATTTTATTGTAAAGGGATTAATAGTCATTGAAAATATATATTAATTTACAATTTATCTGCAACATCTTGCGCAGTATATTTGTTTTCATCATATATTGTTATTTCCAGCATTCATCATTCATTGGAGCTAGGAAAAGTTCATTTAACTGGAAACAGAAGAAAAGTTTATCTTTTAATTTAAATCTCAAAAGAAGCCAGTTACCAAGAACCAAAAAGCCAAGAGGCCAAGGTTCGGATAGCTAGAATAATTTTTATCGTTGAAGACAATATTAGTGATTTCAAACAAAAGTTTGAATCTGAAAAAGATACGGTTACATATAAAAATTGAAAACAGGACCCAGGGAACCCAGGATTCCGGGGCGCCCCCAAGAGCAGCCAGCGCCCCGGCAAGGCTAAAGTCCTGGGTTCGTTATCCAGATGCAAATCTTGGCCTCTTGGGTTCATGGAACCTGGCTTCTTTGCATTTTCCACGAATTGTATTTTTAAAATAAGAAATCATAATATTTGAAAAGTTTTACATTGAGTGGCTTATTGTATGAACACCATAAACAGCCATTGTTATGCCAAGTTCAGTAGCAGGCTTAACTGCAGGTAGCGGAGGTAGGTACCTGCTGGAGGCAGTGGGCAGGGGGGGGGGCTGTAGATGTAATAGGCTACAGTAGTTCTACGTTTGTCCAATTACCGTGTGATGTTAAACCCGGAAATCAGAAGTGTAAAACGCTTTACGTATCTTCCTAGAAGTAGGCTGTTAATAGCTTTGATGGATGAAGAATCAACACTGTATTAAGTTCTTGTAAGTATATTGCAGTTACATCAGATAAAGAAAATATCTGGAATAATAAGTCGCTAAAGCTTATTTTATCACATTAAAACTGTTAAAAGAAAAAACATTTTCTTGGAAGCAAGCTCATTATAAGATAAAAGCAATTTTTAAGAATTGCGGTTTTTTTTAACTAATTTCTATCGTCACCCATTAGGTGGGTATGTAATGAAGGGTTCCATGATAACTCAACACTGTGACAATTCAATACACTTTTAAAAAGTGATATAAAGTCATTAGAAACGATAAATAAAAAATTAACCTAACCTAACCTACTTAACCCAGTTAATAAAGTTTTTATTTCATCACTTTCCATGACTTTATATAACTTTTTAAAGATGTGATGAATTATCATTGTGATGATTTATCCGGTCACCGTAATGAAGTCATTGCATTAATTGGTGTTATTGCATCGGGTTTTTTCAATACACAAACAAAAGCAAAATAAGAAATTTATTTTCACTAGTATTTAATTTAGAAGTATAATACACCCCAAGTAGTCCCCTACGTTTGGTGACTTAGCAAGGATGCCAGTGTTCATGGGGTGTGTTTTGTCCAGGTCTTGGCACAAAGGTATTTCATTTGTTTATCAACGCCCTTTTTAGGGGCTTTTATATTTAAAAAGATTGTTTAATCCTTTATTACAAGCACTTGCTTAGCTGCCAAAGCAATTTTACAGCAGGTAAATATTTACTATACATAACTAAACTGTATCAATAACAATCTTTTGTGTTTGTTAAGTGATAAATGAAGATGTCCACTGACCCAGTATTATTATTTTCCCTCCGTAAGTATTCTGAGCAATGAGGAAAACAAATGGTAGTTAGTCACATAATTTCAGAACTTAAATAAATCCAACTTCTAGTATTGCGTAGTGGAATCCGAAATCTTATCAATCCAAGAAATTCTGTGCTATCAAATGCATCATTAAGAATTTTATATAGAAATAAATCTGTGAACAATCTTCTGTATGCTTTGCAATTTAAGTATATTCGTTTAGTTTAAAAGAGTGTTGAAGTTCAACAAAATTGCAATTGGAATACACATTTTAAAACTTAAACGTAAAAATTGATTCAGGATGCATTAAGGGTGGATTTATTCAAGTCAGTCACTCCTGGACACACTGACCCCCAGATTCAAACTCACCCCTCATACATTTTTCCTTTCCTGAATATTCTCTCCTTCCTCTGCTTAAATATTTTCCTCACAGCATATCCAAAGATGACATAGGCACATTGTCAAACTGATTTTCTCGGGGATGGAGATAATGTTTAAAAAAATCAAAACTTGCGATAAATTGGAGTAAATCGTTACCCGCTGGAGGTTTAGAACTCCACTATGCAAATAGAGTCAAGCGAGCGTCCAACCCACCGAGTTACCGATAGTTATTGAAATACGAATACGATTTTTAATTGGATTTGATTTGATTGGATAAACGTATTTTCATTGCTTTATTACCAGTTGTGTCATTAAAACGGTTTTGCATGTGCACTTTTTTTTACCTCTCTGTGGTTTTATTGAAAATCGGCAGTTGCGCATTTTATTTATTTCAACAAATGAATTTATATTTTTTAATTCACATGTTGTTTGTACCGGCTGTATCAAACAAATACGTACATACACACATTAGTACTGTTATCTAGAGGAGTGGAGTTTTCCGTGAACATTTTCCTAATAACCCAGCTTTCTCGTGGGCCAAGTTAGCCAGCCGGCCATCGGGCTTCGTCAAGGGTGGAAAAGTGGTTTTGTAGAAATTTCTCCCAATTGAACTAGTAAAGGACCAAAAAAAACGGCTACCAGTAAGGCAGTCTGCCACCCTTTTGGCATTTTTTAACGTGGTCACTCTTAGCTCTGTTAAGAGTTCTCTTGCAATCCTTTGCCCGTTTTCGGTATTCCGAAAGTTAATCTAAGGAGCCAATTTTCCGGAGTGCATTATAAACCTTCAGCATAGCGATGATCAAACCACGTCTTTGTGCCCGCTCCAGATGATTTGTCGGAGAAGGGAATGTAGCAATTCATCGCAGATGTGATTACCTCTCCCACCTATCTTGCACAGATTGATGGGTCCTCTGATCAAAAGCAGACCGCTCTCCAAGAAAGGTGCTGAAGAATGACCGCATGCCGTCCCGTTTTCCTGCTCTGTAGTACTATACCTTCCTCTTTACAGGATTGTCAGGTTGACGGTTCGTGGAGAATGGGAGAGATGTCGTATTCAGGCAGTAGTCGGAGGATTCTAAAGACGCTGTATCCGAGTGTCTCACTGGTGAGAAACATGTCGAACAAGTTGGCTCGATGTGATGGGACGTCAGGTATTCTGTTCGAAGATTCTACCAATTGGCTTAGTCCACGGATAAGAGCAAAGGATTCTGCCAATCTACCGGCCGCGGTTATTGGGCCTGAGAACTTTAGCCATTTTTCTTTGTGAACATTGGAGAAACCCAGAATCACAAACTCGGCCGATGGGTAGTTTCGTGTTTGGCTCTCTCGATGTTTGCAAGAAGAGCGCCACTGATGTCAGCACGGCTGTAAAGGCAGACACCTCCCTTTGGCTTCTGAGTCTCCGTAAAGAAGAAGAAATGGGTATTTTGGGATAAAAAGTTGTGGTGTATGGGAATTAAGTTGGTGTGCAGACCGCAAATATTGGCGAAATTCACTTTCCTCCGAGTTCAGCACCCAGGACACCTGATATTTGCTGTCAGATTGATGTTATTTTATCGTGAGTTCATATATTTTTAGTATTTTTTTGTTTGGGAGATTTAAGGAGAGGTTTGGAAGGATCGGTTTAAAAAGGTCAGGTAGAGAGCTGGAGAGTTAAGCAATTAGAGACACCAAATGTTCTTTCTACTACGCTTCAAGGCAATGGGGTAAGAGAGTCCAGCTGTGGAGGTCGTTCAGTGCGCCCCAGACGTTGGATGCTGGGTCCTCACCCGGTCACAAACGGGCTTAGCATCAGCCGCAGGGTTTTTTTGCTGGCTGATGGGGCAGTCTACCATTGGTCGCGAGCCTAAGAGTTGGGCCCCTGTACTATCCAGCGGCCCGGACAGCGATAAACGGCTTAAAAGATCTCCCTCAACCGACCTCTCCCGGCCCGGCCCGCCCTGCAATACGTAGGCCGACCCATTTATAAATGTGTTCCAAATACATCACCTTTATGAGCCGAGGAGCCCCTGCTAAGGCAGCAGACGTAGCGAACCACTTCAGGCGACCTGTGGCAGCCTAGTTGGTAACCCACAGTATGGTTCCCGGAGCGACGGTACCCGTGAACCGTCTCCAAATATAAGATACACTGTGTCAATTATCACAACATTTATCTGCATATTTAAAAGAATCCACAATATATTTCTATTTTAAATGTTGTTCTTTTTAAAATTTATATTTTTGATACTGACGATTGAGTTTGATATTTGTTGTGGAATTTCAGTAACGCGTTGAAAATGGGTAAATGGGTAAAAATCATAGTTTTTTGTGTGTAATTAATCTTATCATATACAATAAAATATTAACAGTTTTAAAAAATCACACACAATAACAAATTATTTGAGGCTTCATGTTTCACCCGTAATACTTCTCTGTATTGACCATTAATTATTTAATAATTATTTCAATGACTAAGCAACCAATCGATTCTCCTACCCTTTGGAAGCCCAGACGATAAATTAGGGTGTATTGACACCGCCGAGGCGAATGATCCCCCCTTTGCTGCCCTTAAAGCGGTATAGCCGGTATAGCCTCCCCAGGTGTCGCGTGTCGGGGGCGGCAGGTTTATCCGACCTACCCTTAAGTCGCTGCAATGACACCGAGCGCATCAATATTTATTAGATTACGCGGGGAAGTGTTGTTCTTTACACTTTAAGCTTTCTTAAACTGCAATGTACCTACAGTGTGGATAATAGTTACTACCCGGCTTCGCTCGTGGTTCAATGCTCTCATAGTGAATTCATATTTTTAAAATGTTAATTCAGCACGGAAGGACGCCAGGGAAACTTCATATTTCAGAGTCTGTGTCATAATTTTGAATACTTTGTGCAGGGTTTTTTTTTTAAGGAAAACAATAGTGAATCTGTATACTGAAATAATTGTCCACGTTTTGATAGGACGGAAACACGCAGAAGCCTCAAGTCCAGCCGTCGAGCACAAGAACAACTCGTATAAATGACACTTTCAAAGTGGAAAATATACGAATGAATATTCGGCACGCGTTTGACATGTCTCTCAGCTGAGCGTCGATGCTAAAAGGATCAATGACGTCATTTCTTCGGAGCAATTTCTTTGAATTATCGGTATATCAAACTCAGAAATCCCTCCGGACGCTCTAAAGAAGATAATACATAATTTAAGGCAGGGGAATCTAGAATGTACTATCAAACTGACTCCCCGTTTCAATATATTATATTTAGGAGTATTTCCCAGGTATTTGGGGGCACTAGACCAGATATGGCTGCCAAACACAACAGTGAGGGCGAGTTATATCAAACAATTTGAAAACTTCAAATTTCGAAGTGTTAATTTGATTAGTTCATTCTCCAGGAACCTGCATCCAACACACGGCGTCAGTAAATCTTATTCAGTATTAGTATTAACATAACGTACGTCATAATAGTACGCGTTAATTTAATTATTTTTTTAAAGACACTTTTCGCAAGAAATGCTTTAAAATATTAAGACGAATTATTTGTTTGCGCACGTGCGTACACAATATGAATAAAAATAAATATTTTTGTCCGTATAAAAACTCCATTCTTCCAAGAAAGGGATACAAATACAATAACGGATATCACCGATACTATATTGTATTCGTATGCCTTTATTGATAGAATTGAATTTTTATACGAATAAAACTATTTATTCAAATTCATATTGCGTATGTACGGGCGCAAACAAATAATTCGTCAATCTATTCAAGTACAACTTCTTAAAAGTATAGTTTCATAAAATAATTAAATTATGAACGCGTAAACTCTAGTAACGCATAGACTATACGTATGTTATGTTTACTTTTAAGATTCTGGGTTTGGCGATTTCTGTGTTGTAATAAATGAGCAAATTTTAAAAAAAGTCCCTGTATCGTACATAAAACACACTATCGCCGAAAGGTTTAACTTATTGAGTTTTTTTCATTTATAACAGTTAAACCAGAGAATGATATTAATGAAAACACATATCGAGTAAGATAAAATTAACACTTGTTTTAATTTAAGAAGAAGATAATAATAATAAATCTAAACAAAACATGAAACAGAATAAGACACAGAAAAATAAAAAGGTAATGGTCTCAACTGAGAATCGAACCCAGGATCTATGTCTTACCGAGATAACACCTCTAACCAATCGGCCATTGAGACCTAATTATTTTATATCTCATTTTTCAAATTCAGTTTACAATTTCATCCCCAACTAATTTTTCCCATATTTTTAGCTGCTATTTTTTTTAATGATTATGAAGTTCTAAAAAAATTGTTGGTAACTTAGATAGTGTCTCGGATAAACATATTTAATATTATTCATTTATATTTGTGGTAAGTTTATCGTATTCTCTAATTACCATGTAATGAAATCCTGGAAATATATATTTTTTGCATTACTATTGTGAAATGTGTCACTATTACTGTAGGTGGTAGGTAGCTAAGATGTTATTTTGTCTGGTGATCTGTCTAAGGAACAAGTCTAAATGTCGTTTAGAGTAATAAAATCAATTATAACAGCGAACAGTGTTTTCAAGACTAAACTAAACAGGTAGTAGGAAGTCACCTATATTTTTTGTTTCTATTTTATATTTTGTGTTCTTATCCCCTAAAACTATCTAGAAAAATAACGTATTTATACATTAAAAATCCACAGTAAAAAAGAAAAATGTTTTACTAAAACCGTATTATTTTTATTTACTTTTATGACACTTTTTTGCAGGAAAACTCGTAGCTTTGATATACCTACCTACAGTCCAAGTATTCTCTTTCCCTGTTTTGCGTGAATGTTAATTTGTTTGCACTCGTACATACAACATAACTGACTAAGCAAAAATTATAAAAACGCAAACGAAGGGTGAAAACAGAGTGCCTTTTCTCCCTATTATAAAACAGCCATCACGAGTTGATGCATTTTTAAGTTTGATAAAAATAGAGTAAGCATCTCCGTGGTTACAAGGTTTTTTTTTTAAAGTTTTTTATTCAGTGAATTTTATGAATTACAATTTTTGTGTACTTAATAACTCCCACACTAGGCTTATGCCCGTGTTATGGTAGTCATAATGCTATAAATTACAATAAAACCATATGTTGTAGTAAGAAAAAATAAAACATAATATAGAAGAAAAAAAATATACATAATATTAACGTGCATGGCTTACTGAGTTGAAAGGTCGGCGAAGACTCCATATTATTTGGCTGAGTCGCACCGCATACTGTGTTGGTGAATTCCGTAATTGGATTAGTGTAGCTAACGTTACATTAGCATAATGGGCTTACCCCGTCAAATCCTGGCAATCGTGGCTTATTTCCGAATAACTCAAGTGTTCGTGGTCGGTTCGCGCAGACCTATTGTAATTTTAAAGTCCGATGCATAAAAATAAGTTTTTAAAAGGTATAAATAAATCTCAACTCATATTTTTCCCCTTGTTGTCATCGCTTCGAAGAACCACCTCCAGTCTTCCCTATTATTATATTATATTAGTCCTGGAGCCAGTTAGATTATGGCATCTTTAATTAAGGAATGTTGTGAAGTTGAAGGTAGTGGGGAGAGGAAGGCGATTAGAAAAGTTGGAGAAGTACTTGGCTTTTAGATCTGGTCACCAAATATGACCAAAGCCATTTTGTAGTCTTTCACCAGGGCGTTAATGACAGTATCTATCTTCTGGAACGTGCTGCAAGTATACAATAATATTATACGAGTATATTTAAAAAAATTGATTGAAATATCAATTAAAATTTATTTGCGCACGCTAGGGTTTGATCCCGCGACCTTCGAATTCGAATTCACGGATCGTAACAACTTATTAATTATCTTGGTGTACAAATGGAAAGACAGAATTCTTTAGTGGAACGCTTACATCAAGAAAAATCACATATTTTTTAAAATAATATTTTATGTTAAAATGATATTAACACATAGATGCCCTACGCCACGTTCATGACGATTATTACGATTATAAGAATATGGTATACCAGGATGGGGATCTGTGGCCGCAAATCACGTAAAAAAATTATCTAAAACCCAAAAGGGTATTGCAGAAACCATCCTAAAAGTTTCCGTAGGGACGATAACAAAAGATATCTTCAAGAAAGCTTTAATAAAACATTTCTGAAATTTACGAAACATTGTAAGAAGCACACTTTAACAATACATAATTTAATTACCAGAATTAGATCATGAATATTCCTAAATTTAAAACAGCTTTGAACAACGGAACAACAATTACCTTCCACTAAACACCTTTCACTAAATAATTCACTTCCACCAAAAATAAAGATAACTGGTAATGCAAATGATTGTTTAAAATAAAATAACCTAAAGAAATCAGAGTACAAGACTTCTTTAACATTTTGAAGAAGAAAAAACGTCATTAAAACAATCAGTATTTAATTAAAACCTAGTCCACTTTATAATTTAATTGTTTTTAACCTTACTAATTAAAAAAATAAAACATTTTAACGTTAAAAAAATGTTTAAACCAATAAATTACTAAGAACAAAAACATTCTCGACTATTTCTGAATTGCAAATATTTCATTGTCATCCAGCTGTTAATTTTTACTATCAAAATGTTCAAAAGAATTTGGTTTTCTTAATTATAAACATTACCCAAGGAACGTTTAATATCTCTATTTTTGTAAATCGTACAATCAATGCTGGTATCAATGCTGGTAGAAAATTATTGTCTTTAAGTTGCTACGCTAAAAACTGAGTTGCGGTAATAAAAGTCAATATTACACGAAGCTTGGTGATTTCACCGAAACTAATAAATCATAAACCTTTCAACATTTTTGACACAATTTATAAAAGAGAACCCACTTTAGCAAAATCAATTCAACAGTTTTACCTCAAGCAACTTTTAGCACCTTCTAAGTGCGCATTTTCTCAGTTATTTTAATAAAAAATAATTCAGCCAGTTTCATCCAACTACTAGATGCTGGTATTTTCAAGATACCTACACTTTGCTCTGTTCCAAGCGTTGCTCTGGCATGAATTGACTTCATTCTGGGCATTCGAATGACTTATTTTTCTGGTTGATCCTGCAGTTCTTAGAACGGTCTACAATGAACGTCGGCGTGTCTAGCCGGCTGTTTATTTTTGTTAGGAAGTAAGAGCTTCATAGATGCACGCACAGAGGGCAGTGTTTAGAGCTTGCGTGGAAGTCCGCAAGAGGGAGCCTGTGGCCAGTAGTCGCCAAGGCCAGTGGGAAGGCTCCCAGATAAACTTACTGTTTCAGATTCCAATTAGCCAGCTTCTTGTTAGGTCGACTATCGAGGCACCATTATAATACGCGGAGTAATAATAAATCCCTTATTAATCTAAAAGAACCAATTATTTATAAACTCCTTCCAAGACGAGTTGGAGACCTGTTTGTACGAACACAACAATTGTATTCATTGATTAACATCTGGACACTAGACTGCCTTATCTCTCATAACAATTCGTACAATTTAAACATGATCTTCGCGGCAAGACTGAAATACATATTACAATTTTATTTAGAATGTAGTGTTAACATTACATATTTGATGTGTATATTGAAGTGAAACTTCTTTACGCGCGTCATGCAATTTCGAGGACCGGAGTAAAACCGACTCATGACCGAAACGAAAATGCGGGTACCCCCACCACCGATTAAAGTTCATTTGATCTAGTCAAAGTTTTGAAGTAACATATAAATGCTTCTTAGCTCATCCCGACAACTGGCGTTGGTGGTGTAATGGTCAGCATAGTTGCCTTCCAAGCAGTTGATCCGAGTTCGATTCTCGGCCATCGCACATTATTTTTTTGTTTTTAACGCCTTTTTCATTCAATATCTTATTTTTTAGTAGGTCAGAACATTTTTTAAAAGAAAATAATATTGCAAAATAATAAAAACACTTATCTCACTGTGATAAAACATTACTCCGCTAGAGCGCGCTTTGCGTTATTGTGTTGGATTAAAATTATTATCTAATCCGTATATTATGATAATTGTATTACATTTATTTAATTAATTTATTTATTTTGATAATATGTAATAATTTACAGAAAAAAAAATTAAAACTATCTCCCTCTGATAAAATATCCGTTCGCTAGAGCGCACTACGCGATCTTGTGTGGGATTCTATTTCTGTACATTGTACATTATTTTTAAAAATATATTATATTTTGGGTGTGATGTAGGTAACATTATAAAACATAACAAGCTCTCATATTTTCAGAACCTACATAATATAATCAATTTATGCGGCTTTGCTTACAGTTGGTGCTCAGCGTGGTTGGCTTTCAATCAGTTAAGCGAGGTTCGATTCTCGGCTGTGGCATTTTTGAAGTGAAACCTTGTTGAGGTGGGGGAGCCGCTCACGAACGTTCTCTCTCTTCTCTTCTTTCCTCTCTCTCAGACACCAGCGAACTGCGCCACGCCAAGCATCAGCTGAAACTAGAAGTTTCACTTCTGTCTTGCGTAGGCTTGACACACCCACTTTTTTTATTTTTATATTATTATGGTATTCCTGCAATTATGTTGACCCAAAACACTGTTTAATTATATTAATATGCTCAAATTGTCAAACAGAAGAATTTTCACTGACTTGGTAAATTCTAAATGATTTAGTTAATAGTCCGGTATTGCTAGAATTGATAAGCTTCCGGATTTCACAACGTAATACTAAAAGTCAGGATTTATTTCAGTGAAGAAATTTTGGGACTAACTACCATGTGTATTCCTCTTTGCGCAGAATTCTAATGGAGGGAAACAAATATACCAAGTCAGTGGACATCTTCAATTTATCTTTAAACAAATATAAAACGTTGTTAATGAAGCAATTCAGTTATGTACAATAAATAATGTATATTTAAAAAGCCTCAAAAGGGGGCATTAATTGATAAATAATAGCAAATCTTACAAATTTTTGTTCTTAGAAATTATTTCATTGATTTTATAAATCAGTGTGGGGTATTATTTATTTTCATATTGGTAAAAGATACAAAACAATATTTTTTCAACCTGAATCCAGACGTACTTATTCAAATTATATTGTTTGTGGAATCGGAAGATTTCTATGTGAGTACAAATATTATTTATTAAATCTGAAATCAGTCATTTCAGGATATTAATGTATTTGTCAAAACGAAAAGCCGTCGGAAAAACAAACAGAACATTCCTTGAATAATAATATCTTTGTAAATCTCTGGAAAAACAGACTTGTTGATCGTGTCATAAAGTGACGAAAATTCAAAGCATTAATTATCAGAGAATACGCTTTCCAGACGGTGAAAAAATTCCAGCGTCTTGAAAATATTCATAAATTTTCCAAATGGAAATAATTCAATTTCATTTTTTTTAAGTTTTAATTTCTCTAAATGTTTTTTTCAAAGAAGTTTATCGTTTGTCGTGTGAAAAATTTTTTGTCGTGTCAAAGTTTTTGAAGAAGTTTCGGGTAAAATGTAAGTAATTCTATTTACTTATGTATAGTGAGATGCAATAAATTATTTCGAAGAAGAAACATTTATGATATCTCGTTGATGATTTGTGTATTTATCCCAGCGATATTTTATATAGCTGCTTAGTGTAAAAAATCCGATAAAATTACTTTTTCGGTGAATTAAATATATGTAAATCAATTTTATTTTATGAATGTACGTATGAATTTATGGGCTTTTTTCCAGAGAAAATATGTTATTTTTCATCTTTCTTAGCAAAATTATTACGCTGAATCGAAAATTCCTGTCTAATTTTCTTTCCTTGCCCAAAGCGTTTTCGGTATCCAATAACAATGTACGTAGATTTGTATGAGTATTGAATCTACCTCATTCGGTACCAATATAGACAATGACGGCTATGTAAATTATTACCAATGAATCTACGGTGTAGGTATTTCTTTAATATTGGTAATAAATTATGCCAGAATATCAATTCACATATTTGATATGTGATAAGAAAACGCAACTTTCGCATTGTATGATGTAAAAATACAAAAATAAATTCGGATTTTCGGAAAATGCAGAAAAAAAAGGTAAGTATTTGAATCAACATTTATAAGACATTTTTAAGATAATTGAGGCCATTATTAATAAAAGCTACTATGAAATAGGCAAAATCGATAATACTCATAAGACGTAACCGGAAAAAAACCTACACAATATTTATCTGAGTTGTTGATGAAACTTATAAATATGTAATCTTGGAGAAAATGCAAGGATTGCAAAACTATGTAATACAGAAATGACAATAGCACACAAGCTAGGATAAAGGGAGCTCAGCTGTTTATTGCGATATAAAATGTAGATATAGTCATACATATTAAAATCGTTATTATTGTTTTAAAAGACCGCTACTTTTGGAGTAAAAAAATATGTATATTATATATAGCTTTCTTTTTCAGCTGGGAATATTTCGTGGTTTCTCTCAGTTTTTGGTTAAAAACGAAGTGTTTTCTTTTAACGTTTTATATTCTATTTATTTATTTACGCCCTTATGGCTTTAACATAAAATGTGTCTTAACTCCTAACGGTCGAAGTGTTTTCGTTTTGCAATAAAATCCAAATAAAATGGAATATTTCTGAACGCATCCGAAAATTAAAACTCTTTTTGTAAGGTGATGAAATACACTCACATATTTTTTTTGTTAAAAATTAACATACATTTTTTTAAATATTAAAAGTAAAATAATAATATATGCTCATTTCAAGTTTTTTTTTACTAAAATTACCGTTTTAAAAACTAGCTTATTTTATGAAAAAAATTATTACTTAAGTTATTGTAACCTAACTTTTTTTTCGTTTCATATAAAAGTAATTAACAAAAAAAAAAAAGTCTCATAAGTTTTTTTTTCATTTTGTGTTCGGTACTTTTGGTTTCATAAAAGTGCACATTTTAATTTTATTCGTTAAACTTCTTTTACTTAAGATTCGAATTTAAAACGCAGTGTTCTTTTAAACACCGTTTAGAACATATATCTAACCACAAAAGTAAAGAAGATACAACGATTTCCGTGAGACATGTGTGTTGTTTCCAAAAGCAAACAAATTAGCCCGAAGGGTTAATAAATTACATTAATAAGGATAAGCAATTCAATATATCTATATTGGCAATAATACCAAACAATAGTATGTAAGAAATAAGATGGAAACAAAATTAATCAACGTAATACTCGTAGGTACAATAAATCCAGAGAAAAAAGAGGAGAAAAAATATTGCTGCCTGCCTAAAAATGACAAAAATCAACATTAAAGGAAAAATAAGGTACGTGACAAAAATAAACGTAAAAGTAAGTTACAGATTACTATACTACTAGACGTTGCTCGATTTTTCTCTACTTTCAATAAATATAATATGCATGTATCATATATACATATTATAGTGAAAACTCTATCAATCTCCGTTGCATAGTTTAGAAGAACTAAGCGCACAAACAGACAGACGCGGATAGCGACTTTGTTTTATACTATTTAGAGATACCAATGAATTGTTACGATTACCTACAATTTACAATTTACTAAAAGCTTACCAAGAAACAGCCGGTAATTAGTTCATTATGATCTAGGATGTTCCAGAACGTTCCTGACCATTCCCGAACATTTCAGAATGTTGTGGAATGCTCTCGAATGTTTTGGACTGTACTAGAAATTTCTAGAGGGCGAAAATTCCAGCCCTTATATCTTAAAAAGCACGCCCTTCAGAAAGAAACGGAAACCTTCTTCATGGATGGGGGGTAGAGGGCTACCACATCGTTCGATTATTTTTTTAATATATTTACAAAACTAAACAAAATGTTTGAAATTCTGATGTAAATTTAAGTAAGAAATAAAATAAAATATCAACCGGACTCAATTTACAAATAAATGGTAAATGTTTAAAAAGAAATTCTCATAAACCATTATAAAGCAAAGAACGTGTCTTTTGATAAAAAAAAGGTAAAAATGTTTCAAATGTTTTTCTGATAATATCGTGCCTATGATAAATGAACCTCCTCATATCGAAGGAAAATTACGAAGGATTTTCCTGACGCCAACAATCCACATTGAAAAATAACGCGTGAATACCTTTTTTATGAAAGCTCTGGGACCTCTGACATTCTGACCTTTTACCGTTTTTAATATTCGGGCCTGTTAAATGAAAGGTAATAAAATACCAGAAAGTTCAAATGCACGTAGTGTCTCTCTGTGATCATAAAACCCTTATTAGACCTTTCTCTATCGAACCTTACATATTATACACTGTAGTGGAGGTAGGACCTTTGACTTTACCCATGGGATAAGGTTTTATTCCTGGATCATCAAAGATTATAAATATTGTTTATGTGGTCGATTGTGTCTAAATTTTTAATAGGACGTATTTGTAAAACTCACAATGCCTTACGAGATCTAGACATTTTCAAGTGTAACTTGAAAACATATAAATTGCTGTTTACTAAACTGATAACTTAATTTTTTATTTTGTGAAATAATCCTATCATCTTAGTTTATTTTATTGTTTTTATTATAATCATGCGAATACTGTATTACTACTAACTGTCTTTAATTATTTTTATACCATTTTGTAATTCCTTATAATGTTTATTCTTTATATTCCTTTATCATTTATAAATATATTGTATAGGTGCAAATATTGAATCAACGATTAGAATTAATGGAACATTATTGGTCTAATATTGTAAATAATTGCTGTTTATGCTAAATATATAAATGACTGTTTGTTTCCTAAGTAAAATAAAATTTTAAAAAAAATATATTATCATTATTTTATTTCGGGTTACTTGCGGAGATTATGCTACATGTATTGGCGTAGCATTAAATAACATATTAAAAAATAAGAAAGAATGTAAATAAATCAATATTGTATAACAAATAAAATGAAGAGAAAAGAAAAGTAGATTAATTTTATACGCCTAAAAAGGCTTTTACACAATAGTGATACACGATTAGGAAAATTTAACAGTATGTAGATGTAATCCATTATTGTGTAGAAAATAGATCTATGAATACACAAATATAAAACTGTGTTTACAAGTATATTAAGAATATAATGAAAAATAATAAAAATGAATAGTAAAACTAAAAATGAAACAACAAAAACGTTGGTAAAATTAAAAATTACAGGAACATAAAATAAATAAAAAAAATAAACTAGAACAATACTACATATAAGACAAACCACTAAAACTATAATTTGTAAGTTTCAACAAAGGCTAGTATAGATTACGCTTAGTTATATAAATGGTGTCATTAAATATATTAATAGTACCCCACACTTGTTGTCTAGATCCTACATCCTATTAGTTAGTGAGTGTGTCTGATAGATGGTTGTGTATGTAATACAGAAGAATGTTAAATTTTGTCTTGTGTACCTAGTCATAGTCCTAGTCCTTAAAGAGCCAACAAAAAGAGGAATAACAAAAAAGTAGAACAATATTGACATTATACAGGGTGTCCGGTGGTAAACTTCGGGAAGTTATTCTACATGATGGTTTGATGGTAGAGATGTACAAAACATAAATAACATTTCCGAAATTTTTATGTTTTTTCTGTACAAACATATCATTCCGGGGAAGATTTTTTCGGTATAAACAATCCTACTTTTTTACCTGTGTTATTATAATTATGTTTATTTACGTTACAAATAATAGGTCTAGATTTAGCTACACGGTTCATTACCCGAGGGTTGGTAATTCTCTGGTTCTAGAAGCTTGTTCCCTGTCAATCTTATCTCACAAGTAATTGTTACACTTTAGCGACATCAGTCGGACTCTGGAGTAAGCTTTATGACGCCATCTATCGCTTAAATACTCAACTTATCACCATACATCACAACCTGTAAACTACTACGAAACGCAGGAAACGAAAAAAACATATTTTTAAGTTAGTGCACTTTACCCCCAGAACCACGCGGTGTATTTATTATTACTTCGTAAGTTCCTCTCATGGAAAATTTTGACGCATCCATTTTATTGTAATTGGGTTAATATATTATTTATTTCCCAACTGGTATTGGAATTCAAACGTTTATCATCGTGCATCGCTTACTTTTTACATTGGTAGATAGAAACTAGTAAAATAACAGAATGTAATAGAATCAATTGATAGTAGGTATGATTTTACGAACTCAATTTTATACAGAATAGAGTCCTTTATTACATAATATTATCTGTTGACTACTTATTAGAACGGTCTCCGTGGTCAAGGGGTAAGGCTCTCTACTAGCATTCCGAAGCTCTTGGGTTCAAATCCCGGCGTGCGCAAGTAAATTGCATTTGTTTAATTTGTGTTATTTCACAAGATAATATAACGTATATTCCATGGTGTAGCGTTGTATAGTTCCAGACTGGAAGATATTATCAGTAGCGCCCTGGTGTAAGACCACTATTTAGAATTTAAACATTGTTTCAAGTGGCTTTAGCCGTGCTTGGTGACCAGATTTGAATAGCCCGATACTTCCCCAACTTCCTCTTCTCCATTTCTTCCCCTTCTTATCACCTTCAGCTTCACAACATATCCTAATTGGAGATGCCATAGTCTCTTGTGTGGTATTCACAATAAAACAAAAATGAAAAATGTATTATTAAGATGCATAGTGAGTCTCTCTCGAAACTCGCACTGTTGTGAAAATTCCCTTATTTTTTTAAAATTTTCGATATTTTAAATTGATAAGAAAATTTATTAATGTTTGCACCCAGTTGAAAACTTAATAACATACACCGCTAACTTCTGATTTCTTTTACATTAAAACTTTCTGATAACTTTTACACTAATAATTTCAGTTGGGTATATAGTACCTACTAGGTACCTAATTTCAGTTAGTTTTAAAACTAGTTTGGGGCGGAACTTTTCACTGAAAAATAATTTTCTACGCTTCAGTTATTATGATTTTCCACGGCGAGTTTTGCTACGGCGAATACGCCGCTAAAATCATACTAACCAAGACAAGTTGATTGCTCTTTCACGTGTTTTCCAGTCCCCATTGGAGTTAATAATAACTTCTATGTACGTTCGATTTATTTGTAAATTAGTCTTTAAAAAAAAACAGCGCACAACTGTTATAACTTCAGTTGAATACATAAAGAAAATCACTGATCGTTTGCCAAACTTCCTTCAGCTTTTGTTTTCCAAACATAAAGAAACTCGCATTTTCGTACGGACAAAAGAAATTTATGAATCACAATGATGATCTGTTTTGTAAATTTATTTATTTTCAATCTCAAACTGTATTAGTTCTGAAACTGAAAAAAAAGCTAACATTATTTTGTGAATATTTCTGATGTGATTTTGTACATTTTGTTCGATACGACATATATTTATCTGGTAATTTGACAGGCAATTTGTTAACTTAATGGCATACATAAATACATGTAGACATGTGAAATATTAATTTGTGAGAGGATATGGAAAAAAACATTCCAAGGTTTAGAATTTCCGCCGCGTTCAGTCAATATTGGCTATTGACTTCGAGGTAATTGTTTCAGCCATAACCTTATTGAGGTAAGGCACGCGAGGGTACACGGGGGCAGTTGGGGGTAGCTAGGAATAGCGGGGGAAGGGGTTGTTTGAGGGATGTTTGGACCCCGTGTGGGCTTAACCCTTATCCGACCGACTAGGTTAATGGGACCCGCGCCATACACTAAATATTTCCCAGTACGCAATAGCCCAGTTCAATTGAATAATATATTATTCACTATTCGGTACATTCACTGAGTTATGAGAGTTAGTGACGGGCGTAATCGAGATATCGGAATGTGTTTCGATTCATAAAATAAACGATTTAAACGAATTAGTAATCGACGCAATATTTCAAGATGATAAAAATTCAAACGGATCGCACAAATTTATAATTGGTGTAAACGTATGGGATTTTGAATTAATTATTCCTGTAGAAATTGACCGATGACCTCTGAAGAAGAAAAGGCACAACGATTTTTTACATGCCTTATTGTTTTAGTCTTACTGACATCGAAATTGTCATTTTTAGCGTATCATAATTGTTGTCATCATATAATCCTTATTTTTTAAGAACTACCTTCGAGAATATTTATTCAAATTTGTAAACACTCTAAAAAATAAGACGATTCATCAGCACCTCCATACACTTAAAATATGCATAGTGTACCTACGTTATACCATAACCTGAACTCTCACTCATAAGAAAAATAAAGCTCACAAGAAAATTAACTCACAAGAAAATTAACTCAAAAATGGTAATAAAACATACCTACCTGATTATTGAATACAATGGTTCATGATAACTCAACACAGTGACAATTCAACACACTTATAAAAAGTGATATAAAGTCATCAGAAACGATGAAAAAAATAAAAAAAATTACCTAACATCACCTAACCTAACCTACTTAACCCAGTTAATAAAGTTTTTGTTTCATCACATTCCATGACTTTATATAACTTTTTAAAGATGTGATGAATTATCATTGTGATGATTTATCCGGTCACCGAATATAATATACATATATGAAAAAAAAAACTACCACGCAACGTTACAACTAAAAATAATGATCTTGAAACTAGCCTAAAATTTTTTTGCGATACGGTAGCCATCTCCTGAACAATAAATTAAATAATATTTTAATGGTATGATTTGAAATTTTCATGGCCAAAAGTATTATAGTAATTTTTTTTGGGGTATTATGCCATGTTGCGTTATCTCCTTCTTTAGCCAACGTTTCGGAAAGCATCGCAGTGTCTAACAGTGCGCAACACGGCATGATACCCCAAAAACAAATAACTTTAAATATTTTAACGATACATTTATATATCTCAATTGAAGTGATATTTCATCCTTAGCGCGCTTTACTCTAATCTAATGTACTCGTAAATCATCTCATTTTTAAACAGAGACATAATACACCGTTGCTGTTTCAGAGTGCCAAAATTTTACCTGTTAAGGCTATACTATGGCAAAAAATCATAATTCAGTATATATTTACCCCGCAGCATAAAGAAAAATTAGAACATAAATACAGTACTAGATTCACGCACAATGACGGGTTAATAGTTCCGAAATTTAATAATAAATACGGACAGAGAACGTTTGAATACAACATACCGAAGATATTTAATTTATTACCTGACACTATAAAGCAATGTAAATCTATGAATAAGGTTAAATATATGGTGAAAAATTGGCTATCGGAAAAAAATAAATTATTTTAATATGTATGAAATATTGTATGAAAAAATTGTTAATTCTGTAGATATAAGATGTAAATTATAACTTTAAAAAATGTATTTGAAACTAACTTTAAGCACCTGTTGACAAGCCAATTCAATCGGCTTAGCAGGACTTGTTTTTTGATATTATGTATTAACTATTATTTATTCAATAAAAAAATAAAAAAAAAATTAAAAAAATCTCTTCTCCAAGCTTAAACATTATTATAAAACCGTGTTTTCTGAAGTGACCAGCTACATAAATATGTTTTCTGTTTTTGTTTGTATATAATTAGACAGAGCTATAGATACCCAAATTGCTAGAAAGTAATATTTCTACAGCGCCCTTGAAGTAATTTTTCACAAAAACGGCGCTATACAAAATTTCCAATTAATATTATTACAATGAACAAGAAGCCAAAATATAAAACGGTATTAATGTTACAGAAAGAAATGCTGAAGTTTATCTGGAGATAATTTGTTTGTACTTTACTACATTATTACAAACGCATTAGGAGAAATTAATGGTTATTTCAATGACTAAACAAAATACTTTGAAAGTAAATTTTACGAAAAATGTTATTATATATAAAAACTCGAGCGTATTTCTAGAAGAGATGCTGTGCGGCCTTTTCATTCAAAACTTCATTTTGTATTTTAGTCTATAAAACAAAATTTTGAAATCAAAATGTATATCTAAAATCTACTGTTTACTAAGTCTTTAAGATCTGATTATCATCCTTCAAAAGTTATTCCAATATATTGAAGAATGTTAAAATTTATTGTTGGAAGTTTTTAATTCAATGGTGTAAGTATATTGGAATAAGTTTTGTCCGAGCTCAAGGATAGATATTTGCCATCCAACCATTGGTATCAGATTCTTTATTTCTACATTTAAGCTTCCATAGGCCTCTTCAAATGTTTTTATTTTTTTTTATATACTGTTGTTGGCGAAATATATACTTTTTCCAATTTTCATAATTCTGAACATTTGATTCACTTAAATTTTAAATAATATTGGACCTAGAACTGTGCCTCGAGGGATTCCAACAATACGTAGGATTGCTCAGTAAATAATTATTTTTTACGTGTTACGTAGTCATTTATGTAAATGATTTTTAAACCTATTGAAATATTTTACAGTTTTACTTGTTCTACGAAAGATATTTATTAAAGCTTTCAGTGGCAGAACTATATATGCAAAAATGCTCCGAAATGTCCATAGATTCGAATATTTAAGACCCATTTGAATCGTCATTATTCCAATTTAGAATTCGATAACTTCGCAAACCAGAGCTTGTCAAACCATTCGATCTTCAACAAAGAGCACGGTCTATTGGGATCGCTCCGCTGTCTTTATTTATCTGGTGTATGTCTTAATCACTTGAGTGCTCGCGTCAATAACTGGAATATAAGTTGAGTAATTGGCCTCATTATCTCTGAATTTTAATCAGAGACATTTGATTGTAATGCTAATTTTAGGATTTATAAGAAAATCGTATATGCGCGAATTTCGGAGTGAAAATGGTATATTATAACGTGCGATCACTCAAGACGTTTTGCAAACTCGACATAATATGAGGAAAATCACTAGAGTGGTTAAGAAAGATTTTTTCACAGAATTTGAACAGTTTATCAAATTTAATTCCTCAGTTCTGTTATTATTTCATCACGGGTCGGTTGTTTCAAAGTACTTTGATATTAACAGAATAGGACTTTTACAGAACTTGGATTCAATGAATTGTTCAAATTCTATGAAAAAACCCGTCTGTAGTCTATCCAGAGAGTGGGGGAATATCTGAGTTAGGAAGATAGTAACTAATGCACTATGGTAACTTTATATTTTTCCTTTTAGAAAAGCAAGCACTTTTCTTAAGCATTATTATGCAAAGCCCTGTACGGCCTTGTACTTCTGTACGGCCAAAACAAAGCTAAAAAAATAACACTCTTTTAAGACATGACAAAGAAAAATACGTTAAAAATTCTGAACGAATAACATGCAAATCCAGTTTTTGAATTATTATTTAGTACATAAGAAGATCATGTAAATGTAACTAAGTACGCGAAATCTTTTACTATCTTGAATTTTTTGCCTATTTTTAAGCCATATTTACGTTGAATAGTGTTTTCGTTTTCGTATATATTTCTTAGTAAATGAACCACGCCATAAACTTATAAATTAACTTATTAAAAGATGACAGGGTTTGACTATGAAGTAGCACGCTAAGGGTTTTAAAAAGTTAAAACGCCATTTTTTGTTATCTTCTCTGTTAATGCTCGCAGAGGTTTCTGTCGTAAACATGGTTTGCTCCATAAAACAAGTGATAAAACCCTTTGTTGAAAAAGGAAAACCAGTTTGAATTAATAATTCCCAAACAGATTCTCACGTAGAGTCCTAGTGTTTATTTGTGTAGTATCTAGATTGCCTCTGTGCACCAAGAGGTTAGGAGCAAATAAATTCATTAGATATGCTTTGAGATTTTAAATGCCAAAATTTTTGGCAAAAATACCTACTATCATGATTGGTTTTTGGAATTTTATTGCTGTGCTGCGCTTCATCCTTTTTTAAGCCATCTAAAATAGATGTTTAGACTGTGGTGAATTATGCGATACCTTATTGCACACGTCAATCCTTTTAGAGCCGATATTTCAGTATAGTTAGCCAAATTAATGTGGTTTTAGGCGTTTAGTTTTGGTGACGCTAAAAAAACAAACAAACAAACAAACTTCATTGATTACTTAGAACTATCAAGCATTTCATTTGGCGTGCTCGATGCGTTTTGGGTCTCCCGAGTGCTCGGCAATCTACACATTTTCCCTGATGATGAACACTGTGAACATGGTCCGAATTGTAGGCTTCAGAAAAAGGAAGCGCAAACCGGCATATTACCCCAAAAATTATTATTACAGTTTTATTTTTTTATTACAGTGTTGATGAATTTAAAAACTACCTTTCTGGAACCCCTGGGTTTTTGATCGCACAAGATTCCAAACTGCTCGCTACCGTCTGGAATCATGGAACTAAGGCATCCCCAATTTGGGGTACGTTGTGAGGCTGAAGAGTGGGGAAGGGAATAAGAAAAGAGAGAGGAAGAGGCTTGTTGGGAAGGTACCTACCTATATTAAGTCAAATTCAGTCATTGATTCCATAGCTTTGCTCTAGAATTTCCTACCAGTGGTTATGTTTCTTCCCTCACATGATATACATATATCATTTTGAAATTATAACTGAAATTTCCTGAAAATCTTCATACAAAATATAGAGTTTCGGAAAAAAAATAAAAATCGTTTTCGGCTACAACAACATCAATAAATGTCATTTTTTGTAATATTAGCATTCTAATACACGCAAAAGTCACGAGCCGCTACTGCTTAACGAACGTTTTCCTTATTTTGGAGAATAATTACTCTGAACATCGTAAATAAACACGTAAAATAACTTCACCCTTTAAAAAAGTTTAAACGATGAAAATGTTCAGACTTCTGAACGGACTTCCTTCGGAATCGGATATTTATTTTTGTTTTTACTTGTATTTTTAAAGTTTCGGTAAGTTCATAATGGCAAAGATATAATATTACAAATTAATGTTCTTAATTACATTGCGTACTCTAGTTTCTCTCAGAAGAAAACCCCACTCATTTTTATACAATGTCCTATCTATTTAGTTTTTCTAACAAAATAACTAACAATCACGCTCTTTCTCCGTGGGGGAAAAGGTGATATTCTAAGATCTCAAAGATGTGGTTAAATGGAGTGGTAGGTGAGGACACGGGAAAGTGGAAGGCTGGGTTAGGTTAGATTAGTTGGATTTTCAGATCTGGTCTCCAAACAGGACTAAAGTCATTTCAACCATGAAAACAAAATCAAATCAAAGTAGTGGTGGTGATGATCTGGCTTGTAGTCACACAGACCATCAGGGAAATTAATTCCCTATGAAAAAACGGATTTATTATTAAATTCACTCTGCAGGAGAAGTAACAACTTATAATCCAGCCACCAAATAAATAAAAACAGAAGACTCACCAGAAATATCACTCGCATTGAGTTTAGCTCCTTTATCTTCAAATTCGGCAGCGCACTGGTGATCGGCACAATAATATTTGCATTCGCAGTATGAAATTATAATCTGTCACCACCAGCTCTCAAAGGAGAGGAATTTAGAATAATAATGAATTAGCACATTGTAATTCCAAAAGTACTGCCACATTATTGTGACAAAATATTTTAATCATTGAGTCTTAAATCGACCTCTTTTGATAAACGATATAATTCGGATGAATCCATCTGATTAATGCAAAGATGACTGTAATTCATTATCACTCACCTGCAGAGCAAAATCTATACAAAACTGACCAGAGATGTCTCTTCTGTCCACTACTTTTAATTTTTTATTTTAAAATTTTATTTCAAACTAATTTTAAGTCTACTGCTTCTCCAAGTGGTATTTTATGAAGGCGTTATTTAGAGGTTCACCACGTCATTTGGTAGTTGGAATATCTCACTATGACAGTATAAATGTCACGCCATTTCACCGCACAGGTAGGCAGAGAGTGTACAATGACTCACTCAACTCCACCCTGACAAACATTCCTTGTTGTTTTTCCTTTTTCATATATTGTCACATAAAATATATTCTCTTTTTTGTTTTTCTTTGACTCATTCTCACTTTTTGATGTACGATTAGTGCATTCCTATAGTTGTGAATTACACATATTATTCATTTAAAAAATGTGTGGATAGTTTGTACTTTCGTTATAATCTACGTGTTTGTAGATGGCGTTAATTAAATTATTTTATATAAAAATTTGATTACTTCAAAAAAGGCATACAAATGCAAAATTGTATCGGTAATTCAATTCAATATTGTATTTGTTTGCCTCCCTTGAAAGAATTGAAAACTATTTATTCATATTCATATTGCGTATGTACGGGCGCAAACAAATAATTATTCCTAATATTGTAAAGCATAACTTGCAAAAAGCGTTTTTTAATAAAATAATTTAATTAATGCCATCTACGAGCACGTAGATTATGAACGTCGCGTTTAACTTTAATACACACTATTCACACATTTTTGCAATTAATAATATATGTATGATTAATTTAAAAAATGAACAACTATAGGAATGCACAATCGTACATCAATAAGTGAGAATGAGAACGTCTGAAAAACAGAAGAGATAATGTTTTATGTGACAATATATGAAAAAGGAAAAAATACAAGGAAAAGTTTAATTTCTTCTAGCACAGCAAACTTTTTCTGTGGCACCATTTTAATTGAAATTAATAAAATACTTCGTTTTTACCACTTTTTGTAGGTTTTAATAATACTAATAGTGTTATTAAAACCCTGAAGAAGTGAGCGTTGCTCATGAAACATGTTGGTATTTATAAACAATAAAAGTGGTAAAAACGAAGTATTTTATTAATTTCAAAAGTTTAACTGTTTGTATTTGAAAATAAACATTGACATTTTTAAAACAGTTATTTATCTTTTTTAATGCTGCCATCATGTAGATTAACCTCACAAAGTAAGCGTACTGTACCCCCGAACAATCTGTATGTAATATTTTTAAAGTTGTGTAAAAAATCGAATTTTTTAAAAAATAATAATTGGATAATTTGTAGAGCGCTATTTTCATGAAAAATCGATTGAGGCTATTATTATTATTGTCCAGGCCGTCGCCCAGTGGCAGGGTGCGCCCCTACACAATACATGAAGAATATCCCTCAAGCCACCGTAGTACAAGTGCTAAATATGTTAACCATTTTTTTTTAAATTACATTAATTTTGCTATCACGTAATTTATTTTGATGTATGCAATTATATGGCAGGCAGAGTATTGCACTCACCGCTGTTTTCAGCTGAAATAACTTTTTAATTTTTCCGACTTTATGTCCGGGTTGAATCTTCCTCACAGGAAAAACTAAACCCTTCCACACACTTTTCCACAAACAATCATCTATTAAATCCACGTGTCTGTGCATTATATAAGCATAATAAATACAAAATAATACAAAAACAACATGTCAAATCACTAGAGATCAAATGGGAAAATAATTCACCGACTACAGATATTTTCATATCAGAGGGTTCGGCTCCGTAGAACTTCTAATTGGACCTATAAATCCCACTGATCCCTCAATATAAATATTTGAAAAATCTTTCGTAATCCTACATGAATTTAAAATGACTGATTTTTGCATTTGTATGTATAAATTCTTTGACAGATCTAATACGCCTAAATTTTGAATTAGAGAGCTAGGTATAATGCCAGTAGCCGAAATAATAAATGGTAATATTCTTAGTCTGAGAATGCCAAATTCTTTCAAATTTTATTTTAAATCTGTATATTTTCTTATTTTTCAATATCAATTGTCAAACATTTTTTTATTTTTTATTTAACGGCAATATAAAGTAAAGTAAAAAAGATACAATATAAAGTAAAATAAAGATATAAAGTGATGAAGTTTGTTCTCAGTCCTCCTCACTAGGTATTCCTGTTCCGAGGCGGACTGTAGTTTGTTGTATGTGTGTTGTTGTTGTGTGTGTGTTGATCATGATTTCCTCATCTTCTAATTTGTTGGTTCCCACAAAATATAAAATAAATTAAGCAAAAAGTATTTATGTTTGTTGTCTGTAGGTTGCGTCGGGGTTACTTCATAAATTTAATGATTTCCTCATCTTCATGTTTAGTTAGCCATAATTTGATGTCTTTTCTATATCCATGGTGTTTTTAATTTCAATAGGAAGGGCATTATATAATTTAATAACATGGACATACTGGTTTTTCTGGCCGAAAGATGTATTTAATTTTGGAATGTTTAGTAGATTTGAGGATTTCGTCCTTGTAGTGTAGGTGTGTTGTTCAGCAAGGTACTCTTATTTTTCTTTAAAATTGAGTAGTGCATTTTTTGAGTACAGTTTTATAATGCTGAACACGTTAAATTTTTTAAAAATTTCTTCTGACGGAGTCCTTATGGGTAATTTCAGGATTATTTTTATTATTACTTTTTGTGTTTTAACGAGCTGCTTCGCGTGAAGGTTTGAGGCAGATCCCCATAATCCAATAATCCCATATTCTATGCGTGATTGGCAAAGAGCATAGTAGACTTTATTTAGATCATTTTTATTTAGTATATTGCGTACGTTTCTAAAGTAGTACATGAGCTTTGTAAGTTTCTTTTTAATGTTATTTATGTGAGAGATATTTTATGTTTCTGGAGTGTGTTATGGTGGGGCAGTGACATGATTGCGTTAAGTTTTTTCCTTGACAATCGTGTATTTTGAGAGCATTATCCTTAGCTGGTGGTCCTCTAGCCGTTATAGAAAATGTAAAGTATTTCCTTTTGTTGATATTTAGTGTAAGTGAGTTTTGTTTAAGCCATTTTTGCAGAAGTACAAGACCATGTTCAGCTTCTTTGTAATTGGTTACCCAATCACTTTCATTAAATAAAATAACGGTGTTGTCGGCAAAACAAATTATTTTTCCTTTTGTGTGTAAGTTGCAGATATCGTTAATATAAATCACAAATAATAAAGGTCGTAAGACACTTCCTTGCGGTACACCATATTTTATTGGGAGAGGTTTACTTTTATGCTTTTCAATTTTAACACACTGTACGTTCTGACATGTAACTTATTAGCAGGTTTAAAGTTGTGTTTGACATCCCGATTTTTTTTAGCGTCTTGAAAAGGATTTTATGGTCTATTGTATCAAAGGCCTTTTGTAGGTCTATAAATATCGCCAAATATTTATTTCCCTCGTATAAACTTTTCGTGATCGTATTTATGATATCGTCTATGGCGTCGGTAGTACTCAGGTTTTGTATAAAACCATACTGAGTTTTCGATAATAGGTTATTATCTTCTAGGTACTTCATAAGTTGTATTTTTAGCACTTTTTCCAATATTTTAGAAAAGGTTCTTAGAAGGCTTATCAGTCGAAAGTTGTTGATATCATTTTTACATCCATGTTTATATATAGGTATGACAGTTGCTACTTTAAGGGAATGTGCTTTTAGTTATAGACAAATTGATTAGATGAGTCAGTGGGAAGGCAATTTCTTCACTGAGATGTTTTATTGCATTTTTTGAGATTACTTCATCCCCCGATGATACATTTGGTTTTAAGGAAGTAATTATGTTGTTGATTTCGTCAAAAGTTAATTGTTTGAAATTTAGTTTTCTTTCCAGATTGCTAGTTTCATTTGGTTCGACTGCATCATCACAAGATGAAATTTGTTTTGCTAATTTTGATCCAATGGATGTGAAAAAAATTGTTAACGTGATCAAGAATTTTGTCAGGGTTTTCAGCAAGTAGAGTGGGAACCTGGTTTATATTCAGTTCATCGATTTTTGATGTGTTACTGGTGGATATAGAATTGGTCGCTTCATTTAAAATTTGCCACATTTTTCTGGGATTATCGTTACATGCTTCTATTTTATTTTTATAGTAGGATTCTTTTGTGGTGTTAATGATGTTTTTGCAAATGTTTCTATATCTTTTGTAGTATCGTAGTTTGTGTATATCATAAGGATTTTGCTTAACTTTATGTAATTCGTTTCTTTTTCGTATACAGTCTATAATATTCTGTGAGATCCAAGGCTTGATGTGTATATTTTTATGTGAAATTTTCTTTATAGTTTTTTTGGTATTGGACACTATGTTATGTTTGATAATATCAATGAAGCTATCACACGCCTCATTTGGGTTGTCAATATTATGCAATTTATTCCAATCAGTACATTGCAAGTTTTGTTTAGCAGCATTCCAGTTTGTTTCAGATTTTTCTATTGTAGTCGGTCTATTTCGATTTTTTTTTTTTTTTTAGTTTATAGCTAGGATTTTTGTAAAATTATCAGTTATCGTTGATTCGTAAATGACAGATTGCGTATTTTTTTTAGTTTTACTCATTATATGGTCAAAACAGGTGTTGGAATTGTCAACTATTCGAGTGGGTACATTGGGGGTTAGGCTTTTAAGACCATGTGAGGCTAATGTCTGTAGATATTAATTTTTTTGGGGATGACCGTTATGTAGAATGTTGATGTTTAGATCTCCAATAAGAAATAAGTTTTTATTTGCTTTTTGTAAAGAGAGTTCGTCATCCAAGGATTTAATAAAAGGATTTTTGACCGGTCAGTGGTTGAGTGGGCATAGCGTTTGGGTCTCACCCGAGCGTCGCGTGTTCGATTCCTCGGCTGGCTAAGTCCTCCATCACAACACAAGCAACATTTTCGGCTTTCTGTGGTGGTAGTAGGAGATTTTCAAACATTGTTGGGTTATTCGTAACCCGGGAATGTTTGTCTTTCTTTTTAAAAAAAAAAAAAAAATCTAAATTGTAAGATGAAGGTGATCGATATTGCTAATATAGTTGACTCCTTTCCAATTTTAATTTTAAGACAATTGGCATTAATTATTGTGGTTTCTTCTACTTCAGCTCTTATTTCATTTTTTACGTATGCAATTACGCTATCATTTTGTTTATTACCAGTTAAGGTTGAGTATGTAGTATATCCAGCAATTTCCAACGATGAATATTTATCGTTTATCCAACATTCAGTGAGGAGTATGATGTCAAAAGGGAGTCCAAATCATCAAAATTTTTATTTATGCTTCCTATATTTGTATGTAAAATTTTGAAATAATTATTTAAATTCGTTAAAACCTTTGGTTCAGAGGTAATTATTGTAGTTTTCAATTTAGCAAACTAAATTCTTAGTTGATGGAAAGGTTTTTTTTTTTTTATTTTAAATTAAATTATTCTCACCAAGTCAACTAAATGCTGAATGTAAATGATTTATTCATGTTGCTGTTTCCTTAGGATAACTTTTCCTTGTTTATACCATAAAAATTGGTAATTTTTTTTTTGGCTATTTGTTTAGCTTTCCATAGGATCTCTTTGTGATATGGGCTTAGTTCTTCACTGATGAAAATTGGAGATGTTGTTAGATCCTTGATTTCTTCGTAATTTATGTCTTTCTTTTTTTCAAGGAGGGAATGTCTCTGTCTTTTTTCTAAGAAAGTGACAAGTAGTGTAGGTGGAGCCCCATTTCGTCTATCTGGGACTCGGATGACGTTAGTTATATCCGTGTGTTTATCCCAGCTGCTGCAGCAACTTTTCTTAAAATTTCAGCTGGTTGTTCTCTGTTTTGTTGGGGAATCCCAGCTATTTCTAGATTATTACCCTTTGAAATGGTTTCAATGTCGGCGAGACTTATTTCCAGTTTTTTTATGATATTGTTTTTTTCGGACAGATCTTTTTTAATATTATCAGTTTGTATCACTTGGTTTAATTTATTTGCAACGTCCATTTTTTTTAAAAAGTTCATCATATTGAGCACTAATAAACTCAATGCTTTTTGCAGTTTCTGTGGTCTGATATTCAATTTTAATAAATATGTCCTTCTTCAAAGTTTTTTTTAATTTTTTATCAATATATTCGATTATTTTATCGAAGCTTAATTTTTCTTCAGAAATTTGAGTGCTAGACATTACTAGCAAATAATTTCAGAAATTATTATTATTATTAGTTTTAACATAAACATACAAGTGTTCTCTTCTTCTTCTTGTCAAATCTACAATCTCAGGAGATTACCATCCCTTTATAATCCGGTTCACAGATCACTAACAGAATATGTAAATTGCTAAGTAAACTTCAAAATCATCCTTTTCAAATATGTACATGAGATTAAGGCAAGACCGCCTGAGATCACTTCCTGTCATCTCGGATCTGGTAGCCGTCTGCATGTTAATCCATGGGTTGATTTGCATTAACTACCCCATCTCTACCCCTTTCCCTTTTTACCCGTAGCTGTGCGACAAATTCCAGTCGGTTTATGACGCACTAGGCGCAGTTTACTGTCGGCGAAACTTTTATTGGTGCTTTTTCACTCGTTTTGAAGTATAAGGGAGAATAAAACAAACGTAAATAGACATACGGATTGGACTTTTGGTTTGCCTGCTTTATATCTGAGTCTAATTTAGCTCTTGATAGAAAATTTGAAAATACAAACTCAGCATTCTTAATCATAAGACGAAAATCCTTGAAATGTAATACAAAAACTTTCATGGAATTTTCTCAGCTTTGATATACGAGATTTCACTGTCGGTGATTTTTCTATAACGATCTACGGGGCTTTGAGATATAGCGTGATCAAAGATATTGTTCTTCTAATATCTTTGAGCGTGATAGAGTGTGCTGAAGTAGACATTTTCGTCGATAATTTCAGAAAAAAACATTCTTCTATTGCTCAAAAATATAAAACGATTGTTGGGCAATTTACCACTCGTACTAAATGTATTAAATGTCAAATTCTTGATTTTTTTTTAAATAACTAAATGTATCCTTTGACTGAATAGATTTTTTATAATTCTCATTCCATATATAGTAACTAAGAAAGATATTCTTTAAGCGTAATGATATATGTGAAGATATCAGGTCCTATTTTTGCTAATGTAAAAAATAGTCTTTGTAATATACTGAAAGAAAAAAAAAATGTAGGTGACGCTGGATAGTAAAGATGGTTATAAATAAAATGAGAAAAGGAGGAGACACCCTTAAAGATAATACTTTGCTATATCTTATCGCATTTGCGTTTGCTTCGCTTATTACTTGGAATTAGTTTTTTAAACTTTGGTTAAGTATTCAGTACCATCTCGGCGAACGATTTTCCATAATTAATTCTAAGACACCTTTGACCTTTAAGGTCATTGTCAAAAACTACGCAAAATAAATTAACCAATAATTTTATTTATGCTTTATTTTTAATATTTTAATATTTGAAACTGTTATTTCGTGGTGGAATTCCATTATAAATATATATAAAGAACACAATTTTAAACTTTTTTTCCACTTGTTTTTATTTGACCGTGACCGGTTTCAGCCTGTTAGGGCCATCTTCAGACTGGTACAATTTTTGTCTTAAACTAGGGTTTATATACATAGGCAAATTACATTGAGGGGAGGGGTTAACATAGTAGGTTGGTTTGAATTATGAGGGGTTTTTCGTGAAATATTTCACGAAAAAAAAAAAAAAAAACCCCTCATAATTCAAACCAACCTACTATGTTAACCCCTACCCTCAATGTAATTTGCCTATGTATATAAACCCTAGTTTAAGACAAAAATTGTACCAGTCTGAAGATGGCCCTAACAGGCTGAAACCGGTCACGGTCAAATAAAAACAAGTGGAAAAAAAGTTTAAAATTGTGTTCTTTATATATACTTTATTTTTAGTGCTTACTTGTAAGAAGCTAAAATGTGAAAAAAATAGTATGTGATCTCAAGGGTCTTTTTTGTGTAATGATTAAATAGCGTACCTACCAGTCAATTGAATGAATCACAAAATATAATAAAACTCCTGTTGGGATATAATAACTGCCATTCCTTAATTATAAAACAAATGCAGCATCTAATTCGCCATATAATTGAGCTCTTCATGCTCTAAATAATATTTGTCTTAACTCTAACATTGACAATCTTTCGTATTCACTGCCCAAATTCAAACGTGGCATCATGTCAATAATTTAAACTGTTCAATGCGCATACATACAGACACACACACACAAACACTCATACATACATTACACACACTCCTATATACTACACAAGTCACCTGGTAAGAATAGACGGTTCCATGATAACTCAACATAGTGAAAATTCAACACACTTTTAAAAAGTGATATAAAGTCATTAAAAACGATGAAAAAAAATTTTTTTTAACCTCACCTACTTAACCCAGTTAATAAAGTTTTTGTTTCATCACTTTCCGTGACTTTATATAACTTTTTAAAGATGTGATGAATTATCATTGTGATGATTTATCTGGTCACCGGAAAAAACATACCACTTAGTAGACATTACAAGGAAACATATCATAGGTAATCAACATGAAGTATCTTATTCCTGTATATTGTTTCATCTCTGTAAATCATGTACTGTTTGTTTCTACAATACAAAATAAAATAAAAATAAATTTCCCACAATATAAATTTACATGATAATGCAGGGTGGATAACCACATCGTGTTATTTCTGGCAGATATTGAAACGTTTGTTTTGATATTGTTTTATGGAATCCATATTAACTGAAATCGAAAAACGACAAACACGTTTGTATTGATGAATTGCTTTCCGGTCACTTTTGAAATACTGTGATTCAAGGTTTTTTATTAAAATTATTATATGCTATTTCATTTGGTCGAGATGGAAATTTCATTAATAACGTGATTACTATTTTTATCTAACGGGCTTATTTTATCAATTTGTAAGAGTCATTTATTTTGGAATGAAAACTAATGAAAAATAACTGATATTTGCACAACTCCCTACACATTGGTTGTTTCGGTATATTTTTAAATCTCAATATAACCATTGTTTTCATAATTTTTTGATTTTACACTACCTCTATGAATGATATTAAACTCAATAAAGCATTCGTTTATAAAAACCAAAAACTTAAGTACCATCTTTAAATAGTATAAAACAAAGACACTCTCCGAGTCTTTCTGTTTGTGCGCTTAGTTCTTCTAAACTACGCAACGGATTTTGATAGAATTTTCACTATCATTTAGAGAATTTCTTCCGGAAAGTTTAAATTTATAATACATGCATAGGTACTTTATTTATAGAAAGTAGAAAAAAGTCGATGTTTCGGGCGCTTACATTGCTAACGCAAGCTAAATTATGAGATGTATCAAAATAATGTACTACGGAATTGTATATCTTAAAAAAGCCTCACAAACTCAAAACCAGTTCTCGAGCAATGTCACGTATACGTCATCTAGTATGTACATAAAAATTGAGCCTGTTTATGCTGATATGTCGACCTCATCAATCCCGCCAGGGAATGAATGGAGCGGGCATTCGTTGACCACATGTTCGGTGGTCTGTACCGCTCCACATTCACACATCGCTGACTCTTAAAGGCCCCATCTGTGCATCATGTGGACACAGCGGCTATGGGAGCACCTTAACCTATTGATGGCGGATCAGGTTTTGCGAGGCAATGAGAACCCAGGCTGTCTCTCGGTGGGGTCCTGTATAAGGTGGGCATTTCCTACGTTGGCCACTCAAGTTTCCACCTATCTTCTGGGGTGCATCGGAATGAAATACGGATTATAATTAAAGTTGATGTAATATAGTTTTTTAATAGTAACATTGTGGTATACAGTAGTGAATGGTGGAAAAAGACGGAGACGCCGGAGAAAGAAATTAGCAAAAGCGAAGGATTGCGGTGTCCACTAGTTACGTATATATAGTTTTTATGTTTCCCGGGTGTAGTGCATTCCCGAGTCTTTAATATTAGGAATAGGTACATCTATTTTTTTAATTTATTTTTATTAAATTTCTACGTATTATTTTTTTATTTATGTGAGTTAGCTACTTTAAGCTACGTTACTACACGCTCAGTCTACCACCCCTACCATCCCGCTTTACCGCTTTAATTGAGCTTAAAACAAACTTTGTAGCTATAAATACAACCATGCCTGCTTCAGATCAGTATAATACCTCCATAAAAATGCAGATAAAATCAATTGCATTGAAAGAATGTACAGGAATATTTTGTTCAAAATATGTTAGAAAATCTTGTTCAAATATGACATTTTAAGAGGCAACTACAGGGTTTTACAATAAGAGGTGTTATTTTGATATTCAATCGTATAAGATCAATGGTTTCGTTGCTTGTGTGGCACGTAGCGCCGTTTTGTTGAAAGTAAACGTTGTCCAAATCAATATCATCTAATTCCGGCCATAAAAAAATCATTAATCTTCTCTCGATAGCGCAATCCATTCACCGTAACTGTTGCTCAAGCCTCATTTTCGAAAAAGTAAGGTCCAATGACTCCACCGGACCATAAACCGCACCAAACAGTCACACGTTGAGAATAAAGAGGCTTTTCAACAATAACTCTTGGGTTTTCCGAGCCCCAGATGCGACAATTTTGCTTGTTGACGAAGCCACCGAGGTGGAAATGGGCCTCATCACTCAAGATGATTTGCATTTGATTCACTCAAATGAATTTTAATAATTTCAATGCGTTGTTGTATCGTGTATCGTTCCATTTTTTTTAATAACGTAGTTTCTACTTGTCAAATGTCAAAAAATGACAGCTTTCAAAGTAACATCGACCGAAATAGCGGGCTATTCAAAATAACACCTCTTATTGGAAAACCCTTTATTTGTAAAGCGAATATCAAGTAACTTATGAGTTAATTATGTCACATAAAAGAGATGGCGGCAACAGTTGGGGAGATAGTGGCAAGCAAAGGGAATTTTGGGTTATTTTTTCTAGTATATTTTGAGCTTGTACTATCATTTAAAATCGCTTATGGAAGTTAATTCCCACCACTCTTCGAGAAATCTTACACTGTTGATAAGACCAATTGATTGATAAAAATGAATCACACTTAAAATGGAGACATTTGACGGTCTCCGTGCTCGAGGGTCTCTCGACTAGCAAGCCGGAGGTCACGGGTTCAAATCCCGGAGAGCGCAAGTAAATTTACTGAATTAATAAAACTTATTAATTAAAAATAATATTTAGTTTATTTGCCGAACGTTCCATAGTGGGAGATACTGGTCTAAGACCAACATTTAGAATTGAAACGTTGCTTGAAATGGTTTTGGCCGTGTTTGGTGACCAGACCTGAATAGCCAGGTACTTCCCCATCTTCCTCCTCCTCATCTCCTTCAGCTTCACAATATACCCTAATTGGTGATAGCATAGTCTCACTGGCCCCACATAGTTGGGAGCAGTTAGGACTCTTGTGCGGTTTCACATTAAAAAAATGAATAACTTTTGACTGTTGTTTTTTTTGAGAGGTCGTGTGAAATGGCAATTAAATATTGTTATTATATCTTCATAATAGAGAAAGCATTCCACTATAGTGCGTCACGATTATCTTTAGTCTAGTTCAAAATTACTGTACATTTGTACTCAAACACCCACAAAAACAAATTATATAATATTTTTACTATGTATTCGTATCGTGTGAAATAGTCAAGGCTATAAACATTCCGGCATATGATTTACATGAATTTAGACTCAACTCACATGGAATGCGTTGGCTGACTGCTGACAAAAGGGTGGCAAATTAGGGGTAACAAGGAAGAAGTGGCAGAGATTGGGTGGTTTAGGGGTGGGATCTACCCAACTGCATCTAATAACGTTTGAGTAAACATGATGTAATAACATGGGATGTTTGCCGGTGCCGCACAAACTACGCTAGATGCGGACGTGAAATTTCAGACGAATTCAGTTAACGAAGCAAAGGAAAATGTATTAAATCAGCTTGTACATTATCTAATATTCTGTTGGCACGCAACTTGAAACGTTTCAGATTCGCTCTAAGGGGTCTCTATCATATTATTTGGAGTACTTACACAATATGTGACCTTTATTTTACGTAGTTAGTAATTTAGAGCAGTGATTCTGAATGCGGTCGGTTCAGCTAAGAGGGTGTATGAGAGGTAGAATAAGCATTTCGGAAAACTGGCCACATCCACTCGAGCGATTTTTGTCAAGTTTGCAAAAGCGTTTTGAGCGATCTTTTGCCATAATGTGCCAAATTTAACGAACCTAAAATATGGGATAAATGGTAAAATCCAGGTGGATTTATTGGCTTTAAACCACAGTAAGCAGTTTTATATGTTTCAATATTAATGTATCGAGGAAAGGTATTAATTAAATAATATGGTAAATTTATATACAAGACACAAATCGCTCGAGTGGACGATGCATAGACCTACGTAATATAGTGTTTCTTGTGGTGGATAGGGTCTCTGAACAGTAAAATATTCCTATGTCTATCTTTGAACCCATTATTGCCGAGATTATTTTTATTGAATCTAAGTATTATTTTTGGATTATTTAGACCAAAGAGAAAATATACCGAAACGCTTCAGTTAGTGAAAATAGGGGGCTAGAAATAAAAAAAAATTCGTTCACAAAGTAAATTGTTCCGATACCATATGGTATCATGACACTTTCAGATCAAATTTTGTTAATATTTTATTAGAATATTTATTTTCGATTAATAAATATTTCATTGTAAAAATGTATGCATTTACAAATCTCAGATCCGCGTTTGCAGGCACACAGAAAATGACTCTCCTTCGTACTTCGCTAGCGTCAAAAATTAGCTGACAGTTGATTCCGAATTCTGATATCTTTACACACCTCTAGTACGCTGACGAGACCAATCACAACATACCTCCCACAAGAAGTTTCAAGATGGTGACGACAAAAGCAACAACACTTTTTCGGATACCATTTGGTATCCACGGGCACTAATGGGTTAATCATTCATACTTAGAATACTCTCTCCGCGGTACTTTAAGCCTCATTATCATTAGTCAGTGAAAGAAAGTAACCTGTTAAAATAAAAGACCCCAAATTCTAAATTTCTACAGAATTACAACCTGGACAATTTAAGTTCTTAAAAAAATATGTTATTTTTAAGATAATCTCTGTACATTGGCTGATCTGAAAAGTACATAAAGATCCCTTGATAGAAAAAAATTGCAAATACATTACATGTTATGGGCATCAAAAAATCAGTGTTTTTTTAAAGGCTACTGTAGCCATTTGACGAGACATATTTGCTCATTTTTTTTTAAATAAGTCATGTTTTATAAAATATTTTCACTTCTATTAAATATAATCAGGTTTATATATTAGCGCGCTCCCTCTAACATTCGTATTTACACATCTTCCTTTCAAGCCGTCTTCTTTTTATTATTGAACGCTTACTACGACACTGTTATACAATATGAAATTATGGCTAACACGCAATATAAAAGTACAGTGCTTTAAAACGGTAATGCCTTGTTCACGAGTGAAAAAGCTCCTCACAACTTTTTATAGCCAAACTACAAGTGCTTTGGTAACTATGGCGACCATTTTGAACACTTACACAGATTGACATTGTCAGAAAATCAAGAACATTGCAAAAAATCAGATTACATCATTATCCTTATTATACTAATTAGATGTGTTTGTTTGTTTCAGCCGACAGCAGCTTCGTGTTGGCTAACGCCCAGATAGTGGACTTCCCCATAGTCTACTGCAACGAAGCCTTCTGCAAGATCAGCGGATACAACAGGGCTGAAGTCATGCAGAAATCTTGCAGGTGATATACCATCCCACATCTTCGTGGTCTTCTTTACCTATTCTATAAATGACAAAAAGGTTAAATTTTTGAGCAAAGTTACAAATTAATAATTAATGTTACATAACATTATTTATTAAATAATGTAATTACACAGTTAGACAAATATTATCAGGTCTAACTGGGGAACTATTATGTGTACTAATACTTAAAAACAGTAACAATGCAATATAATTGCTTAAAGTATAGTTACAAAATTCCATTGTAAAAATATTATGTTCAAAATACACAATTTGGCTGTCCTGAAACGGGAATCCTTCCCAGTTGGACAGACAAAGGTTCATTTTGTTTTGTATTGTTTGTAATATATATGGCGTGCCAGAGGGAAATTTTTTTCTTCAGGGCCTCCTGTGTGGAGTAAATATAAAAAAAAAAAAAAAAAAAAAAAAAAGATCGGGAGAGGCTGGTTTGGGGAGACCCTTTGACCTCTCCAACTGGTCTCTCTTAACCTATTGCCTTAATCAAACACTGATCCCTAGATTCCTATCAATCCCTCATAATTTTTCTTACTCAGAACTTCCTATACTTCCTTTCCTCAAAAATACGTTCCACAGAGCATCCCCAAAGATGACATAGGCCCTGAGTAAAATAATTTTCCTGAGGGCCTTCTGCGTGGGGTTAGTGTAAAAAAATAAAATAAAAAATTAATAAATAAATAAACATACATGGGAAATGTAATATTACAGTGTACCGCGTATTTAAAAACAAATTTTCTACTTTTTTATTCGTAACTCTTTCTGTTAATATAATTTTTAGGAATCTACTGAATGCCTAAATATCAAAAACATCTGAGCTTTCGGTTAAGCTTTTATCAAGGTTCATGTTTACGTGCCTTAGATTGTTATTTGATAAGCAATTCCACTTTCACTTCAATATAAAAAAGTCCGGCGTATAAATAAATTAAAAAATTTATTTGTATTTCAAAGAATTTGCTTCACATTGAGGGAAACTTCTAGAGCACTCACTATTCGTAACTTAAACAATTTTAAGTCTTACTTACTTATAAAGATTATCTAAAACGCCGCTGCGCTGCAGCGTTGGTATAGCTATAATAGGAAGAGGGCCGTATACTACTCGGATTAAAATCGTTACTCATAAAAATATTCAAGTCAGATTTTTTTTTAGACTGGCGTCACTTTGTTCCAATCCTCAAAAACACGGTTATTTTTGCATATCGCGTTTTGTTGCTATCTTCACGTTTCTTCATGTGACATTTGTAATGTCATTGACGCGGTCTGTTTTTATTTGCATCGAAATCTGGCCAATTCTTGTGCTGCAAATGGGTATTACTGTTTGACAAATTGATATTTGTTAAATTTTGCGAATAAAAATCAACAAATTCGTACATTATTCATATTACCGGCGTTATCCTGACGGCATACTAAGGGGGCAGCCGATATAAATCTGACAACTACTAATACGGCCAGTAAACGCATTCGCAGCGATTATGAGTAACGTTTTCCACTATCCCGACCTTATACGCCCGTATAGTATTTATTCCGCGAACACGATATTTTTTCATAACAAAACTGTTATACAAAATGAAAAAAAACAATTACTATATAATAGCACTTAAAAGATAGAGCGAAAATAGAGTGTTATCTCACTTTTTATGTGCTTTGATAAGTAAATAACATCGGTCTTTAATTCAATAAGCAAGTTGGTCGTACAACATGACGAAATGCGGTTGCAAGATGATTGAATAAATTACGTCGCTTCATAAACTTCTGCTCAGTTTATGCAAGTTTCATCAACTAAACTTTACTGTGATTCTGATGAGCACAATTAATTATCTTCTATTCTATCTATCGTCGAGAAGATATTTAATAGAATTATGGGATTAAAACATAGAACGTATATTCAACAGGATCGCTAACCGCGACGAATAAGCTTGGCGGCTTTTTAAGAAAATTTGTTTGTTTTGTTGGAAAGTCAATTGATTTATTTTTCTACTAATATCGACAGAGCTAGAAAAAAATATGTTCAAAAGGAAAAATGATAGAAATATATCACGATGAACAAATATGTAACATTCGTTTGGGAGGCGGGTATGGTTACCATTTATTGGATAACTAACGCCTCTGCCATAGGTCACCCCAAGTGGTTTAATACATTGGGTGGCTTAGCAGGGGTGCCCGGTTCATAGGGTGAGGTTTATCCGGGTCTTGGCGGTGGATGTGTCTATCCACGATCAGCATGGCAGTCCAGATCGGGAGATAGTGCTTGAGGGAGACCTTTTAACCTCTCCAAAAGGACTCTCCCAGGAGAGAGCTGCATCGCAGCGGGAGGATGGATTCATTCGTCCGTCACTCCTGGACTTACTTACCCCCACATTCCTAACCGCACCTTTTTCCTTCCCAGAACTTCACATCCTTCCTTTCCTAAAAAGACCCTCCATAGAGCATCTCCAAAGATGACATAAGGTCCTAAGGGGAATTATTCTCCTCAGGGCCTCCTGTGTGGAACTAATGTAAAAAAAGCTAGGTCGTGTCAATAATCTGAATAATATAAGAATATGTTAGTATTTGAATGTAAATGAAACACTGAATGAAGACAACAACTGAATGTATGCATAACCATCAAATACATCCACTACAGCGAGGGACAGTTCCGTGGTGACAGTATTTTTACACGTTGAAATAAAGAAATGACTAAAAATATTCCTGGTAAAATTATTGGATTCACTATAAATTTGAAAGAGAATTTATCATCTAGTGTGTATGAAAAAATTATTTTAATTATTAATTTTTTCAGTTCATTTTTGAATTTTTCTGACTCTTTTATTAATAGGGATAATGCGTAACCGAGTGAATTGTTGATCAATTGATCATCCACCCTAATGAAACACGTGACTTACCACGGTCATATGTCACGCCTCGTGCCGTGACATCCCAATTATTCATGATATTCAGGGTGGAGGCATTTTCGGAAGGCATATGACAAATGAAATAGGTTAGTATATCCGTCATTTTCATATCGCGTTATTAATTTTTTTTTAATGCAATGTAAGTTGATTCGATATTTAATTCTATAAACATAAATAATATATTTTTTATCGATACCACTTTAAACGCTTTAAATGCAGAAAAAATTGAGTAAAGAATAAATTTAATGAAGAATACAATTAACGACAAAAATAATTTTTTTATGACTGCTATACTGCAATTAAAAATAATTAGCATCCAAGTATTATGAAGTACCTCTGTTGGCCAAGACTATAAATACTCAGTTCTATTTTAAGCAATAAACGGTGTCCCGAAACCCAACAAGCGGGAAACTGTTGAATCTGCATCACATTTGGAGTCGATTTTGAAAAAAAATAAATTATTTGTGCTTTCGTTTTCGAGTAAACTGAGTCCGAAGGTAGACTTTTATAGGTCAAATCTTTAAAAAAATCGATCGCTTGGGGTTAATATCAGCTATTTAATGTATTTTAAAATGCGTTGAAGCGTAGACCTGACACCAAAAGTTTTTTGAACCCTTTAGTTGCCGATAAAGAGGATTTCTTTTTTAAGTATTTCAAAATGCTCAAATCGTTAAAAAAAATTTTTGGGTTCTCCGTGTGATGTAGATTCACGAGTTTTCCGGGTATGCCACGTATTTCAGGACACCGTTTTGAAAGTTTTCAAAATCGGCCAATCAAAGAAAGTTCACAAACCGATCAAACGACTTCACAAAATTCCAATGAACTTAAAGGAATATTTTACGTGTTCACGTACGGTATCTATTTAGTCTAACTTTCCGTTGAAGGGTAACTTTCCCAGTTATAAATAAAGTTTTGTTGGCAGAGTAGTTTGGGTAGTCTGAGGTAAATTACGCGTAATCTTGTTCAGTCGCCGACATGCCAGAAACAATATGCTCCCTCTCCAGAAATTCATCGCACGTTTTGTGACTGTGACAGGAAACTACCCACCCCGATGATAATACCTTCAACCCTTCTTACCGGAACCTGAACAACGTGATAAATCATCCCTTACAATGGGACAATCAGCCTAATCAAGTACGTACATTAGGATCCTCGGTGGACAAAAGGAAACGACAAATTAACTTATAGTAGTCATCTTGTATGTGTCAACAGAGGCTTGCGATTTGTCTTGTCGGGTTATTACATTAATTTGCCGGAAAATTTGACTTTTAGAAATCTTCTGGTTGGTTTTGTCGAAATAGCGACATAAAGTTAAGTGTTCCGTTCAGCTTTTCGAATATAAACAAACTTCAAACTCGTACACTTCTTTGGGTTTTTGCTTTAAATTGAGTTAAAAGTTTATCAACAACTTAAGAAGTTATCGCGGAATTTAAAGGCAGATACTCTCTCTAAACTCTCTCTTACTGAACATTTCTAACTACATAACTCAAGTTGACAAAATAATATGAAAATTGACCTCTATTTAAGCCCCATTTTTACAACAAAGATTAAATAGTATTCGTGAAAAATCTGTTCTTCACGACGTCATGTTTTACCGAAGGTTGGCTCGGTAATCTAGATTGGCAATCTTAACCGTGCTGAATACAGTTTGGAACAACTCAGATGATCTGCACGGAGATAAATGAGTATTTCTAATTTAGTAAGAAGAAATTATTAGTAATTCGGTTAAAAACAGGATTGCAGGCCGTTTCGTATTTCGTATTCGTTAAGGGCTTGAGATCCCGTTGTTAACTCGATTACCAATAATTTTAAGAGATTCTTAGTAAATTAGCGATACTCATTTTTCTCCGTGTGCATTCGAACAAGTCACCGATCATTTTAAGTCCTTCTTGTCATAAGAAAGAAAGAAACCCCGAAACTTTCCATATTCCTTTCCAAAAAACCAACTTAATCTTCTCCCAACCTCTTGAGCGAATGTGTCGACTATATTACAACATCCACAGAAGTTGGGGCAAGATACTAGACATACTTAGCGATAACCCACAAAAATTTCTGGAATCTCCTATTTTCAGTTGACTTCACTTGAACCAAACTTTTTTTTAAGGGCCGAGACGGTTTACACGTAGTTTTCGTGAGCACTTAGGCCATAGGCCCATTGTGCTATCTCCCTTTACCTCAATCCTTTAACAACAACCCAGTTCCTTTAATAAAGTTCACCAGGGTTGTTATTGGGTATGTGGCTATGTCTTCTGGTTCTACTGTATGTCTCCCCAGGCATCTGAGCCTAGTTCCCACCAAGACAGGACATTGGCACCATAAGTGAATTGGAGTCTCTTCATCGTCTTCGCATTTCCTGCATCTATTGGTGTTTTCCACTCCCAATATCTGCATGTGTCTCCTGAGATGGAAGTGTCCCGTTAGTAGTCCTACCAGTTCCCTCAGTGAGTTTCTGTCCATATCGAGTATTTGAATTGTCTCACTCCAGGTGCCCTCTCCCATTCTTTGCAGTGCTGGGATTTGACCCACCCTATCAATATTCTATGCTACTCCTACGGCCGGCTTGGATCCTAAAAGTGGTGCTTTTACCCCTTTCCTTGCTAGTTCGTCAGCCCGCTCGTTGCCCTCAATACCCAAACTTTACTGTCACTTGTTTTGTTCTTGTTTTGCACCTTACTTATATTTTTATTATTTGTTAAAAATTGTTGTACACCATTATAGAACATTTCGTATTTATTGTTCGTTACTTTTTTTGTACACTGTAACCCCTGTCTATTGTGTACATTATAAATAAACTAAAATTAAAATATTTACGTCACTTATAATAAAAGTTGTGTGAAGTCAGATGAACATAATTCATCAAAGAGTATATATTTTCGTAAGTATTTGTACGCGATCAAAACTCGGTCGAAGTTGGATATAAAAGCAAATAGAAAATATGATTTAAATGGGGAATATTTGCGTGAGGGGATTTAGCACTTAGGCTTATCCCGCCAGTAAGCGTAAATAGGGGCTTATCAATTTTACGTCCTCCCTTTTATGGATCCCTTAAAGTCATTTGTGGCGAGGCCCAATTACTTCATTTGAATAAAAATATTTGGTTAAGGATTTTACTGAATTCACACTTTTTAGTAAATTGTTCAAAAAACACGTTTACCTATTTAATATAATCCTGCGGCAATTGTTTTTAATATCGTGAAAGCATCGTATTTTGCAGCTTTAAAAAAATTTATACAGAATCTTTCTGGCTTTAGTCAGATGCCTCTCTCAAAAATTCGGCCTTCGTGGTTGAGTGGTTACGATCCTTGGCTACGAATTCGAAGGTCGCGGATAATATATGGTATATTGTGAGTACGTTCCAGGGTGGTAGATACTTTCAATATCGCCCTGGTGAAAGACCATAATTCAGAATCGAAAATTTGCTAGAAATGGCTTTTGTCGTGTTTGGTGAGCAGATCTAAATAACCAGGTATTTTCCCACCTTCATCCCTCTCAACTACAAAACTCACTATGGATGCCATAGTCTCTATGATTTCAGACTGTTGGGAGCATTTGAGCCTCCTGTGCGGTACCTACTCACAGAAAAATAAAATGTCTCCAATTGAAACCGACAGTTCGCTTTATGCCATTAAATTACCCCATTTGTGCCTAAATGATCTCATTTGTGAGCATCCCCTTCTACTTCTTCCTAACCAATTCGCACTCCAATTATATTCAAATTCCAACGGTCATCTTCTGTCTATTCGTGCTACGTACACACGGTTCGTTCGTATTGAATCTGGAGATTGTGACTGTAACTATGGCTACTTTTTATAATGCACCTGTGTCATTCATTACATGTCTATTCAGCAAGGAGATACCAAACACGACCCTCTATCAATCTTAGTTGATATATTATATTTATTTATTTATTCATTTTCGGGAAATCGACAGTTTACATTTAATCAGTTTGTACATAAATATTATATAGTAAAATAAAACAAATTATGGATTTCCTCATTGTGACTTTAACTGAGACAGCATAATATGGAATAACTGATTTAAATTTGTGAAAACGGAATATGAATTAAAAAATTTATACAAAACAAAAGATTATATAAAACTAAAAATTTACAAAACAATACATTTATAGCCATGAAGAGAGGTTGTAGATATAAATCAAATCATAATAGAGATATAAACAATAGAGACATAAACATTATGCACAAACCATCAGAGAAATATTATTTTATGGACCTCTTGTATTTGATAAGTTCGCAACTGAAAATATCAACCTTAGATAATACGCTATTATAATTATTGCAAAGTCTGTTCAGGCAAGAATTCTGCTTAGAGTTTGTTTTGCTTTGATCGACCCTGAACAGGATTGATCAAATATATATAATGATAAACGAAAACACACAAAATTTATAGAAATTGCATCTCATTTTGAATGAAATGGATATTCTAAGTAACTGCATTTAAAAAAACGTTTATTTTCAAAGAATTGACCGTGCATTAATATTTCGCTGAAAAACCGCTATAATAAAGCTGTAAGGCCAGCCTGAAATCGTAAAAAGTCTGACTAACTACAGAGCTTAATGCGTCCGCGGCCCGCCTGTTTAGCCGCACTTTTTACTTGTTTTATTATAACCACACTGTAGACATCTTTATAAGCCAAAATTTAAGCTCCTTAAACCCCTGGATCCTAAATTCAACCTGTTAAAGCTGGCGTTCTTGATGTGACGTAATACTTCCAACAATAAAGGTGCTTAGAGCTGTTAAAATGGCGCAATCATCAATGATATAATTTTAGTGTATGGATTATTCAACCATAGTTCCATGGATGAAATATTTCATTTTTGGAATAATTTTTTTGATGACAATTATTTTATAAGCAATAATTATTAGCCTGAAACACTCATCCACGTTGAAAAATCTCCTGATAAAAGATACATGACGCCAACGGGACTTGAATCCGTGTCCTTTCGATTTCCGGTTGACAGCTCTTACCACTGAGCTATGGAGGCTTATCTCTTATCCGCGAAATAATTCAATATATACTAGTTCTTCATTCAACAATTACTGCTTGTTACATTTTTTTTCACCTGAAACAACCAACTTTATTTTATATGAGAAAGGCATTGTAAGTGCTAACTCTCTCACTAGATGGCGTCGAGACAAATTGTCTACATTTTTTGGTGAACATACTAGAACTTGTCAAATATTTAATTATTATTTTTTTTGGTAAACTAATGTTTAAGACAAGATTTTTTATGCATAGCACAAAGGGTAACAATTATTTTATAATCAATAATTATTAGCCTGAAACACTCATCCACATTGAAAAATCTCCTGATAAAAGATACATGACGCCAACAGGACTTGAACCCGTGTCCTTTCGATTCCCGGTCGACAGCTCTGACCACTGAGCAATGGCGGCTTATCTCTTATCCGCGAAATAATTCAATATATACTAGTGCTGCATTCAATAATAACTGCTTGTTATATTTTTTTTTTCACCTGAAACCGGAAAATTAAACATTAGTTCACCAAAAAAAAGTAATGGTCAATTAAATATTTAATCGTTGAAGAAGAAGATAATTATAATATATCTAAACGAGACATGACATAGAAATCTAACCCAAGATCTCTGTATTACCGGGACAACGCCTTTAACCACTTGGTCTTGATTATTTTACGTTTTTTTTTTATCTCATTATTCAATCTTAGAATAACAAATATTTTTATCATCACACAAATATATTTTATCATACATACCGTTCTGTTATTCAGACTATTGGCATTGCCCGACTCAAGTAATTGTTCACTTGATCGTACCATGTCTTCCTCGGACGTCCCCGACTTCTTCTATCATCCAAATTCGCGTCATATATTCTTCTTACATTCACTCCTTACTTAATACACTCCTTTCTTCGTTCATATGCTTTACATACCCAAACCATTTAAGCGTCTTTTTCTTAATCTTACACATTACGCTTACATCGGCATTGCGTTTTTTGCGAATTTCTATATTTATCACACATAAATATAGATGGTTTTGCCACAAATTTGCCTCAGGGATCTCATTTCTACAGCATTCAGTATATTTTTATTCTGCCTCTACCAGTTCCATGCTTCCCTGTTACACTTGAGGATAGGTACCAGCACTCCATTGCGGACTGCTAGATTCGTTTCTTTGGACATTTTTTTGTTACCCCCAACCGCGTTCAGTACTCCATTAAAGGAGCTTCCTGCATTTCCCCTTATTTTAATATCCTTATGTGCCTTTCGATAAACATTCCCAAATACACTTATATACAGGGTGTATCGGCACGTACCCGACAAACTTTAACCAGCTATTCCTTAGCACATTTGGAGTAAAAAATGTTATGGGCACTTTGCTGTCCGGTAACATTTTTTTTCCATTAAAAACACAAAATAAATAAAAAATCCACACTCCGTCACTGTCATTTGCATTGTTTCTAGTGTTCAACAGATGTTATTAGCAAGTTTGTCAAAAAGTGTCCTCGCTCTTTCGTACACACTAAATAATAATAGTTAAAAATGAGACGAATGGTGCCGTGCCATTTCGTTGTGATTGTAAAAGCGCGCCAACGTAGGTACGTACGTACATTATTCAACGAAACTCGAACAAAATATTGCCAGACGGGTTTTCAAACTTTGACAAAGGATAAAACATTGGTGACATGTGGTGAAAATATGAATAGTAAATTTTTTATTAAAAAAAATGTTACCGGACAGCAAAGTGCCCATAACATTTTTTACTCCAAATGTGCTTAGGAATAGCTGGTTAAAGTTTGTCGGGTACGTGCCGATACACTCTGTATAATCATTTTAATTCATTAAAGTGGCTTAAAAATGAACTTAACTAAAACAAGCGGCATTTAAACTACGTATTTTTTATAATTCAAGTAGGTACCTTTATTTAGTTGTAGACATTTACCAAAATGAAGGCTTTAAAAATGATTACCGGCTATTTACAATAATGCACGTGCTTTGAACGAAGTGTGGGCATTATTCATAATGCCTAGGTTAGTCTAAACGCGTATTATATATGCATTGATTACTAGGCATTTTATTCATTTCAAAATTCAGTACGAAAAATGTTTTATATTTGTTTCGTGTCATGTCACGCGATGCCACTAATTTTATGTTCGCTATTAAATAAAATGTCCACGGGTTGGATTTTTTCCTTTATTACAAATTCTGGGCGAAGCAGTGGTAATTCTCGTAACTTTAGTTTTTGAACATAACATTAATTTTTTATGTAACTTTACTGAAATATATAGGTAACATAGATTTTAACTATCCGAGGACTGGAGAAATCAGCCCTTAATCAATTATTCCTTTATCACTTCCTTTCGCCATCCTCTTGTTAACTGATATCTGTAACGAACGTATGTCTAAAGGTTTGAAAGAGACATTCGTGTATGAAAGAGATGGCATGATTATGAAGCCTTCGTCTTTTTACCAAGTAACTTTTATAATAGTGGGACAACAAACAGTGTAAATGTTATACCTACACTCTGTTAATATTAGTCTTTTTCATCATTTCAGTTTTATGAAACAACTGGCCAATAATGATGTAATACCAGAACTTGAATAGAACCTTCACAGAACTTGAAAATCAACTTTCAAATATTATGAATTGTTTATATTCTGCGAAAAAACCCGTTGTTAGTCTTTAAAGAACAAGTGTCAAAATTATAACACTATGGGACTACAAATTGGAACAGTCCACCACACTTAACATTACGACAAATATATTTTTGAATGATTTATCTTAAAAAATATGGTAAGTACATATAAAATAGTATTTACATTAGTTTGTACATGTTATGAGTTTTAAATACTCGCAATAGGTAGAAAACTCGGCCATCTTAGTAACTAACCGATATAAATACTCGCAATAGGTTGAAAAGTCGTCCATCTTAGTAACTAACCGATATAAATACTCGCAATAGGTAGAAAACTCGGCTAACTTAGTAACCAACCGATATAAATACTCGCAATAGGTAGAAAACGCGGTTAACTATGTAACAAACATATGCAAATAGTCACTATTCATATGTTCGAGTACCGAATAGTGAACTTAAACTTTTAAAATTAATAAATCGCTCATCGAGAATTTTATGAAATAACATATTTTAAGTTAAAATCTCAGTATCATATGGAACGGTTTAATGTAATATGTATCAATTTTGGGTAATGGACGGTTAAAAAAATTAAAGTTTGTTTGAATTAACGATCTATGTTATTTACGACTTTAATTATTCCATGTATTAAGATATTTCATGTCATAATTATTCCATAGATTAAGATATCTCGTGTTATATCAAAAAAAAAAATTCAAAATCAGACCTGTATTTTTAAAAAATATAAGGAGATGAGTTATGTTTTTTTTTTATATAGAAACATGAAATGAAAATTACGGTACTCAAAATAATTTTATTAATAAATATTATCTATACGTCATTAATTTTTGGGTTACTGTGCCATGTTACCAAAGCGCCACGGAGTGCTACACTACTGTTTTTCTTTTGTAGTATATGTTAATCTTATTGGGGCCGGTACTTTAGTATAATAATTACTTATATTAATGTTGCTTTAGTTTTGATATAGTCATCAAGTACCCGTAACCCAAATAAACCAAAAAATTATCACGATAACATATTTGTCCATGAAAATCTCGACTCATTTCAATAAATTCTGTTTCGCGCACTTGTTTTTCTCGATTTTGATGTAACACGGTAAGCGAATCGTATTTATTAAAGCGGTTCTTATCAAAATCCTTTCAGATCACCGTGCATACTCTACATTAATAGTATTGAAAAAAAACAATGTTGTGTTATTATTTTTTGACACGTTAACTCAAAACAATCTCCCACTATACGACATGTACTCTATTTTCACACGTTTGAAGACCCCATGAAAAGCAAAGTTGAGGATAAATCTGATATGTGTGTTTACCTGAGCCAGGTGTGCCTTCATGTTCGGCGAGCTGACGGACAAGGAGACGATCGAGAGGATCGACCAGGTGCTAGAAGCGCAACTCCACGACCAGTTCGAGATCCTGCTCTACAAGAAAAACAGTAAGTCACCCATACAATCCAAGAACCTCTATCACCTAGACCCACCCCTACTTCTAATTAACCTTTCTTATTAATATTCAATTTCTTAAAAATATAACAATTTTATAAATATATATATCTACTAAATTGTAATGAAATTAACTGCTGTTTCAATTGATATAACGAGAAATTAATTATTTCGGTTAATAATTTGAAAAATTCAATATTTAAAATTGAATCGAATCAGTGGTAACTGGTGACTTGTGTTAGAGAGCCAACCTTGCAAAAACTTATATTGTCATTGAAGAAGAAAATATCAAAAAACTCGCAATGAAAATATGAAAAAAACGAAGACTTAGAGACTTGGACTCGAACCCATACCTCTAGGACTATAGGCTTACCAAGACCGGCATCTCTACCAAATAAGCTATTGCCATCTTACATACAATTTTATTGGTAGCGATGCCAGTCATGGTAAGACTAGATGATCTTAGTTCGAATCCCAGTTGCAATCGTTATTTTTTTACTGTCTTTGACTCTTTCATGTTTTCATTGAGAGTTTTTGATATTATCTTCTTCAATGATTAAATATTAAAATGAGCTTTATAAAATTCAATATGAGCTTTATAAGATTCATTAAAAGCTTTATTAGATTCAACATGAGCTTTATAAGATTTAACATGGGCTTTATAAAATTCAATATGAGCTTTATAAGATTCAATATGAGGTTTATAAGATTCAACATGAGCTTTATAAGATCCAATATGAGGTTTATAAGATTCAACATGAGCTTTATAAGATTCAATATGAGGTTTATAAGATTCAACATGAGCTTTATAAGATTCAATAAGCTAATCCAAGCAAAATTAAACTTATAATTATTATTTAATCTAACTATACCATATTTTTGGAAGATTTCAAGAATTTCTCAAAATTCAGAATTTAAAAACTTCAGTATATTGGCTCAGCTTTCTAACAATGAAAAGTAACCGGTTACCACTGTTTCCAATAGTATATGCTGGTATTAATTACCAATTTAGTATTTTAGAGAAAATATATTTTTTTATTCTATAATTAATTTCTTACAACATCGGCTATCCTAGCAATAATACTTTTTTTATAAAGACAGTGTTATTATAGGAGAATACATAATATGATTAATCTTACAGTGTTTCAATAATTTCAAAAAATATTATAGTCATTAAAGGTAACTAATAATCTAATATATAAAAATGTAAATGTTCGTTTGTTCAAAATCTTAAATCTCCGAGTTCTTCACCGATTACTTTGAAATTTTGACACAACAAAGCATTCGGATACGAGTTTTTTTGTGTACCTAATTATAAAGTTATCACCTGTGACAGGTAAAAACATGTTTTTTTTTAAACAGCGCTATCTGTTGGACGTCAAAGCAACAAGCGCTATTCTTTCTCCTATCTGCATAGATAGACTGAGCCACAACATTGCCTGGCGGGGTACAGCTAGGTATAAATAAAATGATCTCCGGGAACAACTTCTTTCCATTCAAAAAGGTAGATGCCAAAAATAAGGTAAAAATTAGTTGCGAGATGATGTTGTTAATTCTGAATTTGAAATGTGATATCGACAAATATGACGCTTAATAAATAGTTCCCAATGGTCGAGTGGTTTAAACGCCTCTCCCGGTAAGGCAAGAGATCCTGGGTTCAATTCCTAGTTGTGCCCGTTATATTTTTATTTTTCTTTGTCTTGTTCTGTTTCATGTTTCGTTTAGATTTATTAGTATTATCTTCTTCTTCAATTATAAAATGATCTCCATTTGTAATCAAATCAGACAACTAAATACAATTGAAGTTCGTTAAGGCTGATCTCGTGTTAATGTGTGTTTTTTTATTCCTTTTTTTCTTATAGTTATTCCAAGAAATATTGTACAGTATAATTTTTTTACATACATGTATGATAGTATAAAATATTAGCTCATAAAAGTTTATATGAACAAAGGCATAATGTTCCACACCTTTATCAAAATCTGAAAATCCTCTCGGTAAGAGCAATTATGTGGTATAAAATAATTTTTCAGCACATAAATAGCCCTATGTACATAAATAGACTGGAACACACTTACAATACTCGATTTACATTAAATGAAGGACTAATCGTACCAAAGCATGTAAACAAATATGGAAAAAGAACGCTAGACTACATGATACCAAATTGTTTAAATATGTTACCTGCAGAAATCAAAAAATGTACAAATATAAAAAGAAAATTTTTGTTGAAAAATTGGCTAGCTGAAAGAAATAGTTTGTACTAGACTCTAATACAAACTATTTCTAACTGCATACGCTTTAATTGTTTTTTGTTTTTATTTTTATTGTATTACACCTCTCATGATATGAATGTATACATTTGATATAATCTGTTTAAGTTAAAAGCACCCAATGACAAACTACTTTAAAGTAGTTTATTGGGACTTTTTGATTTTTGTATATTATTTTTGATATTTAATAAAAAAAAAAAAAAAAAAAAAAAAAAGTTCTATGAACAGAAGACCATACGGAGAAAATTGAGTATTGCTTAATTTATTAAGAATCTCCTGAAATTATTTGTAATTCTGGTTAAAAACGGTATTGCAGGCCTTCCGAATGAATTAACAGGTTTCCGGTAACTTTTAGTAAATTACGAATATGTTATCACGATGTCATAATACACTCGCAATTTACTTCAATTTACTGAAAGTTTATCAGGAAACTTCAGGCCTGCAATCCCGTTTCTTCTGCAGATTCTAAATATAAATTAGCAATACTCTTTTTTCTCCATGCACGAGTCAAAAAAATGTGTATCTTATTTTCTCTTGTTTTAAATTAAACCAGAATTTTCTCCGAAATCGTAAGAATTGTAAATACGTATTTTTTTTATTTTTTTTATTTCTTTTTATTTAGGAAGCAAACAGTCGTACAGTAAAAAATTATAACAATAAACATTCATATGTTCTAGACCAATTAAGTTCCATTAAATTAAATGTAGATTTAGTATTTTTTACCTACACAACATATTAAATGGCAAAAAATAAACATAATAAAGAAATACATAAAATTAAAAACAAAAAGAAAAAATACAACTTTTCGCATAGCTATACTATTCACTACGGGTGATAATATGTACTTTTCACAAAAAAAAAAATGAATAAAATAAAAGTATTTTAATTTATTAATTTATTAAGCTGAATTTTATATGATATTAAGTTATGGTTGAAAATGTCTACATCTCTAGAGGCATTGTGAGTTTCACAGATACGTACTATTACTGAGTTTTGCGCGTATTTGGATTTACCATGTGGTATTCTAAATAAATCATTCGATCTGGTGTTTTGCGTTAATTTGCGTTGTATTTAATTAATGAACACGATGATTTCACATTTGATTTGGGAATTTTTTTTTGAACTTTAAAAACGGTCACCACCTTGAAACCGGAACCGGAATGTAAGAAAAAAAATACAAACAGATGAAATGAAAAGTCAATATTAATAAATTATAAGAATTGGTAACCCACACGGGCACTATTCTAAAAAGTTACGCGTTTCTTTCTTGTATATATGCCGTTTATTTTCCTCCCCTTTCACAACGGTAGCAATGAAAATCTCCTCATTATTATTCACGTTGACTTTTACAGAAATGTGAATAATAACTAGATTTATATTCGCTTCCCTCCAAAACCTTTCCGTTTGCAATATGATCTATTTCCCAGATTTGGTTATAAAACCGTAGTGTCACTTATATGAGAACTTTCTTCATCTGACAAATTAAAATTCTACTAGAAGTTTCTAGAATGAAGGAACGATTCCTAGTAAGAGATAAACAAAATACCATCAAGACCGAAAAGAGAACAACGAATACTTCTTGTACACCCTGTAAAAGGCATAACTATTTTTTATATTTTTGGGGTCTTATTTTTTATTTTTATACTATAGAAACAAACAGTACATGATTTACAGAAATGAAACAATATACAGGAAAAAGATATTTCGTGTTGGGTACCAATGATGTTTCCTTGTAATGTCTGCTAAGTGGTATGTTTATTCCTTAATTACCAGGTGACGTGTGTAGTTTATAGGTGTGTGTGTGACGTGTGTAATGTACGTGTGAGTGTTTGTTTGTGTGTGTCTGTATGTATGCGCATTGAATAGTTTAAATTATTGACATGATGCCACGTTTGAATTTGAGCAGTGAATCCGAAAAAATGTCAATGTTAGAGTTAAGACAAATATTATTTAGAGTATGGAGAGCTCGGTTAATTGTCGAATTAGATGCTGCATTTGTTTTATTATTAATCGTGTGGAATAGCATTGTATGTCGTGTACGTCTCAGAGGTATGTAATGTTTATTTTAGATGGTTAAGTTCTGCACTAGTAGAGCAATAATTAACAAGAAAACTGTCCTACAATATGGGGATTATTGATTAAATCCTTTATTTGTTTAGTATTCTGACAGAAAATATTTATTAAATCACATTGCTCTTGATGCAAATTCTTTGTAATTCTTACGTCATCGGTTTCTAAAAGGTATTTTTCCAAATTATCATTCAGACAAGTCCTATGAGGATAAACCTAGCCAAAAATCTAGAGAAAGACATGCGAATAAGAATTTTCCTCTCGTCTTTCTCCGAATCTCTGCATTTCATCTCACAGTCTCATAAATTCTTCTATTTGGCAAATGCGAAGATTACTCTGGAGTCCCTAGTTCCTACGTATATAAGAGTTGGTGCCTCGGTAAAGAGTATTTTTAAAAGATCTGTTTTTCCTATCTTTTAAGGTCAAATATAAGATTGAAACTGTGATCTATATCTCTAGGTGAAACGGTTTGTTTTTTTTTCGTTCTTCAATACGGCTTTCTTTTTGTATTACTGATATTATGCTGTAAGCTTCTACAGTTTCTTATCTTCGCTGAATATAATATAAAGTTTTGCAGATGCACATTTTCGTGGCGATGAGAAGATTATGAGATGCTGTAGGCGAACTTTTTTTAAGCTGGTCCATTCGGTCGTTACATTGCACATAATATAATTGATATACGTTGAAATTTGATAATGAGTGATGAGCACATCATTAACTTTTAGGTACATCCCAACCTTCTCTTTCCCACCTCCATCCCCTCCTCGCTTACTTCAGTCTCGCAGAATAACCCAAATGTGAATTTCATAGCCTAACTGGCTCCGAGCAGTTGGGATTCATATAAAAGTAAAAATAATAACCCTTAAATATATTCTAATAGAATGCCAAAATCAATCGCACTTCATTAAAATTCTGCTAAAATGAAATTTTTCAAAAAATTTTGCACACGAATTAAATCTTCTTGTATTTGCTGCATGGAGAAGGAGAACTATTGCTAATAATTTCTTAAGATTCTCTTTTAATTATTGGTAATTCTGGTTAAAAACGGGATTGCAGTCCTTACGAATGAATTATGAGGTTTCAGATAAACTTTTAGGAAATTCCGAATATATTATAACAATTTCGGAAAACGTGTTCATGAAAATCCGAATATTTTTGCATTTCTTTACGCTGTATTATCAAGGCTAATCGCATTACATTTTCACCTTTTATTGCTTAATAAATTATCAAGTTTTTTTCTCCGTGTGGACAGAAGTCAACAGCATAAAACACCCTAATACTGAAAAAGCAAAACACAAACTCGTGTATTTTATTAAATAATAATATAATGGTTTGTTTCACGAATTCAGAAATAAAGCATTGCCAAAACATGACAGAATTTTGGCATATTCTTTGAGTTTTGAATACCTCTGTGTACTCTTGTGGGGACAGTATTTAGTGGAAGGTATATATCGTGTGGTGTGTGGTATGGCAGAGTATTTACCAAGTTCGATCGATAGTCGAGGAGTTCTATTTTCTACAGTAGGCAGTAGCAATGGCAATAGACAGCTTAAGGCAGTTGCGTAATCAGCCAAAGGTCAAGTCGAGCGAATACATTATTCGGTTGCGAACATCATTTGTTGATGAGCCCAATTATGAAATAAACTTGGCGAGAGTCATATGTTTCCTTATTACTAGAATGGCTCAAGTAGGTGTAGGTTTTCCAGAGTATAACCATACACCTTCATTCTATTTAACCTTGATGGAAGCTTCGTAAGGTCTTCATTTTCATGTAGTTGAATTGTAAAAAAAAAGTTTGATTAGAGATTAGAGACCTGTTCTGATATGAACAATAATATCAAATCACACTAATCTGTTCTCGTAACTGTAATTAGTATTTGTTTATATGATGAAAATATGTTATATATTCTCGTAACTGTAATTAGTATTTGTTTATATGATGAAAATATGTTATATGTTCTCGTAACTGTAATTAGTATTTGTTTATATGATGAAAATACACACAATTCTTAAAAACTTAAAAATAAATAAAACTTAGGTAATTGAAATAAATAAAAGTACGCACATTTATTTCATGAAAGTTGACACCAATTATTAAATAATTTTCGTTCATTCAAAACCAGAACACAACAAAAGCTCGCGATGTCAGATTTAATAATAAACACTGGTAACTATGCTTACCACGTGTTTTATCGACATGTGTCAAGTATTTAATTTCTAAATATGGTAAGCTTAGGAATTAGTGACTAGTCAGTGCATGTAGGACAAATTAAAATCAAAAGAAACAAATTTCAGAAGTTTTGTAATTTTGCGGGTAAAATTCGGTTTATGGGAGTCACTCGATTTCTTTCAGAAGTGCCACTTCTGAAATGTCAAACTATTAAATAGTCATTAATTTGATTTTCTTAAGTCATAGTTGATAAATAAAACATGGTTTCTATGTATCGCGTACGAAATTTCAAAACTCTATAACTCAGTTAATAGTGCCGACCCCCACCTAATTCTTACAGATTCGGATTCCCCAGCCCTAAATTAGTCTAAATCAAGTTCAATTTCAGTTATTCGAGTGACTCCCATAAACCGAATTTATTCCAATTTTGCTTTAGCCCAAAATGTAAATTGGTAAGCAGTCGCACCAGTAACATATAAAGGGTTGAAACCCGATAAATACCAGAAATATACATTTTTAGTAGGTATATGTGATGTTAATATGGGTATCTAATAATAAGATCGTGCTCTCGAGGATTTCACATAAACGGCGCTATACAAACTTTTAGTAAATTCTTTATATACACGTTTCAAGCACGTGCCTTTGCCTTGATAACTAACTAACTAACCATCACGCCGTTTCCTCGCAGGGGTAGGCAGATAGGACGGACCACCAAACAACTCACTCACAGTCTTGGCACACACTTCTTGCCTCATGCACATTCATACATCATCTCATATATAGTATTCTATTATTTTGACTCTTGGCATGGCCCGACTCGAGTTAAGGATTCACTTGATCGTGCCATGTCTTCCTCGGGCGTCCACGACTTCTGCTATTATCTGATAATATTAGAATTTCCATGAATAATGAATATATTCGTCATTTACTAAAATTTTATCAGGAAACCTATTAATTCATTCGTTAAAGCCTGCAATCCTTAAGAGGATTACAAATAAATTCGCAATACTCATTTTTTTCCACGTGCCTTTCCACTTAGAGCCTCAAGCAATAAATTCATATTTTCTTCAATAATTTACGTTGATTTTTAGTTGAATTCGAAATATTATGATGACTTTTCTATGACTCGAAAAATTACTACGTTAAATCATCCTTCAATAGACTATTGACTAATGTTTATTAACAACACACACTCTAGTAACTTCACGTATATATTAATGACTACTTAAACTATTAAAAGCTTAATAAAGTACATATTGTGCAGGTTGTTTTCAAAACAGTTCTCTCCCAAATTTTCACCTAGTTATGCCACCATTAGCGCAGTTCTCTGCCAATTAATATCAATTACTTTTATGCAGCTTTTGGTTTTACCGAACTGGGTCAGTTCTTGTACGCTCGCTGTGTTTTCAGCAATCTGTGGTTAGAACGAGCCTAAACTACGGATGGTTATTGCGAAAAGATGTGCATTTTCACAAACGTTATTGTCGTCGAAAACGATCCTAGAATACGTATATAATCATATTCTACTGCTACTAGGCAACTGGATGAACTTTTTTTCATTCGCATGTTTAGAATTCTTACAAAAACAATACACCAACACTGTTGTGTACTGACTATTGGTATTTAAATCATTTTAACACTATAGAAAAGATCAAGCGATCGTGTTTGTTTAGCACAAGGAAAAGGTAAAATAAAAGTTAAATATTCGGAATCGCCGGACACGGATTATACGTAATATTTTTGAATAAAACCTTCTGATTTACCTTAATTACTTTAAAAGGAAACTGACTGCATTTGGGAAATTTTTTAGTTTAGCATTTTAGTTTTTAATTACGTAAAATGAAAATTGGCTTTCGTTGTGTGGGATGACAGCTAGAATGATTTCTGTTGATGACATTTTCTTTTGTTTTTCTGATGTTCCTGATATGAGTGGCTAGGATTTTAACCATTTACTGTATGCAACTACTAAGTAGGTACTATTTTGGCCAAACTCGAAAAATATTTAGATATTTTGGTATGTTTTATAAATAAAGAAAAATTTAAAATAAAGGTATGGTTATTATAGGATAGGTTGGGTTTTTATAGGTTAGGATAGGATATTGGTTAGGTTGGGTTATTATAGGTTAGGTTAGGTTATTACCCTAAATATTTTTATGTTCATTAAAAAGCATAAATTATTTATATTTAGGTATTATTATTATAATTATTATTTTATTTAACCTAACTAATAATAACCCAACCTAACCTATAATAACCCAACCTAACTAATATCCTATCCTAACCTATAACAACTCAACCTATCCTATAATAACCTAACCTACAATAACCTTACCTTGTTTTTAATTTTTCTTTATTTATAAAACATACCTAAATATCTAAATATTTTTCGAGTTTGGCCAAAATAGTACCTATCTAGTATTTGCATACAGTAAGTGATTAAAATTCTAGCCACTCATATCAGGAACACCAGAAAAGACATAAGAAAATGTCATCAACAGAAATCATTCCGGCTGTCATCCCATACAACGAGAGTGAATTTTCGATTTACGTAATTAAAAATTAAAATGCCAAATTTAAAAATTTCCCAAATGCAGTCAGATTCCTTTTACAGTCATTGAGGTAAATCAGAAGGTTTTATTTGAAAATATTTCGTATAATCCGTGTCCGGCGATTCCGAATAATTACCGGAAAATTAAGAGTGGGGAAAGGGAGGCCTTTACCTTGTGAATCATGTTTGTTTCATTTTGAAGTTCTGGTGGTTTCTGGAAGGTTCCGTGGGCACTATTAATAATTCATAGATGTACATCTAGCAGGAGGGTCTAAAATCGTTTTAAAAATGAATGTAGCTTCTTTAATCAATCAGTTTCCTCACACAGCCATTGGGAAAGGGTGGGTCCCTTCCAGTGTAAATCTAGAACCGTTGTTTCCACAACGCGAACTGTTTTGTGATTACCACACTACAGTATTTAATATATTTAACTTGGGGATTTTTCACGAGGTTAATTGTGACTAGAAGCGAAATCATATGCAACATTCTACAACAAATTCGAAGATAAAACAAAACAATACTTGCGTTGTTCTTCTTTTAAATTTACTTATCTTTAGGAATTAAACAAAAATAAGGGAAAAGTCCATTTAGGTAGGAACTGGAATGTGGTTATAATCATGTCAAACTGTTTAAATATTAAACAAACACGATGCTAAAATAATATTCGTAAGTTTTACTTGGCATAATCCAGAGAATTGAAGCTTCGTAGCAAATTGCTTAATGGTTAGTTATTCCGATCAGATTGGGTTTGGTAAATTATTGTTATTTATTGCGTTAGTTATTTTAAGTGTGTAATCTATTGGGTTTATTTTAAAATTGTTGTTATTGCCGAAATAGGGTTCCAAAGGCGGTACTATGGTATTCGAAATTTTTTTATTTAATGGGCATTTTACACGACGATTTTTTTCAAACCGATTTCCATGTGGAAACTATATGGGGAACTCGTATTAAAAATCTTTGCTTTGGAAGGTCGTTAGTTTCGTATTTACGATTTCATATGGATAGTTGCTAAAAGAGAAGAATTAATATATTTATGTGAGTCCAGATTGAAAGACGAAATATTTTATAATTACTTTCAGATTTTTAAAATCCTACAATTGTTATTTCACGTGATTTTTTAGTTATTACTACAACCGATAATATTTTTGTTAAGTAACACAGTCATTCTAAAAAAATCAGTTTGTACGAGTATCTTCAACAACGAAACAAGATGCCAATATTTGATTTATTTCATCTGTCTGTGAATTTGTTTGTGTGTTCCGTTTCCGCATACGAAAAACTACTGCATCAATATTATTCAAGAAAGTCTTACCTTGTGTATGGTCTAGCAAAGATTTTTTTAATGTGAAATCGTCGTGTTTATTTGGACGTTCTTATTCACATTTTTTTTAATATTATGGCAATAACACCTGCCTGCCTGAAGAAAGTTTGAAAAAATAATTGTCTATTATGTATGGTTTATAAGTAAACGGAGATAAAATGAGTATTGCTAATTATTTAAAAATCTATTAAAATTGTTGGTAATACGGTTAAAATGAGTTGCGGGGTTACGTGTTCCGATAAGATATAAATATCAGGAAATGGCCTGTAAACCCGTTTTCAACTGGATTACCTATAATTTGAAGAGATTCTTAATAAATTAGCAATACTCATTTCTCTCTACTATACTTTTACTACTAGAAGGTATTTAAATACCTTTTTTTAAACTCGACGTCTATTGTTCACAGAACTACTAGAAGGTATTTAAATATTATTTTTTAGACTCGACGTCTATTGTTCACTGAACTACTAGAAGGTATTTAAATATTATTTTTTAGACTCGACGTCTATTGTTCACAGAACTACTAGAAGGTATTTCAATATTATTTTTTAGACTCGACGTCTATTGTTCACAGAACTACTAGAAGGTATTTCAATATTATTTTTTAGACTCGACGTCTATTGTTCACAGAACTACTAGAAGGTATTTAAATATTATTTTTTAGACTCGACGTCTATTGTTCACAGAACTACTAGAAGGTATTTAAATATTATTTTTTAGACTCGACGTCTATTGTTCACAGAACTACTAGAAGGTATTGAAATATTATTTTTTTGACTCGACGTCTATTGTTCACAGAACTACTAGAAAGTATTGAAATATTATTTTTTTGACTCGACGTCTATTATTCACATAACTAGTAGAAGGTACCTCCGTATGATTTAATCAACGAAAAGTCAAATATGTATTCTCTTAATAACACTGTCAATCAAAATACAAAATGAAAAATATAACAAAATTTTTCCCGTAAAACATATTTTTATTAATAAATGACCAATAATTTTTTAAAGTATTAATAAACTATAAAAAGCTTTGTATAAAGTATGTTATCTAATTCTTATGTATTTATTTTCTTAGTATAAAAACCTATTTCTTATAATCTGCCCTTTTCCACTTCTTAACATTTATTATTATTTGGATTATGTTTATTCAGTTAGATTATTTTATAGTGTTTTATATTATAACTATGTCATAACCATGAATTAATTCGTATGTATCTAATATAACCCATCACATAATAAATATAATTTTACTGACTTTTAAATAACAGACTTAGGAATTTTAAAGCTGTTGAATCACGATAATATTTGGTTTTGAACTTCACGTATGCAAAACTTGAACACAAAACTTATTGCAAGTCTGCTTAGATTGAATGGGCTTTGTGTTATGTCCTGTTTTGTTTTGTGAAGAATCCTTTTAAATAGTTTGAATAGTGTTTAGTTATTTGTTTCACTTTGTGTTAGATAAACATGTTCCTTGAAAAAAAAACTACATAGAGAACACAAGTAAAGATATCAAAATTCTATTTCAAATAAAAAAATAATAATATTAAACATGTTTGTGTTTTTTAAGATTTGCTAAAAAAATATATATTTAATTAATTAAAACTTTACTGATTAGTTGAGATATTAATACATGTGTATTTTTCCTGAAATTGTAGACGTGTGTTTTATTTATAATTATTATGTGCATAAATAATGCATTAATATTTTTATTCCTTAGCTTGGCCAGATTGCTCATTTTTCAGCTCACATTAAATAATATGTTATCATTTCCAGGTGAATTGTTACAATTTTTTTATATTTACTTCAAAGTGTTAAATACACGTTCCAATTAAATAGGGACTTCTTTTCGAGAGTAATTGTCGAAAAAAAAATTATTCTTGCAACTCTGAAAAAGGCGCAATTTGAAGAGTATTTCATAGTCACCTCACACCTCTGTATATTATGATCTTTCTCGCTCCCACGCATGGCGATTGACTGCTGTTTCTCTCTCCTTTCTCTTTCTATCTCGCTCGTGTGCTCCTTCTTACCTACGTTAAATGCTACCCGTTGAAATATAACTATTTGAAAAAAAGAACACAAAGGTACGTATGCACTTTGCATTTATTTGCCCGCTTGTAGTAAGGACAAAACCAAATAACCAATACAAAAAAATCAATATATGATGTGTAATTAAAAGAAAATTGTAGTTATCGACTCTTTGCAAATGTTTAATGTTTAAAAATTTTTAATAAAAGACTTACTTATAAATAGATTCAATCATATGTCAAAACTTATGTTTTTGGTTATTTCGTCAATTCCTGGCTTCTTGTAATTATTTGTATTTATTTTGACTTATTCCAAGAGTCGAAGTAATAAGTCATGTGGTATGTTGTGTTGAATTTAAAGTTTTTACCCATTAAACACATATTCGTTTATGTTCCTAATCAACGCTTACTAACGGTAAGTCAAATGGAGCAATTGAACCAACGCGAAATCTTACCATAATTGAATACTTATATTTGCAGTTTCGACTGATATTATTTTTATTAATTCTTTCAGGGCAACTCTAGATGTTTTTAAGAAATTTACACTCGAGTGTTAGGGAAATTTCACTTGAAAAAAATGATATGTATGTTTTTTTTGTTTAAACAAACTCAAGTCATAATTATTCTCTGTTTGTTTGTTATTTTTTTTTGTTCAAACAATCTCAAATCAAAATTATTGTTTTTTGTTTATTATTTTCTACAGCTTTTTTGCATATAAATATGCTGACTTTATTATTTTTCTCTCGCATGTGTTCTTTGATTATCTTTGAAAGAATGCGGCAAAACTTTCTTCGCTTTCTTCTTCTCTCTTTTACAAAAGTGTTTTTTGATTAAAATTGTGTATTTTAAGAATAAGAGTCGCAGATTTTAAAGAAAATGTATAAAATTAGAACTCTTTTTATTGTTCCCGAAGCAACGGCATGCGATGAAACTTATACAGATTTGTCTGTAGGCGGTTAGTATACATTTTGTGAAAACTGAGTATGTTTGCATTTTTTTGATAATTTTTCTCTCTTTCTTCTTCGTACATCGCTTTCCTCAAAACGTAGATAAAACACGTCAACTAAGCTTGAACCTAACTTACTTTAATTGCTTCTAGACATATTACTTTGATCCGAATATTAATTACATTTTCTTATTACAAATGTATAAATTGTAGGAATATATAATATTTATTATGTTTTGTATACATTATTGTTTTTCACTTTGATAGAAACCATTAACTGTGAATGAATAAAATATCATAATCTTTTTATTTGATCTTGGTTTGATATTACATAATCGAATTATTTCAAAATTTTGATCTTGGTTTGATATTACATAATCGAATTATTTCAAAATTTTGATCTTGGTTTGATATTACATAATCGAATTATTTCAAAATTTTGATCTTGGTTTGATATTACATAATCGAATTATTTCAAAATTTTGATCTTGGTTTGATATTACATAATCGAATTATTTCAAAATTTTGATCTTGGTTTGATATTACATAATCGAATTATTTCAAAATTTTGATCTTGGTTTGATATTACATAATCGAATTATTTCAAAATTTTGATCTTGGTTTGATATTACATAATCGAATTATTTCAAAATTTTGATCTTGGTTTGATATTACATAATCGAATTATTTCAAAATTTTGATCTTGGTTTGATATTACACAATCGAATTATTTCAAAATTTTGATCTTGGTTTGATATTACATAATCGAATTATTTCAAAATTTTGATCTTGGTTTGATATTACATAATCGAATTATTTCAAAATTTTGATCTTGGTTTGATATTACATAATCGAATTATTTCAAAATTTTGATCTTGGTTTGATATTACATAATCGAATTATTTCAAAATTTTGCCTACTTTAAAATGAACGAGAAAAACTCATAATTTTATTGGATTTCTCTGCTTTTTATATAATAAACAGCTTCTCAAAAGCATTGCATCTATCTCTTTAACAAAACCTTATTTAATATTCAAAACCATTGATAAAACTTATCGGGTGATTGCTTTTGTCATTTCTTTTTTAAAAACAATTTTATCATACTAACAAAGTTCATAGCACGTTTTTATAATCGTAGATTCAAAATAAGCTTAGGGAGCACTGAAATCATTTTTTATTTACTCAGACATTTGTCTTCACATCAATCATTTGAAGGACTCTACGAAGGAACACACCTACTCAAAAAAATCACAGGTGTGGGAGTTTCTTCATATAGCTTTATGACAAAAGCATTCACCGAGCAAGTTCAAAGCTCCAAGTTTTTCAGAAAATATTTTATTTGAAAGGATTTTTCTGAATAGGTATTTTTTCAATGACTTAATGAATAAGATGGTTCTGCTTGAATGCAATGATCCTTCCGTCAGATTAAACTGATGGGAATTAACATAAAGTCGTGGTTGTCAGAAATAGCCACGGAAAGAGAGCCACTTGACTAACAGATATTTATTTGTTCTTGGACGCAGGCACTCCTAGAGGTAGGTTATTTTTTTGTTTGTTTCATTATTATTCTGTTTGGAAAATTTATGCGTATTTTCAACTCGAAAATTTTCATTCTTAATGGCTTTAAAAAGCACATATCGTTGTATGTATTTGCCAAATTAAATTAAAAGTTTAACAAAGACGTGTAAATATTTTAACGGTTACAAAAAAAATGTGTGTTAAATATATACGGTTTACATTGGGTCTTTATAAAATCCCGCAGGTTAATTATGTAAAATATGCAAGAAGTTTCCAGGCAATGGATTATTTTATATTTCAAACTGTAAAATAAATACCTACTCATTCTATATAACCCTATTCTTCTAGACATTTTCATACAAGAAATAAACATGCTTCATTTACACATTTAAACCTGAAATCTTTGAACAAATCGACATTCAGACTACAGAAAAAATGTAACTGAGTATCTCCAAACAAAAATATAGAATTGTATCTTTTCTCTGAGTCGAACTTAATCAATCATACTAATTTCTGTTGTCTGTGATGATGTGCGTTAGTTATTAGTACGTTCAATGAACTAAAATTTGCTTTGTATTTATGTGTCGGTTGTGTGAAGAATAATTCAGACAAGCGATAAAGTAAGTAGGTACTCACCTCCCAATTTAAAAAAATTAACTATCAAATAATTCTATGTATGAAATTTGTATTTCTTTTGTTTAAATTTTTGACAAACTTCGTGATTTTCAAGTTTAATTACGGTATTCATTCGAAAAGTAAATTTCTGAACGTCTCTCTAATATGTCAATAAAAAATATTATCATAATAAAAAGAAAATTAATGAAATTTATTTTTAAAAAGCTATGCTCTTGGGAAAAATATTTAAAAAATACTTTCAGTTTCAAAAAAACCTACACTTATAATATATGATTTGTGACGGGTATTCGGTAGTTATTACTAAAACCGAGCAATATTTTTTAAAATAACACCAGAAATTTTAATAATGTTGAAATTTAATCGGGGAATTTTCTAAAGTGTTCTCTGTTTAAGCAAAATGAGAAGAACTTTTGTTTCTTCTTGAGATTAATTTTTCGTTCGGCAGACGTCATCGTTTGAAACTGCATTCCTGTTCATTTTGCGAAGGCAAAATAAGGAATAAAAAAGGAATTTTTATTTTATTCCAAATAGTTATATCATTTCCGTTAAATAATTTCCATTGATCCAAGCATTTCGAAACATACAAAAGGAATGAGATACTCAACTACCTTTTTATTCCACTAAAGTCTTCATATATAAAATGCAATGCATTGAATTATGATTTTACGAAATAAAACAAAAAAACATAATTTATTGTAAGTTCTTTTACTCTGATTATCAAGTATGTTATTTTCATATGTTATTATTATCCACACCTATTCTTCGGGTATTCTTAATAGTACCCACATCGTTTGTTCGAAGAAACGAATTTTCGAAATAAGCAGACGCAATATCAATAAATATTAATTTATTGTAAGGAAAATTGTGCACGGAGATTAATAATGATTCTTACTGTGATAATTTATTAAGAATCTCTTAAAATTATTCCTACTCCGGTTAAAAACGGGATTGCAGGCTTTCAGCAAAACACGAATGTGTTATCGCGATGACGGAACACGTGTTCATAAAAATTCTAATATTTTCGCATTTCGTCATTGAATATTATTAGGACAAATGTAGGTAAATGAACACGTATTCCAATATATTAGAAATGTACTAAAAGTTTAACAGGAAACAGCCTGAAATTGCGTTTTTAACCGGATTTTAATAAATCAGCAATACTATTTTTTCTCCGTGCGTAATTTTCGAGTCTATTTCGTTCATTTACTGGATCAATGCCCCGGCGTTTCCCAGGTTTTTCTAAATCAAATGTAACAGTATTTTTTTTTTTGAACGTACATCAAGAAGTATCAAAATACTATTTGAGGGGATGGTGGTGATTATTCTAAATTTAATGTAGGCACTGACCTTCCTCTTGTCTTGACAAATATGCAAAATTTCATAAATCTCGGAATAAAACTGTAGATTTTTATGAAAACAAAATCCATGCCGTCCGCCATCCGCACTCTTCTTCATATAAATAGATAAAAGATAGGTGGTAGTCAGTGGCGGCTCGTGACTTTTGGGCGAACTATGTAGAGTGGCAATATTACAAAAGATGGCATTACGTTGTTGCTGTAGCCGAAAACGTATATTTTTTTTCTAAAATTTCGGCTTTTTTGTATAAAGAATTTCAGGAAATCTGTGCGGCTAAACTGATATTTCCTGAAAATTTTCAAACAAAATATCAAATTTTCTAAAAAAATAAAAATACTTTTGGACATCAATAATGTCGATTTTTTCAAACTTGGCCCTCTATCACACTCAAAAGTCACGAGCCGCCACTGGTAGTAGTGTCCTCGTGGTGTATATTTTTGGACAAAACCCACGTAACCTTTTTTCAATTTAAAATTCTGGTCAAAATATAATAGTGTGTTAGTATATTTGCGGATGCCCTTAAGGGTTCCATTGTAGAGATAGAAGTATAGGAGCAGTGTGTACACAGTGTACACGTGTACAAAACACCTGGGCACTAGGGTCCAGGGGTCCAGAAGGCTGTGGGTAGTTTACCACTGTCCAACGTAATACAATTTGAGCTCTCGTAGAGTTCAGGTACCACTCTTGCCTTTACTTTAGGTACCCAGGAATGTTTTAATGAATTTCTCTGTGTGGAGCTCTCACGGGAATTCTAGAAAGGGATAATACTGAAACTCCAAGCATGAGATTTGTTAAATAAACGAACATTTCGGTAGGTTTTTCAGGCTCTTTATTTCCGACGCGAAGAAGCATCTTGAGGTCGAGCAAAGTTCTTACCCAGATGTTTATTTTTCTACAGAATTTTCCTACAAAAACACTGGAAAAAAAACACAAAAGAAAACGTAAACAAATAAAGCGATTTTGGCGAGTTAATGATTTAGAACCAAAAGAATGAACTATTATAACTTTTGTAAATCTTGTAAAAGCTAAAAGTAAAATAATATTATTTTATCATTACCAGTTCCACGAAGCAATGGTTGGAGCATAAAATAGTATTATTGATATAACATTTCTTATTAAGAGTCACGAATAATGAAAGCAGGCAGGATATTTTTATTACTAAATGTCTTCACCCGAAATGCGCTACTTACAAATGTTAAATTCATCAAAAAATTCCAATAAACCTTTGCAAAATATTTCCAAAAATGGCTTAATCAGATATGGCGATTTTTTTATGTTCGTTCAAAACAATATTCCTTTCCGGCCAACGGGAATATCCGACATGAAATTTGTTTTTCTGTAACATCCGGCTGCGGAATGTAGGCTGGAGGCTGTATGCTGGGGGGGAGGGGAGGAGCATATGGGGTTGTTTTTACCGCACGGTGTTCCCAGTCTTCCAGTCTGTGTTGTCATTAAACTCAGGGCATTTTATTATTTTCCACTTCGGGGGTGTTTTGCTGGTGAAATGTTTATTTAAATAGAAACTGCAAGTCAAGACACTATAACATTGAATTTATTATACATTTCATTGACAGAGCAGATTTTTCATAAAAATCTAGTTAAACCATTTTTATTAAGCTTTAAGTTTCTGAAATTACAGTAGGAAAAATTGTTTTTTTATTGAATTAGTCCTATTGAATATTCATTTTTATTTTTAGTTGAAGTTCTAGTTACTGGGTTTAGAAAATTTAGTTGTATAAAAAAAATCCCAGTTGACTTTAACTTCAAATAAAGTGATGAATTAAAAATAATATGTACTTCTATTAATAGTAATAGTATTCTAGACTGGTCAGTGGATGAGTTAACATCGCGTTTGGGTCCCACCCAGTCGTAGTGTGTTCAATTCCTCGGCTGGCTAAGTACTCCATCACAACATTTTCCGCTTACTGTGGTGGTAGTAGGAGATTTTCAAATATTGTCAGGTTATTCGTAACCTGAGAATGTTTGTCTTTCTTTTTAAAAAAATGTTTATGTTGTTAAATTTTCAAAATAATAATAAAAATGTTTCATTTACGCGGAGCCGAAATTTTTGTAATTTTTTTATTTATTTATACAATTGGAAATCTTGGTGGAAAAATCATTTTCACATTAAGAAAAATAAATATTTAATCCATTCCTTTATTTGCAATTGGACTGATTTCACGGAGATCTTCAGGCTGGTCCACCCATTTCAGGAATATCAAATGGAAACAATTTGTTGCTTGATATTCGTTTTTAACGAATAAAGGTAATTAAACAATATTTGAACAGTTCGCAGTACAAGAAAACGGATATTAGTTTAATTAAAACTATAAAAAGGCATCTGATAAAAGCACCCACTTAAAACAAATGTTACCTTCTACAGCTAGATGCTAAGATCGTGTACAGCATTGCTGAGTAGAATAAATAAGAGAAAAGTTCAGGAAGCAGTCAGCCTCCTAAATATTAAATTTAAGTACGTGCTTCGTTTCTACAAATTAACGCAGAACACATTCTGAATTAATGTAGATTAACATTGAATGAATTCCACCTGCCTTTGAATTAAATGTTCCCATTATGAGCGTTATAAAAATATAGGAACATGTCATCATCAGCGCATCCATGTTTTCGTGAAAATTTGTGGAACACCGAAATGTTCCACAGTTTCGGTGACAAGGTGACCTCACCGTATCCCTAATACGTCCCGAGAGGCTCGTTCTAGTGGAAGTGTAGACCGAAACGGGCCTGCAAATGGACCGTCTGCCAGATATTCCACGAATTGACTTCCACAAACACACAGCCTTTATGTTAGGCCTATATTATACCCACGATCATTCGCTGCTACCAGAAACACGAGTGGATGCATTCCAGATAATTAGGAACTTCTCCAAACTTTGGCAAACGTATCATGTTGTCATTTTTTCGCCAAAATATTTTCCAACTGGTTTACAAGTACATGTACAAATGTACACGTACCCTACGTATTTCATTTGCAAGGTAGAGAATATCCAATTTAAACAGAATGTTCATACATTATTTGTTGTAATATATAATATTTATATACAAGGTTGTGAGACTTCGATTACTTCGAATGGTGGAGGAGTCATGAAGAATTCTTATCGAAAAATATGATTATTTTCCTTTAATATTAAGTTAATTTAATTTAACTCAGTATGGAGATTGGTAAGAGTTCATGGTACTACTTTTACTTTGACTCTGGAATATTGGTTCAAATGTTATTATTATTGAAGAGATTTGTCTATATTTTCATTAACTTTTGACATTTAAATATAAAAGACTTTTAAACATGTTTTAATCTCTGTGGACCCGAGAGAGAATAAATTTAGAAAATTATCTCAGAATAAAATAAATCTCGGGGGAAATTAACCGTGAAAGACACAAAGTTTAAAGATAGACGAATTAAAAATAACCGCTTTGTTGAAAGAGATATTTTTGGAAATGCAATAATAATCTTTGTACAAGAAGTTTTAATTTATTTGTTTTTTCATCCTTTATTATAAATTTCTTCAATAACAATAATAATGAAAATACCAGTCATATTAATTTCTAGTCAACATTAGGATATGTGTGCAACTCAGTGTTTGATGTTAGTCGTTATGTTTGTTTTCATGTTTAGTTATTATTCCATTAAAACAATTATTTAAAGACAATACCGTGCTGTTAAAACCATAAATTAAACTCGTTTATTCCTGGATATGCCGATTGCTATTTTTTATTTGAACGCTGAATTTTATTGTTTCAGTTTTTTTCAAAACATAGCATCAGCAAAAAATATATTAAACAGCTTTTTGTGAGTCGATATTCTTTTTTGTAAAGCGCTGTTGTGTCATTTAATAGCCTCTAATCATATAATGTTCTTTCAGTGAACATTAGTCTATTAAATTGAATTACGTGGCACATAATATGTATGTTGCCCATGTGCTTGAAGATTAAAGTTTCGGGTTCGAATCCCAGTTCCTTCTGTCATGCTACCCATACCTTCAGTGTTTAGTAGCTAAGGCATAGTTTCTAACATGTAGTACTAAAACCTTGTGCCTTCAAATCTGTTTCTTATTATTTAACCTGTTTATAAATAATATAATATCTATACGCGAAAAAATTTAAGTGTTAACCTTCTTTAAAAACTATTATTATATATATAAACATTCCATTATCGATTGCATTGCCAATTTAATGTTTCGTGCTGACTTTAGGACTCCTAATAATATTATTTTTTCATTCCATTATCGATTGCATTGCCAAGTCAATGTTTTGTGCTGACTTTAGGACTCCTAATAATATTATTTTTTCATTCCATTATCGATTGCATTGCCAAGTCAATGTTTTGTGCTGACTTTAGGACTCCTAATAATATTATTTTTTCATTCCATTATCGATTGCATTGCCAAGTCAATGTTTTGTGCTGATTTTAGGACTCCTAATATTTATGACATTTTTAATAAATGCTCTCTTCAAGTTTTGTACAAATATATGTGTTATTTCTTCATCGTGTTGCTTAAAAGCTTAATCAAATTAACATTTTACGAACTTCTCAAAGAGATCACAAACTAATTTACTCATCACAAACTTATCGTTTTCGAGCAACATTCTCATTTAAGGAGCTACACCTGTAAAATAACCTTAGAACACATCATTATAATTTATAAACCCAATAAAATCAAGACACAAGGAAAGAAGAGAAGTATATGTTTAAAGAAACAATTATTATTCTTTCTTTTAACACATTTATAATTATTCTACAATTGTTGAAGCACTTTGACAAAATACACAGCAATTCAAACTTACAATGTGTGACTAACAAATGAACCATTTACAACATGAACAAGTATTTATTCCAAATATTTCACAAAACCACGCTTTGATTATATTAAAGTTATTCTTTAGAAACTGAAATCACCGGTTTTTATTATCTTTGCCAGAAAGAGAATTTTCCACATGACTCCATGAAAACTTTTATTCAGTTAAATGTCGGAACTCTCTCGCTTCCTATCATTTTAATATTACAGCGTAATACTTGATGTTAAAAACATATTAATTATATTTAATTTTCTGCTTTCTTTAAACAAAACCTTTCTCACTTTTTTTTCTTTTTCTATCATGATCACACTACAGTTTTTAAAATAACATTAAAAAAGGTATTAAAAAAATACAATAAATTTGTTTATTTATCCAGTTGATAGATTCTACTGATATTGTGTACAAACAAGATCATCTAGATTATAGATTCACAATTGCTTTATTCTATTAAAAATTATGAGCAACGGTTTCTTAATAAATTATGAAATACAAAGCAAACACAGAAATTTGTATTCATCGATATAATTTCGTAATTCATGTATAATTTTCAAAATTAATATTAATTGCTTGATTCCTTTAAAATGGGTTTCATAGCTTATTGGCCACTGTTGCTCATACTTCGGGGAGAATTATTTGAATCGGAAGTAACAAATCTCTTTGTGATTTTAAAATTCTGTACAAAGAACCTTTTGTCAAGTATTATGTGTATATCAGATTTATTTGTTGAGCTGAAAGAATACTTTTCAGTATCATTAATCAACTTGAATGAAAACACATTAATATTGTTGTCCAACACCTGTAACTTTTCACACACTTTAAAAATGGTAAATTTCTCATTCGAAAAGATTTTAAAAAAATGTAAACTATTTTTTTTATATGCATTGAATTGATTACCATGTTCAACATAACAATAGCTATTTCTTTATTAAAATACAAATCATAAGTATTTTGCTTCAATTCGTGGACTGAGTTTGAGATGAAGTTTTGGCAAACTCCAATATCATTTCATTTGTAGAGTTGAATATACAAGAGACGTTATCACTCCAGTCAAATGATTCCCCCAACTTTAGTAATCCCCTGAAATGACGTGTAATTGTGTGGCTCCGTGTAACAGAGACTCCGCTATGGCTGCTGCTGCAGATCGCCCCAATAAAGAACGAAAGGGACCTTGTGGTGTTGTTCCTGCTCACCTTCAGGGACATCACCGCGCTGAAGCAGCCCATAGAGACAGATGACACCAAAGGAGGTCAGTACTTTTATTTTTCCCTATATTGATGACGCCTTTCCGTATTACATTTAATGGATTTCGGATGCAGTTTTTATAACCAAACCTAAATGACAGTTGCACGCTAGTAGTGAAGGAGTATGCATTTCCACTGTGAACCAGTGGAAATGAAGTTTAAATATTCAAACTAATTAATTAAAATGATCTAGTACTGAATAACATAGTAATTTTTAAAAATTAAAATAAATCAAAATAACAGTTTTTTTACTGAAAGTTAAACACGTCAAACCCATTTATTTCCATCACATAAATGTACCATCTCATTTCCACAACACCAACGTTCATATCCTGGAAAAAAAATACTGTCCAGCCACCGGAAAATATCCGAACCATTAGACGATAAATGCTTAGTATAAGCAAAAAGACCAATTCAACTTTTTTAAATTAACTGCGTTTATCATCTTTTGTAGTTAACACAAGAAGTACCTTACGGGCGTGGTTCGTGATCCAAATATTTCTATAGAAAACTTTATGTCTCCAAATTTGTATGGAAGCACGTCTATCGTTATATTTTTTATTCTATGATCATGATACTCACATCTCTTTTTACTTTACGATCATGATACTCACATCTCTTTTTATTCTATGATCATGATTCTCACATCTCTTTTCATTCTATGATCATGATACTCACATCTCTTCTAAACATAAGAGTTCGCTTATTTAACCCTTCAGGCTTTAAAATATTTTTACCAACAAGTCTTAATAACATGGTGAAAATTCATGGAATTTCGGAATACTTCCGAGGTATTTTAAATGTGCTATATATTTCTTATTTTTGAAGAAGTCGTAAAAATAAATACCAATTTAGAAACTCGATAAAATTATCTTTGAGATGTTTGTACTCGAAATACATTTGCTTTGATATTTTTAAATACTAAAATATTAACTTCAAATATGAAAATGTTACCAAAAAAACATTAAAAAACAAGAGTCCATAATTATGAAAGAATTCCTTATTTATGAAATACCGTGAAGTTGAATCGTGAAACTGAATACCATTTATTTTAACGACGGAAGATATAGGCGCGATTTATGATTTTTTCTTCACTCTCAATATGATAACTGATAAGATATTTAATTTAATTATTCATAGTCATGTTGCTTCTGAGAGGACAATCTACTAAACCAGATTGATTCATCTTCATTCTGAAAAGTCTGCAGACACTTGGTACGCAGTCTACCCTTAAATATCAACAAACAACCCCTCGAAAAATATTCCCCTCGCACTAAAGTTACTTCAATTGAAAAACAAGTGCACACTAAACCGACTTAAATGGTTTTATTGGAATCGGAAAACCTCTCAGATGAAGTAAAAAAACGTATATATTTGTATTGAAGAACAACACCTGCTATGAAAGGTCTTCAATTACGATTGTATTGAATGTCTTGGGGTCTAGGGCACTATATCCGCTGCTGTCAAGAACCGTATTGTATTCTTTCCCCTGGGGCGCTTTTTGATCAAGGTGTCTCTCACCGGAACGTGTTTTTGATGTAAAATTGATATCCGAACGTTTTCTCAGAACGTTTGTCAATGAATTATGCATTATTCGCTTTGTATTTCGCAGTCTATTCAAACTTAACAAGGCTTTCCTCTGGAGAGTACAAAACTGAAACAGATACGTAACATAAAATATCGCAATAACTTTTATTTCGCTTTTTCGTTTTATCGCTTGGATTTTTCAGCAATGTTGAATAAATTACTCCCTCCTCGTAAATTCTCGGAATATAATAAAATGTATGTCTGATAAAGTTATTGTCTTCACGTTTAAAGGTCAGGGTTCAATTGTACTTATAAGCAAGCAAGCGAATTGAATAAAAACATGTTATTTTATGCAAAGCCACTCAAGCACTTTTCGGACCCAGCAGGATTATGATAATTCCAATGTTGGCAATGCTGTGAAGCTCTTTTCTTCGGTCTGTGCTTGAAGCCTAAGAAAGACGGCCTTGATTTGGAAGGAGAAGAGAAAATGAAAATTATTTAACTCTGATTTAGTTACTAAATGTGGATCCCAATTGCTCCAAACCGTCTGGAGCCAGTTACTCTATGGCATCCTCAATTGGGGTATATTGTAAGGCTAAAGGTGGTGGAGAGGGGAGGAGATGGTGTAGTGGAAGGTAGGGGAGTAACTGAACTGGCTAAAGCCAATTCAAACAACGTTTCAATTCTCGATGGTTATCTTACACCAGGGCGATACTGAGATTATCTTCCTCTCTGAAGCGTGCTGCAAAGCAATGTTCCGATTTTGACTTGTGGTCGATTCTGATCTGACTTTGGCACGAAACGTAAATCTTTTGTTTTCTTTTTTTTAACTACTCGAATTTACAGCCCTTGATCTCCGCACATAGACCCTGTCATTATTATTATTATATTAAAAGAGAGTTCATTTGCAGTCAATACAAACGTTTTGTGTAATATTACACGACAATGAAAAAATATCTAAAGTAACGAAAACGTAAGGAAAAGTTTAATACGAAATTATTCTGTTGTCTCACGAGTATTCTCGTCGTTTCAGAAAATATCTGTTCACCGCAAACATACTGAAACCATCGAAATGGTGTTGATGATAATCAAGAAACTTCGCCTTTCAAAACATCCAAGAATTTCCATAATATCTTTCGTTTCGAACAAACCTTTTTCGTGAAATTTATAGGTTGTCTGATTCGCACATTTATATGAAACTTTGCATAACCATTCCACCTTTCCGCACTTTATCTGTCTCTCATTTTTCCATTTTACTGTCTCTTGTTTTGAGACCGCTGAGATCCTACTGAAAGTTACAGAGAAGATAAGCCGCGATCAAACCGACGTTATAGGCAGGCATGAAAGGTATCCTAAGAGTTATTTGCAGATCGGTTTTGTAAGAGGATGCCAAATACAATCTCTTTGATGTTATTCGAAAAATTTTAAATCCATACGTTTGACGATCGACTATTATAGTAAGGGGCGGCCCTGAACGAAACGGCGCATGGCGCTAGTAAAATTTTGTCGCACCTTGTTAAAAACATTCGATGACTGAGTAGATGATCACTGAAATCAATAAAATTAGGATTATTTGTACATTTGTGTAGCGCCATTTTCGTGAAAAATAATCTCAAGTGCGATGTGTTGGGACTGTTAGTTGTTAGGTATCATCAGTGCCTTGGCGACTTGACAATTGGTCACCTGGAGCGAACTGCTCCAATTGCGCCGGCATACGGCATTTGCCCCTTTTTTTACATTAACTCTATACAGGAGGCCCTGAGAAAACAAAAATTCCCTCAGAGTTTATGTCATCTTTGGGGATGCTGTGTGGAGAGGTTATTTTAAGGAAAATAAGGAGAGGAAGATCTGGGTATGAAAAAGGTATGACTGTGGTTCGGAATCTGGGGTTCAGTGTATTCAGGAGTGAAGGACGTTTGAATTTATCCCTGCCACTGCGATGCAAGGCGATGGGTCGAGAGAGTCCTGTAGGCAAGTAGACGCATCCGCCGCCAAGATCCTCACCCCATGAACCCGGGTACCTATTCACCCAAACTTAGCGACTACTTAGCTCTTGGGGTGACCTATGGCAGAGGTATTGGTTATCCAAAGAATGGTTCCCGGGGAGGCGGTACCCATACCCGCCTCCCAAATTGAAAAATTCCCCTCTTTATAGTGTACAAATACAACCTTATTGACCTTATTGCAGTGCCGCATTTCAGCGGCGCGTCTGCAGTAATTAATATAATAATTTTCATGATAAACATATGCAATGTGATTGTGATTATTCAAGCTTGACCCCTTTCTTACGACTACTGTGTTGCAACTTTCACAAGCTTCATTATGATAGTACACTTGGAGGAACAACACTAACGATAAAATGAAAATGTATTTATATAATTCAATCAATATGCATGGATTAGAACAAGAAACCTATATATCCAATGTTTAATTTCAATATTACCTATAATAATAGCTTCATTTAATGTTCATAAATAGATAATGAATGCATTAATATTTCTCAATAACCCTGGGACTCGATTCTCGACGAAGTCATTCTACTAGAACAACGAGTGGTTCGACTCACTCGTTGTTCGAGTGGAATGAATTTTGACGTTTGGCTTATGTAAGTATGTACCTTCGACGAGACTCAAGAATAAGATTGTCGCCCAATGTATGTACTTTCGACGGCGATTTCGAGCGGCCTAGATTGGAGAATCGATACCCTAGTGACTGGTGAGAGACCACAATTCGACATAGAAACGTTACCTTAAATGGATTTCGCTATGTTTGCTATTTTGATGTGAATCGCCAGATACTTTAGTGAATTACTTCTTCCGCTCCTAGATTGCTTCCGTTATAAGGAATCAAATTACGAAAAAAACTTTTATAATCTTTTATTTGAGAATAAGTCGTATTCTGCCAATATTTTTTATTTTTGAAACAAACAGTAGGTAAAATAAGTGGAAAACATATTTCTTTAAATTAACTCCATCTAGTTTGTGTCATATTTGAGGATGCTGTGGGGAGGGTCTTTTTGAGGAGAGGAGGAAGTTAACATGTTGTCAGAGGGATGAAAAACAAAGACCATTAAATCATTGCTCAACCGAGATGTTGAATGCAAGAACTAGTCGATGATACCACCCGCTCAGTTTAAATGTTTTATACAGTATTACAAGGATATAAAATATTATCTGGTGAGATACATTTTACCGGGCGAGGTTATATAGTTACAGTTTAGTATAGTGTTATAGGTAGTATATTATAAAAAATTACTACATTAAGACATCTTTCATGATTTCTTTCTAACATACAAAACTAACTTATTAAATTTCTTAGCATGACATATTTCAAAAATATTTTCACATCATTTTTCAAAACTCCTATTTATTAACAGTCAATTACAATTCGTGAGCTTATTATAATTCTTGTTTTCAATTCATTTATAATTTATTATTTTTATTATTATCCACACACTTCCTTCCTTTTATAACAATCTCAGGCGAAATTACGTAATGATATTTTATGGACATACGTAATAGGTACTACAACTATGTAATAACTAAAAATATCTAATTTTATCTAATTGTACTGTGTATGTCTTAACAAATAAAAAATAAAAAAATAAAAAAAATATCGGATTATCGGTGAACAAAAAAATGTTTACCTTCCTAATAAGTTATTATTTGAAAAAAGTGTTCAAAACAATAAAATAAAATATTTGAAAACATTTCGCAATCCTCAAGTTGTTAAATTTTTGGGTGAAATGACAAAATTCTGATAGTTAAATTTCATTCGTGTATTTTAATTCATTTGACATTTGAGCGTTTCGTGGTTTAAAATTAAACTCTTTCTATAAGCTTTTTGATCATTGTTTTAAGCTATAAAATGTTTTAACTGAGATCAAAGGTTCATACCGAGAAAGTGATAGTGAGAGTGTTGAGTGCACACTTATTCTGACCCTTGCCCTTTAGTTAGTAACATGAGCCAAGTTTCACCCCCACAGCAATCTAGTAAACCCCTAGGAAGGCCAACAAAATATTAACATTGGAAAAACACCAAGAATATTATCTGTGCTGGTGATACTGCCGGATATTGTTCTATGCTGGTGATACTGTCGGGTATAGTTCTATGCTGGTGATATCGTCGTATATTGTTCTATGCTAGTGATACTGTTGGATATTGTTCTATGCTGGTGATATCGTCTGATATTGTTCTGTGCTGGTGATACTGTGGCAAAACTTAATGATAAGAGATATGAACTGAGATTTTTAAATTAGAAGCTTTTTCACATGGTATGGCGTGCTTTAAATTATCCCCACCTTTCTTAATCCCCTCTATTTACCCTCCACACCACCTTCTCTATTACAATATACCCTATTGAGGATGCCATAGTTCCCAATCTCCAGACGGTTGGGACTTTTGTGTGATATTTACATAAAAAATAAATCTATGGATAGAACCTTTTGTAAATCTCTTCATTTTCGCAACACTCGCTTTGCTTTATCCTGATCTGTTTCTGTGTTATTATGGAGAGTTGCGCTTCTTCCTTCTTTAGCCAACGTTTCGGACGGCATTGCATTGTCCATAATCAGAGAAGATGTGTATTTTAATGTATGCAGAAGTAATAACCCAGTTGCGCGCGTCAATCGTCCTAAGGCCGGTAGTTGAGTATAATAATTGGTTAAATTGATGCGGTTTTCAGAGTTTAGTTTTGGTGTAGCCATCAAGTACCGAGAAAAACTATTAAGCTTAGCCGCTGATATACATATCTGCCCTGATGATGGACACTAAACAAAACGAAGTCATCTAAAGAAGGTAGAAGCGCACGCCGGCATAATAACCCAGAAATATATCACGATCATAACTTTGGACTTGAATATTTAAAATTATACCTGGCTTTTCTTGTTTGCAGGGCTGTCGAAGTTCGCGAAGTTGGCCAGGTCTGTGACGCGGAGCAGGTCCGTGCTGGTGTCACAGTTCTCCTCCCACCTGCCCAACCTCAAGGACCCTGGCAAGCAGACCCACCTGGCGCATGTCAGCTTCAACCATGTCAGTGTAAATACAACCTTCTTTCTAATCTACACTTACACCATCACTACTTTACCAGATAGGTACCTTATTAGAGTATTTTTCACCTGACGGATTTTCATTTTGATTTCAAATAAACATTTTCACATTAAGAACACTCCTAACTTAATTCTCCTTCATACATCATATTTTCTCAATATCTTACACATAAATACAGATTTTTTTTTTTTTTTTTAGATTTATTTATTATATAAGTACATTTTTGTTAATTTGTTACAATATAAGATAAAATATTTCAGGACTAAAATAAATCATTTTAAAGAGACTCTTGCTTGTGTAGTGGTGTACTGGATGAATCAAAAATAATTGTGTGAAAATAATTTTGTTTTTGTTGAGAAACTGAAGCATGAAACAAAAAAACATAAAAAGAACATGACAATGTTAAACGGTTCCAACTGGCTACATTATCATTATGACATAAAAACCGCCAATGTATAGCAAGACGGCTGACCGGCGTGACGTCATCACCGCCGAATTCAGGACGAAAAACGAACATGTCGTTTTGGCGCCAAATCGAAAATGGCACATTTTAAATCTTAATAAAAAAGTTTATTCGTCAAAATAAAAATACTTGCATTATCGTTTTTTTTCGACAGAATAAGGTATTTAGAATTTTCGTTTTAATTCGTGAATACGGCGGCGTTGGCGTCACGCCGGGCAATGTTGGTGACAGCCGTCTTACCATACGTTGGCGCTTTCTATGTCTTGATGATGTTGTAGCCAGTTGAAACCGTTTCAGAATGTGCGGTTTTTCAAATCAATGAAAATATTTAAATAACACATTTCTAGTACAATGATTAAAACCAGAAAAATAAACTTTAATTCTTCTATACATCTTTAACGGTATTATAGATTTTGAAAATACCCTATTGAATCGCAAGTCTGCGGGCGAGTGTTCCAAACTAGTTCGAATAACTTTTGATGCTATCGGTATGAACAAATATACATTCAAACGTTTCCTCTTTAAAATGAATTATCTGTATCTACTTTAAAAGATATCTTCGTCATAATATACAAGGTGGCGTAAAAGTTATCACCCTATCAAAAGATGTTTTAATTTTAGCAAATGGCAATAATTGTTATTATTTACAAGCTAAGTTAAAGCCTCAGGAAATCGTGCAAGGACTTTTGCGCCAACTTGTATTTATTTGTTGTTTGTGTCTGATTAAATAATTAATTGATTCTACAACGATAATACATTCCTTACATAGATATTTAGAAATATGTACGGTTTTGTTTTGTTTTGTAATCTTGAAATTAAACAATATCAAATCAAACACAACGATTTTCTGTGAATTTATTTCGTTATCACATTGCCCTAATGAAGGCAAAGTTGTCGTGTTTGAATTGTGTTGGCATTTTAATTAAAATACGATGTACGCAAAGTTATCGTGTTTAATTCATTATAAAATTTTGTTAAAATACTGAGAACTATAACTTGTGATTTTCTTTCATGCTGCTCGGAAATTGTTCTAATCGAACCCAATCATCCCCTAATCATTAATACAAACATTCTCTTCTTTAACTAAAAATATATAATTGACCAAATAAAGGTGATGAGCCTAAATTCCGATGTTATGCCATCGTACAGACAAGAGGCTCCAAAAACCCCTCCACACATATTGTTACACTACTGCGCTTTCAAAGCCATCTGGGACTGGATAATATTATGTTTAACTTTCTACACCGCCATTATGGTACCTTATAACGTTGCCTTTAAAAACAAGACGAGCGAAGACGTTTCGTTGCTTGTTGTAGATTCTATTGTTGATGTTATATTCTTTATCGATATTGTTCTGAACTTCCACACAACGTTCGTGGGGCCCGGCGGGGAGGTGGTCAGCGACCCAAAGGTCATCAGGATGAACTATCTCAAGTCCTGGTTCGTCATCGATCTCCTGTCCTGCCTGCCGTATGATGTCTTCAATGCATTCGATCATGACGAAGAGGTGAGTTCTTTGTTTTTAAAGAAGATTTTCTGGTAAATTGATATCGTTTTGGTGGTCAGTCGATGGCCTAATTTAAACAAGGTTTTCTGGTAAATTGATATCGTTTTGATGGTCAGTCGATGGTCTAATTTAAACAAGGTTTTCTGGTAAATTGATATCGTTTTGATGGTCAGTCGATGGCCTAATTTAAATAAGTTTTCTGGTAAATTGATAACGATGTGGTGACCAGTCGATGGACTAATTTTGGCAAAATCGTGGTCTTATAAAAAAATTATAATTAATTATAATTCTAGGTAGATTAAAAAATCTGTATTAACAGATAAAAGCTTTGCAACTATTGAGAGTTAAATGCTCAGAACTACCCTCGTCAGTAATATGCAATTTACGCATTGTTCTGGAATGCACCCACCCCTCGCAAACCAGTCACCAATCAGTCAAACAATCACCTTGTCAGGAATATCAAGCAACTTCCACTCGATCAATAAAAAATGTAACTTCCCTCTAATTTAATTGACTAATTTTGGTAGGCCTATGTCTAAACCTTATTTTCAAATTGAAGTTTCAACTCCTTTTTGGCATATTCCAGGGCATTGGCAGTCTCTTCAGCGCACTGAAAGTGGTTCGCCTCCTGCGGCTCGGCAGAGTAGTTAGAAAGCTGGACCGTTATCTGGAGTACGGAGCCGCCATGCTCATCCTGCTGCTCTGCTTCTACATGCTCGTGGCCCACTGGCTGGCCTGCATCTGGTACAGCATCGGCAGAAACGACGCAGATAACGGAGTCCAATACAGTTGGCTTTGGAAATTGGCCAACATCACCCAAAGTCCTTATAACTACATCTGGTCCAATGAGTCCAACGGTCTGGAGTTGATCAATGGACCAACCAGGAAGACTATGTATGTGACAGCGCTCTACTTCACGATGACTTGCATGACCTCAGTGGGGTTTGGTAACGTGGCGGCGGAGACGGATAATGAGAAGATCTTCACCATCTGCATGATGATCATAGCAGGTGGGGATCGGTGCTTCTGTTATTTGTAAACACGTTGCAGGTGTGCCAATCTTTTATTTTTCGTTGCTAATTTCTTTTGGTCTTTTCCACTTTTCAATCATTCATATGATTTCTTTGGGTTTAATGCTTTTTATTATACTTGTGGTTTTTATGTTCGTTTGAACTTTGTTGGGTTTCTTCTTTATTATTTGTTTGACTCTTTATTTTAGTTTCCTTTTTAATTTTTACCAACAAAATTTATTATTAGGTTTTAGTGTACTTTTGAAAGTAGACCTAAGTATTTCATTGATAAATCTGTACTTAAATGGAACACAACAATTTGAAATGTTTCAAAAAAGTTTAGAAAACATATCAACCAAATCCAACTCACAGAAATAGAACTAAAGCCATAAATACTCTTCTTATATTCCTTATCCTAAAACCTCTGTATTTTTACAGATAACTTATTCATAAATAAAAGCATGTAAATAGAGAAAACACAATGTAATAATTTTATAGAAAAAAAAGTTTTATTTTTTTAATATTATTATTATAATACATCACAATTTGTATGAAGTATTTGGGATTTATTTTAAATTATTTTTCTTGTGTGTTTTAATATCTTTTGTACTTATTTTGTTTATTAATTCTTATATTTTGGATTGTCTCACCTGTAACCGTTTCTCTGAGTATTGGGTCACAAACTTGTCACGTTTTGAGTGAGAACTGTCACAATGGATACTCTTTGCCTGTTTGGAGCCTAAAAGTAGTTTTAGAAAATGGTAATACAACTTGATACTGCAATGATGAATCATTGACTCAAAGGTAATTGGAGGAAAACTTTGAATTTTACTAGATGGTACTGATAAACTACATTTGGAATTTATATTTCTGTGTGTATAGGTTAATAGAAACACGTAAACTTGTTGACCAGCAAATACTATCCATTCTAAATTCTCCAATTCTCTTTGAAATCTAAAAGATTCGTCTTTCATTATTAAGTGAAGTTAATACAAACAGGTGAGTATTTGTTACGGCGAGTTAAAAGTAGTATTTGAGGAAATTTCTGCCACCTAAAAATACAAACTTTTCATATGTGGTCAATTCCTACAATACTGAACTTTAACTCTTCGTGCTTTCTGAATATCCGAGTTTCTTGGTACAGCAAAATATATGGAAAGTTGATTCTGTTTTACTGAAGCTCCTGTCTTTCAGTCATTTCGTTGCCTTCAGGTAGCGCTTTGCAGTGCAAAGGTGACTCCTTCTTTTCTTGAGGCATATAGGTACATCTTTTCAGACAATCCGCTCTTGCTATTGTCTAATTACTACTTGTTGCAATTGTGTTTTAAACGAAAACTCAACGAGGCCTTATAAATTTGACCTTGTTGTGGTAATCTGATATACTATGGATGACATAGTTTGTTTATCAGTCATGTAACATTGCCCCATAAATTGAAAGTGGTTGAGCCCTCCAGCGCTGCTGTACGCCACCATCTTCGGCCACGTGACCACCATCATCCAGCAGATGACATCCGCTACGGCCAAGTACCACGACATGTTGAACAACGTGCGCGAGTTCATGAAGCTGCACGAGGTGCCCAAGGCGCTGAGCGAGCGCGTCATGGACTACGTGGTGTCCACTTGGGCCATGACTAAGGGCTTGGACACGGACAAGGTAAATCAGGTCAGCGGAACAAGATGTTTTATGGATGAGTGCTTACTTTTTCAAATTTCTTCTTTCTCATAGATTTTTTGTCAATTTTCTTTCAATAATGGTCAATTTCTCTTCCAGTGTAAAAGTTTTTAATTTGATATTCAACGTTTTTTCATCATTTCTAAATACTGTATTTTATTTCAAAAATAAATTAAATCTAAATACAGTACTCTCTTAGTAATCTGACAACTACCATAATCTGGTAGTTACTTTTACTAGTTAAAAGCACAAAATCAAGCTTTATAATTTGCCGGTACTCGTATGTCAAATTCAGTGGAGTGCCGCATGCCTAGACTTGAAAGTCAAGCTTTGTACACCGACACATTGGATTACCTTACTCTTACACACTCAATTACTATACTGTCGTCCAGCTTCTTACAGTTGACCGTTTTCCTACCACGGTACATTATTGATGCTTTATGACAATTTGGTTTGTCAGACGTATATTCTAGCAACTATTGTTAGTGTTTCTCTTCGTTTCGTTCTGCCACCTTTGTTGTTTGAATGAGTCTAGAACAGAGACACCAGTCTTTCAGCAAACGTAAAAATGTGACAACTTAACTTTAAACTTTTTTTTGGTAATCTTACGAAAGATCGATGGGGGTAATTGTTTGTTTGTTTTGACGAAATATTTGTTTTAATTTTGAACATATTTTTTGTATACACACTATAACCCTTCGCTTTCACTAATAATAGGACACTTGCCCGGTTTTAACAGATTAGTGAGAGAAAGTACTGTAGTATGTTATTGTCTACTTACACCAGGGGCGTGCTGTTCATAGAAGCAGTATACTTAAAACAATTCATGCTCCTTTATAGACGCCGCAAACTTAATTATTTAAGGAAAAAACACTCTTTGTAAGTTATGTTTTAAAATGTTAAGAATGAATATGAATAAATAGTTTTGTTCGTATACAAACTCAATTCTTTCTAGAAAGGCATACAAATACAAAATTGTATCGGTGACTCAAACCAATATTTTATTTGTATGTCTTCTTGAAAGAATTCAGTTTGTATACTGACAAAACTATTATGTATTAACAAGGGCAAAAACATGAATATTTTAAAACATAACTATTTCCTTAAAATAATTAAATTAGCGCCATCTATGAAAGGACAGATTATGAATTCTTTTAAGTATTTTGTCTTTTTACCAACTACTTTATTCTTCCTTTCTTAAGCTGTTATGAATTGCAAGCACCTGGTGTACACTGATGTTAAACACAATTAAAATTAACGTTTATTGCCTTACTAATAATACTACTTTTTGGGCTGTTGTGTTCTCTGAACAAGAAAGAAAAAACAAAAAAAAGAACTGATGAAAAATTTATAGCATTCTTTAAAAGTAATTTATTATCTGGAAGATGGTTTGTTTTTTGATCCTGAGTACATTGACCTTTTAAATATTTAACTATGCAAGTCACAACAAAACATGATCACAATGTGCTTTTCTGAACAATGCTTTCCAAAATACATATTACACGATTTTCCCACACAAACAATATACCTACCTAGATAATATTCTGTATATACATTTACATATATCGAAACCAAATTAATTCTGTTAATAAATTTAATTCGCTCATCTGTGAATATAATGCATTACATAAAATATGAGCATAAATATTCACTCGGTCCAAAATTACAATAGCTTCTAGTAGGTCTTTATTTTATCCTGTAGTTGTAGATATAAGTAAGTAAATGCTAATTTTTGTGAAGAAATCCCTAAATTTATCTATTTAGGCAATTTGTCGGAATTGATACTAGACTTCCATAACTATAACCTTTGGACATTTTAAAATGAATATGGATTGCACAGTTTGGATTTTGAGACACTTGCTTTCCTTTATTTGCTATTTCTGCTTACTCTGATGTACCAGCACTTAACTGGAGGATTTTAATCAGCGATTCTTGAGCATATTTGGAGTATAAAAACACTGATTTATTTATACCTATTTATTTTTTTATTTATAAAAGGCTTTTACAGGATCAAAGTAGATTGAATGCTGTTGAAATGAGATCCCTGTGTGAGAAATGTGGAGATTCACAAAGAGTGCAAGGCTGAAGTAAGCGTAATTAGTAAGATTAAGAAAGGGACACTTATATGGTTTGGGCATGTACAGCAAATGAGCGAAGAAAGGAGTGTAAGGAGGATATATGATGCAAATGCTAACATCATATATCCTCCTTACACTGGATATATGATGCAAATGGTAGCAGGAGTCGGGGACGCCCGAGGAACACATGGCACGATCAAGTGAATCAGATATTCCAGTCGGGCCATGAGAGTTAGAATAATAGAAGAGTGTGTATGACACGATGTATGAATGTGAATGAGGCAATGAGTGTGTGCCGAGAACGAGTTGTTTGGCGGTCCGTCCTCTCTGCCTAGCCCTGTGGGGAAACGGCATGATGGTTAGTTAGTTTACTTTTACGAGTGATAAATCAAATCATTGGTATACAATGTACATGGAAGGATGTTAAATTCTGTTTTATGCAGGAAATAATAATAATGATTGTAGATGTAAAGTAGGGACAGAATAAGTATATGAATATTTAAAACAAAAACAAAAAACTGAAAGTGATACAGGATTGACTTAAATAAATTAAAACAACTTCAGTTACTGTTTTTTGTTACTACCACTGTTAAATTTATTGTGAAATGTCTAATTTAACATTGTGAAATCAGATATGAGCAGAATGCTGCTTGCTCTTTAAATAATAATTGATATTACAAAGTACAATGAGAATACAATGATAAATAATAAAATTAAAATACAATAGAAATACTCGAGTAACAGCAAAATGATAGACTAGGTCAGTAAAATGTCATTTTGGTGTCTGATTATATTTATTTTCAATTAAAGACAAGAAATATATTTTTCCATCACACGTTGTCACTGGATACAGCGTAGCGGGTCATGCTCCGACTTGTTCCAGCAGCATTGTACAGATGCGACAGAAGGTGTATCACGTGATCCGTTGCAACGTGTGGCGGTGTGATCAGTAGCGACGTGTGAAAGAAAAATACATTCATTTTTTTTATAGAAAAAAAATATCTTCGGACTGCAAAAAGGCGTTTACTATTTTAACTCGAAATGTGCTCAGAAAATCTTTCGGGTACATGCTGGTTCACTTGTATAATAAACTTATTGTAAATTACAAAAAAACTTACAGAAACAACATTCCGACTGTTTCATATTTAGAAATTCATAATTCATACAGAACAACATATTTTGAAATGCATTGGTTTTTGGAAATGGGTTTTAAATTTATGGTTAAATGTTGAACAAAATAGAGAATTGTATTTTGTGCTAATTTTTTTTTTCAGGTTTGTAGGAATTGGTATGGGTGAGGTTACATTTTATTAAGGAAAATTAAGTTTTTAATGGTTCAACGATTATACTTTCTGAACATGTTGTGTTCTGACTTGTTTATAGATATTTCTTAAACTAAAGCACCAAATGTTTTATAAACAATTATTTAATTAATCTCTTTGCAGACAACTCAAATAGCAGGTGTTTTTTTTCTTTATTAATCGATAGATTAATTTTTTTTTACTAAACATTTCTTTTTGGCACTCTCTATGAAGCATTTTGTTTTGGATGATTTTAATATGACTTATCGATTTTTAAATACATTAAGTTTGTTTTGAACTTATCTTCAATTTTTTCTTCTTCAATAAATATCTTCTAAATTCCTGAGCGATGTTTCCTAAGGGCACGATTTATTTCATTTTTAATATATTCTAGCACTAGCACAAGGAAACTCTTTGAAACACAACCTTTTAAAACTTCATGTTAAGATTTAGATTTAGTTATTATTCTTCTAACTAACTTCTTCTCCTGTCTCTGCCATTTGCTAAAAAAATTGAATTAGATTTTAAAACTACAGTGATTTATTTTTTGGTTGTTATGCCGTGTTATTCTTCCCTCCGATCCCTCCTATTTTAGCCAACGTTTCGCACAGTTTTACAGTGTCCATCATCGGGACAGATGTCTATCATTATGGTGTAGAGTGCAGTACAAATCTGCCGTAATGATAGACAACTGTTTGAAACGTTGGCTAAAGAAGGACGAAGCGCAACACGGCATGGTAACCCAAAAATAATCACGATAATTCTTTTGGCCGTGAAAATTTAAAATCAAATGATAAAACTGTTTTAAAAAACACTAGTTCTTTGTATATAATGTGTAATTTATTTTATTGAATTCTCATGTAGAAAGAATTTTAATCATGTCTAGTGCTAGATCTTTGTTGGGTACAGTTGGTATGTATTATTAGGTCTTTAATACTTGCAAAGGATGTGACTAACGCAAGTTGGCTGTTTTAGGTGCTAAACTACTGCCCCAAGGATATGAAAGCGGATATTTGTGTCCACCTGAACCGGAAGGTATTCAACGAGCACCCGGCCTTCCGGCTGGCATCGGATGGCTGTCTGCGCGCGCTTGCCATGCACTTTACCATGTCACATTCAGCACCCGGCGATCTGCTCTACCACACGGGCGAGTCAATCGACTCACTCTGCTTCATCGTCACCGGTAGCCTTGAGGTCATACAGGATGATGAAGTGGTGGCTATTCTAGGTGAGGACAGATATACTTCTCTTGGTCCAAGTATACTAGTAGTTCCGTGAACAGTAGACCTTTCATCCAAAAAAGTATGTTCCTAATTTTCTCTAAATCAAAACCAAAATATTCTCAGAAATTAAAAGATTTGTAAACTGAATTTGAATTATATGTAACATTTATATTTAAACACGGGACTACACAATTTCTCCACAGGAACTGAAACCCAATACACTATAATAAACACACTTTAATCGGGAAGGGTATTTTTACCCGTTTGGTCGATTGATGCTTAACGTCAGAAAGGGTATTTCTACCTTCTGCGCCCGCCTCATTTCAATGGCAGAAAAGAAGAAATTATCCGATGTTTTTTATGAATATTATATACCAATCTCCTTGTAAAGGTCCCAACTATATGTACATAATTATCAAATTGCAATACAAGTATTTTTTTTGTATTTATCTTGCAGTCTTTCGTGTACATCGATATTTCAACTAAAATGACTTATATTATTGAACACCTGACACTTGATAGGTATTGCGTTTGAAGATCAACGAAATAAGTAATTTAGTTAACATATTCTGTTATTCTAATAATTCAATTCCTGGAACGAGGGTTTTTATGACCATGAAACCCGAAACAAATCTCTCTATCTCTGTTCCGCACCCACTCAACTCCTAGGTACGTACATCCAACTCCAGTGAAATAGTGGCAATATTAATAACGCTAACTGCTAAAAAGGTCATTTCAGCAAAGCTGTGTAAGTTCCATGTAGCATTCTTTATTTAAGTGGAAGTTATATTACACATATACATATTGTCAATGTTGATGTTCAAAACACATTTTGTATTTGTTTGTGTTACACCTCACAAGAGCATGCCTGTCTGTACAGTGTAAAAGGACCAATATGGCCACCCGGTTGGGCAGCGTTGTGAGGTGGGTTAAGATAGGAGCTGTAGGAAGGGATTTATTAATGTGTGTCTTGAAGAGGCCCAGATTGTATGAAGAATGAAAAACAGAATTTTGTATGTGTTTTGAATTATCGAATAAATTTAACATATTAATATGTACATAATATTAATATTTAACTATTTTTTTAATGCATCAATATTAATAAATATATTTAAATCTTATTGTATAATTTCTCACACAATTATATTAGTACTAATGGACCCCACAATGATTTGCTATAGCTAATGTCTTTCTCAGGCGTCTCCGACATTTTCCACCATTCACTACTTTATGCCACAATGTTACTGTCAAAAAACTGGATTACATCTACTTTAATTCGACTCTGTATCTTATTACCATGTAGAGATATTGCGTTTAGTATTCCTCGGGCGTCCCCGACTTCTTCTAACATTCAAATCAAGCTCTAAATACTCCTGGCACTATTAATAGCAAACTTTGAAAGTGTCAGCAATATCGGTCGACTACTTTTCAATTTTTGCGAGCACAAACGTAAGCAGGTTGAATTTTTATCTATAACAATTTTATAACTTTTCCAAACCATCAAAGACAGAGTTAGCTGCTTAAACATTTTTGTATTGTATTTTAATGTATGAGCAAAAAAAGCAGTAAGGTTGTCTGTTATATAATTTAATTTATTTTTCGATTCCTATAATTTTTTAACCTAAAATAAAGAACATAATATCATGTAAAATACATTAAAATGTAATAGAGAAAACCAAGGCACCCATCTCATGCCGCTAGGAGGGTATCATTAATATTATAGGGTATTTCCTGAAACAATTTGTTCTCAAAGTTTCTTCAGGCAGGTGGGTACCATAATATTGAAAAGCTTAGTCAAGTTAGCCATCGAATCAAAATAAGGTTTGCTTGAGTAATAAAGTGAATACCAGGGCGCAATTGAAGCAGTCTGCTCCGGGCACCAAATTTCGAATTTCTTCTCGCTGATAACTTAACATAGTCCTTAAGATTATTTTTCATATAAATTGCCTTACTCAAAATACAAATCATCCAAATATTATTGATAACAGTGATCACACACGTAGGCTGGTTTTAACAAGGAGTGCCAAAATTTTACTCTTGCCAAGTACCGTTTAACTCAGGACCGGCCTGGGGGATACATAAGATTTTCGAAATGTGTAACAAATATACATTCAGATGAAATGCCAAACGGTCGAGTTAAATCAGTACACATTTTAAATATTCTAAAATTTCGAAACACTATTGTTGAAACACACTAATTTATTTGTATTTTTACAGGTAAGGGTGATGTTTTCGGAGATTCCTTTTGGAAAGACAGTGCAGTCGGCCAATCAGCGGCCAACGTGCGCGCGCTCACCTACTGTGATCTTCATACTATTAAAAGGGACAAGTTATTAGAAGTTTTGGACTTCTACCAAGCTTTCGCAAATAGCTTCGCCCGCAACCTTATCCTCACCTACAACCTCAGGCATAGGCTCATATTCAGAAAAGTGGCGGATGTCAGAAGAGAAAAAGAACTAGCGGAAAGAAGAAAAAATGAACCGCAACTCGACCAATCTCAAGATCATCTAGTTAGGAAGATATTCTCTAAATTTAGAAGAGACAGAGCGGCGCATACCCCGCCTGCACTGCCCACCACCACCGCCAGCGGAACAGACGCAGAGAAGGGCGACACTAGCGACGAGAAAAGCTCAAGCCGTCCCGCCTCCACCACCAAACTGTCCGCCGTGGCAGAGAAGGACGACGGCTCCGTGTCAGGCACTAGCGCTGCAGGGCCTGTCGCGGCGGCAGGAAAGAGGCCCAGCAAGTGGGGCCGGCTGCTGGGGAGCTCCAGCCTGGACTCGGGCTCTGAGCCCGCCGTGCCCGCGCCCTCCTTCACCAGGAGCCTCAGCGCGAGGGACACGGCCGCCGCCGCCGCCGCCTCCAAGGACAGGCCCAACTCTTCTTCCTCTTCTGGCTCTGGGTCTGCAGCTCCCCCTCATGCCTCCGGAAACAAGGTGTTCCCCAAACTTCAGAAGTTATCGGGAGCATCTCCAGCGACGGTCAAAAGACAAGACACCATAGAAGAAATAGTAGAAGTAGAAGATATGGTTAGGGAAAGAGCGCGCATCGATAGATCGCTCAGTTTAAGAAAAGTAGATTCGTATGACTGCGGGTTGAGAGACCCCGCGGCGGCCCTACTGTACGCTGCCGCTCCGGACCCTCCCGACTGCAGGGACCTCATGGCCAACATCATGGACTTCAAGGTCGACGTCAAGCTGGAGATCCAGCGGCTCAACCAGAAGATGGGCCGGATGGAGGAGCTGCTGGGCGAGCTGGTGTCGCGGCTGGCGGGCGGCAGTTCCTCGGGCTCGCAGGCCTCTCCCGGGGAACCCCCGCCCGGGGAAACCTCCGCGCCTCTGTCCGTGGCGGGCCCCTCCTCGGGGGGCAACGGGATGGGTCCTCTCATGCTGAGAAAACGAAGGTCTAAAAGTAAAGCGAAAGGAGCTGCCCCCACCCCTCCCGGATCATCTTCCCCGCCGAACCCTAGAGACTTTCTTTAGCGGCCATTTCCCGCTTACCAGAAGCTTAGCTAATCATTTCAAGTAATATAATATACATCACCGAGGTCCACATTACTTATAGTTCATATTTAGTTTTGTTTGCATCACAGAGGTTCCGCGAGTCGCTCCGATAATTAATGCACCCATTTAAGTACCTAAGAAACAAATGTAGAAATTGAGTAATCGGTTACGCGTAGACCCATCTCTAAACAATTAATAATACATTGAAACGATGTTCTTAAGGCTTTTTTAAAATGAAAACGAATAGGTGTATATTGTAAGTATTAATAGTTCATTTGACGCAATTGTACATTTCAATTGACTGAGAAGAAGGGAAACTTTGAACTCTCTGCGGTTAATTGGGAATTTTGAAATCTCACAAAACGATTTTACTAATTTTGTGTGATACATGACTGAGTTTAATTATAGCTTAATAAATTAGGGCAAAAATATTTATTAATCTTTTTATAATGGAATTGATTTTATTGTATTTAGCTTTAATTTACCTCGATGGTTATAAAAATTATTTGTTAATAAAAAACAAAAATTTGCAAGACTCAATACTAATCAAGTTTTTTCGAAAACTGGTAAAAAACATAAGAAGTTTTAGATCACAAATTCACCAAGTCATTTTTAAAACAATAAATTATCATTTTGTTCCAGATAAAGGATTGTAAGTTATGTTTTAACGGTTGTTTGCACGTTTCAAAAATGAAATTTCCATAGCATTTATTGAAACTAATAATGATATGATTCAATCACCAACAAACATCCTTTTAATCAATTGTTGATGTTGATTTTACCCCGCTAACAGGTTAGTTAAAAATCATGTTAATTCAATCAAATACCATCACAAATGAACAGTTTAAAACCTAGAATTAATCCTTATGTTTTCCACGCATTATTTGCTATATATTTAATTAATTATCCCTCGATATTTTGGGTAGAATGTATAAAAATTATAGCACTATAAAACGATTTAAGTAGAAAATAGAGTTTTTCATAAAACTTCACAATAAGTTAATTAGTTTTGTTATTTACATGGATATATGAAATACACTGCTCCTTTTCAAGCGTTCCCTAATCCTTGTACCCCGTGTGTTTGAGTTGCACAGAAGATATTACTCGTACGTATATGTTCATTTGAACACATTCAACGGTGATGTACTGAGATGGTTTTCTTGTGAACTTTCATGGCGTTTTATCATTTCTAACACAGGCGAGTTTTCATTGATTGTACCCACACTGTGTCTTCATAATTTAGGAGGGCAAACTTAAAAGTACATTTCTAAATTGAGCTTTTTAAAATAAACATATTATTAATAGTTGAACTAAACACAATGTTTATTATAGACCTTGCAACGTGCAACGCCTGCCCAAATAACACCTCGTTTCAACTATCAACAATTCGTAGCTTATATATACATAGAGTTGTTAGTCCTATACAAATCAAGCTTGTTGAAATTTATTTTGTAAAAAAACTCATTATAAGCTTTGTGAGAAAGTGAGAAGTCTATTGTGAATACAAATAGTTAGACGCGCCTTATTAAAGATTCTACACTATGAACTCTTGTACCTTCTTGGTTAAACATATAGTTAATATTACATTACATTATCTAAATAAGGTATTACTTTACTCTGTTCTTCGGTTGGTGAATAGAAAGAAAACAAATGCCTGCTAACACAGAAGAGACGCGTTGTCTGATAAATATCTAATGCTAAGACGTGAAGCAATAAGAATGGTGATTTTTTACTTTTGTTTATTTCTTCCTATTAAACAAGTATAATTGACTTCATACTTAACAATTAGCTTCTGAATCACATTGCATTCAGGTGGGCCACAGATACTTGACGTTGTTCAATTTCACAAAATATTATTTAAATTTGTAGCTCAAGGGAAAGACTTAGAAAGTAGCCACATGATTTCTACTACTTCACTAACAAACTACTTCAAAACTCAATGTTTCATTTTTTGATAAGGATAAGATTAAAATCCAACAATAATACATATTATGTAGTTGTTTGTATCAGATCTGGGAATAAATAATTGGGTATAACATTGAACACAGTGTGTCCACATTATACAGCAGCAATCCTGCCATTTAAAAAAAAAAGAAACTATCACAGCAAGTTTACCTGTCAGAAATGTAAAATTTCCACTCCCGGCTCCCATCTGTACAAATATTTTCAGATTACCATTTAAAATGCGAAAATCAATGATAAACCAATGATTATTCAAAACCAATGTGTTTTGTGGTGAGTTTTAAATCTATTATGATTTGCTGTCTAGTAAGTTGTTGTAGTGGTTAAAGTATTCTCTGTGAGATTGAACAGTATCGTCAAGAATCTATATGCTCCTTAACTAACACACAGTTGCATGGATGTTAAAATAATTAGGCATTTTGAATTGTTCATTGCTCACAAATATTTATTAACTGGAATCTGGAAACAGAATTCAGTTGTCCTTGGAAATATGTCCTATAATGAATTCATTTCTGGAAAATCTGTTAAAATAACACATAAAGCTCTTGTAAAGACATGAACGTCCAAATCTTTATTATTGTAATATTATTATTAATAAAGAGCTAGAACACCAAGCTACTTACCTACTCAAACTTAAGCAATACAATAGTATTACATTTAGTTTTAAGAAAACTTCATTTCAAATGGTAAATTTATTACTCATGATAAATGCTTGGACTATAACAAAATTGACTCCGCAGAATAAGCTTACACAAACTCACAATTTCCCATTTATAAATTTAAAATATTTTTTTCAGATGAGTACCTGTAGATCAAGCACGGTCGACCGATAAACCCCTGTCAATATGATATTGACTAAATTCGTTGTCTATAGTCAGTTAGCGATATTTGCAAGCACTGACAACAATTGATAAGAAATGTACCAACAGCTGATAGACAAATTTTAGCACAGCCTTTTTGAATAATGTCGTTCGTTCTACAAAATAACTTGCTTATTAACAAACGGAGTTGAACTAATGAAGCTCTTAGAATTGAAAGAAGCCATATACAAAGTGAGTTGAATCCGCTTGGGCCAATGACGATACATTGGTTTGTGCTTGGTTAAACGAAAGTTGTTCACATATTGTCAATTTATTAACATTTTTAAGTAACTCTTCAACGTTTGACATTTTAGAATATCAATTCATAGACAGTACCTCCAGAGTTGCCAGCGTATATCGATTTCTTATTTATTCTATTATCAATATCGGTCTAGCTATCAACAGCGCGACCGTGCTCGGGAAATCGGTATAAAATCATTAATAGTTACGCATATCGATCCGATATTGTAAAGTCATCGATTTCACTGTGCTAAGGTTTCAACCACAGTAAATAATAGTTTGACCTGTTTTCACTTATTGTTCAATGAAAGTGGCAAATATTGTATTGCTTTTTCATCCAAAGCAAAAGTATTTCTGTGGAGAGTTATAAAAGGATTAGTCCAAGCAGCTATCAAGGTTGTTCTAAGCATTGATATATATAGATAATGAATTTGACCACAAATATATATATTTGAAGAAGGCTCTATGTAAATATGTTTCTAATAAATATATACATATTATTTTTCTTATATTAAACTTCAAAACCAAACTATCATCACATGTCAGCTTATTTAGTTATCAAAAAAGTATTTAAATTTACTCTACAACAAACAGAATACTTTACATATGTAAATTTAAAATGTGTTAATACTGGTAAAATACACATTTATTGTAACTTACAAAAAGTTTATTCAAGTAATCAGTATAATATTAATTAAAGTTTGTTTCTATTTTAGCTGACATGTGAAAACTCTTTTATTTTGTTGTTTTCATTATTTATGAACAGATGATTATTTGAGACATGTTGCTTAGTTAATAAGACCAGTTGTTTTTCAGATATTTTATTGAATCATAATGATTTTGTGAAAATTCGATTATGTATAATTTATAATAAATGAAAATCGGAAATAAATACAATGGAAATATTATTTACATTCATCACTCCAATAGTCCCAGCACATCACTCTAACTTATTTCAACAGAATTATCACTAGGTCTATTCACACGTGCACTTCGGAGCGAAGGTACCACGTGCCGCTCTAGGCCGCCACGTAGAAAAGTCTGCCCTGCAAACCATTACCCTACAATCGGACTTTACTTTTCGGTACAAAGTAGATGTGTAATCCAGTACAAACTGTGCTGGATGGGGTGTAAATCCATCAATGAAATGGCCCCACCCTACATCTCTGAACTATGCGTCCCGGAAAACACTGGTCTGAGGCAGTCAACTCTTAGATCAGCAACATCATCAGCTGTAGGCAGACTGATAGAACCTAAGTGCAAGCCAAATACTAAGTTTGGTGATCGCGCTTTCGAAGTATCTGGGCCGAAGGCTTGGAATAAACTCCCTCCAGAACTAAGATCCATAACAAATCCAACAGAATTCAGGTCTAAACTAAAAACTTACCTTTTTAAGCTGTCGTACCCTTAAATTAAATATACCATTATTAAGAGGAAGTCCAGTTATTTTCAATTTTCTAATTATGTCCTCAATCCTGTATCTAAATTTCGCTAATAAACAATTAGTTAATGTTAATTAAGTGTTAATCTCAAGTGACCTACCAGGTAAGCATTGTACTGTATATTATCTCCATAAATAGTTAGTAATAACATACATCACTGTAGAAATGTATTATAAGTTTGTACAGCGCCCTTGAGGTGATTTTGCACAAAAACGGCGCTATACAAGTCATCCAATTATTATTATTAATAGCCGTTATTATCTTTCAATAACTCACCTCCCCGTTAATTCAAAAATAAATACTGTTGATATCAATAATAATTACTAATTTTATTTTATGAATAAAGTGGGTACAGCAACATTGTTAGAAGTCAACTCTAGGACTCGGTGTGGTACATAATACATTATTTTATAATAAGGGCCTGTACTGTATCAAATGGCGCCTGTTTGTGATGTGGTGTCCTTTGTGAAAACCAGAAGACGCCTAGGTAGGTGATCACCGTAATCAAAAATATTTGGATGATTTGTATTTTTTGTGTAGCGACGAAAAATAGTCTCAAGAGTGATGTCTTAGAACTGTTAGGTGTTAGGCATTATCAGAGCGTTGGCGCCTTGAAATCCGGCGCCTGGAGCAGACTGCTCCAATTGCGCCTGCGTAGGGCCGGCTCTATATATAATTAAGGCGAAGATTAATGCCAAATCACTATTTTGATTAATCTTTATAACGAATTGGTGTACATGATGAATACCAAAAAATATGCTTTGGATAAATTGAAGATTTTCCTATCGTTTCGCTTGAGTAGAATACAAATAAATGAAAAATAACTCAATAAAAAATATAAATGTAAAATATTAAATAAAATATTTTTTCAATAGAAATGTATGAACGCATAAAGGAAAAAACTTTTTAAAAATAAGCTAAGATTATCTGTGACAATTTCACTTGATTAATTTGCTTTCTTATAAAATTATTTACAAAATAAATAAAAACCAGTTTTGTTTCTAGATTCCTTTAGTCAAGCGAATTTAATGCCTATTATCTACGATATAAGGTATACCAAGAATATACACATTTTTGGCTTGTAGTTTCCTCTTAACAATATGTTGGAGAATAATTATTTTTAGCTGTATACCAATTTGCTCTTTGCCAAAGGAATTTCTGCTATCTGGCATAGCATTGATGTTGTATGGATTGCAGAATTCAATCTCTACAAGTGCTATACATACGCATTCACAACTCCGAAACTATGTATAATGCAGAATTACATTTACATGGCCCAATTTATGTGTCCTCAGAGCTCAACGCTCAATGCCCAGTGCTCATATCACGATGCAAGAAGTTCCATGACAAAAAGCTCAAACAATCTGGCTACTCCCCAATAGATGGCGGTATGCTCGGAGATTTTTAATTATTATTTCGGCGTTTCAGTCAATTTCTATTTTTATAAGGCGCTAGGTTAGGGCATGGCTAAAAAGAATTCTAGTCTGCACTTTATAGATGTAACTGATTTAATTATTTTAAGTCCAAACACTTTTTGTATACAAATACAATATTGTATCGGTGATTCAATCCAATATTGTGTTTGTGTATCTTTTTTGAAAGAATTGAGTTTTTGTACGGACAAAACTATTTACTCATATTCATGTTGCCTAAGTACGGGCATAAAGAAATAATTCGTCTAAATTCTTGCAAAAATATATTTTCATTAAGTAATTAAATTAACGCCATCTATGAACGCGAAGATTATAACATACGTTACGTTACATCCCTATGGGAAAACCTAAAAATATTCATACAGCTCGTTCGTAGGCAGCGCTAGTAACATTGTTATTTTTTTCTATGAAAATTTAAAATTATTACTGTCCTCTATTGGAAAACAATCAATGGTCACAAGCTAAACAAATACACGCTACTCCCCGATAGATGGCGGTATGGTCGATTTATTTAATAATAATATTTTTTACGATATAATAGCGTAGGTGGTGACATAGCCGATTTCTATTGATATTTTCTTGCACGTACCACTAGATCAAGGCTGCCCAACCCCAGGCCCGCGGGCCACAATGTGGCCCGCGTGAAACATTTTCAAAAAACCCGCCAATCCGCCAATTTGAAAAAGTGTCGCGGGCCCGCGGTAAAACAAACAATGCAGCTTGCTCGCGGTCACCAGTGTTGCCAACGACGGCGATTTATCGCTATTTAGGCTACTCAGGACGAGAATCAGCGACGAAAAAATCTAACCTGTTGAACTTACTTTTGAAACAAAAATACACCGGTTTTCGACATAATATTTTTTGCGTCGAAATGGAATCCTGTAGCCACCCCCCCCCTATGGAATTCGAAAAATTGCTGTGGGGTATCACATATGATGTTCGGGTGTGCGGAAATTTTTCTCAGCGAAGTTCCGTAACAACCCCCCGCCCCCCCATGGATTTCAAATATTTTGTGGGGGAGCACTTATTTAGATTTTTTTTTGTGGGGAATTATCTTTCATAGAAATTCTCTAACAACCCCCCCCCCTATGGAAATAGGAACCGTCAGGTATTCAGTGGCCCGCCAGTGATTCAAAATCGTCAATTTTGCCCAACTGCTAAAAAGGTTGGGCAGCCGTGATCTAGTGTGACTAGATCATAGAAAGCGGTATGGATAATTCTTGCACTCTCTACTCGATCATAGATGACGGTATGGATAATTCTTACACACTCTACTCGATCATAGATGGCGGTATGGATCATTCTTGCACTCTCTATTCGATCATAGATGGCGGTATGGATCATTCTTGCACTCTCTACTCGATCATAGATGGCGGTATGAATAATTCTTGCACTCTCTACTCGATCGTAAATTGCGGTATGGATAATTCTTGCACACTCTACTCGATCATAGATGACAATAACAGTTTATTTAGGTAATGCTTGATAATTATTTTTATCGCCTTATTATCTCAACAGCTGTGCTGAACAGCAACAATATTGTGATAATAAGTACCTATGACGAGTATAAATGATAACCACATTAGGACATCCAAAACATATGGGAGGAAATATTCCGATTGGATAAATAATGAATAAGATCCGTACTGTCAATCTCAAAACACAAGCATTTTTGGAAAATAAGAATGCTTATCCATGGTATACGATTTGCTACCGTGTTGCCGTTTGCTATCAGCTGCACAAATAAATAGATATGTATATATTTACGTAGGTACGTGTGCAGAGATTGGCGTAGGTAGTTGAAGTCGGCCGCTAGATTTGATAAAAATGAGTAGAACGGATTCTTCTTCGTGTTCCTTTGTCTTTGTTTTACTTCTGTGATGTACGCAATATTATCTGATATTATGTCGTACATTGTTATTTACGATTGGAATGTTAGGTTACCTACATAATATGAACAAACAGCCACGTGATTTTCAGGGATAGAACGCATCATAACTAGGTATGTCATGACTAGGGTTGCCAGTTCCCGTTTTATGAATTAGAGGATTTGATACGATTAAATAAAGGACATGTGATGAAAATAAAGGACATCAATATTTTTTTAATAAAATGCTGTTATGGTATCAGTTGTTACATTTATTAATAAAAAAACAATGTTAATCTAAGCCAAGTAAGTAGTACACCTTAATTAGTCATTTTGTATTTAAAGTAATAAATAAAGTTAATATTTGGTATTACTTTTGGCTGCTCTAAGAGCTTCTTCGTTTTCTATAATGAAATTATAAAATTGTTTGCATTTCATGTTGAAGTTCGACTTAATTTATAGTTCTGCTTTTACAGTACATATCAATATTTAACTTATTTCGGTTTTTGGTCCACGTATTCGTACACAAGGAAAAAATCCTTTCGGCTTGGGCATTAGAAACGTGGATGGAAAAAACGTATTGTTTTATTTTTAGCAGATTCTTGTTTTCATCCGTAGATTTTAGAATCTGAATCCAAATTTCAAGAACATTTTCACACTTCTTATCGTCTATAATTTTCGTCAGGAGAGGCTAGTCTTCATACAATTCATCAAGGTTAATATTAGGTATCTATTAAACGACAAAGTATTGTCCTCTATTGAAGATTTTAAATTAAAGGACAAGATCAATTTTTGGGTCTGAAATAGAGGACGTCCTTTAAAATAAAGGACGTCTGGCAACCCTAGTCATGACACACACAGTAAAGTGAGTTTCATATACTTTCGTAGATCATCTCATACAACTCTGTTATTTAATTATTTTAATGACCCAATTGACAAATTTGATGGTGAAATATCTATATCTTGGGACGTTCCAAAATTATTCTCCTTCGCTCATATTTATTATAATAGTCCATCTTCTCTCTAATGTCCAAGCCATGTATGCGCCTCTTTCTTAACCTTGTTTATTAATTCATTAGGCTTACATGGCCTTACATTATTTTCGGATCTTACAAGTCGCACACGGTTTTATCATAAGTACTCCTCGGGGATTTAATTCCCACTGCATCATTCTAATTAGCTCAGTGGCCAGAGCGATGCCCCGGCAAGGCAGAGGTCCTGAGTTCAATTCCCAAATGCGACCGAATCTTTTACTGTTTTTTTTCTTTTCACTTGTTTCGTTTGGGAACGATTAATATTGTCTGCAATCATTAAAATATAATAGTGTGAAATGGTAACCGAGAGCTAATAAAATTGAAAGGCGTGGATAGGATTTATTGTATGGTATAGAGTATAGACGAAGGTAAAATAGTGAATTTGAATTCGGTAGCCGTGAATAACGGAGCGGTGCTATTGAGAAACACTGGCTTCATTTATTATTCTTTATTGAAATCGAGCATCACGCTGCTCTATACTCTATCAAGAACAAGACCAAAAGCGGAAGATATTGATAACGTTTGTAATTATTACAATCAATAGTCGTGTCACTCGTGTCATACAATGTTTTCTTTGAAATGGCTAATGATTAGTTATTTGCTGTAAATAATTTAATTTTTTTAATTAACAAATTATTACACAACCACGCTGGGATAAAAATATATTATTAGATCGGCTTTAATTAATTAAAAATAATTTACAAGCAAGTACCTACAATAAAATAATAAAAAAAGTTTTGGAAATAGGTTTCTATAATAATAAGATGGAGAATCGAGTGATTCTACGATTACTTTCGAAACGGGAATCATATTCATTAAACTCTCCACTAAAATAATCACTGTTCTTTTTCTTCTGGTGCCCTTTCCTATCGGAGGTTGACTAGCATCTGGGCACTCTACAACCTGCATGCTGCAGTCTAGTAGAATACTCTGAAAATAAACAAATTTATTTTCATAATATTTTATTTGCCCTCGCCGGGAATGAATTAACGTCATCTGGGTACAAGAACCAAGGTTCTGTAATGGAGACAGTTCTTTTTATAATGTAACGTATATCTCAGTCGTAAATAGTCAATAACTTTTCAATAAGCCATTGTCATTATATTATTTGTAAAAAATGGCAAAATAGACAGTACATGTATTACAATTGTACTGTACAGTGCTGCTAAGGCCCGTTAGCGCTGGGCTGCTTAACAAGTACCCAGCGGTCAAAACGCACCGCACTGATGGCAGTGGGCAGTGGGCAGTGGGCAGTGGGCAGTGGGCAGTGGGCAGTGGGCAGTGGGCAGTGGGCAGTGGGCAGTGGGCAGTGGGCAGTGGGAAGCGGATAGTGGATAGGGTACCTTCTCGTTCCTTTACACATCGTATACATAAGACGTGTACTTACCTATCAGCCTACCTGTTGTGTTACCTGAACCAGCTGAAGCCATGCTACGTACGCTACGAATATCGACACTTCTATTTTCGGTTAACAAAGTCATAACAGTTTTAAAAATCCACTTATGGAGGTAATACAAGTCCAGATAAATATGTTAATTCTGATATCAAACTAAGCTCTGGCCAAAGCTGAATAATATTTTATTTAAAGGCATCAGTCAGCATCTAGTCAGGTACTGCACACACAGAGAAAAATGGGTTTTGCTGAAACAGAAAAACAGAAAAGGATACGGTCACATCTAGGACTCGAACCCAGGACCCTTGTCTTTCCGGGACACCGCTCTACCAAAAAAATGTGCGGTGAAAAAAAGAAAAAATGAAGACAATGTTGGTAGTTCTTATTCGAAGTATGATACAGTTAAAAGTGACCGACGGGGATAGGGTCCCATTAGCTCAGTGGTAGAGCGGTGTCCCGGAAAGACAAGGGTCCTGGGTTCGAGTCCTAGATGTGACCGTATCCTTTTCTGATTTTTCTGTTTCAGATTTTCGTTTAGAAATCGCTAATATTGTCTTCAATAATTAAATATTACAATTTGAGGTTTTACTCTATAAAGTTATACTCTATAAAGTTATTCCGAAAAATAAAGATATAAGTTAATTCATTTCAGTCAATTAAGATCTAGAATATTGCATTTATCACCAATGAAGGACGATGCATAAATAGCCACACCTAGGGTTGCCTGATGGTCCAGGTAAACAAACCGAACATTTTTTACCAAAAACTTTGATTTTTTTTTTAAATTTGTCGAAAATCAAAAAAGTCCTTTGATGATCACTAACCCCTTTTGATTTTGGCCAAAACAAACAGAAAATTACCGAAAATTTCTGAGGGTGAACACAATGATACACTTAGTAAACATTAAAACTTATATTTATCATTACTACTGGTAAGCAAAAAAACACTTTTTAACATATTTGGCACTAGATGCTACTGCTTTAAATAATCGTTTATTGCCTGAAATTGTATCTTTAAATGCAGTGCAATTGACATTTAAATTGAAGAAAACACATTATTCGCTTTTTATGGTACTCACACTTAGTTGATTTTTTTCTTCAGTCCATACATTACCCTTTATACTAAAAACTCTTTCTATGAAGACATTGGAGACGGGAACACTGCACACATATTGTACCATTTTCAACAGATTTGAGCAAGTCTTGCTACCACCCGCCATAATCGCTCACGGCTTTTGCTCTGTAATTTATCTCGTGAGGTATATATGTCGCGTATTTTCAAATAACCGGACATTCTATTGTCCGGTTTTCCAAAATTTTCTAGACCGGACAGCCGTTCAAAAAACCGTACTTTCCGTTCAAAAAACCGGACATCTGATAACCCTAGCCACACCCCAGGAGCAAGAAGCAAGGAGCAAGCGCCTCCCAATGATGAAAAGGTAAAGCCCCATCACTAGCCCAACTGGTCATTGTTTTAAATTTAACTAGTGACAGCTGCTCGGGGCTAGTGCTCAGTACACACAGGAAGCAGTAGACAAGTGGTGACGTAATGATTGCGTTGGAAAGGTAACACGTCACAGGCACTCATTTCGTTAATTGTTGCTGATGATTTTCTATCACCATCTTCGTCATACGTGGATATTCACTACTCACAGCATATACGATAGAGCTACGTAGTTCCGGTGTAGATTACATGTTTCCTATTCGCTAAATAATACTGGAAAATCCAAAAGTACTTCATGACTAATTTATTATAATATGCATTCAGCAGTATTCATTTTATAAATAACTTATGAAAATACTTAAACAACGTTCACATAGGAAAGGAAATAGCAAGATATCAGTTATAATAAACATACACAACCGATATCAGACACTCTCAACCAATAGGATGCATGATCTGGGCAACAAGTTTGGGGGTACAGTTGACATAGGTATTTAATGATCCCATTTATAGAATCTATACCAGCACTTCGTTGAATCGTACAAATTATATTAGCGATAGTAATGTAGTTTTAGTATTTTGTCGTCTATGTAGTAGGTATTGTCCTTTGAAACAATTGAGTCCATAATTTTTGTTCTAAGAAAAATTTTAATTGAAGAAAATAATTATCTTACGATTTTCCATAATATAATTTTTTTATACAACAGTAGTGAATTAAAATTTTAATTTATACTCCGTAGTGAATTAACACATTTATTTTTAAAAATTAATTTTTCAATTTCATTTTATACTTGCTTGTATGTCATATCGTTACTATGTTATTGTTATTACTACTTATAAGGGGCCGTTCAAGTATTATGTAAGCACTATAGGGGGACAGGGGGGTCTTTGCTTTGCTTATTTTTGATGACATGGGGGGTGGGGGGGTCGAGATAGTGATTACGTCAGCACTGCTCAGCAGTAGTTATTTTTTTTTACACATTGTCTATGTTTGAAAACCGAATACATATTCGGGGATTCCCACAAATAATTAATACGTTTAGGTACTCGCTTAAAAAAACAGAATACATTAACAGAAAAATGCATATAGGTACCAATTTTTACGTAAGCATGGGAGAGGGGGGGTAAGAGCTTTGCTTACTTTTGGTGACAAGGGGGAAGAGGGGGAAAATAATTGTAATAAATCTGCTTACGTAATACTTGAATGGCCCCTAATCTTTTTTTCTAAACCATGTATAGTAAAAACCTAATGGGCGTATAAATAAATTTCTACACGGAAAAAAATTATCCTGTTAAAAAAGTGAGTACATGCGAACTTCGTGATAAAATATTAGTCATTCAGAATATATCGAGAACAAGTGATAATTTCCTATTAAATATCACGACGGAATGCTACAATATAAGTTTGTCAGTAGAAATATCAGTATTTGTATAAACACTCACAAAACGTTTGCTTTTGTCAGATACTTTGCTAGGAACTCTTTCATTTCGTGCGTTATAGGCCTGCAGTCCCATATTTAACAGGAAAACGAATAATTTCATAACAGTAAGTTTTCTCCGTGTAAAGAATACGGTTTTCTCCAATTTACGTAGGTAAGTCCTTTCCACTCCTAGGACCTAGAAGGATTAAGGAATTTGATTTTGTATTATGTTAAACTTCAAAAATTTTGATTTTTTGATCATTTTTATAAGACGTAAGGAAAAACTGATCTTACTTTGGGCAAACGAATACGCCCACATTAAACTTCTAGTGAAAAAATGTCTTCAGCGGTTTTATGGTTTTTTTAATTCAATTTAGTGAATTACAAAGTACAATATAGGTAAAATGTTTATTAGTTGTCGGGGAAATCAAAACGTTAAAAAAAAATCGAATGATGTTTTGAGTTAATCTTTCCGATAAGATACGAACTGTATGATTTATAAGTTGAAAACTGACGTAGGTAGGGGAAGGGAGGGCAAGATGGAAGGCTTAACGTTAAGATGTTAAAAAAAATATAACAACATAATATCAATAATTTATTTTAATAAGTCTTCAGAGAGATCTTACATGCTTATAAAATTGAGTTATTAAAAATAATTAAAATTGAGTATAAAATCTGTTACGATCCATAAAACAAAAACAGAAAATATTCCATCTTGCCCTAACCCTGAGGGCAGGATGGAAAGCTTATAAGGGCAAGATGGAATGAATAGGATATCCTTACATTTTACAGTTGACACATAAAAGACAACCGTTTTCTATGTCTGAACATAGTTCATGTGCCCAACCACAACACTGTGGAAACTGTACCAAGTCCTCTGTGGGCGGTTCTACATATGCTTCTCCACATAATACACACAACACATCGTCTTGTATTGACTGCTCCGGATGTTGTAGTATGTTCTCATCTTTTTCTGTCATTTTCCCCTTTTTTTTACCCTTTCCTTTGCCCTTTCCTTTGTTTTCCTTGCCATTGATGACCGGATTAAGGACTCATTTTGGTTTCGCTTTCAGCTCCTTATTTTTTCAATAGTTTCTTAGAATGAAGAACTAGTTAGGATTTCTGATTTTTTACATCTCAATTTTCGCTTCTTTATTGTAGGAGTAACTTTTGGTGATGGAAGTATTTTAATTGGAGAAATTTAGTACGAGGTGGATGGTTGTTCCTCTCTCTTATCAATAACACCTAAACTTGTTTTAAATATACTGTCTTCTCACAAATCTATTCTGTGTATTATCAAAATTAAGTTGCACTTCTTCATCCTGTTTTTTTTTCATAACCATCATGGACAGTAGATGTTTCATTGGTAATATTGTCTACAATATTGACGTTTATTGACGAATAATCATTTGTGTCGGCATTTTAGTCTCCCTCATCAGTTACAATGAAATTTTGTTCGCCTTCAATTACTGGAGCGTTTTCATAAAAAGTGGCCGATGCAAAGTCTAAATCTGTAAACAAATGTCTATATATGGGAAGATGCCAGCCTTTCTGAACCCACTAGTGGCATTTTGCACAGTACCACTTTTGTTCATAGGCGATGCATACTAGCCTAGCTATATCAAACTGATTTAATCTTCTTCCAGGATGATTCTTTTGAAAAGTGTCAGGGCTTGCTCAAAAGCCACTTCCAAGAGACGTCCAATGGTTGCAGCTTGTGGCTTGGTGGGGGGGAATACTGAGCATGAATATATATTTTTCTCGAGCTAAATTTAAAGCTTCTAGATTTTGATGAGTAACATGATTATCTGGAATTAATTAAACAAGTCTATCTGCTGTTGGTCTTGTTTTCTCAATAAATATTTGTAGCTGTAAGCTGCGCGTATTGTAGTAGTTACAGCTTCGTCCATCACTATCTGCATTGTTTCTTCAGTTCAAGATCCTATGTTTCTCTTTGTAATATACTTGAACACCATCTTTAAAGAGAATCATTCTCAATTAGTTGAAAAAAATTAAAACAGAAATCAAAATAATTGCACGCGGGCAAAATGGAAACTATTCCATCTTGCCCTAAAATGCAATTTTCCATCTTGCCCACAAGCTAACTTCCAATAATAATATCAATTTCTAAGAAAATCCTTTAATTTTTTTCCTGTTTAAATATCGATTCATAAATCTATTCCTTATAGTTAGTGTTTATAAAAACAAAATGGTAGTATTACTTACTTTCTATGCGTAATCATACTTTTAAAGTCCACTGATTTTGTAAGAATTCGTCGCGAAAATACAAAACACGCGTGGATGTCGCTTGGTGGCGCGAGCCGAACCGAGTCACCGGACATAAATACAATATGGCCGCTTATATCTGTGTGCGTAGAGACACGGGCACTTTGTCGCGTGGTTGGCGATAGGTAGATAGTTTCCATCTTGCCCGCTCCTTCCATCTTGCCCTCCCTTCCCCTATTCGTTTTTAGATAATATCGGCAATGCCGGTGTTTTTTGTTATCTAAGTTGGTTTTATTAGACATCAAGACGTCATTAGTATCGGATCGTAATGAATATTATTATTATTATTTGTTAAAGCATCCGAAGACATTATTAGGTCAGATACTTATTTAGATTTTTTTTCTAATATCTACGCCCATTGGGCTTTTACAATTAATTCATAAAAAAATCAGCACACAATAGACACATACATTAAGGCGATGCACTACGTAGTGTAATATTCTAAATCGAGCCGCTATCAAAAACACCCTTTACGTAGATGGCGATAAGGTTTAAATTCCCGCTTAACACCATCCGCCTGTTTTGATTTTTGCAAGAAAAAAACATGACCAAAAAGTGCCTTTTATTTTATTTTGTGGATTTTCAGGCATAAATATTTAAATTTTTTTCGATCATTTTATAAATAACTTAATTTTCCACATTAAAAAAAGAAAATGGGTTCGTAAATAGGAGATTTTGAACTTTAAAGCGGTTTTCATATGCCTTATACATTATTTTTTTCTGGGCTTATAAAAAGACTTAACTAAAAAATACGCGAATTTTTTAAAGGCCAAGATGTATTCTACTCGCAGTATTTAATTAAAGCATCTGAAACATTTCTAGGCGACCAAATTTTCAAACCAAAATCACATGATTTTGAATTACTACGTAGTGCATCGCCTTAAATATAATCCTTATTGTAATGGTAAAAATCATTGTTTGTGGCTTGCCATAAATACAATGTAAACAAATTAATTTGTAAATTTCATAGGAGACGATTTAGCGTCTCTCAAATGAAACAGATAAATCAAAAAAAGTTTTAAGAATTGAACCCAAAAAAATCCGACTCTATCCCCTTCGGCCATACTTAACTGCATCATACTTCGTTAAAAAAACTACCAATATTATCTTCATTTTTTAACGCATATTTTATTGGCTGCTATCTTTATGTATGATTGCAAGATCTTCCCGAACTAAATGCAGTCTGTATGTATAGTGTCTTGGATATAAATATACACATTTTTATATTAATGTGTCACATCTATTGACTTTTCCACAAGTTTAGGATTATTTTTTTTTTTTGGAAAAAATTATCGAGTCAAACCTCAAATTGTAACATTTTAATTATTGAAGACAATATTAGCGAAACTCTCAAACGAAAATCTGAAACAAATACATATTCGAATTGAACCCAGAACCGCAGATTTGCCGGGGCCTTGCTCTATCACTGTGCTAATCCGACTAAAGAGACCTAGAGTGTATTAATCAGTCAATAACTACGAAGAATGAAGTATTTTTAACTACCTTTAAACCCTGAAAATGGACACTAAAAAACATTAATTTATTTTTCACTGTGCATATATCTAATAAAAATAAATAATACGAACATAATCATATGTACGTATTCATTACATCGAAAATTATTTGAAATTTCGATAAGGAACATCGGAAATAAAAATTGGTACTCAGAATTGCGTAGCCGTGTGGTCGCGTCATGGAGAACCTCTGGTGATTTAAATTAGAATTAAATACCCAACGGTTTCGAAGATAATAACAACATAATTTTTGTACGTAAATGTCATTTTTTCCTACTGCCTAACCTTTTATACACAATCACTGATTATATCACACTCCACTACCTTGTTTTTTATATTAGTAACATTTTCTGTATCACTTTTAACACACGTATCATCTATTTGTACATGCAAAGTATATGTATGTATTTTTTTATTTTATTTTAGCCATTTGTATATCGAAGTTTAATAATGTGTATATTATTTTAAATTGCATAATTTTCATTAATTATTACATTTTCTTTTGATTAATATGGCTCCTACAATCCCTCTTGAATTTGTCAATCGGTGCAGACTTTATGGTTTCCAGCATAGCACTATATTAGAATTGCATTCCTTTGTTTAGTAAACTATTTTGTAAATCTAATTTCATTGCACGTTCTATTATGAATATCCTAGTTGTATATACTTAATTTTATTTTTAAAGTACTTTGGTAATAGGTTATTTATTATTACATTTATAAATATCGGTGACCGGATAAATCATCAAAATGATAATTCATCACATCTTTAAAAAGTTATATAAAGTCATGGAAAGATAAAACAAAAGCTTTATTAACAGGGTTAAGTAGGTTAGGTCAGGTTAGGTTTAATTTTTTTTATCGTTTCTAATGACTTTATATCACTTTTTAAAGGTGTGTTGAATCATGGAACCATAAATATCATCGTGTTAATAATTTAATTCCTTTAACATTTTAATTACGTTTGAAAATTTATTTCGTTTAAGTTTTGTTCTCATTGCTCTATTTTGGAATATTTTCAACTTATTTCATTACATAAGACAAAACATCGTTGAGCAGTATTTAAAGTTAAAATACGAGTGCAGATACAAATTAATGTCTTATTAGGGAGGTCGTTCATAACCCAGAGTGCGAATAACATCAGGAACCAAAGCAATAATTGAAATCATAAACACGCGGAAAGGTCCCGGCGAGTAATCCGTATTCAGTATTCAGTGAGCCAATTTGTATGAAAAGCTGCGTTGCCCGTTACTGCCCGGTGGCCGCTACCTATTACTGCCTACTGCCTGGTGCCCGCTACCTATTACTGCCTACTGCCTGGTGTCCGCTACCTCTAGCCGGATATGGAGGGCCGCTGTCGACATTTTTATGAATTTTAAACATTTGGCAACGTGTTCACACAACATTTTCATGAATCCGGCCACTCAACAAGCTGGCTAATATCTTTTAAAGCTTGACGTGGTTAAGTTTGCAGTCGGTAGCGATACAAAAATAATGGTTCCATGACAAAACAGAAAATTGAAGAAATATAAATAAAAATAAGAACAAATCTAACATAACTTTACCTAACTTACCTTGACCTAAACGAACCAAACCTAGCCTGCTTACAAGGAGAAAAATAAGTATTTATAATGTATTAAGAATCTCTTCAAATCATTAGTGACACGGCTAAAAACGGGATTGCAGAAATCACAAATGTATGAACAGGTTTCCTGATTACTAATATTTTATCACGTTTTCGGAAAACGTGTTGTGAACAAAATCCTAATATTTTCGAAGAAAGCAAACACTTGTGACATTATATAAATAAATGAAAAAACACACTTTGTAATACACCACTTTTTATTTGAATTAACAATGACAGCCAACCGGGTTTCGCTTATCTTAAGCTTCGTCAGGGCTTATTATATTAACTTAATATTAGTTAAATAGAAAGTGGTGTATTACAAAGTGTATTTTTTTCATTTAATATAAAATCCTAATAATTTCGCATTTCGTCACGGTATATTATTAAGGCAAATAAACGTTTTCCGAGATCGAAACTTCTAAAAGTTTATTAGGAAACCTGTTAAGTCATTCGTTGAGACCTGCAATCCCATTTTTAACTAATTAACTTTAAATTTCTTAGCAAACTACCAATATTCATTTTTATACGTGTAATATATTCTTATGTAATGTTCTGCTTCATCAGGTTACCTCAGGATTTCAAAATTTGTACGATTGTTCGTTGGTTCCTGTTTTGACCGCCAGCAAAGATAACTATGTCAAGCTGTTGTGATGTAAGTCAGATACAGTTTGACACACTAAACTGTTTCTAACTATCCAGTTAGTGCGTAGCGCTGAAAGTTGTTAGTGTATATTAATATATTTATTACAAAAATATAATTATTTAATGATGTGTATTTTTTAATTTAAAATACAAATAAATAAATTAACACGTATACTAGATATTTGCTGTACCTTTTGACTTCAAATCAAAATTTAAGTTTTGAACAAAAAAGGTCGCTAAGCCGTTCATCTTGTGTAGGTTAATACCTATTTGTTAGTTTAAAAATTCCTACGTGCGAATAATACCAGATAACATGACATCTAAACGTGAAATAAGTTTTGGCATCTTTTGACCTACAACAGGTAATTTAAACATATTTTATGTTAAGGGAAAAAATATGACCTTTATTCTTTATTGATGACACGATGACCTTTAAAATTGACCTTTGAAAATACAAACAATTTTTGCGAGACCACAGGTTAGCTTTTCAGAAGTTTTCCAAGAACTGCGCAAGTTGCTGGTTCGTTGATTGAATTATTAGGTAGTTGAGTTAGTTGGTACCTCTTTGCAGTACCTCATGACAAACGATGTAACAACAGTTCTGGCAGGACCAAAGAATATACTTGATTCTTGAAATGATTTGATTTGAAATGAGAAATGGGAGGAAGGGGTTGAAAATCAAAGTGCCCCGGTTTACTTATTATTACGCCACTGTACTAGGATTTCAAAAATTATTTCAACAGATCGCTCATACACATATTTCAACAGATTATGGTATATATGTGAATAAATATGACAGGCATAAATAATTTTTATAGCAAAAAGGTATTTAGTTTCAATCTTGAAAATTGATTAAGGCGATGCACTACGTCGTGTAATATTTTGAATTGAGCAGCTATCAATAACACATCTTACGTAGATGGCGATAAGGCTTAAATTCCCGCATAACACCATCCACCTGTTTTGATTTATGCAAGAAAAAACATGGACAAAAAGTGCCTTTTATTTTATTTTGTGGATGTTCAGGCACAAATATTTAAATGTTTTTCGATCATTTTATAAATAACTTAATTCGCCACATTATACAATAAAACTATAACCGAAAATGGGTTCGTAAGTAGCAGATTTTGAACTTTAAAGCAGTTTTCATAGGCCTTATACATTATTTTTTTCTGGGCTTATAAAAAGACTTATCTAAAAAATACTCGATTATTTCAAAGGCCAGGATGTATTCTACTCGCAGTATTTAATTAAAGCATCTGAAACATTTCTAGGCGATCAAATTTTCAAACCAAAAACATATGATTTTGCATTACTACGTAGTGCATCGCTTTAAGGTTGCCCCAATTTACGTTCATTGTGAATAATCTGACATTATTTTAAATCCTACTACTAACATCAATATAAGCGGAAGAAGTTTCTTGAGCAAAAATCGAGGACTACAATAGTTTAAGGCCCCGTAGTAAGCGTTCAAAGATGGTTTTAAAGAGAGTTATGTAAATACGAATGTTAGAGGGAATGCGCTAATATTAAAAAACGTTAATGATTATGCGAAAATTGTGAAAATATTTAATAAAATACGACTCGTTTGAAATAGAGCAAAAAATTCTGGTCAAATGTAAAGATACACCGTGAATTTTTTCATGCCTATAACTTATTAAATAAGAGAACAAAACGTGTTTTTAATAATTTTCGGAGCTTACTTTGCGTTTTTTTTTTCTATCGAGTGAATTTCATATAATTAACGTTTTGGCATAACAAATGTATAGATATTATCTTAAAAACTGTAATTTTTTTTTGAACATAAAAACTTAAAGAGTTAACGAGAAACTTGTTAAAATCGGTAAAAATTGGGTATGCGTGGGCGCTAGCGGAGCATTGCATGATTGAAATGCATTTGTCCTCTTGGCTTCTAACCGAAGAAAGAAGAACTCAGCTACTAAAAAAAGCGATGCGATACATTCAAATAACTGTCGCCGATCTACACTATGAGAATACGTTGCAAGGCTAATTCATTCGATAGATTCATGTACTACCTACTTTCTCGTGTGCTGTATAATAACATAGTACATACGAACGGTACTTGCAACTTATTTACGGTCATAATATTGTTATTATGTTCGTAACCGACCAGAAATAAATTTTATAGGTTGTTTTGAATTGAACACAAACATGTGGGTACAAAATGAAGGCAGGTTGCTTCTCGCCTTAAATTACATAAGGAAGTGTTTAAGTAGGTTATAGTAATAATATTGAACTGACTCCATCTGTAACTCTGGTTCAATGAACTCCAGAACTTTTTGCTTTTGCAAGTGTCTGTTTGGAGATTTTAAATAAGCGATAAAGTTACTACCATCAATTTGATAATTTGTAACTGAAATTTGTTTTAATTGCCATTTTTTAAATTCAGACATTTCGTGATTTTCCACGTGTCTGCGCCATTGACATAAATACGAATATAATATATTCACACTAATCGAACAAAAAATGTGGTACGTACCTGTTTCTAGAGATTTAAATCGAATAACGAAACGCACGAAAAAATAGCCACAATGAATGTGTGTGAATGAATACAAATAACATCATACATAACTAAATTAACGGAACGCATTAGAAAGAGATAGCCATTCAATGCAGATGTGTACGTATGAAACGACTATATTATTATACAGTAGTACCTCGACATCAGTTGCGAGCCCAAAGTGGCCCACTGACGGGTGAGCGTATTCGCGGTAAACATGACGTCACAGGCGAGCGACGAGCATTTTTGCATGGACGTCTTGCTCAGGCTGCTCGCCGCGAACATGCTCGCCCGTTAGTGAGCCTTTACCTCATTCTTGGGTAAACGAGAAAGCAGTGTAGTAGAATACGACGTACTATCACTAGGTTGTCCTTCATATAAGCACGGAAACAGACAAAATAGAGACTAGAGCTACGTCTTTGTGGCAGCCGGTGACAGCTTGTCTGACCGACGGACTTATGTGCGATGTGCGATACTAAACGCAGTAATTCACAGTTTGTCTACTGGACCCAGTTCACTGCAACAACGCCCGTTGTCTCAGTAAACCTGTCCTTCCTTGGTTTGTCGGTGGTGTCAATAATAAACGTCAAAACACGAACCTGTCAACCGAACAAAATACAAGGAGCACAGAAACGTCATATGGTAATTTGTGTTAATTGTTGCAGTGGTGCTAATGCCACAATAAAATTATACATAATATACAAAATAATCACAAACGTTAAAACAACCTGCCGGCTAGAACGAAATACCAGGAGCACAGAAATATGATATATGGGTATTTCTATTTGATTATTATATAAAACATTTATTATTAAACGAGGAAACCATTTATATTTTTCAAATTTATATATTTTAATTTTCCCATGTATTTTTGGTTCCTTTGTAACTCAGGACTGTGGCAATTCAACACAGTTTTTAAAATGCGTATAAACCCAACCTAATGTAACCTAGTTTTTTCATCACTTTTCATGACTTTCTATCACTTTTGAAGAGTGCGTTAAGGTGTGTTTAATTGCCACTGTCCTGAGTTGCCCGGTTGTTTTAGGTTAGTTTAAATGTGATGATGATGTTTAGTGTAGGCGAAACCGATAGGTGAATTTTTTTTTTTAATATGAAACCGCACAAGATTCCCAACCGCTCCCAACCGTCTGGAGCCAGTGAGACTGTGCCATCATTGACATCCCTAATTGGGTTATGTTTTAAGATGGAAGGTATTTGGGAGGGGAAGGAGACGGGTAAGAGGAAGGTGAAGAAGTGCCTGGCTATTCAGATCTGGTCACCAAAACCGGCCAAAGCAATTTCAAGCAACGGCAACCAAGGCGATACTGAGAGTATCTTCCATACTGGAACTTGCCGCAAAAATACTATACATATATTATTTTAAATGAGTAATTTTTGAAATAACTAAAAATAATCAAATAAAATTTACTAGCGCGCGCCGGGATTTGAACCCGCGCCCTCCAGCATGCTAGTAAAGAGCCTTTCTAGATTATATTATTTAATACAGGTAATTTTGTTACATTAAATGTCAAATCACAAATTTATTGTTTTGTAAGATTATTTTTATTTTTTATCAGCTCTCGAGCGTTTAATTTCTCGAAATTCTGATTTATTGTTATCTAGATAAATTCAAAGAACACAAAATAAAAAAATATTTTCACGATGAACCTTGGTGTTTCTGTTCTTCTCTCTCCCTTTCCAATATCACTCCAGACATGGTTTCTCGCTCTTGCAGCCACCGATTAACTTGAGATTTTTTATAATATTTTGATCCAATGTAAAGTGTTGAGTCTTATTCAATTAATTGTTAGTTCTTCCCTGAAGAGTCACGGTTGTGCCTGAAATTGGCTTAATTTTCGAATCAGTTATGGTGTCGGTATAATACCTTAACTTTTTACCGTCGTAATCAAGAAATGAAAATACCTGTGAATACTCTTTCAAAAACACCCGATCCAAGCATTATGGAAAATATTCATCAAATTCTATTTTCTTTCATAATTGCAGGATAGTGATAACATTATTTCTACCCTTATATATGATTATATCATTCTTTTCTTCATATTAATTTCTTGCACAAATCAAAGCCGGCGGCTGGTGTTATAAGGGAATTCAAGCCTTATCGTCATCTGCTTAGGGAGTGTTATTGTTAGTTTATTCCCACAGGAATGAAATGTTTTTCTGGGATGAAAAGTAGCCTAAAAAAATCACACCGATCGGTCGATCCGCTGCGACGTGAAAAAAGGAAAAACAAAGAAAAACAATTTCGAATTTGTAATATTAGTGAGGATTTGTCTTTGCAAAGCAGGGTCTTCCTTGTTAAAGGTTCTGCTCTTCAGTTTGTCTGCACGTTTAATACTTGTACAGGTAAACCATTTTAAATAGATTCTTGCTTAAAATTCTTGCTTGCTTTTTGATTAATGATGCTACGTGAAAATAACAATTTGAAAATTAAGTTAGTATCTATCTACAGGGTGTATCGGCACGTACCCGACAAACTTTAACCAACTATTCCTTAGCACATTTGGAGTAAAAAATGTTGTGGGCACTTTGCTGTCCGGTAACATTTTTTTTAATAAAAAATTTACTATTCATATTTTCACCACATGTCACCAATGTTTTATCCTTTGTCAAAGTTTGAAAACCCGTCTGGCAATATTTTGTTCGAGTATCGTTGAATAATGTACGTACGTACCTACGTTGGCGCGCTTTTACAATCACAACGAAATGGCACGGCACCATTCGTCTCATTTTTAACTATTATTATTTAATGTGTACGAAAGAGCGAGGACACTTTTTGACACACTTGCTAATAACAGCTGTTTAACACGAGAAACAATTCCAATGACAGTGACGGAGTGTGGATTTTTTATTTATTTTTTGTTTTTAATTGAAAAAAAATGTTACCGTACAGCAAAGTGCCCATAACATTTTTTACTCCAAATGTGCTAAGGAATAGCTGGTTAAAGTTTGTCGGGTACGTGCCGATACACCCTGTATACATAAATAAAAATATATATGTTCGTTTGTTTAAATTCTTAAATCTACGAAATTTCTTCATCGATTGATTTGAAAATTTGGCACAACGTTGCATTCGAATAAGCGTGTGTTTTTATAACCAATATTATATGCAGGTCACCTGTGACAGGTAAACGCGTTTTTTTTAAATAGCGCCATCTGTTGGACGTAAAAGCAAAACGCGCTATTGTTTCTCTATCTGCACAGTCTGCCTGTGCCACTGCAACGCGTGGCGGAGGACAGCTAGTATTTTTAATAGTTAAAATAAATTGATAAACGCCGTTATGTGCGATTTTTGTGACGCCGAGTGTAGTTCAAAATCTATTGATACGTATTGGTGGTGATTTCATTGTAAATCATTGCTTTATATTGATAATGAAGTCCACTAACTAGAGGGGGTGACGAGTCCCTTTGACTCATCATTAAACTTATCACTCTTCCGTCTTATCACCATACTTACATTGATGTGCTGCCGCCCTTTTAAATTAGCTTCTTTAATTTAGTATGCATTCTTTGAGATGAAGTTTATTTTATTACTACGAGGTTAGGTAGGTTGGTGGAAAACTAAACTAAAATCCTACTTTCCCGCACTCCTCTCACTAGAATCCTCTCATTACCAAATTATTCTGTAGTGTAAATTTAATTTTCTACCGGCACTGATCACTGATTTGATAGTAGAATTTAGACCAGTATAATCGTTGTGATCGGTTGACATTGCAACGAGGTTGAACTTCATTTGACGTGACGACTTTCCTTTGTGGTCAGTGTATGTAGTTACCACCTCTACAATGTCTATAAAGCATACATTATACAGAACTGACAGGTGTGTATGTAAGCAAATGAAAAAGCGGATTTGCAGGTACAATAATTATTTTATTATGTTTATTTAAAATCAACGATACAATTCTCACATCATAAAGTAATGTTTGCCTATTGACACATCATTAGTAAAGTCAACGATAACTTCTGGAATCGGCAACATTTAAATTAAAATCGGTAACCATCTTAATAATTTGGTAATTTTTACATAACATTTTCAATAACTATAAAACCTCTAAAATTTACACATTTACAGATAATTATATTTAAAAAAACATATAGTTATTTATCCTTATATATGTATTCTCAAAAAACAACTACATTTTATGTACATTCAATTTGTCAATGTATCAATACCAATCAGGCGGGGAAATTTGGACAGAAGATTTTAGTGTCGATTACACACATTAATTACCCATTGTGCAATTTCGGGTGAAAATGATAAATCTGAATCGACTTAAAAATGAAATCCTCCATTCAATTCTCCCTTGTGCCCGCTATTCCGCGGGGGGCGGTTGTGTTTTTATTGTAAAAAAAAAATAAAACATAAAAATGCGGATCAAAAATCCTTCTCGTGTAAGTCTTCGGTCTTACAGTAATATTCAGCACTGCTCGTGTTTACACCAAAGCAGATTTGCATCAAAGAACAATATAGAGGAACGTATAAAAAGCGTTATCAAAAATTGGCAATTTTGTACATGAAATTATTTCAGTGCCATTGCGAACTTAATACCAGAACTAGCTTATCCTATGCTGGAACTTATTAGGTAGAGTTTACCCACTGATTGTTGGGAGAATAGAATTATGTATTTGTTAATCACAAAGCGTTCCTGAACGTAAAACACAACCCTTGAAAAGTTTACATTTGCGCTAAGGAGGTTGGAAGAAAAGTATAAAGAATATTTCACGAAACCGTATCTTTCTTTACAAGCGAAGTTTCTCCATTACTAAACGCTTCTGAAACTGGGTTATCGGAATATTACGTATCAGATTCTTAACAAACGACAAGTGTACAGAAAAGATATCTCATAAAATGTGTGAAAATCTGGATAAAATAATAACTATTGAATATTTTTAACAACCGAAGCACTCAAATATGATTGTGAATCAATACAACAAAAAACAAATTGAAAACGTGGGCCAAATTGGTGAAATCAATGGCACATTGTTCGATTGCTTTAGAAATGGGTTTGATTAATTCAAATTTATCGCCAGACAAGGTACTTTCGCATCAGGCTATTCCTGCAAAATTCATTATAATCAAAAAATTTGCATTATGCGGTACAACAAGAAACATTTTTAGGAGATTACAATATGGGATAGGTCGACATTGAACGAAACGTATTCACAGTTGCAAACATGATGTAAAGAAGTTTGTTAGTTATTTGGATAAATATATTGCAAAAGTTTTTGATAATTGACAATTAATAATTATATTTATTGATGGAGTCGTTCGTTGAACGTCGACCTATTACAGAAACTATTATAAAAAGAGTTATGAATCGGTAAATAAACAGAATTGTAAGAACTTACAGAACTATGATTGAAATGCGTTTATAAAAAGAGGTTTTTATATAAACGTTTTGCTCATAATAAACATAACTTTTAAACGTACACTAGTAGTGACCATCCCACGTTTAAAAATTAAAACACTTATAAATAATAATTGGCAGCTAGATAATTATTTAACTAAAATCGATCATCGTTTTTTCATATAAATTAATATTTCAACCATTAGTAGAAAAAATAAACAAAGTATTAAAATTGAGCTGATACTAATAACAATAATACAACTAGTAGGAGAGTTACACATGGTTTGTTTAGTTATTGATCTGTGTAGGAAAAATATATTTTCAATAAATGCTTGGAAATTTTCAAAAGAATAAAATAAAACAAGTGTGACTGAACGTTCTGGAAGGGCTTTCTGAAATGAATAAGTATCATCTTGTTTAAAAGAAATTATCACAACAAATTTAACGTATTTAAGTTTATGCCATTTCCACAATCCCGGACAAGGCGAAGTACACATTGTGAGGTTATGGTTTTCGATTCAATTCGTGGATTCACGGTTCTAAGGTAGACTATATCATTCACAAATTGACGAATTAATAATTATTACGGGTTCGTAAACAATAATAATCATATAAGGTATATTTAAATTACCTATCATTTGTATAATTTTATATTTAAACCTAGCTTCGTGAATTATTAACGTCTAATATCACAGACATTGGCATATTTATAAAAGGCACCGCAGGAAGCGATGGAGGTTCTTCAGTTTCTTATCACAACTCGTCCTGTCTCTGGTCTATTGACCTCTGGCCTGGGTCTGAGTTCTGAGTGGCTCCCGACCTACTGACTCCCGACTCCGGAGTCTAACTCTGAGCGAGTGGCTAATATAGGAATAAAATGGAGAACCTTCCATCGTAGTCTCCTTTGGTGTTTCAAAAAGTAATCAAAAATTAATTGCCCATTTTATCGCTCAATTGTATTAAAAATACATTAGAATATATTGCCTTAAACATACACTTTTCGTAACTTTATAAAAAAAACATAGAATGCGAAATGAAATAACTTAGATAAAATAGGTACATCGCTTCGATAGCGATGGACGTGTGAACTGAAGTACAGAGGCCACGGAGGCCGTAGTAGCGAGAACCACTACTACCAGACATTATTCACTGCAGTACAGAGGCCACAGAGGCCGTAGTAGCCAGAACCACTACTACCAGACATTATTCACTGCTACTTCTGCGAAAATAATAATAATTCATAACATGGATATAATGACTTCACTTCAGAAGTCTATACTGAGCGCGAGGGCTGCAGATTAAGAGTTCACTTTGGTCCATTTAAAACAATTTTCTATAATAGTTCGCGGGAAAGATATCCCATAAATCTCTGTAGAAGCACGCGGCGTGGAGTGGGTGAGGATGGGGGGCCGCGCCTCACGTCTCCAGCTCGGCGGGCAGGCACGGGAAAGGGGGCGCTTGCTGGTCTGCGCGCAACAGTGCTGCCTGGCCGCAACCCTCCATGCCCATGCCTCCCATGCCACCCATACCTCCCATGTAGGCCTTGTCTTTGCCGCACAGGAACATGAGCTCCTCGCGGTCACACAGGTCCTTACCGTCGTCCAGGCGCAGCGCGTCCAGGATAATCTCGAACTCCGACTTGCTGGGCCTCCTCTGGGGGAACCTATCCCTGCGCGGGCTGGTCGCACTGTCGCACCTCATGCGCTTGGCTTGAGGTTCCGGGGACCCGTTCATGCTATGGAAATAAGACTTGTTCTGATTCAAGTCCAACTCCAGGATTTCCTCGAACCCGCTTTCAAAGTCGGGCTTGAGACGGGATGATTCATCGGACACGCTGTCAACGGAATCATTTCGGGTAAGACTTCTCGGCTCGGATAACCTATCCAGGATTGGCGAAGGAACGTCGTCCAGGATAGCGTCATCGTCAATGGCGGAGATTAGTCGCGGGGTCGGGGGCATGTAGAATTGGGACAAGACCTCGTGGACGTCACAGTCTTCCATATCACCGAAGGAGCGTTTCCTCGATCTGCATGTCCTGTCGAATTCGATGCATTTGTCCCCGATTGAGTAAGCATCGGAAGAGACACGATCGGAGTATGACACGTCCATGGAGAGAGAAGCAGGTGAAGACGATGGAGGTTGAGGGAGAAGCTCGTGCTCGAGGGAAGGCATGTTGGCTCCTATAGCACTGAGCTCTCTGTCTATAGACTCTAAAGCCTTGTCCAGAAGACGTTGCTTCTGTTCAGAGCTAGGGGGTCTCAGTCTTGCGTTGGGGGCATGCTTCATTTGCTTCTCCATCCTGACTTCGTCCTGGAGTTTGAAGTAGGTATTGTTGATGCAGACAGACCGCCTAAGATTGCGGTCGGGGTCCTTAATCTTTTCTAGCTTTTCCGTGCAGATCTGAATGACCTTCTTCCTCTCCTCCTTGGCGCGCAGTTTGGGGGAGATCATTGAAGGGCGGGGGCGGTCACTGCGGGGAGGGAAACTGCGGGAGGGCCCGAAGATGTCATCTTGGTCGCAAGGGGCTTCTCCAGCTCCCAGGATGTCGCTGTCCAGCGCTGTGGGCGGCGTCATGCTGCCGCCCTTGTGGCAGAATACGCACTAGGCACCGACTGCAACAAATAAAAAAACAAAATTAATAAAATGTCAATAATAATTCTTCGCTGTAATGAAATAAAATCATTGTAGGAAATTGGTTGTTTCATCAGATAAAATTCGCTCGTTTTAAAAGATATTTTAAGTATTTTAGTCCCCATTCTAGCTACACAATACGGAATAAGTTGATACCCGTGAAGCAGGGAAATAATGAGAGTCGCTCACTTTCTGTCGTTCATGTAACGGCATTTAACCAACGGAGCCATTTGGCCTGTCTGTGTACTGTACTGTGCTCTGTATCTGTGTATGAACATGGTATACCGCTTCGCCCAAGATTCACTTAGTTACGAGGTATGTTAATCTCGGCAGCGTGACGGGATACCACTACTCCATTATCAACGCTTGAAAATGGTCCCAATAAGGCGAGAAACGCCGCCATCTAACCGCTATTTTCTTTCTGACTGGATAGCGGATAGCTCCTCGTAATTCCAGAAGCAAAAAAAACTAGCGTTTGCATTTCCAAATTAATGTTTACGTCATTTATAAATTTAGCTCGATATTGAACATCAGGCCGGCCGATGCCCGATCGTACTAGTGACTAGTGGAGACGTTCACCGTTTGTTTCCGCCAGGCGAAGAATCTCGCTTCCCGCCCCTCTGCTGTGGCTTCGCTTTTACTATCGGCTCTTTTTCCAATACAGATGCAAGCGGCGGCGGTGGTTACCGAACGATGGAATTATTACAAACTACAATGCCAAGTTGTCGTGATCTAAACGCAAGGCTGTCACCTGCGCGGAATTCACCGAGCTTCGAAATGTTCTAGAATTCACCAAACCGGTTACTAGCGGCAATCAACGATACAGTTCCACAACAGTTAGGAACAGCATAACCTTAAATATGTCATGTTTCACGACGAACTTACGAGATCTGATATCACATTGAAGGCATTCCGTATTTGCTTTGTCGGGACGGCGACATGACATGACGGGACGGCTTCCTCGATAAAACAAGGTTATACTAATGATAGCCCAAGGCAGCTTTATGTATGCTATTTGGTGTTTGGTGGGTCTCTGGCAGCCCTGGTAAATGAGAAGGGGCCGCCGCCTTGTGGATTCGGTTTTACTTTCCCGTAAACTTTCTAGCGCTAAAAAATCATTGTAACGGACGAATTCCGCTCGCACTTGCCGGGCGTTACGTGGAGCAGCTCGGTTCTTATTACTTCACTTTAGGAAAGCGGTGAATATGGCCGCAGCATAGGTATATAGAGGCAAGGTGACCGTAATATTTGCTGAAGGCTTGCGGGTTAATAATAGAATAACTGGTTAAGTGTTCCTAATGGTCACTGGTTATTTATATTACGTGCGAATTAGATCTTAATAAACATACTACTATAATAGTGTAAAGTTGTGCTTTCGTCACCCGATTTCCGACAGGGAAATAAAAACACGCATTCAGAATATCTTTGTTCGGCCACTCGCGGTACAGTTTTATGTACGCACGTAGACACTATATGTATGTCTTGGCTTCACCAAAAACAAAAACTATTTTTTATAAAACGCGCATTAGGCATTGTTTCATAGCATTGAGGTCAAAACAATTGATAGCAAGTACCTGAAGGTGGCGAGCACGTGAAAATGTTTGTTTATCTTGTATTATCTTATTACCTAGTCTGCCAATTGTAATAACAGTATCCATTTAGCAAGGAACTTTCACTATTGATTGTCGTCCATTCTCTATGCGTTGGCTTCTTCCCTTCTGTGCCTGGCGCAGTTTTGACCTCCTCGCTGGTCGGGTGGATCCTGCTTGTTGATCGGTGATCACTGATCAGCGATCACTGCATCTCCCATACATTCCGATCCGTAAATAGTTCCACGGCATCTTGCTCTAATATTAGCGGTGGTATTATTACCCTGCTCTCGCAGTCGAGCACAGATATTATGATGGGAGTTGGGACACTCGGCGGATGACTGACAAATACGATTCGCACCGACGCCCTCAACTCAAATATAAATACTTTTCTTTGTGATGACACCACACCATGCCACCTCCTACCGTCTACCATGGTTACATACTCCCACCGATTCATCGGTTGTGTATTAAAGACAATAATAACATTTTATCTGTGATCCAACTCTAGTAATCGTTTATTACAAATCAACTTTTGTTGTCATAGTTTTTATTGCGCGGAATGGAAATGTAAATGAATGGAAAAGAGAGTCCATAATTTTTTTGTAGTAAAGTGGTTTAAACAAAGTGTTTCAATTATATATATAATCAAAATGACACCAGAAAGAAATTTCACAACTATTGAAGAAGTGATAATATTTTGAATCAATATGGATATTATGTAGCAATAACTAACAACTGAATCTAATAATAACAAGTTATTTATGCATGCGAGGCTAATTCAGGTGAAGTTTTAAACCATAATATTATCGAGAAATGTGAGATTATTCCATTATGTGATCAGTAAACATGACTATTTTACTGCATACATATTATTGTTATTTAATAAACCGCAAAAAAATATTATTGATCGATTTCAATCAGCGTGTTATTATTCGTAGAAACGGTGTAAATTCGAATTAATGAAAAATGAGTACATTAAATATCGAAGCTTCAAAAGGTTGTAAATTTGAATTTAGAATTAATGAAAAATGAATACAGTTAATATCAAAAGGTTGTAAATTCTAATTCAGAATTAATGAAACATGGGTACAGTGAATATCAAAAGTTTGTAAATTCGAATTTAGAATTAATAAAAATGAGTACAGGAAATATCGAAGCTTCAAAAGATTGTAAATTCGAATTTAGAATTAATGCAAAATGAATACATTTAATATTGAAGGTTCAAAAGGTTGTAAATTCGAATTTAGAATTAATGCAAAATGAGTACAGTGAATATCGTTGCTTCAAAAGGTTCACCCTAGGAAGAAACCAACTGAAGGTAGAAAAGCTTTTATTTGTTAATTCAGAGTCGAGTTCGGATGGAGACTTCATGCAAATCTGAATGAGTCTTTTCATGGAAAATATTTTGTAGATGCTCTAACACGATTTCTCCGAAATAAAAACGTCTTGCCTCGACAAGCAGTTCAAATCTAAAAGAGCAGCGAAATGTTTCGTGTTTTCGACTTTGTAAAATGAAAGTATCGATTTATATAAGTATCATTATGTACCTAGGATACATGATATTTCACTCTATTTGATTCGAACTTCTAATTATTTTGAGAGTAGGCGTCTACGAGGAACAAGCTACGATGTGTTTATCGGATTTCGGCGTATTTATCCGCATAATGATTCTTTTTAATTCCAAAGTTTCGAGAAGAAAAATGTTTTCGGTATTCGCTAAATGACTGAAAAAAATAAACATCGAGTAATGTCTGGTAGGGAAGTAATGAATAATTCGATTATTATCTCTGGTGATTCGGCGAACTCCAGTTTGAGAAAGAATTTCCAGCAAGTGTGATGTCAGTATTTGCAAGCAAACCACATTTTCTAGCTAAAAACGTTCAAAATCATCTTCAAGACAAAAGGTTTTAAATTCAAGTTAAATCCGATTTTAAAGCTAAGTAAACAAGTTCAAGCCGATAGCTCAATTTCAAATTTAGAACACTTTAGTTTTTTCTTCTTGCAAACGTTATGAATTTTAATTACTGCTGATGTTCATGTTCTATTTACAAAAACAGAATATTAATCGATTAAAGTTAATTTTAAAGTGAAAACTTATTATGTGCGAGTGTATTGCATTAAATTATAAAATAAACCAGCGCCCTCTGCTGGTTAAATTGATTAATACATTATGAAAGGTTTCATTTTATTTTTTAAGGTCATAATATTAAAAAATACGAGAGTCGGAATGGTTTGTGACCTTAAACGAAGAAATGTCGGTGGATTCTGTTATTATTAGTGACTGGTAGTGGGTGTCAAGTATAATAGCGCAATTATTAATGTCAACTAACAGCGTTACACTTTTTAGTGAAGGAATTCATTCGCCTAGTCTTACCGCAAAACCGCGTATATATTACGTAAATCCGGTTATTTATTCTTGTATCTAATATCTACCATCGATTAAAATAGTCATATTGCTTCTAGGTTATAAAAAATTGTATAAGAATTCTGTGTTATAATTTGACATCAAATACAATTAAATTTTTTTTATTCGAATTTAGCATGGTGATAATATTGGGATGATTTGTGTAGCGCCATATTTTGTGAAAAATCCATCAAGAGCGCTGTAATAAGCAGAATTCGTTTTGTGGGAAGGCAAGATACCACAAATATAATGTTAATTTGGTGATAAGTAGGTATTATGCGGACAAAAAATCTTTTAAGTATCTCATGATAAAAAGTGATGTTCTTATTATATTACTTCCGGGAGACGAGTGCTTTTATTTGCTTAGGCATTACTTCACTTAAAATAAGAATTTTAGCGCAATGCTCAGTTAAAAGTTTCTTAGAAAAGCTGTCCCAATAACTTGATAATAATTTTTCAATTAGCAGAACAAATTCCATTTTGATGTTTCCGGGCGTGGTTCATAGATGGCGGTAGTAGCGCCTGTCAAGCGTACGGAAGTATACTAAGAAGACAAATCTCCCCGAAAACGCCCATCGAAAATCTATTGTCCGGGATGAATAAGTCGCATTCGTTTCTGTCACGAAAACTGACAATAATAATGATTAAAATAATATCTGGAGATTTACGCAATTTAGCGCGAAACTTTTCCGCCGGACAATGGAGGCGGATAACGGGTTGCGACATTTTAGCCGTACGGAGATTAGCCTCTTTAGTATTCGTCCGTCGCTAGAGGCAAGGCCGTGCTTTACAACCGGTATCCAGCGCTCGAGGAGAAGGGGAAACAAACGGCACGACGCAAACAAACCAAATTATCAACGCCACAATAAAATTTAACCACCATACGTCTTGATAACTTTTTTTATTACGTGTCTATGTTTTGCGGTCAGTTGTCGTGTGCGCTGGGTAGACCAGCCATTACCGTGGCACTAATACGATTTCACAATGTAGCACCGCTAAGATTAATTCTGATGGGAGTGAACGTCTGTTTATCAATATTTAAAAAAAGATGGTCACTTTAATTTAACCAATGATATCGAGTAATTAAAATCCATTTAGTACATTGTTTTAAGAGAAGATTCTTATGTAAAGACAATGTTTAACATTGAAACAGTTTTGTGTTTATTCCACATCTCTTATACGTACCATAAGGTGTACATCTATAAACTCTAGTTATATGGAATGTTCAGGAAGCCAACATCATCACCAGGTAAAGGATATCTTTCCTCTCTCATCGTATTCCTACCATATAACAATAACACGATTGATTGAACTTATCCTTTCATTTACATACAGTTTATTTTAAATGCCAACCGGGCATCAAACAGACAGTAATGTAATAAGTAGGAGCAATTAGCAACTTTGTTGGCTTTCAAGGGTTATTGATTTGCTGTAATCAATGTTATCACTTTAAATAGTTATGCTGCTATCTACAAAACTGTTAGCGTCTAAATTAATATTTGAAACTGTTGATTTTAAACGCAACAATAACTCAACATTTCATAATTTAATTACATGAATGATGATGCCAGTCGACATCAAACGTCGTTTTCGTGAAAAAAACTAACATGATAAATAAATACACGAAAAGTGGTCCGTGATGTTTTTCACAGCAAAACGGACAAGTAATTAGTAAGCAAACTGGAGACACTTCAACAAAGTGTACCAAGCAATAGAGCTATTTTTATATTTAAATGCAGCTTTTTATATAAAGTGTTTAACTGAAAAAAATAGATTCAATGAATAACATTTATCTCAAGTAATAACGCGATTTAAAAAAAAGTTTTTTTTATTATGTTAGTTTTACTAGATCATTAATTTATTCTAGGTATTTCGTTAAATATTCAGTAAGTTGGTATTATTATACTTAGTCAAAAGCTAATCTACAGGTGTAAGGCTGAAAAATTTAGCATGCGTTACACTTTTTTGAAATTCTAATCAGCTATACTTTAATGCGGACTTTTTCAAAAATAAAAAATTAGTCAAATTCAGAAAAACTTGAATCGATAGATATTTAAAAAAAAAAACATCCTTAATTTTGTGCCCATAATTTTGAGGTTATTCGTGATATAAAAACATATTAGGAGAAAAACCAATATGGCGTTATTTCCTATTTTATCAGTTATCAAATAGATTTTTAAAACTTCCATAGCTCACGATCGAAATGATGTAGTTGAAAATATAAAAGAAATTCCTGACATAAAAAGCAGCAGAATATTTAGATATTTATTACATGGAATGCTGTAACTAAAGAAGAACTGACTTTTCAAACATTAAATACATACATGTTAGGAATCTCAGTAAAATATAAGTCCAATACTGTTTTCATTATTAAAAAAAAAAAAATTCAGTATCTATCAATATTTTTTTCTTATGGAATAATTTATTAGATCCAAATTTAAAAATAGAACAACAATAATTTAGAATCTAGAAGTTCAAATATCAAGGTTTATTCTACGTTTTGAAAATATAAAATATGATAATGAGATTCTCATTTCATATTGGATATTGTTATTTTGAATAATAAGATTTGTTTAGCTTACCAAGAGAAACGAAAAATTATTTCTAATACAAGACAATATGACAGTATAAATAATAATCTTTGAGATTTTGGACAAAAGAGGAAAAACCTTGAAGAAACGACATTTAAAAAACGTTTCGTAAAGAAGAATCCTGACAAAAAATTGGACTTAAATCAGCGTATTATTTCAGTTCAAAAATTATCACTTTTTTATGGTGTATGTCAATCAATTAATTTTGTAACTTGTAAACTGTTTCATTAATTTGATACATTTATGCAAAAATGGTGCAAAAAATATAAAATAACTAATAAAGTATTACTTTCGATAAGGTTATAGGTGTTTCAAGTTCAATAATTATCAGTTTTGCAGACAAAACAACGGACATATTATGATGTAAAATTTGATATTTGCATATTTGATAGTTAATTAAAAATGAAATATCTAATTAACAAAATTTAATTGTAGTATTGTAACATTAAATTAGATTGCATCTTGCAACGATCATTCATAAAGTTTAAAAAAAACAATGGCGTCGAAAGATAACAGTTCCAGCAAATGCGGTATCGGCCGCGCGGGTTTTTTCGCGGAGTGCTTTGCCGTTGCGCGTTTTTTAGCGTTGTTTTTTAAACGGTTCGGTTCGGCGGCCGTCTAGTCACTAGTCACTAGTCAGGGATGTTGAACCGGAACATGTTGAGTTGGAACCGGTTCTGGTGCTAAACTAAAGCGCCCTAATAGCATCGTCCACACGGAGCGACGCGGGAGTACGGGATACGGTATTACGAGGCGGTCTTGTAGCACTGAATTCGTGACGCAAGGTAATACTCTCTGTATCTAAGGAGAAACATTTTTTCGAAAAGCTTTTTACCAATTTTAGGGAAATTTTAGTAGATTAATTACTTATTATGACTACCCCAACGAGAATTAGAGTGTATTGTTCAACAATCTAAGATTTGTTCGGCGCCCCCTCTCATTTAAAAAAAATATATATACATGTATGAATTTCATTTTGTTTTCTCGATTAAACGGATGAATAAAGTGGTATCTGAATAAGAATATAATATCTACTGAGTTTTTTAGCATCTCAAGGGATAATCTGTTGTTTCAGCTACACACAGCCTCGCTTAGTACGTCCACACAGCGCTGAGCGTGCGTTGTTAGACTGCGCACGTAGTCTCGGGCGGCTGCGGTTGCCGCCTCTCGCCTCCCTCTCCCGCCAGCTTGGACGCAGCTAATGGGGCCCAGAGCGGCGCCCGGCACCTGCCCTCGGCCCGCGACAAGCCATATGTTCCCGGCCACTTGGTCTTGTTTCTGTGAGTACCATACTACGATAGCAGTACGTACCACGGTTCAGGCTAATTCGACACGGTTTCACGTGTACCACACGTGTGGGGCGGAACGGAGTGTTGATTGTTGAATTGTTTATCGTTATTTGTGATAATGCTAAACAATCTACCCAATTATGGGAAATCATTTACAGAATAATAATTTAGGAATAAAATTTACAGAATATTTTATAACCACATGAAGAGGACTAAATAACAGCCGGTAGTTCAATATAATTTTATAGGAATATTATATGTCGGCATCTCTTGTCAGCATTCTTATCAGAGAGCAAACGACGATCGTAAATATCTGTTAAAGCGTGATTAAAACGCTACTCAAATTTGCATCACCATTGAACGCATGACCGTGTTTTGACAAATTCATCGTTTGAACCACATTAATTAATACATCGCCTTATTCCACACTTTTTACATCTCGCGAAGACATTATTTTATTTACTTGATCGTGTCAAGTCTTCCTAAAATTCACTAACGCTTAACAAAATATTAAGTAGTCTTTTTTCATATTCTAGCACAGCACAGCATAGCATGATAAGATGAATTTTGCTATTGAATAATATTTGTAAAATCGTACGTATAATTTTTTCATTACTCTATAAATAACCTTAAAACTTTTTTTCATACCTACCATTTATAAATGGTAAGAACGTTAAAATTAAAATAAAACGAATTGGATGATTTCTGACGTACAATCTTTATATTAATAAAATAAATCCAAGCTTAAAATGTACGCGAAACGAATAGGAGTAATATCATGAAACATCCAGATTTCTGCAGCTGACTGTTATATTAATAACTGTTGTTGAAATAGTAATTTTCTTTTGTGTATTGCTACTGGAACGGTTTTACGTAACTATATTTACAAAAAGTATTCTGACAGTGCGTTCCAGTGGCGCTCCGCAAGCTGAACAATAATCACGAGAAGCTTGTATCGAGTCGCACTGCTGGTGTGACGTCACACGCGTGGGCCGCCTTGCGCTATGCTACAATACGTCACCGGTTATACGTCACGCTGACAGCAGGTTACAAATGGCTCCCATACTAACTAGAAACTAGGTACTGAAATCGCTAGGAGTTAACATTTCTCGTTTCTAACTCTTTTTCTTCTGTTTCCTGTTGTTTTGCATAAAGATTTTTTTATGATTGTATTTGATAACACTAAGCAAACTTTAAACGGATGCTATTTAAGCGTTGAAACCCAGTGAACGGCCACAACAATTATTCTGAATTAAAACGTCGCTTGAAATGGAAATAGCGCAATATCCGTGTTTAGTGACCAGATACCAGCCATTTACTAACTAACCTTCCTATTTACCATCTCCTTCTCCTCCCCACATAGTAGAGAGAGTGGGTACAATGCTGTTATCAGCGGTATGAATTTATATAGTATTACTAATAATAATCAATACTGGTATAGATATAATAAACTGTTAAACTCAAAACGTATGCACGTGAAAGATTTAAATATTCATAAAAAATTGAATCGTTTCTGTATTATGCATTAAAATAATATTCTTCGTAGTTGTTCTTTTTATTGAATTGGCGTTTCTTTATCCGTGTTTCAACGGTTTACGATAGCGATAACGGAGAAGTACAGTTGTTATTTTAACGATATATTATCCACATGTTGCCTCCCCAAGTTAAATTGACGCCAGGTTCAAGGAAAGGTCGCGCTAGATTGAATATACTAACAGGAGATAGTAGAGTAGAAGCATTATGACAAGAGTGGAGCTCTTCTAACAGATGAAACCAATTAAGTGTCAACGAGAAGCTACAAGTAACTATCTGACTTGTTAAAAGCGGTTCGGATGACTGAACAACTTTCTTCTACATTGCATTTAGAATGGTAGATAGTAGATATTAACCAATGGTAGAAAGAATAATGGCTCATCTCTTAACTTTGTATGGGATACTTATCCCTCTGCACCTACTGGCGACTCGCTAAGTACGTGAATCCTTGAAAAAATGTGAGCCTGCAATTTCGGCCACTCAAGTCTGCAGCTAGCAGACGAGTAGTTTCAGTTAAACATCTGTTAAATTGACATTTACGTAAATAATTGCATACTCTCGTCAAAATTTACGTGAAATGCCTACGATGGACTTCGATGATTCATAGAACGATATTAATTGATAAAAGATGATTCCAATCTACAACAGTTGGTGTACAAGAGGGATTTTGATAGTTCTAATGTCAGACGTATTTGTTTTCAACGGCTAGTTCGTCACAATTTCATAAATAATAATAATGCTCTGACAACAGCAAAACAAATACTATTTGGAATTAGTTTCCTAGCATAGCACCATGGTGATTGTGTGGGACCCTATGTCTCTTTCCATGAATAAGTCTGCGTGGAAGCCATTTTTGTCACAACGTTATTGGTAAGAGTCCATTAGTTAGTATTGTAAGTAACTATATATTTACACAAACAAAGGTATTGGGATGTCTTTCTATTTTGTTTAGGTTAATTTGACTACGTTTGGTGAAGGCGGCCAGTTCAAAACATCTTCATTTCTAAATTTCGCTTTTCTAATTTTCCTTGTCCAGTTTCAGAACTTACATAGCTATCTTAATTTACATACTATTTTAAAGAGTGGAAATTTGTGGCGTTTATCGGAGGTCATTTTGTCGGAACAAACTAAAGTAGTATAGTAACAGTCCCTGTCACATGTTCATTTGTATACTACGTACGGTGACGCGGTGGTGTAACCTCGATAGAAGTCCACCTTGCTAATGACCGTAGAAAAATAATCCGCGACCTCCAACTTCGAATGGACTATAGCACAAGATTTCCCGCTTTAAAAAAGCGCAAACTTGCGGCACGAGTTGAAATTAAGAAATCAAGAAGGTTAATTGAAACAATTGTGTTTCCGAATTGATTTCAGAGTTAACAAAATAATGAAAACATTCACCAATTTCTTAATTCCATTTTTATTTTTTTAACAATAATCAGGTACAGATGACGTCACATTGTTGTCAACCTCCCCGCGATTGCACCTCCATCGGGATAGGATGACGTCGGCCAAGCGCGCCGAAGCGTTAGAGATCTGTTTATTTTCACAATCGATACATTTTATACGAAAAACCATACAATTATGCTTTTATATTAGGAATTCCAATCGATTTGTGACTTTGTCATAGAACTAATAATGCATTACAGAAAAAATATACTAATCGGTAGCTCAATTTGATTTGTGAAAACGACAGTCGGCTCATCAGCAATTATTGCCTATCTAACTATCAACATTGTATATGATAGTAATACATGGAAATATTTATCAGCGGTGTGCAAATATGATAATAAGGTGGTTTTAGTATACATATTAGGTATTTTATCAGTGTTTGTTCAGCAAATCTTCATGTGGCAGCCGCCTGTGCAGTTCGCGAGCGGTGGGCAAATATTGGGCACACTACACTTTATTGGTGGCTCGTAACTTGATTGTTCTCGGCCACCTGAATAAATCAGATTGTGCATCGAATTAAACGTAGATAATAATGCATTGGAGGAAGCCGCTGTTGCAATAGATTTTACCCGGTTTCTGTTATAATAATTTCTTGTTGCGAGCTGGGATGTGAGAGAGAGATGAAGCTAATACATGGGCTTTTATACTACTATAATATATCTGTCTCGCTGACTTTATTTTAGCATATCCAGAATAATTCCTTTCATATAATGATGATAGAAGAATACTTATTTTATGGCAGGTAAATCATAATATGGAATTGCGAGCTAAAATTAGCTGCGTTGATCAAGGATTTACACATATTTTATGACGCCAGTTACTGTTGAGAGTTTAAAATAAAATTGGGAGGTGCGTTTGTACCTGTTTGGAGTCTGTTATTTTATTTGAAATAAAATAAACGGTAGGGCACGATAAAAACTAATTAAGAATAGAATATGTTAAATTAGCGTATTAAAATTATCCGCTGACATTTAGTTTGAAGAAGGTCACGTCATGGTTTTATTAAAATTTTGTCTAAACCGGCTGCGGTGAAATAAATAACATAATTTATACAGCGACAAGATACAGGATAGAAAGAGTAGTGTGTAATCGTGTAATGTTCTATAGCGTATAATATGTATTTTGTAGATTGTAGACTTTTAGAATTAAGCGGAGAAGAGAAACAGGAGAACAGAAGTTTACAAGTTAGAAGTGGGATCGTTATTGATATTCGGAAACAGGGGAAGTGTACATTGTTATAACCGGGGTTCGGTAACCCATTATTCCACTTTCAGGGATGGCCCAAAAACGGAAATACAATTTATTAATTTAATGTAGTTATACTCAGAGCGGAATAGATTATTAATGATAATTGAGGACTAGAATAACTGATAATTTTTTAATAAACTGGCAGCGAAATTTAATCTTACAGAAAATTAGGCCCAGTTTCCACCAATTTTTAAAAGCTTAACAACACGATAGTTGCGCTCTTCTGCTATCACAATTTGTTCAAAAGCTGAATGGCCATTTATAGACAATGTTACATTTGTATTTATGCGAAACAACTGGACCTTAGAATACGAAATGAAAATCACAGGTTATATGTCGGAATACAATATTATTATACCCTAAAGTATAAAATTGCATCATGCAATAATTGTGTAGACACAACTACAAAAAGATAGTATGTGACTAAAAGTTTGGTACCTACACCATGCCAAACACTTACAAAATATTTCTAATTAAAGAATTGACTATCGTTTGAAAAGATGCGCTAATATTGAGTTGTAAATGAACAAAAATTGAAAAAAAAACAGCAATCTTTGTAACTAGTTTTACTAATTAACGAATAGCATGAAATTATATTTAGTTTAGAAGTGCGCACCCCTATTTAGCCACCCTTCATCAATCCAGGGCTTTGGCCGCGTTCCCCTCGAAGCCGAGTTCAGACCAGTGCAACACAACACAGCCCGGCTCAGGTATCGCAGACATCCTGCCTGCCACACCTGTTCCCTGCAGTGTGCACTGAGCACCCCTTCATCCGCATCCAGCCAAATATCTACAGCTAACTAACCCGCCGACAGTTGATCTACTGCCCGATAACCAAAACCTAGGTCAGACAAGCGCCGATACTCCTATCTAGAAGCTGTACTGATCCGAACCACGGTGGCATCAGATCTGCCCGGACTTGCAATGTGTACCCCACTCTAAATTAAGCCAAATATCTCTAGTCGACAGTTGATCTACTGCCCGAAAGCCAAGACCTTAAGCGCCGATTAGTGGGCAGGTATAAACAAACTAGAAGCCACACTGATCCGAATCAAAGAGATGGGATATGTATGATGGTACACCTGTCGCTTTGAGATGATTCCTGTGATTTGTAGTGGTCATATCTACGAGGAATTCCATGCGAGATAAATATCACAGAAAGATGAAAGATCATCAAGTATTTCAAAACAATTTCATATTTCGAGTAAGATCGAAATAAGTACACAGTAATAAAGATACTGGTAAAAACAGGTTTACGTGTTTTAACTACTACACGTGCTGCTTTATATTATGTATATGCGACGCTCGGGCAAATTAATTTACTACCACTAAATGATAAAATGAGATATCTATTCTGTAATTGAAACAATTATATAATATGAGTTAGTAGTTTTATTACCTTGCTTTGTTCGAGTTCAACGAACTTTATGATTGAACAAACCGTATGAATTCAAAGTTGGTTTTAAAGTTTCATAACTCATGATGGAAATGGCACAGCGACCTAAAAATAGTTGCATTGATCCATAAATACCACATAGAAACATCAGCGCAAATTTCATGATTTTAGATCTCACGGTTCGAGAGTTATTACTGCTTCAGCGCATGTGCGTTCAACTTTATAATTAAGATTTGGGGCCACTTTAGAACGAGTCGACTTCAGGGTCTCTGTATTATTAATAAGTACGTCCGTTCAGACGACATTATTGTGTCACCAAACTAATTTTTTCCGACCGTTTGCTCACGCGTTTTTGGCACTATCTTGCACAGCGTCATAATGGTACCAGATTAGCAATCTTCGATCATCAGCTAATCGTCACAAGCTTGAAACAATTCAATGTGCCCCTTAGGGTTTAATTATGTATCAATTCGTTCACTGTTATAATCATTACCTTTAGTTTCTAACAATCTATTCTTCAGTGTGTTCCATGAGATTTTTACTGTGTTTCAATTCTTTCATAATTCGTAAGCATTACTTTTCGTTATTTGTTTCGACTTTTCTATTTCAGAATCTAATGTACCTCGGTAAGAATTGCTACCAGTAACTTTATTTAACATTTCTTTGAGAAGTGAAAGCCGTGCGTCAGCAACCTAAAAACAACGGAATGCTATCGTTTATTCCCCATACGCATTGTCTTTGTTTATATGCAAAGTATAACTTGTGAGAAAGGCGAATAAAGTGTAAAATGAAGCCCATAACTACTGGAAGGTTTATTGCAAACCATAAATCAAATAAAATAAAAATAAATAAAATAGTATGTTAGATAATAACAATAACATATTCGAAATAGAAGACAAAATATGTATAGGCTAGCATAAAAGTAGCAGTACTGAAATAACGCTAGATACGTTAAGTTCAATGTTCAGCAGGTAGGTATGTTGGTACGTGGCGACGGGCGACTCCACCTGGCTAGCTAGGTAGCCACTAGCCACGGTTATGGGCTCATTGTGTTGCATTCTGCGGCAAAAAAAACACAACACATTCGGTCGCTTTGAAGGATGGGAGTTTAATGTCCCGAGTGCCGCCAACTTCACGGCGGTGCAGGAATGTGGGCGGTTCTAATGTTTGAATTCGGAATAATTATCAATGGTCTGAAGTCGCCGAGAACTCGGTAGGTACCAGTGTTGCCATATAAATTAATTGAATCATTTTTTTTTAATGTAGGAACTTGCACGATTTTTTAACTCATTATCAACAAATTGAATTATTTAATTCATTTCGAAAGCCGAGTAATACAGAAAAATCATACATTAAATTTTAAACGATTTAAAACGACTACATTATGTTAAGCACCCTTCGTCGAAGTGTTTAATTACCTTGGCTTGCGGTATTATCAATAACCTTTAGATAATCTGACCTTATTACCTGGAAATCTCATTTTCCCCTCACCAGTAGAAGAACCTTTGCCTACGGAACAAATAACTTTTGACTTAAAGATAATAAACGCACATATTAACAGTAAGAGACAATAAACAAGAAGGGGATAGAACAAATTGTAATATAATATGGTATGTTAATTAATGGTGGATAATTTAAACTTTTTTGACAACGCACATAATGATAATAATATAATTTCGTTGAAGACATTTTCCGCCATTATTCTTCTCGAAATTTCAATAAATTAATTTATCTCGATGAAAAACAAAGCGAATCGAAAAGTACACTCTAAATGTGGCATTGTTGAATTCAACCCCGTTGAAGTGCATTTTTATATATTTCAAACGCCACCTTGATTCTGTAATAAAATTTAATTGAATCACCCGAGAAGCATACCCACACGCTGTAAATTAATTTTTATATTATGCAAACTTTTGCAAATTATTGGTTTTGTATATATAATTATTCACCTTTACGAATTGTTACGATTTATTTATTTATTTTATACAAGTGAAAAGAACTTCTTACGAGTCTAGCTTATTGATATTATGTTTTCTTGCAACTTACAAGTTCATTTAGTTCGCAAGAAAAACGTAAAGACGATAAAAATAGCATGTTTCCAACAAGTACCTAGATTCTGTTATGAAAAACCCCGGACGTTCGAATTCAAGGCGGAGAGCTTTTGGTTTCTGCCGCTAGATGGCAGGCGTCGTCGGAATCGGCGCACACCAAACTGTCGCAATCTGTCATTTTATTGAAAACATGTTGTTTGCAAATAAGCTGAAAAGTTTCTGTTTACACGTTTTCTGCGGTTTAAATGACACAATGTTCATAATGTAATGGTTAATATTCCGACAGAAACGTATTGTATAAGTTGGAAACTGTTATTATAAATTATAAGCACGGCAAAATCAAACAAAGAAATACCTACACGTAGTCCGCACTAAAACATTTTAAACATCATGTAATTAAAAACTTAATTTATTTTCCTATACGATACCGTGAATAATTACCCTCATTATTAATACGCGGGTAGATTGATTAGAAAATTAAGGAAAGAATGAGAAATTTCATTAATATGGCTACAAGATAATATCGGGTTTGCGTCATGTTTTCATGTTTTGTTTCATGACGAAAGAATGACGTCATAATGACCGCGTTTCGCACGCAAGATAAGTATATTTAATTTTGTGAAATATTATTTTGACAATCTTCAACAATACCAAAGTTATTGTTGTCAACACTTGTAACATCACCGATACAAACTCATGCACATACACACATTTATCATACATAATTTACGAATTTTGATCCGTGAACTACTAGTCATAATGTAATTTTATTTTAAACTAGTACCGATAACAACATGAAATGACAGGAATGATTTAAATAATCTAATTTTAGTAATTCAACATTATAAGTCTACTTTTCAAGTCCTCTGTTTACAAACGTTTTCTATCTTATAAATGCTGGAATTCTCGAGAAATCTAAAACTGATCGAGTTTTAGCTTAGAGTGGAGAAATGATGGGTATATTTTCAACTGCTAGTAAGTTATTTATATTTTTGTCGATTTTAGGAGCGAGTGGGTTGGAAAACTTGGAATTTGAAATCTGCTATTATTGCAACTCTAATATACACACAATGCGTAGAAATTCTCGATTTTAAATTACTTCTATGGATAAATCATATTATCATTTGTCTCCTAGTGAAAGTTTCGTCGAAAAAGATTATTTAATTTCATGGTATTTTGTAAAAACGATCTAATTATTAAAGTCCAGATTAACATTAAATTACAACGAAAATAAATTAATTCGTTAACTGTTCCAAGTGTACGGTTAAGTGTAAGTTGTGTACATGGTAATTTTAATGTTTTTTTTATTATATCTGGCTGTTTTTAATGCGACTTCTTCAGAATTGTGTATTGTTTGTTGTTCATAATCTTATAAATAATATATTATTTTGAATAGCACGCTAAATCCTGTCGGAATTCATTGCACAGAGATGTTAATTGTAAATTATTATGTTGTGTTAGGATTTTTGGTATGTTTACATTTGATTTTTAATTTGAATTAGCCAGATATACCTAATAAGAACCAAAGTATAAAGATAGGTACTAATTGAAAAACAAAATAACTTCAAGAAAAATATATGATAATATCGCTTTGCTGTGTATTAATTAGAAAGCTAAATATCGCAACTTATAAAAATTAATAAAATATGAAAATATTAAATAAATAACATTTAAATAGTAAGGTGAAAGTTACAATTCAAATTAGTCTTGTATAATACATTTATTATGAGCAGATAGGAAAACATAACGAGTGTCATCGGATAATCAAATAATAAGTGGGGAGCGCCTCGAGTAATAGCGTGGAACACTCTCCCCTTATTTTTAATCAAACGTTTGATAGGGGAGGGTTTGCAATATAATGCTACCGGCTTTTGCTTGTGCGAGTTATCAATAGTATGGAGATACGATGTTTGTGTAAGTGCAAGCCACCGAGTAGTGTGGAGATACGATGTTTGTGTAAGTGCATTATGACATGTTCGTGCAGAATCATCTCGAGGGAGCTTTATAAATATGACTTTCTAAGCTCTATCTAAATTTACATTTAGCTGTTTACAATTTAGCAGACTTGTAAACAACTAAGCTTGCATATGAACGTCTGAAAAGTTGGGGTTTAAGTTTAGCTTCAGCTTTTTAGTTTGTGATCTTTCTTAAATCATTTGGAAATCTTTGGGTACTGACATTCCTAAAGCACGCTCAACGAACTTATCTGGTAAGTATGGGATTTGGTTCCTTCAACCTTCCGATAGCTAATAACGGTGCTGACTAAGGGTTAAACAGTTAGATAAGAAAGCACAATATTATTGCTTTAATGATGTCACGTATTTGAATAAAAAATAACAGGCAGCTTTAAACCAACAAATATGTTAAATATAAACTATGTTATACAAATGTAAGAATAAAAACATTACACGAACAAATCATCGCCACTGTAAGTCAATAGTTATTTAGCGATAAACAATAATTGGTGTTTCTACTGTGAAGCGATAACAACATGAATATATTCGAACGACCCTTTGGTAATAAAATTAACAAAATAAGAGCTAAAATTTTGAGTGCGAAAAATATCGAAAAGTCTATCATTCTTGTAGAAATGGGTAGTGTGAGCACAGCTTTACTTAGCATTAGCCGGGACAACCACCAACTAACACCATCTACCTGCAAACACACACATACACACCTAAAGCATCTCGACAACCATATTGATTATTAGTGACATCTGTCATTTTATTTACACGCCTATGTTTAAATATTAATAACATGGAGCAATGGTATTAAATACTAATGCAATAATTAAATTAAATTTAAATAATTCTCGCCAGTGAAATACATAAAAACTATTATTACTAAAAAAAGCTTTTGTATAGTGTAAAAAAATAGGTAGTTTTATGCTTGTTAGTAATTTTTTAGTCAGCACAATATGTTTTATGTAAGATAGTGTAAGAACCATTTAAAACTATGTTTTTAGCCGAGAATCAAACCAACACGATTTGTTCTTCTTCTTCGAGAACCAATGGAACATCAAAGTTTTCGCAGAATCACAGGTGCCTATTAATCCCAACAAATAACCTACGTGCACGAACGTCTGTAAACCATAAATTCGTCGAAAAGGAATAATATTAAATTACGCAAAAATATTGTATTGTCACCCGCTGTCCAAACATTAGTCCGAGTATAGAGACGATAAATCAACACTTGAAACGTCAGAATTACGAGCGCGTAATAATTATTGTGACAGATAAAAGAACGCGTCGGACGCTGCGATTGGCCGGAGCGAGTGACGTCACAAACTAGGTCTCGGACCGTTTTCCAACGAGGCTGACCACGTGGTCACTTTCGGGAACTCGGGAAAAAAATACCCATTCCCAATTCTCCCATTCCGGAATGATGAATTATTATTATCATGATTCATGACGGTGATGACTAAACTACGTGGAATCATGAGGCAACGTTACCTACACAATGATCATTTCGTAATGCACACCTTTACCATTGAATAATGGTCTGAGCTTACAAGTTTACAAATTATTAGTAATTTGCTGAGAACACCATGAATGATATTATTATCGTATAATGAACACCATTTTAAATTAGATGCATTGTTTTATGGTTGTTAATTACAATAACGTGATAAACGATAATTTATTTAAAGTAACTTAAAAAAAAAACAACGTTATTTCAAAATGATTTAAAAAAAACATAATGTACATCACTACATCAGTGATCTTCCTTGAAAATGAAAGTTTTTCAGGGGTTGATAGTTAAATTTTAGTACGACAGAGGTTAACCGTTTTTATAAAATATCTGCCATAAAATTCGTGTTGCAATAATTGGATAGGCAATATTACCAAACAAAGCAAGCACAACGCTTCTAGGGACAACAATAACAATCAATTTAACGTCACAATTTCATTTTGGTTTTAATTTTCACAGCAGCAAAGTTCTAAACTTGAAAGTCGCTATTATATTATGTTGTGTATCTGATCTTATATAACAAGTAGTGTTGCTAATTCGGTGAACAAATTAGTTCAATGCTAATAAAAACTCGTTACGCTATGTGTGTTGAGGACGGTGAAATGTATCCGGTGATAATGCATAAATATTTAAGGAAAAACTGACAAAACATTATTATCTTTTAACTTATTTGTTAGAACAATAATTAAACACAATAAAAATAAGTATTACTACTTTCAGTAAAAAAAATATTAAAAATATTCTCAGGTTGAAACTGTCAAAGCTAAAACTTCGTTTTTCAGAAAATACACTTAATAACAGCGTTAGGTCGGATAAAAATACGTTTTTTTTTGTTTAAAATAAATATTTTAGAAATAATAAAAAAAAATTACGAAATTATCAAAAAAAATTGTGAAATGTACTAAACTTGATTTTTATTTTTTTTTTGTTAGTGATATAAAAATATATATCTTTCGCTAGAAGAGAGAGCATGAGTTGTGGTTTAAAACGTTATGAAATGAGTTACGATCGTCTTGGAAATAACGGGAGCAGAAGAGATAAACGGACTCTAAACAAAGGAGCGCGGTGCGTAAACACAGTGGACTTGTACCACATCACACTACACTGCGCTTTCGTTGTTTGTGTGTGCAACGAACAATTTATTATAAGGAAACAGGACACATATGAACCTACACTTTATTTTAAAATTAATTGCCATTTAAAAAAAATATATGTTTATCGATTTAAAAAAAAAAAATTATACACGTTTTTTTCCTGTTTATCTAATTTTTAACATGTTTTTAATGATGTGTGTACACCTTACATATTTTATAAAAGCATATTTAATTATTACAATTCTCAAAGTTTTATTGTAAATAACGTATTTTTAATTAAGTTATTTAGGGATGGTTTTCGCAAGGTAAATCAATGTGTTAAAAACATATAATTGTTTTAAATAAAAAAAAATTGTAATCACCCAACGACAATAAAAAGCACTTCAATTATTGAGTAGCGGATTTACACCGCACAATAAAATGATTATTGCATGTTTTATTACACGGTTCACATATCACACCTTTGTTACTTGTTATAAACACGGTTCATAAAATAGAACAAACAAAAAACAATGTCACTAAATTCTTATTTTAAAAAATAATTATGTGATAATTAATTCAAGTTTTGTTGCAAATATTATAATCGCCTTGACTGATCTGTGAATTTATAAACAAAACCAAAAAAATATTTTATATATTAAAAAAAATAATGTAGAAATAATAAGTGTAAAAGTGTACATAAAATGAAAGAATAAATACCTATTTTTTTAGAATATCCAATAAAGTGTTTGTACTTTAAAATCCAAAGTAGCGTAAACACAAAGTGCACAATCAACAATTGTTGCAAAAATGTATATAAACAATGTTTTTTTATCAATAAACACTTAATCAATTCACGCTTGTTTTTCTTTCTCACTACGTGAAAGCACGCACAATATTTTATATTATTATTAAAGTAGTAGTTCAGCACAAAATACTTTCGCGAGAGAACAGAGATAGCGCCTTGCGTTGACACACGGAATTATATTTGAAGGAAAATCGCAGGAGACGCTCCGCTGAGGACACAACCAACTCGGACGAAGAACGGGCCACAACTGGCGACTGGCGACGGGCCGACAGCGCGATACGCTCCTAGCAGGTTGTCTTAACGCCTGATCTGCGCCAAACTAAATCATCTGTTACTGATAGGTGAGTTTACGCCACTTACTCAAAAGGACATTAGAATAAGTATTAGCATAATTGAAGGGTGGCGTTTTTTCTACTCAGTGACTTATTGTATATGCTCTGAATGCACAGCAAGTGGATGGGTCTTTTTGCTTTATCTACGCAATGATAGTTTAGAGATCAATCTAAGTGAAAATAAAGCCACTAAGTAAAAACGGATTCGGATCCGCGTACTCGGCGCAGTTAACAATGGACATAATAATGTATAAGTTGTTGTGATTCGGCAGTATTGAGTGTGTGAGAACTGAGAACCGACCTTATTAACTGTTCGATAATTATTGTTATTCGGTTTCGTGCCGCGATGGCGCTGGCGTCGCTCGGATAAACCGAATATTATTATTAACGCGTGCGTCTCCGCTAAATTCCTGCAATCGGTCCGCTTTCCGCTGTGTTGGGAATTTCAGAGCGATTCTTTCAGTCATCGTTTCTTTGTTCGCCCATTAACTCACCGAGTGTCCGTAGCGGTGAGCAGATAATTCCCTTGTTACATCTGTTCCTTCCTCATAAACTAGGCGTAGATAGGTAACAACTGAGTTATGAGAGGCGGCAGGGCAATATGATTAATTTACGAACAAACTGTAAAAAAATCGTGGGACGTCATTATTGTAAATATTGAATTCCGGTGTACGCCACTGGTGATGTGAAAGCTTCATACGAGGAAGAGACAACATTAAATGACGGCTTCGCGATAACCTAGCGCAGTTGTTTTCTGTAATGCTTCAGAAACATATCCTTTTAATTATCTCTATGAAAGAGATTTAAGCACCAACCTACATTGTATTTTAACATCGTGAAGTTCTTGAATTTTGCTGAATTTTCTTAGGTAATTCGATTCAACTCAATTATAAATTTATTGAGAAATGCGCGCGTCAAAATCCGGTAATGGTTCTGTTTTCCTTAGAAACCGGAATTCCAAACGAATTCTTTCAATTCCTGTTTCTTATCGTTCCTTTGTTTGGTTATCATCGCTCCGAGATATCTCCGTCAGAGAAGGCAGAGTAAACAATTCGACACAAATAACATCTACCTTCGTTTCTTTTCAAGAACATAATTATCATTCCTTCAAACAGTAAAGTTATTATTAATATGTATTATTTTATTTACATTAATCATGTTATTTTACATTAACTAATGGCGTACTTTGCTTTCTGCCAATCATAATATGGCATTACAGGATGGGGTGGACTTCTAAAAAAAAAACACAACCTTTTTACATCGCACAAAAATTGATATTAAAAACTATTTTACTTTAACCATATACCTATTAATCAGGACTTCTGTTTAAAGAATTTGAAGTCAGAAAACTAAATGCATTATAATTCAACAATGCTTGCAAATTTGCATAAATATTATTTAAATAAAACTGCATCATTTAAAAATAATAGAAATTGCTATGTATACATCTGCCAACCGAAAACCGAGCCGAGCCTCGAATTGTGGGAAAGGAACGAAGCTTAATCTTTTTTGAAAAAATGTTTTTTGTAAATTATGTTTTTTGAATAAACATATATTATTTAAATTACAGAAATATAATTATAACGACAAAAAACGAGGCCTCCTTAATAAAATACACTTGCTCGAAGGATAAGATTCTTGACTATGAATCCGTAAGGTCGCGGGTTCAAATCTCTGCGATTAAATTTTATTTAATTAATTTGTGCCGTGTCACTTCATTTAAACAATATAAAGCATAATTGCTGCACGTTCCAGAGTGGAAGATACTCTCAGTATCGCCCTGGTGAAAGACCACCATTAAGAATCGAAGCGTTGCTTGAAATGGCTTTAGCCATGTTTGGTGACCAGATCTGAATAGTCAGGTACTTCGCCACCTTCATGTAAACCGTCTTCTTCCCTCACTACCTTCTTTGAAAGAGTTTAATACAAAACCGATACATTGATGACTTCAAATACATTAGGAGACTATAATATGAGGGTTTTAATTGGCATTACATCAATAATACAAAGAACCAATTTTATTTATTTTAGAAAGAGTTAAAATATAATTTTTTGCCATACATATCCCACTAGGTACTTGCTTAAAGTTTTTTTTTATACTCATTAATATTATTATTCAATTTATAAAATGTATTTTATTTATTAAAAAGTTTTAAAATTTTATTATTACTAAGCGTTACAGCTGTTTCAACTTCTGAAGGCATATTCAAACTATCTAATGTAAATTAAATAGTAAGATTATTGAATACATAAAGGAAAAACTTAAAATTGAAATGTTAATGCATTCTATGAATCCCAATAAATTCCAGCGATTAGTGAACATTTTACTGTCTGTTTTACCGTTTCTGTAAATTACACTAATTGCTTTTGGACGACCCTGCCGTCATTTAGCAGGAAGCGATGCATTAAGAGGACTACCTACTGCCGAAAACTAATTGAAGTCAGGGATGTCCACTCGTCAAAATAAGCTTTTAATCAGAACAGAGGTAATTAGTTTTGGCCTTATTTCTTTGAAAACAATATGTTTCCTTTAACTAAATACACATCTTTCATTGCTGATGTCAAACCTAATTCGAAATATTTTGTTATTTGTTATTGGGGTTATTAGCCCATACGAAATAATTCAAAGTACGGCAGATGCACTAAGAAAAGAGTACAAAGCTGTCCTATCCATCCGTCACCCCCATAAAAAAATTCATTTTGGTTGTGTGTCTGTCTGTTACCAATGAACTCTAAATCTGTGCTTTTTTGTATATAAGTGTCATATTCAAAATTGGAACTGATTGTTAAAAATGCGATAAATCGATAAAGTACCTACTCATAACAAATTTTTTTTATCAGATTTCTTTTTTATAAATTTTAATAGTACTTACTGAAAGTACCTATATATAGGTACCTATATTAATACAATTATTTTTACTACAAAATTATTTTAATAAAAAATTCTACATTTAAATGTGTCCTAACTTATTTCATTTGTTCTAATTTCTTAGGGTTAGTGAAAATGTAGAGTATAAGTTAAGTTTTTCGAAGGTCTGCACTTTTTCGCATTAAGAAAGCGTTATTACTAACTAGATTCAATAATACAATATCCCGTGATTTTTTCGCTGGTCTGCGCTAGTAATATATACACACTATAACATGTCATAATGAAACAAAAAAAAATTTAAGGATTTCTGAAATTGAAATTTGGTTGTTTAGGAAGAACAAAGCATAGGAAGATTACTTCATTTCAATCTGTCATTAACCAAAGTTTAGTGGTTATTTAAGATAAAGCAAATCATTTTTAAAGCTCCTTTTTCAATGCTGATGTGAATTAGGTGGACAATTCTTATCTGCCAGATAGTCAGATAAGAGATAAGGAACAATGCATGTATTTACATTTAGCCGGGCTCACCGATAAGCGACGATAATGTTATTACTTGTCAGAACTATTCTATTGACAAAGAAATTATGGGGAATTATGACGTGTGTCACATTATTCGGTGTTCAGAAAACTTTCTGATGCTATGATTATAATGACGTTATATTGGTAGATGATGGGTAGATGTATGTTTTTTTGTACATATTTTATTCTCCATTTTCTGGAATGCTTATTTGAACCTTCTTAGAGCTTTGTTGCAGCTGCCTCTTTATGTCACATGCGCCTCTTGTGAGATAAATGGAAAGGTTTCAATGGAGATAAACAATATTACAGAAGGTATGATTTATTTTTGGTGTATTATGCCGTGTTGCTGAACATTAAATTGAAACCGGCCATTACTTTGGATTTGTTCCTATAAGACCCAAAACGCATAGAGCACGCCTAATTACGGGGGTAATTTAAATTCACAAAAATCAGGGCTTTTTAGGTTCATAACAAAAATAGTCGAATCACCGCGAAGAATAAAAACCTTTATTCAATCAAACGAATCTAAACAAATTGAACTTTAAGCCACTTCAAGAAATTTCAACAGAACATATTATTTAAATCGCAGAAATAAACATCGACATACTATAAAACAATGCGTTGAATCTAATGAAGTCTAGCCCACCAACTGACAAAACGGCCCACTCGAGCAAACTTCGCACTTTTATTATTTGACTTTAAAATTAACTACATAATATGTAAGTCTTAAAACGGTTAATTTAAATCAAACAGTTGACAGCAAGCTATTTACAACCGAAAACGAGGTTTTTCTGCGTTTAACACACCAACAATTCACCCGTATTCAATGATAAATAATCAATTTAAATACAAATTCCTTCCATAAGAAAAAAATCAACGGTATTACAAAAAAACATGGTTTAATTTTTATTCAATTGATAAACAACCGTGTATGTGAAAACATTACTAATATAGAAGCTGACATAAAATAGTTCATGGAAAGATATATACATTGTTTACACAGCCAAAGAGGATTGTTTATCTGTTGTATCAACTTAAACTATCCCATCGAATTTCGGAATATTTTAAATGTGATATATAATTCTTCTTTTTGAAAATGTCGTAAAAACAGATACCATTTTAAGAAGCTAAATAAAATTAAAATTTTGATTGTTGTATTCGAAATGGACTTTGATATTTATAAATCGGAATATTTTAATTTGAAACATGACAAATATTTGAACTAAAAAAAACATTATTACTCTAAACGTCGAAAAATGGAAAGAATGCGAAATATTGAAAACACATTCATTTTATTTAGGGAATCTGCAAGAAAACTATCACCTCACTTCTAATCTTGTGTATACAATAAAAAATAAACATAATTCCCAGAGAATAACAACAACGATAAATGAGATTTTAAATTCATTGTTTGCACAAGATAAAAGTTGATTTCTAAGATTTATATTTACCTATACATACATTAAAAATTTATGTTATTAAAAAAACACTACGTTCCTAGAATTCTTATTAAATTCACGCGGTCTATTAATGAATAATGTGTCTGAACTTTTTTAAGACCGGAATTTCACGCGTCAGTCTGCGGAAAATCCAACGTCGTCAGTTCAACGAGTCCAGTTAAAGATATTTTTTATTAGTAACAACACGAATCTAAACTTTTACAGTCTTTATACAATGTGTAACAAAAGCACCGTTTATAATCGTAGGTGTATAATATTTCATGTATTATGTTAGTTCGAATAGTTAGAGTATCGTTCCGGTGAAATACTACATTCAAAGCTTGTCTCTAAAACATCAGTTTATCATTTAAAATAATATTTTACAAGTCAAAATATTTCATCAATAAATTAAGATTTTATATGTCTCGACGCCATCTAGTGGGAGATTTAGCATTATCAATGCCTTTCCTACAAAAAATTGGTTATATTCTAGTGAAAAATCGATGCAATACTTATTGAATGAAAAATACCAGTACATATTGAATAATTTGGCGTGTTTTGAACAAGCCGAACGTGGCTGCGGGTTCAATTACCGCTGGCGGAATGTATTTTTTCTCGGAAGATTTTTTCAATTTATATAGTTGCTTCAGGCTAATTAATATTACTATTATAAATTATTTGCTTAAAAATAGTACGTTATCCTTTGTACTATGTATAAAAACCTTGTCTCTTAAACATTAATTTATCATAAAAAAATATATTTACTTATTTATTTTTATAATTATTATTATAATTTAATTATACAATAATTAAATAATTTAGTATTTGTACCAACGCATTTCTTTTTTTTATCTAACATATATAAGTGGGTAGAGGATGTTATATAAGTACATTTGGTTTCAAAATATATTTATGTTCGCAATCTCACCAATGAAGAAATTGGTTCGTGTGCTTAGTGAGCGAGTTATATACACTTATTATAAGAAAAATAGAATACCATTATGCTATAGGTAAGTATATATATACAATAGGAACAATTGAAACTTCTGGATTATCTATATGTGTAGTTGTACATATATAGTATTCCGTTACATACTAATTATTGAGTAATTAGGAACATCTAAATACAGTGGAGATTTATTTTTAAAAAAGTAAGTCAAACATTCTCAGGTTACGAATAACCTGACAATATTTGAAAATCTCCTACTACCACCACAGTAAGCTGAAAATGTTGCTTGTGTTGTGATGGAGGACTTAGCCAGCCGAGGAATTGAACACACTACGCCTGGGTGGGACCCAAACGCGATGTCAACTCGGCCACCGACCGCCGACAGATGATTATAGACTGTTAATAAATATCAATAAAGGGGAAAACAGGCAATTATTAAGTTAATTATATCTGATAGTGTAACTTCGGTTTTAGTTTAAGTATGTTAATATACTTTAATTTCTTTATTTCAATCGTAAGGTTGTTGAAATACTTTATTTTTAAATAGGTATAGTTATTTTGCATTTGTTTGGTATTACATTTTGGAATTTTGATATTGTATTGATATCTTTTTGAAAGGTGGGTTTCAAATTTTTTGATTATATTATCTTCATAAATTTGAATAATTGCATTTTTCTTGAAGATATCCTCTACTCGGGGCACCCCGAAATCTGCAAATAGCGTTTCTGTTGGATACGTGAAGGGTTTCTTGAGGATTACTTTGAGGATTAGCTTCTGGACCACTTGATCGGTGTTAGAATCTTATTTATAAATAAATTTACAATATATTTATAGATGAGAAATAAATAAAGTTACAAGTCAAGTAAAGAAGCACAGTACCTAATACAAAAAAAGTTCAATAGCACTGTAATAAAGATACAATAATAGTAGTTATATTTAAGGTGGACGTAACCTGCCTCACAAGGAGTACCTGTCTTGAAGCAGAATTTTGAGCAAAACGAATTTATACACTGTTTACCAATCCATGTAAAATATGAGTTCTTATAAACCATTTATTTACTAGTATCCACAACATTAATCATCGTCCAATGGATAATAATTTTATAGGAAATTCGCTAGACTTGGGTGAGTTCACTGGTTATTGCACGACCTTTGTTCAATATCCATTGTTTAGTGGCGATTTTAAATTGATTCAAACTTTTATCGTACTCTAAATTACAAGTAGTACGGATGTTCCTATTCCTTCGCAAAAGACAGAATATACTCGAATGATTTCGTCACGTACGACATCTCTCGGGGACTACTTATGGCATGATTCCTGGATGGTCATCAGAGATAAAATCAGATGTTCAGATTTATAAAAGAAGTAAGACAATTTTTTGATGAATGGTTTAGGATAGTATCTCAAAGCATATAGTCACAATATACATACCTAATTGAAGAGAAAAAAATATTATATGCAGTTAATAATATTTTTTTTGTTAATGTTTTATGAACAGATTCATGTAAGTATCTATACCGATAGGTCCTTGAACATAAAATGCTTTTAATTTAAAATCCTGACCATTCCGTCATGGTGTCAGATAAAATAATTTAGCTAACAATACAGTCTTCAAAGTCCAAAAAGCCGAGATAAAAAGCAATCCGGCATTCCTGGTGTGTATCTTCTAAAAGCTAAAACATGACAATCTAGAATACGCCCAATCCATTCCCTTATTATTCCCCTCTACAGCGAAGGTTCCGTGGACGCTTTAAAAGGAACCCGGGACAAAAGCCACCCCTAAATTCCAAAGGGGTGAACGCCGATTATTCCGTGGAGACGGAGGGTCGTATCACAGAATTAGGCTCTACCCTCAGCCCTGTGGTCTGCTAACTTCGTTTTAAACAATCAACTTGCCACACCTGGAACCCAACTGAAAATGTGATAGTGTAATTATTTTTTAGTTAAAGGTTTGAATATATGTGAAGGACTATTATTGTAAATTAATTTTTGTAGGTTGTGAGATTGTGTGTTGAGAATTTTATTTTATTTTTATTTTATGCCGTACAACGGTAATGCTCCCAACTTGTCCAAGCCGGTGAGACTATGGCATTCACAATTGGGGTAGGTAGTAGTTATGTTGTGATGCGGAAGGATGTGGGGAATGAAAGGAAGAAGAGAAGAGGTAGGTGGGAGGGTTCCATCGCTCCGGGAACTATTTTTTGGATAGCAAATTTGGTCATCTCAAGTGGTTCGCTACTTTTGGTGACTTAGAAAGGGTGCCCAGGTTCATGGAGGGTGGGGGTTGTCTAGGTTTTGGTGGTGGATGCGTTGCCCACCTACTGCGTGACGGGCCGGATCGGGAGAGATTGGTTGTAACCTTCTGACCTTTCACGCAGGACTCCCTCGATCCGTCGCCGGGAGGGATGGATGCATCCGTCGGTCACTTCTTGACACCCTGACTCACAGATTACTACCCACCCCTTATATATTTTATTACCGCAGAACTCCCTCTCCTACCTTTCCAAGATGGCATAAGCCCTCAGAGAAATTGTTGGATTCTCTACCACCTCCGCCCCTAAACGCCCAAAGGGACAAAGATTTTATTTTAGCTCTTACCAGATGAGATTTGTTGTTAGATTTGAACTCTCTGAACTTCTTTAAACTCTGATAACTGAAGTGCGGCTGGCGTCTTGAAATTCGCACAACGTATTTAGTCTGAAATTTCTAAAACAAAGCGACTATTATCAGCTCACAACGTGGTTTCCATCATGAACTGTGGAGCTTTAAAAAATCACCTAAATATCAAGAAATAAGACAAAATATATAAATAGGTTAAAGCTCGGGAAAAACCAGGTAGTAAGTAAAACATTATTAGTTTACTTAATATAGGCTCTTGTGTTTAAAATTCAATCCTAATAGTAGTCCTAGCATGTAGTACGTTTTAGAAGCATCTCCGAGTCATATTACTGATGTTATTATATTATCCCAACAATTTAATCTCTTATCTTGTTTACCCAGGACCTTCCCAGAACACCACACCCATATTAGCACTGGGTTTACATTATCGTTAGTTTAAATCGTAACTTGGCGAAAGTTCACAAGTCTATTAATTAGATTTTTTCAAACAACAATAGTTATTTTATGATATATTATTATAATGATGTGAATACAGATTAAAATATTTTGCAACACATCTTAATATCACTTTTAGTTTATTTCATATTTTTTTGACTCTTTATTCATAACAGTAGTAGGTAAGTACATAAGAATATTTAGTATGTAGGAGAGCATTCGCCGAAAATTACCCACAGAGGACGATTTTCCTGTAAATTTAATATTTTAGTTATATGTATTAATAATAAACACCACTCACATATAAAAGTTAGGGGTTATAGTTACACAACTGCAACAGTCAATTATTAGCTATCCATACTTTTACTATTAGATAATTTTACGTAAAATGAATAGATAACTTATTTATTTTTTGGACTCGAACCCAGGACAAAATAAAAAAAAGATAGGTTTATCTAAAATACGTTATCTAGATTGCATTTAGTTCGGGTTGAATCTTGCGATCATTTATTGCCAATAAAAAATGTGCGGTGAAATAATGAAGACAATGTTGGTAGTTCTTATTCGAAGTATGATACAGTTAAATGTGACCGAAGGGGATAGGGTCCCATTAGCTCAGTGGTAGAGCGGTGCCCCGGCAAGCCAAGGGTCCTGGGTTCGAGTCCTAGATGTGACCGTATCTTTTTCTGATGTTTCTGTTTCAGATTTTCGTTTCGAAATCGCTGATATTGCCTGGATAACTTATTAGCCATGTTCCCTCTAAAGTGTGCTGGTGTGCATATATATGTGCACATCTTTTAAAAATTGTCCGCACACATGTTTAGATCCTCTTTGAAAGGTTCTCGGAGTTCACACCATATGTTACGTATTTTGAATACACGCGTAAGAATTATCCCTTGTTTGATTGTCATATTGTTATTTTGATTGCTTATCGTCTATAGAAGTACAAACTTTATACTGTGATTGTTTCATTGTTGTGTAACGAGAAATAATGCATATTTTACCAAAGAAATGCATAATTCCAAGTAAAATTCGTCAGTATTTAGCTTGTTAGCTTTACGCCACTCCGTTATGGGCCGGTAAGGAATCGACACAAACCGGAGAAAAAAAATCTATATTATTCAATAGTAGCCAAACAAATAATCATTTAAGGCGATGCACTACGTCCTGTAATATTTTAAATTGAGCCGCTATCAATAACACCCCTTAAGTAGATGGCGATAAGGTTTAATTTCCCGTTTAACACCATCCGTCTGTTTTGATTTATGCAAGAAAAAAACATGGCCATAAAGTGCCTTTTATTTTATTTTGTGGATGTTCAGGCATAAATATTTAATTTTTTTTCGATCATTTTATAAATCACTTAATTTTCCACATTATACAATAAAATCATAACGAAAAATGGGTTGTAAGTAGGAGATTTTGAACTTTAAAGCAGTTTGCATAGGCCTTTACACTATTTTTACTGGGCTTATAAAAAGACTTATCTAATAAATACTCGATTATTTCAAAGGCCAAGATGTATTCTACTCGCAATATTTAATTAAAGCATCTGAAACATTTCTAGGCGACCAAATTTTCAAATCAAAAACACATGATTTTGCATTACTACGTATGGCATCACCTTAAACTAGAACCAACGTCTCACCAATATTATTAACCTGCAGGACTCCAATATTAAGGAACGTTATCGTGTTAGAAAACAGATTTTCTTATAACTTACATATTTGAAAAACGTAATAGATTATTTCGTGTTACAATAACTTGATTAATTATTTTATCTGCTCATTAATGTGCGTATTTGCACACTAGCCTCTATCTTTCTTTTATATCTTGAACAGATAAGTTGATGGGCCGCATATATAATGAAAAAAAATAAGTGAACGAAGCAAGGAGTGTGTGTCAATACAGAGTTGGCTGGAGGTCCATCCTCTCTGCCGACTTCTGCTGAGTAACGGCATGATGGTTAGTTAATATGTTCGGTTAGGTTGAATTTTTTACGATGCATGCCTTAACGTTTTAGTCACGCAAATATCATATTGAATACATACACTCGTAAAAAGAATCAATTTTAAACCAGTCCAAGGGGAATTTGTCAGGGGGTAATTATTCTGGGGTAGTTACCATATGGAGGCGATAGTCCTAGAATCATTTTAACCATAGCTATAACATTTGTAAGTAATTGTGATTAGTATTTTTATTACGTTATGTGACCTACCTACAATACTGCGCATATTAACAGATATTCCTACTTGGGGAAAAATATTTTCTTGGGCTTTGCATTGAACGTTATAATAACATAAAAATCTTATATGCAGGATTTTCCAATAAGAGGTGTTATTTTGAATAGCTCGCTATTTCGGTAGATGTTACTTTTTAGATGTTACGAAATTATTAAAATTCAATTGAGTGAATCAAATGCAAATCATCTTGAGTGATGAGGCCCATTTCCACCTCGGTGGCTTCGTCAACAAGCAAAATTGTCGCATCTGGGGTTCGGAAAACCCAAGAGTTATTGTTGAAAAGCCTCTCTATCTTCAACGTGTGACTGTTTGGTGCGGTTTATGGTCCGGCGGAGTCATTGGACCTTACTTTTTTGAAAATGAGGCTGGAGCAACAGTTACGGTGAATGGATTGCGCTATCGAGAGATGATTAATGATTTTTTATGGCCGGAATTGGATGGTATTGATTTGGACAATGTTTACTTTCAACAAGACGGCGCTACGTGCCACACAAGCAACGAAACCATTGATCTTTTACGATTGAATATCAAAATAACACCTATTATTGGAAAACCCTGTATTTATGATTACGAACAGTGGCGGTCCGTAGATTATTCACTGGGGGTTCAGAATATCAAGAGAAGTTATTATGTGTATACCTATTTCATCAAATTTTACGGATTTCCCTCGTTATTATTTCAAGACCTTTTTGACACCAACTCGCATTATTTTTTAAAAGTAAATAACACTATATATCCCCACTGTACAATACTAGGTATAACTAAACTATTTCTATAATTCCATCAAAATCATTAAATGCAATTGCTTTTACTGTGCAACACAATATTGCATTTACACAAGATTTCACCGTCAGTGAAAAAAGTGCGTGTGTTTTTTTTTTTTTGTATTAAGTATTTTGTGCTGATTCTATAACGCACAGAATGGGAATGTCGTGTTGCTCTTTGACCGTATTCTTCGGTCGCGTCGATTTTAGAGGCAGAATTTTAATGGGGCGCTGTTTATAAGGTGATGATATTATTAGAATGCAAATTTGTCTTATAATATCATATTTTTAATATAGGTTCACTGCACAAACGCACTTTAATGAAAACCGCCACTAATTACGAATATAAATATTTCGAGTGTGCCATCATACAACACAACACACTACTTGTATATTGATTACACACATTATAGCATTCACAGTCAAAGGTACCAACAGTTACGGCTCCAAAGTACAGATTCTTATCGACATACGAGTGCCAAGATGTAATAAAATAACACATGCGGTCGTTTCAAAACGAATCTAATAAACGATATTATGCGGATTTCCCCTCTCTGTGATTTCGTAATGTCTTAGTGTATTTCTTATTGAATAGGCAGAATTTTTTTACTGTTTTCTTTTTTATACATACATGTGATATTATACTGTGCACTATGAACTGAAAGGCCTAGGCACGGATAATCTGAATGTTTGGTGTATGTTATGTATAGACGATGCGGTGATTATTTTAACAAATTTTGAATATACGTGCGGTGTTTGAGTCTTGGATGAGAGAAGTTAAGTAGATATAAATATTTTATGGTAGTTGCAAGTCCAAGTCATGCTGCATGCTTTTCAAATATATCCATTACATTGAAATACCGTGTTATATAGTTGAGAACGTTAAACAGTTCATATCATCTAACAAGTAGATTAGTAAGTATATTTGGTGACCCGACAGTTGATACCTCGACAGTTGGCCCCCCGAAAGTTGATCCCCCGGACAGTTGACTCCCCGTAAAATTGATCCCCTAGACCCTAGACAGTTGATCCCTCCGAAAGTTGATCATTATCATGGAATCAGTTCATTTACTTGAAGTACATAATATTCGCGAGGAACGTGGGCCGATAAAGACTATGACAAAGAGATGAATGAAACAAGAAGTGGTCAAAGAAAGCGTGTCTAACAATTAGCAACAAGTAAACATTATACTTGATCCAATAATGTACAGTTATTATATTACGAATCACACTTTTCGTATTGGATTTACATTATTTACATAAAACCATGTACTGTAGGACCGCCCATCATAAAATTTTCCTTTCCTAAACACGCTTATTAGTCTCACAAGTCTCGTCTCCATACCTTCCAACGTTTAACTGACATAATCCTTAATTTATTTGTTATTTATTTTTTTTACGCATATTAATGACTGTATGCATGTACGGTCATACTTTATATTTATATTATACTTTGATTTACTTTACCATTTCAAGTACTATTATTTAAATTCGATATTAATTACGGCGTTGGTATTTTGCCAACACTTTTTTCACAACAGTTTTTTCTCTATAGATGCAAAAGACATTATTTTTCTTCTTTTTTTAAACATTTGTTTTATAATACATATCAGTATATTATATATATTTATTTTTTATTTACCTTACGAGTAAATTATTTTACTGTTTTCAGTCTTACTGGTTTTGCAACAAACATGAATAATTATTTGCATATACGAATGTAAAATGTACATACATACTTACTTTCTACTTGAAACTTTGCTTTATTACAATGTTCCTTTATTTGGATTTTATGTTAATCTTAGTGTTAGCATTTTATTTTGTATTTAGTTATGCTATTATCCATGTATTATGTTACACTTACATACATAAACTGTCAATTTACTCTGTAAATGCCAGATAGGCCGGTAATGAATAATAAATAAATAAAAGAATATAAATATATATTAATAAAATAAATACAGGTAAGTCCAATTATGTCCTGTGCATGCGAACCATATCTAAATTTCACTAATAAACAATAAACAGTGTTAATCTCAAGTGACCTACCAGGTAAGTATCGTACTGTATATTATCTCCATATACAGGGTGTCCGGAAACTCGTAGTACAAGCGGGAAACTGGTGAATCTACATCACATTTGGAGTCGATTTTGTAGTATTTTTTTTATTTGAGCTTTCGTTATCGAGTAAATCGAGTTTGAAGTTTTTTTTTTTTTGTATTTTTAATAAAATTCTTATAAATTATTACTGAAGATCAAAGTACCCAACTAATTAAAACTATTTGAAAGTAAAACAAATGAAGAAACTCGGATTTGAAGCATTATTTTGAAATCACCCTTCATTTAACCCGGTGTAATCATAAAATATTTCTGCTCTGCAGGGTTAAAACATCTGTTATTCAACCCTAAACACCAGAAAAAACTTTAACCCTAAAATAGCCGAAAAATATTTTTTTTTGGTTTTTTTTTTTTTTTGGAAATGCTCAAATCAAAAAACTTTATGGTTTTTTTGGGTTCCCCATGTGGTGTAGATTCTCCAGTTTCCCGCTTGTACTACGAGTTTCCGGACACCGTGTATAGTTAGTAATAACATAGATCATTGAAGAAGTGTATTATATTTTTGTACAACGCCCTTGAGGTAATTTCGCACAAAAACAGCGCTATACAATCATAGAAATATTATTATTATTATTACCTATTCAAATGACTTTCAATTCATTATTAGAATAATTGTTGCGCTCTGAGTTCGTATCGCCAGTGGAAATGCGGCGAATAGATCTTGTAATTAACTGTCACCCTATAATCTTCATAACGAATAAAAGTGATTCAATTTATAATACAAAGTCGAGTTTTTTTTCTTTTCCATCGTATTCATTTCAATGGCTCGTTAGCAGTTTTCTTTAGTAAAAAATGCTAGGAAGACTTTCAACTGTGTTATTTTAACGCAGAGAAGGATGTTAAAAATAACGCTCGTTATTTTTCTTGTACTCGTGGCGATAATTACCGCGTCAATACGTAATACTGATAAGGAGATGAACGGAGATATTTCTCCAAGTGCATTAATTATTGATTAGTCAGCCGGAATGAACACTGCGCTAAACTACACTTTAAGTTTTATAACAATGTTTGGTACGTCATTTTAAAACTCGATTTTTTGCTGGAGTTAATAGAACTAATCAACGAAGCTTTTTTTCAACAAGTATAATTGCTCTAGCTTATGTCAGCAAATCAAATTTTGTTGCTTTCACAATCAAACAAAAATATATCGATAAGCATAGAATGTTTTGATATAATGGAAAATTCGTTAAAATAAAAATGGATAATTAGAAAAGTATCCATAACGAAAGTCTATAAGTATCGCATAATAATTTTTTTAATTTAGTTTAGGAGTTTTAATATTTTTGGTAAAAACCGATTTACTTAGAAAATCAACTATGGGAGGCACTTTTAGGGTTAGATTTTTGATAAACCCTTCAAAAATTAATTTACTAAAAATTAGTTAGAGTATTAGTTTTTAAATTATTGGATGGGGAGGTGTAAAGGTGGTGCAAAACTAATAATCAAAGTTATTTTGAAAAAAAAACAACTCACATTCCCTTCAGCAACATTGTTCAAAATTTTCCAAGTGCCAAAAATTTAAGACATCTATAAAAAAGACTCAATATTACAATTATTTAAAGATTGACTGGAACAATTAAAACTAAATTCATCATTAAGACAAATATAACGTCCAAATTCTTCTATTTTCTACACAAAAATGCACAAGAATTATATTTACAATGGGATAAAATATTTCAATAGTCTTCCCGAAAAATTATTCAAGGAAAAAATAAAATTATATTTAAAAACCTGAACACGCGTAACGTCACTAACAAAATGCAGTAACTTCATTTCGAACCATATTTATATGTTATAATGTTATTACATCCTACACCCTATACACTCCATTATATTGGGATTGTTGGGATTTATAACTAGGCTAACCAGAAATTTTAACAGTATAAAGTGTATCAAATTGTTATATTTTGCCTATGTAAGAAATCAACTTGAGCACAATTCTCCTGTCTAGAACCCACATTATTGTATACATGAAAGAATACAAAACAAATTCTTACGTTTTATAAATTTTAAAATGGGTATTCCAGCAATTATGTTGAACTACAACACTCTGTTAAATTTTATGAAAATGATCAAATTGTCAGACATAAGAATTTTCACTGACTTGGTATTTCTATATAAAATTCTAAATGATTTAGTTGATAGTCCGGTATAGCTAGAATTGATAAGCTTCCGGATTCCACAACGTACCTAATACTAGAAGTCAGGATTTATTTCAGTGCAGAAATTCTGGGACTAACTACCATATGTATTCCTCTTTGCCCAGAATACTAATGGAGGGAAATAATTTTACCAAGTCAGTGGACTTCCTTAATTTATCTTTAAACAAATATAAAATGTTGTTAATGAAGCAATTCAGTTATGTACAATAAACAATGTACATTTCTTAATATTCATATGTAAAAGCCCCGTAAAGGGGCGTTAATTAATAAATAAATAAATTACTTATTACTCCTACACCAAACTCAAGAGCTAGTTCTGTTCATTGGTGTAGAAATACTAAAAAACATATTTTTTCATTATTTTGTTCTTATGCCATTCACTGTGTATTTTTTAAAAATATTATAAATATGTTTATATGTTATGTATTTCAAAAAAATAATAGAGATAAAAAATAAAAAATGATTGAAATGAAAATACGTTTGACTGACGTCTTTATAGCTTTAGATACCTTTAAGACTCTTTCAGTTTTTAATGTATATACTTTAATATGCATTTGGCTCACTTGATCGTGTGTCTTCTAAACAACACGAAACATAATAGGTACCATTCTCTAAACATTTATAAAATATAAATGTTAGCACGTAAGATAAATCGTTTTAAAGCTGTAAATGATTTCATTATAAAAACAATATCCACACTACAATATACTCGCTACTTGAGTAATATGTCGTTCTCCAGAGGCGCGTCGTGGGGGGCGGCGGCGGGGGCGGGCCGAGTCTCCCCTACCCCCGGGTGCCCGACGCCACTGGATTACATTTTTCTCCTATTACGAAGTCATGTGGATTCCGGGTAAGATTTTTTCGTAGAATATGTACGAACATTTTGTACATTTCAAGGGAATTTACTTGGAATAAGGCTTCTAATGGGTTGATTCTGAAAAATACGTAGTTGGTACGTGTTGTAGAATAGAGGTTAGCCACTTTTTATTTTTGCAAGTTGCTCCAGTCTTGTATTATAAAGTGTTTATTATTTTTCTTAACCTTTATTTAAACAAAAGTAAATATCGGATATCTTTGGGGTATGTAGTTACATTTTTTTTTTTTTTTTTTTTTTTTTTATTACTTTATTTATTTTCATTTCTTTACACATATTATACATATTAATAGATAGTATAAAATAACATAATATATAATACCAAATAGTTTACAAAAGAAATGAAAACCCACTAAGGCACTGACTGCCTGAGTGTGGGTAATATAAAACGATTACTATATTTCAAGTACCTAAAGTATAATATACATTAGTAGAAAAAGTTTTTTTGTTTATAGTTATTATAAAAAGTAAAGAGAAAAACATCATGTACAATAATTTATAAAGTTTCAGCAAGTGAGTTGTAGAAAGGATAAATAAATTTATAGTAAAAGCGTTTCAATATCTGCGTCAATCAGCCATAATTTTACCTCTTTAATATATTCTATCTTTTTATTTATCATTTGAGTTTGTAGTGGTAGAAGGTTAAATGTACGAGGACCAATGAAACTGCTATGCGTCTGCATTAATTTAGTATTGGTTTGGGGGGTGTAAAATATATTATTTGTTCTTTTGCTCATTCTGTTTTCATTTAATTTGAAATTGTTTTTGTTTTTAAATAGATATTTCATAGTTTGTAATATAAATAATTTACGAATGTTAAATAATTTAGATTCCTTGTATAATAGGTCGGTCGAAAATGTTTTATTTTTGTTATATATGACTTTAATTATGTGCTTTTGAATTATTTGTAGAGGCTTAATAAATGTATCAGGTGCACCACCCCATCCTATTATGCCATAAGTGATTGCAGATTGCACCAGGGAGAAGTAGATCATTTTCAATTTTTCAGCGTTTAAAATTTCCTTGAGTCTATAAAATATGTAGGTTAGATATCTTAGTTTTGAAGTGGTTTGATTAATATGAGATTTCCAATTAAGATTAATATCTATTGATACTCCTAAATATTTTATATTTTTGACATTAGCGAGTTCGTTGCACAGGAAGCACATTTCTTGATTGCAAGTTGTATTATGGATTCTAATTTTAAGGTTGTCTTTTGGTTTGTTTTTGATGTTTTTATAAAAAGGTAAGTAAAATGTTTTGCTGTAGTTTAAGACAAGTTTGTTGTATTTTAACCATTTTGAAACAAGTGAAATACATACAGTTGCATTCGAAAAAGTTTCTGTCCAATTATTACCATCCACTATTATTGCCGTGTCATCGGCGTAAGAAACAATTTTACCAGGGATTACAAAATTACATAAATCATTAATATAAATTAAGAATAAAATCGGGCCAAGAACAGTTCCCTGCGGAACTCCGTTTTTTATCTGTGTTTCTGAACTATAATTATTCCCAATTTTTGTTTTTTGTGTTCTGTCTTTAAGATAGTTTGATAGTAATTTTAGTGTGTGTTTTTTGAAGCCCAGTTGAGTTATTTTTTTAATGAGTAAATTATGATTAACGGTGTCGAAAGCTTTTCTTAAATCTAGGAATATGGCAAGACATTTCTTTTTTTTATCGATAGATGTATAAATATTTTTTGTCAATTCATATATGGCATCCTCAGTGCTTAGATCTTTACGAAAGCCGTATTGGTTTTTCGATAGAATTTTATATTTTTCTAAGTGTTCAATGACTCTAAATTTGATGCATTTTTCGAATATTTTTGATAGGTTTGAAACAAGGGATATTGGTCTGTAATTGTCTAATTTATGCGTATCCCCAGATTTATGAATAGGTATTATAGTGGAGATTTTAAACTGTTCTGGAAAATGACCATCTTTGAGGCATATATTAAAGATATGTTGTAATGGCGTTAATACATGTTGTTTTATTTTTTTTAATGTATCACATGATAGGCCATCATTTCCCTTAGAGTTGGATGGTTTTAGGTTATCAATATATTTTTCAATTTCATTAAATGTAATAGGAGAAAAATATTCTATTGAGTTAATTGAATCGTTATTAGAGTCTAATAGAGGAGATGTCTCCATATAATCATGATTAACATTAATGCCGGAAGATTGAAGTACCTCGTCTACTATATTTGTAAAGAAGTTATTAAAACATTCTGCAATGGTCGATTTGTTAGTTATTATTTCATTATTTATTTTAACCTCATTTACAATATTTGAAGACATAATTTTTTTGTTGGCAATTTCATTTATAATATTCCAAGTTTTTTTAGTATTATTTTTAGCATTTTCAATTTGTTCACAATAGTATTTCTTTTTGCAGTTTCGTATCAGTCTATTTAGTAAGTTTCGGTACATTAGATATTTTGTTTTCAGGTAAGGCATTGTTCTGAGATTATTATTTTGGCAATCCATTTGATATTTTATCATTTCTCTATATAATTTATCCCTTTGTTTAATTGATATAATTAATCCAACTGTAATCCAAGGTTTAATTTTTTTATATTTTCTGTTAGTGACAACTATTTTACTTTCACTTTTTAGAATATACTCTCTAAGAGTATTATAGAAATTCTCTAATGCTAAATGTGGATTTTCTATTGATATTACATTTTCCCAGTTTTCTGACTGAAGTAAAGAGTTTAGAGTTTTATAATCAATGTCTACTTTTTCTAGAGTTACAGAATTTTGGTTTAGAGGTGTATTTTTGAAATGGTGTCCATAAAAGGTCGGGTAATGATCTGTGATATTAGTTTCAAGAATTGAAGAGATAATATTGGTCGCCTTGTGCGACTTGACAAATATGTGGTCTAAACATGCAGAGTTACTTAAGGTTACTCTAGTTGGTGAGCTAATATATGACGTATATCCAGAGCTTGATAAACAATCTAGATACTCATTTTGACAATTTACATTTATATTGTTATCATTAATATTTATATTAATGTCACCTGTCAAAATGGAAAAAGTAAAATTGTTTCTGTCAAGATTTCTAACAAAAGATTTTAGTTCTTTTACAAATAAAAAATCATTTAATGATGGGGATCTGTATATGGCTAGTACGTGATATTTATAGTTGTTTTGAAAAAAGGTTAATTTTATTGCATTGGCTGACTTAAATTCAATAAATTCAGTGGCAACATTTTTCAGAGTATTATGAAAGAAGACAGTGACTCCATCATGACCAGTATGCTTACAGGCAGAGGAAATTGTGGTATATTCTGATAAGTTATATGGAATAACATCTTTCATTTGTGTTTCAGTCAAAACAATTACGCTTGGAGAAAAATCTAGGTTATTAATAAGGATACAGAGCTCATCGAAGTGTTTCCTTAAACTTCTAATATTCATATTTAAAATAGAGAAATTAACATTTTTAAAAAGTAGATTTAGTTCATTTGGGTTTGTACATTTATAATTTTCATGTATATGGTTTTCTTCAGCCATGTTAAAGGTTGATTGGTGTTTGCTATGTGGTGTTATTATTATTATTCGGAGGGGATGTCTTCTGTGCTGTTTATTTGTATGATGGGAGATTTTTCATTTTTTCTCATCCAAATTTTTCCGTTCTTTGCCCAAATAAATTTGTACCCAAGCCTTGAAGATTTAGCAAGGTAAAGTAGATGTTTATTGTATTGGGTCAGTTGTTCGTTAATATATATTGTGTTGTTTTCTTCAAAATTTATGTTTTTTGCACATAAAATACCATATTTCTTTTTATGTGTTATGATTACGTCTTTACTATCTTTGTTTTGTAGACAAACTACAATGGGAGGATTTTTGTTCGGGTTTTTATTTTTGCTTCCCTGTAGTACATTACCTGTACTACAGGGAGAAAAATGTATAAATTTATTAAGAATCTATTCAAAATATGCGTAATCTGGTTAAAAACGGGATTGCAGGCCCTTAAATAATGAATTATTTCCTCATAAACTTTAAGTAAATCGCAAATGTATTTTAACGACGTCGGAACGTTTAAAAGTTTATCAGGGAACAGCTTACATTAAATATCGTACCCCTAAGTCCTAGGGACATAACGTAACGTAGGCATACCTTCCAATAGATCTGTTTTAACCTCTCACTACGTAAGATATATGTAACAGAGATAGAAGGTTACAACGATATTCTTAGTGGCAAGATTATAGGTCCAACAATAATAATAATATTTGGATGATTTTTATAGCACTGTTTTTGTGCAAAATCACCTCAAAGGCTCTGTACAAGTACATAATACATTTCTACTATATTATGACTAACTATATATGGAGATAATATACAGTACAATACTTACCTGGTAGGTCACTTAAGATTAACACTTAATTAACTTAACTAATTGTTTATCAGCCAAATTTAGATACAGGATTTAGGACATAATTGGATATAACTGGACTTTCTCTCAGGAATGGTATATTTAATTTAAGGGTATGACAGCTTTTTGGTTTAGACCTGAATTCTGTTGGACTTGTTATGGATCTTAGTTCTGGAGGGAGTTTATTCCAAGTCTTCGGCCCAGATACTCCGAAAGCGCGATCACCAAACTTAGTATTTGGCTTGCGCTTAGGTTCTATCAGTCTGCCTACAGCTGATGATCTAAGAGCTGATCTAAGAGTTGATTGCCTCAGAACAGTGTTTTCCGGGACGCATAGTTCAGAGATGTAAGGTAAGGCCATTTCATTGATGGATTTAAATACCATCCAGCACAATTTGTACTGAATTCTTTCAGGGCACTTGAGCCAGTGAAGGTTACGAAGGTGTTCTGAAATGTGCGAATATTTTGAAACCCCGGTTATGAGCCGCGTTACTGCATTAAACACTGATTGAAGCTTGTCGATTTGATATTTTGGAAGGCTAGCATGAATGCCGTTGCAGTAAAAGAGACGTGAGACTACGTAAGAGTTGATAGTAAATAGTTTTGTTGCTTCTGTAGGAAGATTTCTTCGGACAGACTTGAGTTGTCTTAGGTGAAAAAAAAACCGGTACTTACAGTCCTATTTATTTGACTTTTAAACGAAAAGTCTGAATTTAAATTGATACCCAGAAGTTTGACTATTTAATAATATGTAAATACCCCAAAAACACGTTAAAAAATCTATAATTGCGTGAGAAGAGGAAAAACAGCTCTCTAATTTGCTTTTGATAATTTTTTTATCAACTTTTCATGATAAAACCCCCACGATAAATTTGCACTTAGAATGAATTGAACTTGAACCATCCAAACAAAATGTGAAATCCGTTGAACACAAAGCCATGGAGGCCGTCTGAGTTCGATATGTATTAAAAGGGATTAATAATTATATGCAGTGAGTACATGAAGAAAAAAGAGGATGGCTGATTTATTAAAATCCTGTTAAAAACGTGATGGCAAGACAGTTATTAGTAAAATATTAGTCCATTAAGAATTTGTCAATTTATTCGTTAAAGGCATGCAGTCCCATTTTTAACAGGAATACGAATAATTAGACCAGATTTTTATTAAATTAGCAATGTTTTATATCATTCAGTTTTCTCCTTGTAAATGAACTAAGAAAAAAGCGTCTCGAGGACATATGACGCGAGAGCGAATGATAGAAGTTGGGGATGCCTGAGGAATACATGGCATGACCAAATCAAATGATTGAGTCGATTTGTATCCAGAGTCAGAATTATAAAAAAAATTCGACGCATGGACGAAGGAGAGTTGGCCAAAACAAAGCTGTGTGCGAACTAACCTGTCTGTCTCAATAAAAGGAATCAAAATAATTGAACAGAATGGTCTTTGGTCAGCACAATTCAAATTACTGATAAAATAAAATAATTCAGAATATTAATTATAATTTGAAACCAAATCGGAGGGCATTTCACCTATCGCGTAAACGGGAAATACTTAGAATCAACTTTGAATAAGTACTAGTATATTTCGTGTAGAGCCATCAAGTTTGTTAGGGTGGAATATCGATCCCCCATCCCCCGGTGCCCCCCCCGCCTGCTGTGGTACCATCCCCTCTTCCTCCGTATCTCCCCACATTCCCCCTTCCACCATTTCCAGCCAGCCCTCACTTCCCCCCACTTTCATCCCCTCGCGGACGTGATCTGAGAAAAATATAACCAAAACTGTGCACAGGGTGTTGCATCTTCTTTTATTTATTTTTACGACAGTTTAGCACTTTGGCACTTTTGTGTTGAAGGATAGTGTGCCTCCACACTATGTAATAATCTCTTTTCTGGACAGGCTTATACGTCATAAATTATTATTAATTTATCTCGTGGCAATGTACCAATCTGCCCACAAAAGAGATTATTAAGGATAGTGTGCCTCCACACTATGTAATAATCTCTTTTCTGGAAAGACTTATGCGTCATATATTATTAATAATTTATCTCGTGGCAATGTACTAATCTGCCCAGATAAGAGATAATCAAGGATAGTGTGCCTCCACACTATGTAATAATCTCTTTTCTGGAAAGACTTATGCGTCATATATTATTAATAATTTATCTCGTGGCAATGTACTAATCTGCCCGGATAAGAGATAATCAAGGATAGTGTGCCTCCACACTATGTAATAATCTCTTTTCTGGACAGGCTTATATGTCATATATTATTATTAATTTATCTCGTGGCAATGTACTAATCTACCCAGAAAAGAGATTATTAAGTATAGTGTGTCTCAACACTGTGTAATAATCTCTTTTCTGGGCAGATTAGTACATTGCCACGAGATAAATTAATAAAAATATATAAGTGGTAGGAGAAAGAAATAATAGCGTAGATATATACCTACTTGTGGTAAAATCATGTATCTACCTATCTACACCCACGGATGAAATTTTTCGAAAATAATATTAGTAATAATAATCAGCGTCGGAAAAAAAAATTATATTTTTTTTTATGTACCTATAATCGAACAGAACGTCCTTACTAATTAACGTGGTTTAAATTAATTACACAGCTGATAAACAACCATGGTAACCAGGTAGGGTAAAATTCAAAACACTTTGTAGGGTAAATTATAGGGAGCTTACATCTGCCGAAAATAATGACAACTTTACTTTCTTGACAACATTAATTCTTGTGAGGCTGGTATCATTGTAAACCTGCGCGCGAGGTATCGCGCGCAAATAGTTCATTCTGCTTCCAGCGGTCTAGCCGACGGCTTAACCCTAAAATCTCCTCTAGCGTACGCTATCTTTTTTGTTTATAAAATTATTGTAACGTGAGTTTTGTTAAAATAAAAACTAAATTGGAAATATCCGAATTCTCATTTTTACACACCGAGAGTAATCACGCAACCTTGGATTCTGCGGATTGGAGAACCACAGAATCATTCAGTCAACAACCCATTTAAATTGGCGATAATAACAATCCTCTAAAACTTTTATTAGTAAGGTGCTATATGGTTTGGAATTCGAACATGACGTAAAGCGGATGAACGGACAAAACATATTCAGAAAGTGAATGACAGCAGAAATCAGGAAGGCCCTAGAAAGGTAAAGGCAATAAATTACGTGAGATAAAATCAAGTATCGATTTTCTCTAGAATATTATGCATGCATGTGGATAAAACTGGCTAGTTATTGTAGAAGAGAAGATATCCGTTTTAAACAAAGAAAATTTCATGCCCATTTTAGAATTTTCCCACACAAGCGTGCAGGTGTTTATTTCATGCGTACATTCATACAAATTAATAAGTTAGGAATTGTGTGCTTTATAGCCAGGACTTGAACCCATGACATGAGATCAGAATGTGAGCGTTTTCCCGCTATGCAGTGAGGCCTCCATTTGATTTATGCTACGATTTACCGAGTATATTATACTACGTAGTGTACCGAGCGTGTAATTACCCGGAGTTATATGTAATTATCGGTCATTCAATCAACTGACCACTGATTCTACAATCACGATAGTGGGCTCATAATTGTTTCATTTTTGGAAGTTTAATAATGATTCTATGTTTAATGAAAATTAAATGCACAGTGAGATGATTTTCCGAAATCCAATGGTTTCATAAATATAGTGAAAGGTAGGTATCGCTTTTTAACTGTCAATGAAAAATTTGTCTTTAGAAGGACGGACAGAGAGGCTGACCAAAGAATAACACTTTTGCAACCTTACTAAAGAACAAACCACTTCACATTCGTTAAACGGTGTTTTTGTTACACATTGTATTAAGACTGTGAAAATTTAGATTCGAGTTGGTACTAATAAAAAATATTCTAATATTATTTTTTTTCAAATTTGGCAAAACGATTCAATGTCTTCACGCGTGCGAATTATGATATTCTTTAAGCGCGAAAGTCGCGGTTGACAGCTATTTTTATGTCTCCTTGAAATATCTTCAGAGATCATGTTTTGTTCATAAAATGGTCGAAATACAGTCGAAATTCGTTATAACGATCACAACAATAGCGAGTTTACGGCTATAATGAGCGATTACACTAATAACTTTTGTTACCACTAATATTATATATTATATTTATTGTTTAATTATGTATTATATGTATATTGGTTAATAAATAAATAAAAAAATAAAAAAAATAAAATATATATATATTTAAGTTCAGGTTTATCTTCATATAATTGTTGGCCGTTATAACCGTTCTGGTAATATACAGTGAAAATAATTTTATTACATTTTCTAAACACTTGAATGGGTCGTTGGATCTGAAAAAAAAAACGAATAATTGGGAATTATTGTCGAAGTAAGTAGTAACAAACAAAGGGGGCTGTATTGTTGGCGGGAATTTTCTATCCCGTTAGCAACGGATTCATATTTTTATGGCACTACCTGTGTAAGATTGTCGGCTATGTGAGGTTTATTTATGAACATTGCTATCCATCGGGCAATATGTAAAATTGTCATAAATATAACTGGATAAGCGTTTTATTTATCTTATGGATATTTTCATGAACTATTTTACGTTAGTTTCTATTTTACGTTTCAATTAGTAAGGTTTTTATATACACGGTCGCTCATCAATTGAATACATTTTTCACCATGTTTTTTAGTAAGAAATGCTCACGGCGAACGAATAATTTTTTTAAAATTCAGAACAGTATTTTTTTATTGTGTATGATATATTTTCAATAGTGTACTGCTTTCAGCAGAGTATCAAGTATAAGCCAAATAAAAATCAGTATTGTATAAATATTTTGTAACGTCCTGTATCTGTAGCCATTCACGAAAAGTCCGTTTAACGCAATAAGGTCCTACTAAATTAAAAAATAAATAGTTAATTTCTGACCGACTTAGACGGCTCCGTTCGGTTAGGTCTGTTGCATGGAGAATTTAAAATATTTTTTCTGATAAATAAAATATCAGTTTTCGATCCACAATCCGTATCAGAGCTGTGCTGCACTGAGAGAATTTGATTATACGTTATAAATATGTTGTCGTACCGATGCTACGTGTATAGGCAATATTTGAATATAATGCGAAGTAGGCACAGAAAAACGCACAACAACGAGTTTTTTTTTATGGTCAAATAGCTTTTATTATTATTACAAAATTTTAGTAGTGAAAATAATATTACCTTAAGGAAACTTAATATGTCTCCTTTGCTTAATTAATAACATTGGTTGATATCTATGTCCATCAATATCAATGTAATAATAAATGAATTATTATCTTCCTTTTTTGTTACAAGTAAAAATAATGATGTCCTCGCTGGGTTCTCCCATGCTGAGGATTTCATCTACATTTTATAAAATAAGTATATGAGTAATGTCAAGTTACTGAAAGAATTATGAATGAGTATTAAGCAGTGTTTTGGTGATGTTCTGTGATTTATGCTTCGATCTGATTTTGGTGTTATTAGGGTACGTATATATTTGTGAACCGAAACGATAACCGTTTCACGGAAAGGAACCAAGCAACAGCAAACGGCGTTTCGCGCCATTTGCTGTTGCTTCGTTTCTTTACCATAAGTTTAGGTTCAGTTAGTCAGTTCGGCTCGCGGATGTATACGTAGAATTAGGTGTTTTCTATAGAGCTTGAGTTTCAAATCTTTTAATGTTTTTTTAGTGAAAGTGTGACTTTTTTGTAGAGTTTAGTACCGAATTTTGTATTCTTTGTTGTTATTTGGATTCGTTTTTGTTCTTGAAATCTAATGGTTATAATATGTGTGGGTATTCTTATTTCTCGTGTTTTGCATTTATGAATATAAAGGAGTAGATACTAGAAGATGATTTTTAGAAGAGAGCTGTTTTATTGACATGATGTTCAAATTGTTGAAGATTTCGTCAGTACTAGTTCTACTTCTAGTAGTTCCAGTAGTCAAGTTCAGAGCTAGTCAGGGACTTTAAGTATAATTTTCACGAATTAAGAATATTATCATTTGCACTACCTCTTCCGCAGGGAACCGCGTAGATCTTGATCAAATCTTAAATAAAACAATAAAAGTCAACACTATTGTAAGATTATTAAAATGATTGATAATCGACAAAACTTTTAAACGTCGTTGACACAATCCCCACAATTCAATTCAAATTCACTTTTGCCAAGACAATGTTCCAAATTCTGTCTTTCCGAAATTAAACTTTGAAGCATCCAAAAACATGTCTTACAGCTACAAAAAGCACAAAGCTGTAAAGCTTTAGCCTCCTTTGCCAATGTTGTCACAAGAAGTATTGCAAGAACCTTGCTCCTTGACGATGCTACTTCATTTTAGAAGGTCGTTGTTTTTTCCTCCTACCAATCCTTCTCTCCCAATCTATTCTTGGTGTCCACGAAGTATTTTAATGGTTTACCTTAAAGGCCTGCTACAAGAAATCTGTTTCGTACACCGTTTTAATGTCTCTGTCCTCCCCATCTCGGCATACATGACTAATCCATGCTAGTCAACAGGCTCTCACGCTGCTGGTTAAGAGAGGTTAACAGGTCAGGGGACGTAGGTATTTCCTGGTTGCTCTTGGGAGTGTCTCCACGTTCATACTGCAATCTCGGACGCATGATCATACTAAGGACTATTTTCAGACCAGAAGTTACCGTTACAGAATCATCTTCCAGAGCTCTTCCACTGTATTTGACTACTGGTTTGAAAACGTTACTAAATGTTACAAAACAAGAGATAAGAGGCTGTGAAACATAAATACCTTTTTAGACACGTTTTCAATATTCCATTTTGTTGCAATCGCTCCTCTTCATCTCGTTTTGTATGCACTATGGTGCACTTGTTCGATGCTATCTTTTTTCAGCTCTGGGTTATTCATTGTGACTATTGTGTACTCATTCATTTTATCTTATCGGCATTTATTTTTAGGCCATTTTTGCAACAGACCAAAGTGGTTTGGAACCCATTACTAAACTATACAGGAAAGTCCGGGAGTTACATATCTTACAGAACAAGTATCGTATACTATAAAATAGTGGAGAAGATATGGAAACAGTATATTACTTTAATTGGATCCTTGCCTTACTAAGGGGAATACTGGATTTGATGGAACGTAATACTGTGGGTTTTTTCTTTATCTTCCCGCATCAGCAATGGTCATTTTTATATCGGTATTCTAAAGACATAATAATAATATATTGACATTTTATTAAATAGTTTGACATACGCCCAGTCAAACGTATAAGATTTTAAAATACTCTTCTCGCTGGTTTGGAGCTCATCAAAAATATTTTGCAAAAACAATACAAAAAGATGATTTGTTACTGGTTTAAATTCCTTTATTAGTTTTTGAGACTTGGATCCATAAGCACAGTTTATTTTGTTTCATCGTAGGCAAGAACCAACGTACGTATTTGAAAATCAAGAATACACTCAACATATCGCAATTCATAAACAACTCAAAGAGGTCTATTTATTTACCTACATAACATTCTGTGCTCCTGGTAACAAAAGATTTACGGGTAATTTCAATAACGTGTAAAAAGTTGTTTTTTCCACAGCGTGCAAAAATATGTTATGATGTCCAAGAACATGTTGACTGACAAAGTGCAATGATTTGTTGTGTGCTATACGATAATAACAATAACACATGACAACACCACCTCCATAACGACGGCAACACAGTCGAGATACTATTGCTGATAAGAGTGTCATAATGAAGTTCTTAGTACCTGCCTGCCTTGGTTGCATCTCGGAAAACCAGTGTCAACGTATTTACCTACGTCAGAAAACCCAACATGTGTTCTGGCTAAGTTGCAAGACAGATAAGTCGTTATTATCGCCCACAAACTGAGCCAATAATATCAAATCACTTTCACAAATAAAAACTAAGTTACAAGTCAAGTCATAAAAAAATACACATCAAAATTTGGCTAATGAAACCTCAAATGTTTGTTCTTTTTTTAAAATTTTATTGTATGTAAACCAAATTTAATGATATTATTAAGTTCTGCAACAATTTTAATTTATTTTTTATCGTGACAGCTATTTCAGCGTTCAAGGCTTTATCACCGGTTAAACCGATTTACTGAGAATATCGAAAGTTGTTACAATTCACCGTTATGAATCATTTCAGACATCATATAAATTGAAATTGGGCGGGGTTAAATAGAATCATAGAAATAAGTCGTCTCAACGTGGGCTAACCATAGTTTGAAAATGACTTTGACCGCCGAAACAGCTGTCATAATAATAAAAAATATCTACTAAAATACTCGCAGAACATTAATAAATTTGAATTACTTTTATTAAAAAAAAAATTATATGTGAGTTCTACGAACTAAACACAAGACAATGAATTTTTAAACACGTTTGGTGATTGAGCATTCTCCCAGTCCTAAAATTATGTACGTGTACCTACATAATACTTATTAATATTTAATAAACTGGTAACATACGCTATTGTGCTTGTTATGTAAATATGGGTTTGTTTACAACCAGGAATGCACACAATAAAATTGTTTTCCTTTTTTATTCCAATAAAGTTATTATTTTAAGCAGAGCGAACTTTAGTTTCAGTTTGTGTTCAACGATGAAAACTGAAAACAAGTGGCCACATTGGTTATCCCGCGTTTGTGGGTTTTAGACAATTTTCTGCTTAAGGCGATGCACTATGTCGTGTAATATTTTAAATTGAGCCGCTATCAATAACAACCCTTACGTAGAAGGCGATAAGGTTTAAATTTCCGCTTAACACCATCCGCCTGTTTTGATTTATGCAAGAAAAAAACATGGCCAAAAAGTGCCTTTTATTTTAGTTTGTGGATGTTCAGGCATAAATACTAATTTTTTTTCAATCATTTTATAAATAACTTAATTTGCCACAATATAAAATAAAATCATAACCGAAAATGGGTTCGTAAGTAGGAGATTTTGAACTTTAAAGCAGTTTTCATAGGCCTTTACAATATTTTTTTCTGGGCTTATAAAAATACTTATCTAAAAAATACTCGATTATTTTAAAGGCCAAGATGTATTCTACTCGCAGTATTTAATCAAATCATCTGAAACATTTCTAGGCGACCAAATTTTCAAACCAAAAACAAATGATTTTGTATTACTACGTATGGCATCGCCTTAAGGGTCGATCAATTTGATCGGTGAACACCGCCGTAAGAGAACACTCAACTAATTGTCTTAAAATGAATTCAATCAAACTTGATGAATGCGATGTATTCATGTCACCGTTATCGATTTATTTGTACATGGCTGTAATGTAGACAATGTTATTGGTTTTGAAATGATCCAACATAATATTGTATTTTATGTCTTGGAGTGATTTGCAGTCGAGTGACAGCGGCCATACGTCAGTATGTTGTATGACGGTGAACACAACATGTCATATTATAATAAGTGATAGGTAAACTAATTCATCTACATGCACACGGGTCGGTACGGAAAGTGGCTTTAGCCGACACTGAGAGATCGCTCACACGGTACGGTAATTTAACCGAGAGGGTGTGTCAGCGCACACCGTATCGGTTAAATACATAATGAGGGGAAGAAACAGTTAATTTTTTGTAATAAAATGTATAATATTGTAATCAAATAAGTGTGTATTTGAATAGGTTTAAAAAAAAACGTACTACTCTCAAGATTCCTCATATAATATTAAAGATTAATGCAGCTAAATGAAAACTTGTTAAAAATTTATTATGAAAGTACAAATAATTTATCAGGAAATTACACGCTGTCACGTTTTTAACAGAGTTTAAATAAATCGGCAATACTCATTTTTCTCGGTGTATTTTTCATTGCGCTCGTATTATGATGAATAAGATTAAGAAAGGGACGCTTTGATGCTTTGGGCATATAGAGCTAATGAGCGAAGATAGGAGTGTAAAGAGGATATTCGATGCAAATGCGAATGTTAGCAGAAGTCGGGGACGCCCGAGGAAGACATGGCACGATCAAGTGAATCAGATACTCGAGTCGGGCCATGTCAAGAGTCAGAATAATAGAAAAGTATGTATGAATGTGAATGAGGCAAGAAGTGTGTGCCAAGACCGAGTTGTTTGGCGGTCCATCCTCTCTGCCTACCCCTGCGGGGAAACGGCGTGATGGTTAGTTAGTTAGTTAGTCGTATTATCACAGAAAAGATTTCTGCGAAATGCACATTTTTAGTAAGTTAGATGACACTGTAAATAATCTGTGAGACACTGTAATCTGTTCTACATTTAGAAACCACCTTCCTCTTCCCCGTCTCCTTCTCTTCTCCTCTACCCTCAGCCTCACAACATTCCCCAATTGGGGATTTGGAAATGCTTTAGTCATATAAACATTTACAAATCTCAATATTTTAATAAGTTTGAAAACATTGCAACATTTTAATAAATTTACAAATACGATATCTCAGTATTTTAATACGTTTGAAAACATTGCGACATTTTAATAAATTATCAAATAGTATAATACAAGATTTTAATACTTATTTATTTATTTATTTACTAAACGCCATAAAAAGCTTTTACAATAATGTGATACATGAGATTATAAGTACACAGTGGTACATAGGCGAATATTAGTATTACATTTAAGAACACAACAATATGTATACAAAACGACATTGAATGTGATACAGCTGAAATTTTCTTAAGGCATAGAATGCTACAATAATAGAAAGCACTTCATTTAAACAGGATAAAATATACAAAAAAGGTGACTTGCCAACAGATATAATCTAGCAAAACATTATAATAGCGCAAATAGTAGTGAGTATATTGTTACAATCAAATTTTTCTCCACTTGGCCACTATGGCCGGCTTGTGTGGCAAAGTAGCTTCAGCAATTCAATAATAAAAACATATATTTAAATAATTTAAATATATTTACAAACATTATATCACAATGTGTGTATAAAGTAAATACATTTAAAAACAGCGTATCTCAATAATTTAATACATTTAATAAATACTACGTAATTGTTAATATTTTAACACGAGTACATTTTTTAGAAACAGTATTTATCACTTTTTTAATACATTTAAAACAATATTTTTTGCGATAATCATGGACACATAAATTTGTCGTTCTCAATAATAATTTCTAATAACACCCACAACAGCAAGAAAATCGTTCACTTTTCATAAATGATTTTTTAATTATTATTTTTATTTGTTATTTGAATACGGTCATATTTTCTAAAGTCTAAACAACTTGAATATTATCTCTCGAGGAAGGGAAGCATGTAGGTGACAAAGCGAATATTCCGAGACGAACACCATTTGATTTTTCTTTCTCAAGAACAACAAAGCAAATCACATTTCGGCAGAACCCTCAAAAGTCTGTTTTCTGAGACCTTTTCTTTGATCTTTGTTCAAACTCTTTTCTACTGACTTATGTCTTAGAAATCGGAATAAATCACTTAACCGAATTATTTGATTTGTAATGTTATGTGATCATTAAAAAAGGCGTATTCAAAAATAATTACTGAAGTACTTAAATGAAAATACATTTAATCTAAACTAAACATTTTTTTATCTTACAACCTTTCACTTGCTTAGTTATTACTGATATGTATTTTTAATATGTGAACTCATATGGAACTACTCTTGAATAGTGATAAAAGCCATAAAAATTACTTGTTTTATAAATGGATTTTCCCACATAACTTATTTTATTTCTTTAACATATTATGAATAGCTATCGATATCGAGTAGTAAATAATGTATTCTTATTCTATAGTCCATTATTCTATAATCTAACAATAATAAAATCCTTACAATTTATGACTCCCCGGTTTTAATTTGGTTAGGTATATCTAGAAATCTATACCCGGAGCCAAAGATATTCTATAGTAATATAATATTTCTATTAGTGTTGCCCGGAATTTACTACGCTTTAGAGGAAAGAAAATGGGTGTTTTTTCTCACGTAGACATAAAGCTTTCTCTTGCTTTGGATTTCAAGTGTGCAAAATTTCATCAATCTAGGAATAATATTGTAGATCTGTAAAAAAAGTAATCCCACCAACACTCCTCTTTATTTATAGAAGACATGTAGGATATATAGAAGAAAGAAATACAGAGATGTATAGGTATAAGAAAACATCAGATGTATAACATACAGATAAGAGAAAGATAGAGATGAGTAGTTTAAAGATAGAAGATAAATAGAGTATAGATAGAAGATATAAAGCAAATCGATGGATGATAAAAAGAAGGTTGATAGAAGATAAACAGAAGTTATTTGGAAGATATATAGATAAAATGAGACGATGTATGAATGTGTACGAGGTAAGGAGGTAAGACATCAGATATATAACATACAGATAGGAGAAAGATAGAAGATAGGCAGTTTAAAGATAGAAGATATAAAGCAGATAGATGGAAAATAAAAAGAAGGCTGATAGAAGATAAACAGAAGTTATATTGAAGATATAAAGATAAAATGAGACGATGTATGAATGTGTAATAGGTAAGGAGTGTGTGCCAAAACAGAGTTGTTCGGCAATCCGTCATCTTTACCCCTGCGGAGAAACGGCGTGATGGTTTGTTAGTTTGTTAATTAGTAGAAGATAGATAGATAGAAGATGTACAGAAGGCATATAATGCATATGCTCGTGCAATGATTCACCTTTCTGTTTCAGCATTGGAATCTGTACGATTATCCTTCCACCAGCTGAAATCGAAAATACGAATATCGTTCAGATATTTTACTCAATGAATCACCCTACCTAGGTAAGTGGATCTTGTTAATTTATACCTCAAAGCGATGTCTCCGTAAGCGTAGGCTGAGGATATTGAGCTTTCAACCCACGAATACTGTGGGTGGTTCAAAGATGCTTCACAAAGGAATGATTAAACTTTTTTTTCGTTCTGAAGTGAAATTTTCCGAACAAAGGGCCTTGTTTTGGTACCGAGGTGGTTCAGTTAATGAGGTCCATATTTTGCGTTTGCACCCCAAAGGGAAAATGAAGTCATTGAATTGTTTTCCAGATCTTTAACCATTTTGTAGAATAAAATTTTACGGAAAAACAAACTTAGGCCCATAACTCACTTGTTGTACCTGGTAATACTTTGTTTGGCTTGGTTATGCCAAGTGCCAACTTTAGGGTTGCCTTAATATATTGTGCTATGAACTATCATTTCAAGCTTTCTCCAATATATTAATGATTATGTTATCAATAATAATGTGTTAAAATGATTTAATTTTTAGAGACAAGATAATTTATTATAACTAATTAAGTTTTGTTTGCCTTAAAAACTGTATTCAATTATACATGTAACTATCACAGATCCGTGAAAAATCACGGGAAATTATAATTCCAATTTTGAAAAACAATTAAAATAAATTTATTTTTTCTTTGTAGGTATTTCCGCTTTGTTATAAAATTCAAATAAATATGATATTTCTGAAGATTAAAAATTGTTTTCCAAAGGTGATGAAAAAACACGTTAAAATTTTAACATTAAAAATAAACGTATAAATTATGAAATATTCTAATTTTTAATTAAATTACAAACATTACTGTCTCCTAACTTTTATAGTCATTTAAAAATAATTAACAAGAACTTTGATTTTCATAGTGGTTTACATTTTTGTTTTTCAGTGGTTAACTTCTAAATTAGAATATAAAGCGTGGTGTTTTCTCTTTCTAACACCGTTTAAATCATATTCCATGACGGTAAGGGAGACAAAATGATTTCTATGGGACCATACGAGCTGTTCTCAAAAGCGAACAAATTGATCCTTCGGGTAATAGCTGTTAGTCTGATGGGTTAAATTTAAATCAAACTGAGTTCTAGAGTTCATTGAATCAGAGTTGCAGGTAGACACACAACCGAAAGGAGTATTTTTGATGAATAACGTAATTGATTGAATTAATCTCTCAGGATTCAGAAAAGAGCGTATAAATTTATAAATCCTTTCAATGTAATATTATATTTCTTTGTCGCAAATAAATTAGAAGATTTGGACACGTACGCCGTACGGCTAACAGACAAAGAATGGAATATGGCAGATTAATAACATATGTCAAGGAAGTAGACGAAGAGTCGTGGACGATGGACCACGTCGTGTAACATTCGGAATCGGGACACTAACGATAACACTCCTTATGTAGGTGGCGACAAAGTTGAAATTCCCTCTAAGGCCAGCTGCCTGTTTTGATTTATGCAAAAAAACATCGCCAAAATGCGTGTTTTATTTAATTTTGTAAAGTTCATCCACAAATATTATAAAATGTTTTCTGATAATTTTCCTAAGAACTTAATTTACCACACTATACAATAAAACCATTTCCAAATTACTTTTTTAAATTCCATTAAAAAACAAATTACGAAATGGACACACGGAATAAATTAAAACTGCAGGATTTTCCAATAAGAGGTGTTATTTTGATATTCAATCGTACAAGATCAATGGTTTCGTTGCTTGTGTGGCACGTAGCGCCGTCTTGTTGAAAGTGAACGTTGTCCAGATTAATACCATCCAATTCCGGCCATAAAAAATCATTAATCATCTCTTGATAGATTTTCGAAAAAGTAAGGTTCAATGACTCCGCCGGACCATAAATCGCACCAAACAGTCACACGTTCAAGATAGAGAGGCTTTTCAACAATAACTCTTGGGTTTTCCAAGCCCCAAATGCGACAATTTTGCTTGTTGACGAAGCCATCGAGGTGGAAATGGGCTTCATCACTCAAGATGATTTGCATTTGATTCACTCAAGTGAATTTTAATAATTTCAATGCGTTGTTGATGCGTGTATGGTTCCATTTTTATCAATGACGTAGTTTCTACTTGTCAAATGTCAAAAAATGACAGCTTCAAAAGTAACATCTACCGAAATAGCGGGTTATTCAAAATAACACCACTTATTGGAAAAACCTGTAGAATACCCATTCATTCTACACTCTATCAATTTAATCACCTTTCAGACAAAACATTATATATCCTTATTCCCTAACTTAGCGGTATAGTATGTGCATAATTAATTAGTGTGATCTATTTACTATTAATTTCTCAAATTTTTCATCTTCTTATAACGCTATAACTTCTCCATCCTCTTCTTGCAACCCAAACTAGCTATATATAATTTTTCTTTTTTATATTATAGTAATGTATAAATTCGATGTCCGCAAACTATAAAATTCACCCGCCATAACGCAGGGTCATCCATAGCATGGAGGGTGAAATATCACAAAAAACCACATGTCCTCTCTAAATCATGTATCAATAAAATAAGTAAATAACATTCGTAGTAGTTCGTAAGTAGAAAATTTTGCACTCTTTTGTTTTCTGGACTTTTATATGTGTCCTATTCGAAGTATTGAATTATATAATCTATATTAATAATATTTCTAAGGCATCAAAATTTCAAATCAAGAACGCATGATTTTGCATTTCTTTGTACTGCATCGTAGCTACATAGATATACAATCACGGTTATCAGTGTTAATATATTGTTAAAAAATTATCATTACCAGGACTGTGTTTTTATTTCGGAATAAAAACCTCACCAAACAGCTTTCTCCCAGAGTGGTAGATACTCTCAGTATCGCCCTCGTGAAAGACCACCATCCCGAACGATATGTTACGTGAAATGGCTTTAGCCGTGTTTACTGCCCAGGTGTTTTTCATCTCCTTTGCCTCCTTGCCTCCTTCCCCTCTCCACTCCTTCCTCACAACATACCTCCACAGAGGTTGCTATAGACCCACTGTCTCCGAGCAATGCGTAGCAGTTGGTATTCGCATAAAAATATCCTATGAGATGCGTCTCTTGGTTGTCCGTTCTCATGCCGTTTATTGGTTGTTTGCCAATTCCGTGACGACAGTTACCTAGAATTTCGCTATGAATTTTCGTTTATTGTTCCTCACAGTGCGGATAATTAATTGAGTTTCCTGGGACCACCATAAAAATAATCCCTAATAATAAATAAATATTTATCTATGTCATTGCATTGAATACTACTATTCAGCGAATTAGATAACAAAGCTTTTATTTTGAATATGCAGCCCACCCTTATCTTGACAATAAATAATGTAAATAAAAGGAAAATATCATTGAAGAAGAAGATAATAAATACTAACAAATGTAAACGAAACATGTGACAGAAAAAGGTGGGTGAACACAGAAAAATAAAAGACGTAACGGTCTCAATTGGAAATCAAAACTAGGATCTTTTTGTTTCCGGGACAACGCCTCTAACCTCTCGGCCAAAGGGACCTAATTATTATACGAAATTTAGAATTAACAATATTATCTTTTTCAACAATTTTTTCCCAAATTTTAGCAGCTCTCCTTTTTGAATGATTACAAAGTTATAAATAATTGGTTTGTAACCTAGACAGTGTCTCGGATAAAATATCCGATTTTGATTTATATGGGACACCTACTGACTTTTTCTAAAAGTTTAAATGAAAAATAATTTAAATAAATCTACCAAGATCCGCCTTTAGTTCATTATAAAATCCAATCAAATTTACATATTTATCCCATGGTTATTTAATTGCTGTATATTGTTCAGAAAACCCACTCAGAGTGTAATAGTAACTTCGATAAAATAAAAGTTTTTTTCCAGTTGAACCAGTCCTCGCTGGAAACTCGATTAAACTTTGAATTCTAGTTACCGTCTCAAAACCGCAAGAGCTGGATGTGTTAATTAATCAGTAAGTAAATACAATTGATGGAGGCAGTATGGTCGTAAGTGCTTAGGAAAAGGTTTTGCTTAATCTGTACAAGAAACTTCGAGGCTTCGGTTCGGTGCTTTGCGGGGTCATTTTCAAGATTATGTCGTGATTTAAATGGCTCCTTTTGATTCTCAAACAATATTAACAACTAATAAAGTGACAATTCGAAAGAATAAGGGAAAATTTAATAGTGTAGTAATTTAATTATTTGGGAGAGAATTAATTAAATGGGAGTTTCAACCAAGTTTTACGTTAAAATGAGGATAAAAGTCTATTTTTGATGTTTTTCTTGAAGCTTTTGATTATCGCATATTTTAAATTGATATTGAAACTGATTTTCGTAAAGCGATCGTTTTGAACTATTTTAGTTGAGGTCCACAGCATCTCCAGCCATTCCTTCTGGCTCTTCCATACCCCATGACATCGAAGTCCAAACATCATAGGAGCATCGGGAAGACCCGTGGTCTTCACTACTCAACCTGGTCTCCGCCCGCATTGCGTCGAGCTACCGACTACATCGCCGTGAGCCGTGACCACAATATATCACCGTTCATCTCTGCTTCCACGGTGTCGATCATCGGATGGATCGGTGGATTCGCGATTGATTATCTCTTCCGCCGAGGTGTCAAGCAGTCGGCCTGGAGAATTCACCACCGATTATCTCCACTATAGCCTCAAGCATCAGTCTGTAGGAATCCATCATCAGCAACAAACAACAACTGGACTGACTACTCACTAAAAAACTCTGTGACACTACTAAATCTTTCATTAGTCTCTGCCTACCATCACACACAAACGCTTACTGCGGAACCTTAAATGAGATAAGACTAATGAAGATATCCATAAATACAATGGATCTTTGAAGATTTCAAAGCCTTGCAAGTAATTATTGAAGATTTTTTTAAAATGAAAGAACTAGATTCTTTCGAAAACACTGATAAAAATACACACATAAAAATAACTTCACTAACTTCAAACAGAAACTCTAACCCTGTGTAAACAAGTCAACTCAAATGAATAAAAAATATTCTAAAAATGTGGGTCGCAAATCGTAAAGCTGACAAGTTGGTGTAAGTAATTATTTGATTCTGAAAAATCCATCAAACAGAAGAGTCTCTTTATAAAGTCAATATTTCAAAATGTTATTGCATTCCATTTTATTAAGAAAAAAATCGTCTTATATTTGCTTCCCATAAGTACGTGAATTTTATTTTAAAAGCGTCTGAATATTAATTGTGTTTAAAATGTGAGTCACAGAGTGCAGCGATATGACATTTCATCGTATATGTCATCAAATCTCAATCAAAACCGACGTTTTCAGCATGTATAATCATAGTTCACCGTGTGACTCATGGAAGATAAAACAAAATATTTTTACATAAATTCACGTTTGTACGGCGAGTTTCTTTGAAATTCCAAAATAAATATGTTTGATAAAGCACGTTTTTCAGAGAACCAAAGAAAGATAATACTGTGTTATCTATGAAATGATTTTTTATTATACGTCATGTCAATTATCCGATTTATAAATAATGTCCTTTCTTCCTATTCCACATCGCACGTTTTTAGTAGTGTTATCTATTACATCAGTAAAAAAACTTTTTTCTTTGTCAGATTAGAAAAAAATATTTTAAATAATTTTATTTGAGAAGATTTCTTGCCGCTTGAAAATGAAAACATTAGTTAGTTTATTAAAACAGCTTGAAATAAATAAAAAACAATGCAGATTTTTTTTTAAATCAACCTTTAAAAAAAATTTAATTTGTCTATTTTATATATGTCCTTTAAATAATAAAAAAATGGTTTGACTGACAATTGAACCTTTCTATTCAGGATCTGAAGTCGACACCTCTACCAAACTCTCCAAATGCCGATCGGGTAGTACTGACATTTATTTCGTATATTAACTTTTGTAATTTCGTTCGATTTTTGAGAAATGCCTATATGCTAACGATATTACGTAGACTTTTATTCGACTCCGTATCTTATTCCAGTGCAGAGATAATAGTCTTCCTCGTTCACCTGCGACTTCTTCCACTTCAAACTACTCCCTAAACACACCTGGAACTGATAACAATAAACTTTGAAATTTTTTGCAAAATCAGTCCGAAGGTTTTGGAGTCTAAATGACAGACACATTTGGACATTGTCTTTTATTTAGGTAGAAGGATTAACTCAACAATGTTTGCTTATTATAATTATATCTGTATTGATTTTAACACTTTTTCTTTTTTCTAATATTTCAAAGTGAAGATAATTTAGAAGGACTCGTCTCGTGCCTAGAAGTCATGCATCTTTGTATTACGTTTTTATAATTATTTAATTAATAATAACATTATTGACCTCATTATCCGTGCAACATTATCTTTTCTTACGTTGTGACACTTTAATAAGAATATTAATTCCTAACATGTCCATTGTCACACATTTATTATTTTTTTATATTGTAATGTGGATCAAGTCAACAAAGGCAATAAGATAGATCGTCTAGGTTTCATTACATTATTTCTCTACATATTTTTTTCTGTGTTGACTTAGTTCAAATCGGTATCTAGGTCACTGTAAAAGTGAAAATCTAATGCAGGTAAAATAATAATTCTAACGTACTCCAATATCGGGTTGTAAGGAAGGGGTATGAGACTATGGAAGGGAGGAGAAGGAGACGGAGAAAAAGATTCAGATCTGGTCATAAAGCGATTATAAGTAATGTTTAGTTTCCGAACGGTGCACGGAGAAAAATGACAATTGTTAATGTTTTAAGAATCTCTTAAAATTATTGGTAATTCCGGTAAAAACTGAATTGCAGGCCTTAAAAATGAATTAACAGGTTTTCTGATAAACTTTTAGCAAATTACGAATATACCCGCTGACGTCTCCCCGGTGTTGCCATAAATACTATCGCGGACTTTTCTGTAGGCCTTTTTAAGATATACAATTCTGTAGCACATAATTTTGATGTATGATGTACCCGGGGCTGCGGTACCAAACCCGCCTCCTCTTACGCCGGTTATGAACCCAGTTAAGTTTTATCGCTGAAAGTCAGTTCTAGAAACGCCTTGTCTGCTTGTTTCGGTTGGTGCTGGTAACCCGTACCATTTTTCGAAAAAAAAATCGGTCTGCTTCGAGTAAATAATACAGCCATTCCGTCATGAAATAAAATGTAAGCAACCAGTTTTTTATATTAAAATAACACCATTGCTTCGTCTGCCATAAGTAAAAATTGGCATGGTATTTTACATTAAAAACTTATTTTTTATCTGTTTTCAGTGATAACCTAATTTACAATGAACGGGTTACGATTTATAATTATTTGAGTGGAAAGTAGGCTTACATTTTTTACTCACTATAATGATTTTTTTTAAATGTACAAACCTAAACTTTTCTTTTATAAATACAGTTTGGTATTTTTTTAGGTATTTACTTATATTTAGGCAGGTAATTTTGCTGAGTCTATTTAGAGTTATTTTCAATGGAGTCTTCTTTAAATAGCTAGCAGCATTAATCCCATGAAAGCACACCCGTTCGCATTTGATATTCGCTTCATGAGAACGGGTCGTTTCTCCGACTCGTTTTGTATAAGACAGCTCGTATTTAGAACTAGCTACAGGTATTTCGTCCTTCATTTCATCTGTGTCTCTTCTTAAGTTGCATTAACAAATCTTTTGTAACAGCTCCTTCTTTAACCCGGCTAACAACGATGCCCAACCGAGTGGTGAAATAATCAATCTGTTTGTAATTCGAACAGACAGGGACGCTCACATAATTTAACATACGTTTGTGTTTGTCAATGTGAATTCTGGTTCAATGAACTCAAATTTGCTTTAAATTTAATTTTCAAAATTGCAATCAGTTACGTAAAAAATTCAGACAAGCGATAAAATTCCTACCGATGGTATAATATTTTATTGTTTCAAAAATTGAAATTGATTTGTGAAGTATCAAGAATTCAGACTATTCCGTGATTTTTCAAGGGTATGGGAAAGTGTTTTATTAGTGCGCATTTAAAAAATGGCAGTATTTATTTTTTCAAAAATCTCTCGACGTTATCAACGAGTAATAATTAAATAAATACATGATTGTGAACGTATTAATCACACTACAAAAATGTACATAATTATATCTGTAGATATCAACATGTGGATAAGATTATCGATTATTTAACTCCCCTTTCCGTGTCACATTGATAGTGTTCAAGTATTCGGTAATAAGAATATACATCGTATTACTTTTAGGAGGGCTTCCCTTTACCGCCCTATAACCGTGGGTAGTACTTTGTATTGATTTTGTCACGTCTTTGATACCAATACAATATTGTAAGTGATGAATTCAGTGTTATTATGCACATACACCCAGCATATTACGTACAATCACGCCAATATTACACAACGGCGCAACCAATAAACAGATAAACCGATAGAAATGTTTTGTGGGCGTGTCTATGTGCCTGAAGAAAGATAGATTTATACTTACTTTTGATGAAACTTATTGTTGTATGACAACCTCCGTTATCGAGCTAAGAGCAGCAACTTTTGTCTACTGACTCTCGAAAACATATTCTGACCGTGCTCGCAAATATCGCTTACTGACCACAGATGACGAATTTCGTCGATATCGTGTTGATATAGGGTTTCATCGATCTACCGTATTAGATCTACAGGTTTATGTATGAGGCATGAGGTCATCTTTTCAATTTTCATATTTTGTGTCATATCAATTAGAGGTTGCTAGGGGCAGAATTTTTTTAATTTTTGAAAAATACAGAAAACCTCAACCGTCAGAGTGATGATTTTTGCGGAAATTTTTGGCTGAAAAGCGTGTGACATCACGAGTAACTATTTCGTACATTTTACCAATGATCATTTTGAAAGCTCTGCACTTCATAATTTTTGGTGATATCCAAAAACTAATTTTTCTGTCGTTAATAACTCTTTAAATATAATCCATTTTCTGACTCGATTGATAAGAATAGGTACTGCACGAAAGTCCTAGCTGCACCAGAATTTTTGTTTTTTGTGAAGCCGAAGGGAGTGTTGATGAGAAGGAGATGAAGAAGAAGATGGTTGCGAAGTGCCCGGCAGATCTGGTTGCCAAACACGTCTAAAGCCACACTTCTATAGGCTTATCATTTCAGTAAGAACTAGAGAAAGGGGCTACCTTCAGCTAACAAATATTGCAAAAGAAACACCGAATGGCAAGCAGAGAAACGCGATTCTTACAATTCTGTTCGATGTGTCTGTTGACATGTTTCGGTTAGTGTTACGAAAACAAAACGATTCCAATTTTGGAGGTAATTGGGGGATTCATTTGTTATTTGGAATGAATGGAGTCAAGCTGGCGGTGACTTTTGCCATTTAATGTTTGTACAGTCCTAGCATTGAAGGTATAGATGGTATCATTGGACCATGACAGCACATTACTTGAATTCCGAGGTCTATATTTATTTACATCTACTTGCCTGGATTCCTGACGATATTCTAATATAGCGCTAGTGACAAACTATCATTCAGAACAGAAAATATTTTCGCAATAGCTTCATCTAAGTTTGGTGATCAGGCTGAATAGTATAATACTTATTATTCCCCGTTCATTCCCTTTATTTTTTACTTTCTATTTCACTTTAATTACTTCCCCCTCTATTTCAGCTTCTATTACTCCTTCTACTTCCCTATCTTCTTACCCTTCTATTTCCCTAAGAACTTGACCTTCAATTTCCTTATCCATTTCCATATGTGTACTTCACTATCTGCTACCCTTCTACTTCCCCTTCTACTTTCCCTCCTACTTCCCTTCAACTTTCCCCCCTACTGCCTCATCTACTTCCCTTCTACTTGCTCGTCTACTTCACCATATACTTCTCCTTTGGCATTCTTATCTACTTACCTACTGTTCTCTCTTATAATCCCTATGCCCTACCCCTTTTACTTCCCCTTATACCGTTTGACGGCCGGCATAGTCCAGTGGTAACGCATTGGACTGCCATTCCGAAGGTCGCGGGTTCGAACCCGGCGTGCGCAAATAAATTTTATTTGATTAATTTGTGTTATTTCACAATTAATTAATTAAAATAATATATAGTATATTTGCGGCACGTTCCAGAGTGGAAGATACTACCAGTATCGCCCTGGTGTAAGACCACCATTCAGAATTGAAACGTTGCTCCAAATGGCTTTAGCCGTGTTTAGTGACTAGATCTGAATAGCCAGGTACTTCCCCACCTTCCTCTTTCCCTTCCCCACTTACCTTCAGCCTCACAACATCCCCCAGTTGGGGATGCCATAGTCTCACTGGCTCCAGACGGGAGCAGTTGGGACTCTTGTGAGGTATTCACTATAAAAAAATAAAAAAAACCTAGATCCCACTTATACTCCTCCCTCCTACTTCCCAATCTACTTTATCTTCTACTTGCCATTCTACTTTCCCTTCTACCTCCTCTTGCACTTTCCGATTTACTTCACCTTCTTCTTCCCTATCTACTTCCTCACTATTTTCCCTCTTACTTCCCTATCTCCTTCCCCTTCTACTTGCTCTTCTACTTCCCTTCTACTTTCCTTTCTTTTTCCACTTCTACTACCCTGTTTTATTCCCTTTATGCTTCCCACTCTACTTCGCCTTGTATTTCCCCTTTTACTTTACCTTTTACTTCCCTCATCTATTTATCCATTTGCTTCCTTTTCTCTTATTGAGATTCCTCTTTCCCACCCTACTTCCCGATCTATTTTTCTTTCTGCTCATCCGTTTATACACCCATGAATTTTCCCATCTAGTTTATTTTCTATTATTATATTGAAAACCTCATTTGAATGACCTACACAGAATAATTTGAAATTCTGAATTATTATGTAAATCCCCGCTATACCTCTCCGAACATAATATTTTTATTTGTTTGAAACTATTCAACCATCCAGCAAATGAATACGTTTCTGATTATTTCATTTATGTTTGTTATTGTTATTATTGACAACAGAGTAGATAAAAAATGGATTCAATCGACAAATGAATACAATTAGGTTAGAGCATTGAATAGATTATACCCACTTGAAATATCTTCCTCGTAGATTTGAATTGAAACCAATGTCGCTACTGACTTAATATTTGTTTAGTACGCGTTGAAATCTCTCGTATTGAAATCTCTCGCAATCGCATTTCAATTCTATAATGGTATATTCATGCGAAGTAAAGCAAAATCACGTGTTTTTATTACAAGTAGAACAAATCATGGCCTTTGAAATAATCGGAAATTTTTTGTTAAGTTTTATAATACTCACAGAAAAAAATAAAGTAACAGGTCTATAAAATCTGCTTTATAGTTCAAAATCTCCTACTTAAGAAGCCATTTTCGGTTTTGGTTTTATGGAATAGTGTGGAAAATTAGGTTCTTTAGAATATGATCGTAAAAATTTTAAATATTTGTGCGTGAACTGCGCAGAATACAATAAAAAAACATAAAAGCGTCTTTTTTTGCGTAAATCTAAACAGGCTGCTAGTGTTAGGCGGGAAATCAAACCTTATAGTCATCTACAAAAGGAGTGTTATTGTTAGCGGCCCGATTTAAATGTTAGACCACGAAATGCATCGCCAAGCACAATTTTGTATTGGAAATTTAAGACCCTATTAACCAGACTTTTGGATGACCAAACACGCCTAAATCGCATTTCTGTTTTCTTTTTTATTCCATAGGTAGAGTTCAATTTCTATTCGTTCAATATCAACTGTTATTGGTAATATTATAACAAATCATTGTTACATAGGTACTGTCTTACTTATTTATTTTATATATATATATACAAACAATACAAAACAAAATGAACCTTTGTCTGTCCAACTGGGAAGGGTTCCCGTTTCAGGACAGCCAAATTGTGTATTTAGTACATAATATTCTGACAATGGAATGGCGATGCTGTCAAAACAAATTTTGAGAACATTGTTGATTGCATTCGAAGTAATAGGATGGTTTCTTTATCCTTGAAAGAATCGCAAAGATGTAATTTATTACCAGGGTCACTTTGGATAACATTAGTATAACAGATGAATGGTTTCTTTCGGGACATCACAAGTGTGAGATTCTTTCCAGGGCATTTTGGAGAACATTTACAATTGCATAGTTAGAATTTCCACATTTATAAATCAGTATAAGACATATGAATCCTATAGTACTATATTTTTAGAATTTCTTAGGTGATAGAAGTTACACATTACTATACCAGAATATACGCCGTAAGATATATGAATTTCCAATTGTAAAATCTCGAATCTTTATTTATTAAATGGCTAGTCATTATTATGAGTATAATTTACTATGTGATCCCACAATTGATTTATATGAACGTAATATATCATTTTATTTCTTATCGTTGAACCGAGGAATGATGAAGAACTAAGGAATCCTTAGTATTAAATCGTGCCTTTTCTGTAGGAGTTTCCGTTCAATAATAACTGAATTATTTACCCAACAAGTTTTTAACGCAATGCGAGTGAAACAATAGGTACCTTCAGAAGTATTGTTAATGATTCCAAGGTAAATGTATTATTTGTATAAAATTCAGGCGTCGCTCACGGAATAAGGTCGCGACGTGTAATCAAATTTGAGGTTAGGTCGACAGTGGTTGACATCCGAACAATCGGCCGACTATTATAAGAAAACCGTTTGCACTACTCTATTTCTTGCGTGTAAATAAGCAGTGGTCGTGTGTTCGGAGAGAACTGGTGGATGGCACAATGCGCCTTGCTCGACTGGGTTTGATTCCGAAATCGCTATTTACCTATGCGCCACTTATTTCAGAAAGTCGTGTCGCTAACAAGTAGAGTGTCGATGAAAACCAAAGTATATAATATTTACATCACTTAGCTTAAATAAAGAAATTGATTTAGGGCAAATAGATCGGAAGTTTGCGCTAACAGAGTTCAAACGAGAACGCCAATATATAAAGATAATTTTTTTTAAATATTATTACAGAGTAGCCGGGACGAATCAGCGCTAACTTAAATCAGAAAACACTCTCGTCCAGGCCGTCGCCCAGTAGTAGGGCGCGCACCTACACCATAGATGGAGAATCCTCAAGCCACCCTAATACAAATGTTAAATATGTTATAATTTATATGCATTTTATATTCTATATTAAATTTTATATCTTGTAATTCATTTATGTTATGATGCTCTTATATGACAGAATATTGGACTCACCGTTCTGTTCAGCTTAAATAAACAAAAAATGTTGTTATTATTAAGATTTATATATATGTAATTTAAAATTAAAAGTCCACAAATGATGACAGTGAGATAATGACAATAATGAAACCAATGAGGAAAGTAGGAACATTTAATCAAGTAACAAAGACTAGCCCGAAAATTCCTTCTTTGAAATATGTTAATTATTTACACACCGTCTATTTTTCGTGTTAAAATGGTACTCCCGAGTCTAAAACTCAATTTGTTTTGACTTTCAATGAAAGCAATCAATTCGTTTAACTCGTGTGGAACAGTATTAGAACATCGAACTCGATAATATTATACAATTTATTTATTTCTTTGCGTCCTTAGGAATTTTACATAAAACAAATCTTAATTGAATTAGTGTATTAAAAATGAAATAATAATACGAAAAAAGAGTATTGCTGATTTAAAATCCTGTTAACAACGAGTATCTAATATTTCTGAACACGTGTTCATGCACCTTTCTTGGCCTTAATAATATATAATGATGAAATGCGAAAATATTCGGATTTTTATGAACACGTGTTCTGACATCGTGAAGAAACCTATCAATACATTCCTTAACCTCTGGAAAACAACTCTGTTCGTTCATTCTACAAAATAGACTAAAATGTAATTTTTGAAATTTTAACTTGAACGACTAGTTTCTGGACAATGTAAAATAATAAAGAAAAACTTAATAATTTAGGCGAATTTTTTCGCTCTTGGAAAAAACTCATATAGTCTTCCACAAATCGTTATCTTCCTTACTACTGTGGTTAGAAATATGACTCAAATGTGTTGGAAAGAGAAAACAAAACGCTTTATATTCAAATCTAGATTTTAATAACAGAACAATTAAAAATATGCACCCTTATGAAACCAAAGGTACCGACCGCAATTTGAAAACTTATGTAACTTAGTTATTTTTTTTGTTTATAAATTATACTATCTCAGTCTACACAATTTCTTGTTAACATAACCTTCAATCAAATAGTTTTCCCACATGGTTACATACAATCAGCATTATCGATTATATTATAATATTTTAAGTTTTACGTAAGAAATTTTGCAAGCAATAAACAATGCATATTTTAAAGTGCATATTGAAGCACGCAAACATAATGTGACATGAGATCAATAAATGAATAAATAAAACAACAGAATAACATTCAAAGGAAATTCCCACTTCTCGCATAAAATCATATTATGTATTATTATTTGTTCCAACGATAATAATTTACACTGTACCTAAAAAAATGATTTTTTACGGTTGTAGTAATTTTTCTGTCATTTTGGACACTCTTCATAATAAACATCAAATAAAGCATGTAAGTTAGTTACGTAGGACTTATGCATAATGTTTTTTTTATGTAAACAGCTTCCGTTCTATCGGCTAAATTCGCGAATAAGTAGGTATTTCGCAATATTTAATCGAAGATTTAAGCTACATATCACCAACAATTTTTTAATTCAGCTGCCACTCTGACAAAAATATATTTAACGTGGATTTCTGTGTATTAATAAATTTTATATAGCAAAATACCTACATCATTACAGCTCGCTTCTTATAATGCCGTGGTAGTGGTGTACAGACTCCGCACAAAACAAATCATATAAAGTTACGTTTTCGATTATTTTAAAATTTGTATTGTTGTTTCAAATATGATCAATATTACAAAATTGAACATATTTACGATACTTATTAAAAAAAACTCATTTTTAATTGATATTAAAAAAAATGCAATAAAAAATATACAATAAAACACATTCAATGAACCCTAGCATAACTTGTAGTATTTTATAAATACGACAATCGTAATTTTTTTATCCCTTTATAAAGTCGTATGTGCATTATCGCAAAACCGTTAAGATTATTAACACATTATCAGTTGACAATAAAATAATATACAAAATGAAAATATTTGTAGAAAGTTTGACATTAATGTTTGGATTTGTAGCCTTCATAATAAACTGTTCTCAAAAATCGTAATTTTGCAGATACGATAGTTTACGTGGGAGGGGTCGATATTTGCGAGAATTCAGTTGATAGTATGAAGGGCCGTTACAAATAGATAGGTTTTATTTTAAGAATATTACATGTTGTGGTATCAAATATCGAGCTCCCAGTATAATTTTTTGAAGAAAATGTACACTAATTAAAAATATACTCAAGTATTCATAAATTTACCCCAATTACGTAATTTTCGTTACGAGCTCCCTGGGTGTGCCGTATCCAAGTAAAAAAATAATTATTACAGTCGCCCTTTGAAGAAATGAAGCGTTTTTTTACTTGTGCGTGTTCAATGTTTGAGTACATTTAAAAAAGCTGACAACCAATTGGAAAAGGTGTGTCCGGGACATTAGGACAGTATCTCAAAACTAGTAATTAAAAATATTTCGTTGCATTCTTAATTTACTTAAATACATACATTAAATTGCCTACAAAATCGTGAATATAAGAACTCCCAATTCTAAATTAAAAATTAAATAACCGGACTTCAAAACAATTAAACAACAGATTAGTACACTCTGCTTCGGTTCTGATTTCATTGACAACAATGAAACGTCATCTGTTGCAGAATCCGTTGGCGCAATTTAGCACTTCAATTTCGGCCATTTTTATGAGAAAGCTTCAAATAATTATTCTAAATAATGTAACAAAAATTATTTGTGCTTTAACAATTAAAATGTTAAATATGTAAGTATAATACGTTGGACAAGGATCCGAATTGAGAGGAAGCTACAAGCCAAAAATGTGTATATTCTTGGTGGTTCCATGATAACTCAACACAGTGACAATTCAACACACTTTTAAAAAGTGATATAAAGTCATTAGAAACGATATTTTTTTTAACCTAACCTAACCTACTTAACCCAGTTAATAAAGTTTTTGTTTCATCACTTTCCATGACTTTATATAACTTTTTGAAGATGTGATGAATTATCATTGTGATGATTTATCCGGTCACTATTCTTGGTATACCTTATATTATAGGTAATAGGCATTAAAATCGCTTGACAAACAGAGTCTAGAAACGTTATATTCCTTTTTTTGTTATTTGTTTTTGGGGTGTTGCAATGCTGCTATGCTGTCCGAAACGTTGGCTAAAGAAGGAGTTAGCGCAACACGGCATAACACCCCAAAAACAAATAACAAAAATACTTTTAGCCGTGAAAATCTTAAATCATATTTTACGTTAGATTCCAATCACAAAACTGGTTTTTATTTATTTTGAAAATAATATTATAAGAAAGCAAAAAAGTTAATCAAGTGAAACTGTCACAGATAATCTTAGCTATAATACTGTATTTTTTTAAAGTTGTTTCCATTACGCGTTCATACATTTCTATTGAAAATATATTTTTTTTAGTAGTTTACATTTATATTTTTTATTGAGTAATTTATTTTTTTATTTGTAATCTATTAAAGCGAAACGATAAGAAAACCTTCAATTTATCTAAAGCATATTTTTGATATTCATAATGAACACGAATTCGTTATAAACATTAATCAAAATAGTAGTTAAGCATTAAGCTTCACCTTAATAGCTGTACATTTAAATAACTAACTCCCACCCAGTATCAAACAAATTAAAACAACAACAAAAAACTACATTAATAAAATCAAATCTTAGCTTAAGAAATTATGGGAAATTTTTTTTAGATTTCATATTTATCTTCCATATAAAAAAAGATAATTTAAAATTTTTTTTTTTTTTAATTCTTCGCTTCAGTAAATTAGACGCAGTGGGTCCAGAGCCAATGAGCTTACCGCTCTGCCACGGTCGTCACATTTGCATGTTTATTTTGATGTAGAATTATAACATCAAGTAACAGCTTAAATGAAAATGCATTTTAATGTGAAGACCACACGAAAGTGTCACGTCAGTCGTTGGAATAAGCGAAAGTTGCATTACTGATTGCTGCACCCGCGTTTGCGTGTTTGTAAAGAGTTTTGATGCTTCGCTAGTAAAGTTTTGGTTGCAATTTTGAAATTCAACCCACGGCCTTACGTTTACAACTGTTGGGCAATTTTCAAGTTCTGATAGTGACTGTTTTCATATTAATAAAAGGGAACGAAGATGGATCGTAAAATTGTTGTTCAAATTTCTGAGAATCGTCATGAGTCATCTAACCTTCTAGCCTGTCCATGTAAATGAGAAGAAATAGATTCAAATTTTATACTAAGCCAGTGCGACTATCGCATACCTAATGGTAGGAAAGTCGAAGACTAAATAATGAAATAACCTGGCTAATCAGATCTGTTCACTAAAAATAGCACAATATGATATGATCATAGATGTATGGATGTAATTATTTTTTTATTGTAAACAATGATTGCGAAAAATAATTTCTCACCTTACAATGGTGTACAATTGGATAATATAAATAAATATATATTAATTATAAACTGATAATATAAACATCTTGACAACAAAATTGTTACATTTATATATTCGTATATTAATTTGCTTTCATTCGTGTATGCAGGGGAGTAGTTGGTGAGTTTGTTACATAATTTGTTTGTGAACGGTGACAATAAGGTGACATATCATCAAACGTGTTGACTAATTTCGATTGTCTTTGGGTGCTTGTTTACCCCCGTGAAATCTGGTTCAATGAACTCAAATTTGCTTTGAATTATTAAGGGCGGGTTGTTTCACAGATTTAGAACAATTCATCAAATTTGTAAGTTAATTTTCAAGTTCTGTGAACGTTATTTTCAAGTTCTGTTATTATTTCAGTTTTGAGAAGCAACTGGCCCGTAATGATATAAAAACAGAACTTGAATGGAACTTTTACAGAAATTAAAAATTAAATTCGAAAGTTCTGTAAGTCAACCCGTTTTAAGTCTCTTAAGAGTCATTTTCAAAATTTGAATCAATTTTGTGAAGAATTCAGACAAGCGAAAAATTAACTACTTTTCCGCACAATGTTTTGTCTCCCCAGATACTGCAGCGCTTCCCGTATGTTCACGGAGGGGCGAGTTCCCGGATATGCAGCCCTTATTAGATCCAGGGTGGCGGGAATGAGGGAAAGGATAAGAAGCTCTGGAAATATCCTCACTATGGAAGCCCGCCTCACTCCATCCTCCAGCATTGACGCACACTGGAGAAAAATACTAGCGCCTAATATAGTCACGGCTCCCTAAAGGCTTCAACTTTCTATTATTCTATTATTTTATCATTTTATTCTATTTTATTCTCAATTTATTCTGTTTTCTTTTCTTTGTTTTTCTGTTCTATCTTTTTGTTTTTGATTATATATTTTATTGTATCTCTATATGGAATGTGTGAGACTGCACTAACCTCCCCACATACCGGAATAAACACTTTATTATTATTATATATTATTATTATAAAAATTGAAACTGATTTGTCAATAATCAAGAATTCATACTTTCCCGTAATTTATCACGGGTCTGCGCTGGCGCAGTAATAATGTTTATATTATTTAAATTAAATATGTACCACCATTCTAATTGAAGCGTGGTTGTGTGGGTGTGTTATTAATTTAGTTTATAAGAATTTTTTTTTGTTAACTTTTCCTGTTGTATTTTTAAATATTTTTAAAATTATTATTAATTTATGTGAGGGTTTTCAGTGTAGTTATTTAAGTTACGTTTTGAATCCGTTAAAGTTATTTAATCTTATATCATTGTAATGCATTAAAAAAATTTATTCCGTTGTATTTGTAGTTCTTTTGAGCCAATTTTTTTTTACATAACGTGTATTTTTGCCTGAAATTTTTTGTGATTCTGAAAGGTGAGATTTTATTTACAACATATTCTTTATCAGTCTTACTTATAAAGATTCCCTAATACGCTGATGCAGCGCTGGTATAGTTACTCGGCGAGAATGATCGTATACGGCTCGTGTTAAAATATTTAATCATAATAATATTCATGCAAGAATTTTTTAGACTGGCACCGTTTTGTTCCAATCCTTAAAAACATGGTTATTTTTGCATTTCGCGTTTAATTGCTAACTTCACGTTTCTTCAGATGAAATTTGCGATGTCATTGATCCGGTCTTTGGTGCTTTGAATTGCTTCGAAATTTGACCAATTTGATTATGCGTTCCGTATTTGCTTTGGTAAATCTTATTAAAATATTCCTCTGATAGTGCTGCCAATGGGTATTACTACTTTCTTACATTTTCATTGCGCGACCGATCGATATTTGTCAAATCAAACAGATTTTTAACAAAGTCCGTATTAATACCATAGTAATACGTCACCAATCCTGCGGGTCGAACGATTTAAAAATTAGCCAGCCGCCAATTGCGGTATTACGGCCGGTATACGTAGTTCGCATGGGCTTGATTATGTGTAACGTTTTCTACTAACCTGTTCTTATCCCTCCGTATTATCTATTATAAATAAGACGGTATATGTTTCCAAAGTTGCGTGGCATAGGAACAAAGTAATCAATTTTTTATAATATTCATACTATAACATGATAATGAGTGCATCATCTGCTTTGTACAATGGGCAGTTATGTGAAATAGATAAGGCGATGCACTACGCGGTGTAATATTTTAAATTGAGCCGCTATCAATAACAACCCTTACGTAGATGGCGTTAAGGTTTAAATTCCCGCTTAACACCATCCGCCTGTTTTGATTTATGCAAGAAAAAAACATGGCCAAAAAGTACCTTTTATTTTATTTTGTGGATGTTCAAGCATAAATATTTAATTTTTTTCCGATCATTTTATAGATAACTTAATTTTCCACATTATACAATAAAATCATAACCGAAAATAGGTTCGTAAGTAGGAGAATTTTTCTTTAAAGCAGTTTTCATAGGCCTTATACATTATTTTTTTATGGGCTTATAAAAAAACTTATCAAAAAAATACTCGATTATTTCAAAGGCCGAGATGTATTATACTCGCAGTATTTAATTAAAGCATCTTAAACATTTCTAGGCTACCAATTTTTCAAACCAAAAACACATGATTTTGCATTACTACGTATGGCATCGCCTTAACTGATTCATCTACGGATCAAACTTCTTCAAAGCGTTCTTGCAATCTCGCTGTCAATGCCAAGCATAAATAAACTATTATTATTAATTAGAACCTATTGACTATTTATTTCAATAGTCTGGTACATGTGCTTACAAGACTATCATATGTTTTGTTATTTGTTTTACTTCATCGGTCAATCTTGCGTGTTTTATAACAATGTCGGCGGTAGACACGTGCATATATGCACGTTCATTCCAGGTCTCAATGGCAATCATATTATGTAAATTAAAATGAGTTCATCATTCATTCCATTGTTTGGAAATATTTGGAAAGGGATATGGGATTGAGTTTCACTTAAATATCTCTGAACATTTATGCATCTATGAGCATGTATTATTGTGTTAATTATACTACGGTTTCAGGCTACAAATCTGTTATAAATATATTTCACACCATTGGTAACTTTTATGCTATGTTAGCTGATGTTTTTAATATGCCTCTATTGAAGTATAAAGCTGTATTAATTAAACTTTTAAGAGTGCATATTTAACGAGGTCACTGCATTACAGGGTTTTTATATTTAAGTTTATTTCTTCATCATTTGTCATTAACATTGTACGAATATATTTAATTTTTCTTGTTTAGTTACATAATCTTACAATTTTTCTTTTGTTTCTTCTTTCTATATTTAACTATGACTGTCAATAATTATCAAGCCGTTAATTCTAAATAAATAAATACATTAATAAACATTTTTGTGTATATAGTTATTTTATTTTTGGGGTATTATGCCGTGTTGCGCCACTTCCTTCTTTAGCCAACGTTTCGGACAGCATTACAGTGCAAACATCTGCCCTCATGATAGACACTGTAATGCTAGCCAAAAGAAAAATTGGCTAAAGAAGGAGGTAGCGGAACACGGCATAATAGCCCAAAAATAAATCACTTTAATACTTTTGGCCGTGAAAATCTCAAATTATATCATTATTGTGATCATTTCAGTGCATCTATCGAACCAATTAAAAATGGACAAATGTGTGTCTTCCTTCTTCTTTGCTTTTATAGTTAGGAAATAATTTAAGTTATTAGTATCCAAATTTTAAGAACAATTATCAGAGAAAAAAATAAACATACATTTACATACTTAAAGATGATGCCAACAGATTTGTGGAAAAATTCAGAACTAATTTTGGATTCTTGATAACATTACCTTAAGGTTTTTTTTTATTACTAAGCTGACCTTTATTGACTGAAAATTACACTTTTTTTAGATAATGTATAGATAGTCCCACGAAGCTACAACATGGCTGCTTGTCTGCAGGTTCTATCTCAATATACAATTATAATACAATATAAGTCTCCCGTTATATAAAATAAATCACAGACTCTTTCATACAATCATAGAACTCACTAAAACGTCCCAAGTACACTAACACTTTGAATGACAATACGATAACGTACATTCAAAAGTACAAGACAATATAGCACACAGATAACACACATTCAAAATGTGTTTAGGTTACCTTTACCTGGTATTTAATATGTTTAATATTTTACGCATTTATTAGTTATTAGTATTAGATACACAGAGCGTGCAAAATTATTTTCATAATATCTTTATTATATATTATGCATATTTTATTGACTGGAATCGTCATAGATAGGTAGTATATGTACCTACTTAGAATACAAATTGCTTATCACGTTTGTAACAAAGTTTTGACGTGACTTCGATGCCCTTTTTATAAACCCTTTTTTGTGTAAAACTTTTACTGTTTTAAAATGATCATAATTTCAAAAAAAACAACAAAAGGACGCACCAAACATCACTGTCAAAAACAACAACCAACTGTCAAACAATCATGCCGAAATTTCCTGACAAGTCGCGGTCGCCGCACGCGAGTGATAGTAAAGCAATTATTATCAAATGTAAAATGATTATTATAGCTTAAGGCGAAGCTTAATGCCTATCACTATTTCAATTAATCTTTATAACGAATTGGTGTACATTATGAATACTAAAAATTATGCTTTGGATAAATTGAAGATTTTCCTATCGTTTCGCTTGAGTAAAATACAAATTAAAAAAATAAATTACTCAATAAAAAATTTAAATGTAAAGTAATACATTTTTTTTTCTATATAAATGTATGAACGCATAAAGAAAACAACTTTAAAAAAATACAGTATTATAGCTAAGATTATCTGTGACTGTTTCACTTGATTAACTTTTTTGTTTTCTTATAAAATTATTTACAAAATAAATAAAAACCAGTTTTGAGCTTAAAATCAAACGTTTCTAGACTCCGTTTGTCAAGCGATTTTAATGCCTATTACCTACAAAATAAGGATTACCAAGAATATACACATTTTGGCTTGTAGCCTTCCTCTTAACTCAATAATCTCTAAATAGTATAAAATATCGTCGTTAAAAAGAAAAGTCGATGTTTTGTAATCAAGCCGAAAATTTTTTTTTTCGTGCGCTTTCATTGGCTAACGCTGGATAAACCTTATGAGATACATCAAAATAATGTACTACGGAATTGTATATCTTAAAAAGGCCTACAAAAAAATTTGAAATGTTATTTGTCTATCTCCTAAGGATAACCCCCAGCAACACCGGCTACACGTCTAATAGTTGTATAATAAAAATGATTAATTAAAGTTATAATTTTTATTGATATTTTAGTCTCAATATGATTAACACGCGACGTACGCACAAATTCCCGAAAGAAAATTATTTCCAAATATTCATTTCACCTCTGACCAAAATGGCTAAATTTATTAATTAATTTATTTTTTCTTGATCAATGTGGGTAGTATCAATATAGATAAATTAAAAAATATATGCGTCACAGGCGAAAAGTTTGTCAGAGTGCCGTGTAGTGCGCTTGAATATTTATTTTTACTATATTTTTATTTTTATTTTTACAAGTATCTCAATAGAAGTAACAAACTGATTTTTAACATGGTGCCTATTTACAAAATTTTACAAAAAAAGTTTGCTATTAAGACGAAAGTTTTAGTTAGAAACAGTGGAAATTATCTCTAATGTGCGTATGTGCAGTGAACCCCCGAAGAACAATTACGGCGATGAAGTTCCACTTGGATTATAATATTGATACAATTTGAACAGCGTGCCAGTAATCCATAGTAAAAACGTAGGCTAGTGCGTATTAACACCCCGCAACAACTCCATCGTTAAAAATCCACCAGAAGGAATCCGACCCAGCGCGGATTCCAGGACGAACAAGAAAGCTAAAAAAATTATATATTTGATAGAACATTATGTCCGCTTTGAACGGTGCTAGTAGGTATATGTGGCCCCAATTCGTTATTCGTGTGCGCCGCGATGGCATTGTTGGACTAAACGAAACGAAACTTTGCAAACATTGCCGAATGTATTCGGTTGACATAATACCTGCTCTGTGTCCGTGGGTTCCGAACCTAGATTTATACACTTACATAAAAATATTACGTGCATCACGATATTTACTTTATTGATATCAAGTATTTATTGTTATTAAGTTTAATTTGTAGAACTCCATTTTATATTTTCAATAATATTAAAGACAGTTTGAAAATGCCTTCAGAGGGCGAAACAGCTGTCACGCGTAGTAATAATTATAGAGCAAAACTTGTTTGAAAATAAACTGTTTTTATAAATCTAATAATAATATTATTGAATAATATATTTCCCTATGTCAACAATTATTTGGTGTTTGACAGCACTTACAAATTTTCTAAAACGTACCAATTTTAACTCTTGACAGGCCAAGATGCCAAACAAATGTCTGTAACCAAGTGAGTCTTCCGACGACCCCAGGCATTTTTCTGTCTTTTGTGCTTTTCGATTTGATAGAAATCCCAGTTATTCCGTCAATAAAATACTAAAATGATATGTCAAGTATTTAATCTAATATAAGGAGGATAGTCATTTTGGCTACTATCTTCTCCCCCACTTGGCTGCGGGATAGTTAAGTAAATTGCCATTTTCGTAGTTAAAATTAGTTTATTCAATGCCACTTGTTATACATATTCCCAAGCCACAAATGTATTAGTCAATGGACGTTTTATTTCAAGTCGTTACTGTGGTAGGGCACTTATTGATATGTTTTACAATTATTTTTAAATTTCAAATAATTGTGCTAAATCTTTTCGAAACGGTCTTCTAGATCCACAGTCCTTTAATGAGGTGACTACAAATATTCGATAAAGAAGAAAAGCTGATCGAATAAAGCCATTTTTCCTTTCTTTTTTGAATCGCTTCAATGTTGAACTACAAATAATTTAGACCACAATCCGCCAATGGTTATCATAGTGCCTTCAAAATAGCGAATTCCAACGATATATTCATAGAAACTGTGGTTTTCTGATTGCAGGTATTCTCTAACGACGGGATAATATGAAATTATTTATCCATTGTTCAGTAATATATATGAATGATAGCGATGCATTAATGGATTCGAGGTTAATTTTTACAACGATTGCTTCATAGATCAAGACTTCGTGTAGTAATAATAATAATAATAATATTTGGTTGATTTTTGTGCAAAATCACGTCAAGGGCGCTGTACAAATATGTGATACACTTCTACAATTTATATCTTATTACTAACTATAGACTAGTCAAACGCACAAATCGAAGTCAGATTTTTTTTTTAAATCTCGAACAGAATTTGCTCTATAATATAACTAAAATCAACGACACGTGAAATTACATCATTTCAGATGCTAAAAAAAATTTACAAAATTCCGAAGTTCATTTATTTAATATTCCTTGGTAATTCCTTGAAATTGGTGGCCAAAAAAGCGTTTAAAATTAATAGTTTTAGTCAACCAGCGAAGAGCGAGACGCGCAATACTGTAATGGGGTAGACAACTACACACCGGCAGGTGACAGGACATGTTGTCAACCACGTGGGTTCCTGTGTTTGTGTTGCAGTTCACTTTGTAGATGAGTTATGTTGCACGATTTGCAGATAAAGCCAGAATCTTAACGACGTAAGTGAAGCAGCCGTGCACAAAAATAAGCGACGCGCGGACCTAGCGTATTGGACAGACATACGCTTGAATTTTGCCCTATCAAATCATTTACATAAAGTGGAAATCTTAACGACATAAGTGATGAAGTCGTGTAAAAATAATATTCGACGCGCGGCCCGGTGTAATGGACGGACCTACGGCCGACTTTGCCCTAGCAGGCCTAGAAAATTGATTAAAAAAATATTTATTATTAAAAATTAAATCTGGTGCTTACCTACCGCTAATTTTATAGTTATACGTTTTGTAGAATGGTAATTTATTTGTTTTTATTAATCGTAAATATAAATAACTTACATCCGTAGGGATCCCTCTACGTATTTTTTTATTTTTTATTTTAGTTATAACCTTCATCATAAATAATTAAAATGTGAGCGTCGAGCAAGCCCCCGTTATAAGAATCTTATGTTGCCTTAAGAAAATCATCAACTGTGTTCTGCCTCGTTCCAGCTGATGAAGCTATAAGTACCGCCCAGGTGAGTGTCAAACATCCAGTTCCTGTAGTATGCGGCGCTGCGCGCTGTTGGTATATTCGTCCAAACCAGAGGTTCCCAAAGTGGTCTATATGGACCCCCAGGGGTCGATATCGGCTTGCTTGGGGTCTATGTCAGCCAGAAAAAAATTTGTGGTCCACGAGATTCAAATGGGGGTACATACGTGCGGACCCCTATTTACCTCAAGTCAACATTTAGGAGTTTCGTAAATTACACAATAGACCTAACACAAATATAATAAAATTACCCATTTTATATTTGTATTTTTATATTTCGTAAAGTTTGTAATTGAGGTGTATGAATAAAGTCTACGTTCCCTTTCTCGTCAGAATTAATATATTCAAGCAAAACATTGCACATAGGAAGCCGCGAATTTTCCTAGTTCCCCAACATGTTTTTGAAAAACTTCCAGGGTAATAATAACGTTCAACATTTAAATGCACTTCATACAGTCTTCAAAACTAAGTTTGAGGACATTTTGACTGTGGAAATGGAAAGTTGAAGAATCGGATATTATGTGACAAGAAGAACTGACCGGAATAAGCACTGTCAAAGAACTTAAGGGGCAGTTCTGTAGGGCCAGCTACCGAAAGCAAGAAAAAAAGCTTTTCTAAAAGAAAACTTCTCGTTGCTCCTGCTTCATTTCCATTTAATGTAATACCTCACAAGGGCGCTCCTGTCTGCACAGTTTAAAGACAGGGGAACTATATCGCCACCCGGTTGTTGGACAGGCAAGGGAAGGGAATCTTTTTACGAAAAAAATAAATGATTATCACATGGGACGTTAATAGTTTAAGGAAAATTCAATATTCGGCAGGCAGGAGGTCTACGGAAAAAAATTGGCAAGTGGTCTACAGGGCAAAAAAGTTTGGGAGCCTCTGGTCCAAATGATATGAGGACAGGACTCTGACTTTTAATACATTACCAGTATTCGATATTATCGATGTTACCATATTTTGTTCCTAATCCTTTAATGGATCATTGGTTTAAAGAATGGTATTTTACCAAAAATGAGTACGTAACTTAATAAAAATACACTTAAAATGCAGTTGTTTTGAATACCTAGGAACAACGAAATCCATAACCTATATCACTGGAAAACTATTTAAAAAGATATGACAATATTCTACATAGAGCAACTATCGCCAGTAGTAGTAGATAACAAAAAAAACTAGGTCATCTCTTTTTGTACAATTATTATTACAGTAGAGTTCCGATTATCCGACCTTAATGGGTTTGCGGGTATGTCGGATAACTAAGAATTAAGGATAGTCATGATCTCACGAAGTGTGAGAAATAAGTTATTATTCCTTAGAAGTCGGTCAATATTTCAATAACACCTAATCAACAATCATAATTTTTTTAAATGTCTATAATTGCAATTACTGTTATGATTATTGGTGAAATTAAATCAATTTTAAACTTTGTTCCAATTACTTTCTTGTTGTGTTATTTTATTGATACATGAATACAAAATGACAGTGTCGTTAAAAAACATTCGTTATAAAAAAAAAAAAAACGTCGTAAAAAAACATTCGTTGTATTCCAAATTTTCGAGAAAGAAAACCATTTTCAATAGAAGTGGTTCCATTTTGAACACAAATAGTTTAAAAATATCGTTTTAGACAAATTCCATCGTTTCTACTTCTATAAATATGTATGCCAATTTCAACGATTCAGGAAAAACTCTAGCAAAATATATCAAGTTAATAATATACCATTGTGAATATGTTTAAATCATGGTAAAACTTTTCAGGTCTAAAAGAAATACCTAGACCAAAGAAAGATATTGTGGAATTATTAATTATTAAGTGTTAGTACTTAGTTTTAGAGTGAGTCGACAATAGATGAGCCTATTAGAGTAGCGCGATCTCACTCAGCCTCTTTCTATACCAGACCATCATTCAAGTTAAACGTTAGTCCGCCAAACTAATAGTTCTCTAAAACGGCGTATCAATCAATAATCTACATTAAGAGAAAACAGAGGAGTTATCTAAGAGCTATATTACCTACCTCTCAGATAAATCATATTGGCGCAGCCGGTCTTTTAGCATGTAAACAATATATGCTACGATTTCAAGTTAAAAACGTCATTGCTCTTGTACCCGATGCACCCAATACGGCAGCTCATTTTGATTTCCTCTGACAGTGTCTGTACTCTGCAGTCCGCAGTCTAAACTCGCTGTATCTGACAGCAGCTAGCGCGAGCCGTTTTAAGTCCGCAGTGCGCGCCATTGGGGCCCCTCGGCGCTCAGCTGTTGACTTGTTGGTTTGTTTGTTTGTTGTCGGGTTACGTCTTACGTCAGGCGGTGAAACCATCCGGCTCCGACGAGGCAAGGTTAGCGGGCGGCGCGGCCAACCTACATAGCAGCTGGTGAAAGTTCGCCGGTTGACTCTGTAGGAGAATCTGTTGTCTGTAGTAACCTAACCAGCACCCGGCGATCTGCCTGCTCTCCTGGTGTCCCGATACCAGAACTGCTCGCTTCTTCTGGATTTTCTGGGAGTAGGGGTCGTTGAACAAGAAGAGCAGATCCACTAGAAACTTTAAGAGGAACGGCTGCACGTCCTTTTTCACATAAAACTTAATTTTGGATTGAGGCAGAAATACCCAACCAAACTGAATGCTATTTTTAAAATAAAAAAATACAGAAAATATCTGCTACGGATGTTAGATATTTTTATTTATTTTTGTAAGGCTATTAAAAAAAATCTTGATTTTTGAGACAACGCCAATCCCCGCAAACTATTTAAAATTGTGCCCTTTAGTCAAGTTTAAGAAATATATTTCTAGCTGGATAACAAAATAAGAATATGTTTGTTACTTGTAAATTAATGATAACTTACTAGTTAGAAGCTAGTTATAAATCAATAAGTAGTAATAGGTACTTATTGATTTATGACTAGCTTCTAACCTATTAGCATCTTAGATTAATTTATGAATGGGTTTCATATCCTATAGAGAAATTATAAATATTAATAATATCTAATAATTATTAGATTTTAATAATAATTGGTAGCAACTGACTTCTGCTGACTGATTTCCGGGTATGATTATTGGGAACAAGGATATAAATTGTGTGCTTATTTTGCGGCATTCGCGGATAAATATTATATTTTAGTAAACATAATAAAAGATTTTCATATTATATTGTTTATAATTCACAGAATACATAATTTAATTAGTTTTAATGAAAAAATAAATTATCTGCCAGCTATGGCATCTGCTAGATTAGGAAATAGGAACAGCTAAAAAAAGCTTACCGCTGATATCTCCTTTGTAACCTTTCCATCTTTCTTTTAAACGACACACCTGGCAGAAAGTATTTAAAACGGAGTTCTCAGCGGCAGGACCGTATACCTATAGCTTATTGCACATCGTCTTTCAATCTACGATTTCCGGGGTTTGTGATTTTGAGCTCAAGGGCGTTTGTTTAAATCGTACGTCGAAGCATCTCATATTACGATTTCCAATACTATTCGCATGGTTTTCTTATAAACACGTATAAACGTAGTTCAATCAAGCCTACCCTGACGATGTTTCTATTTTTCAAACTAAACATTTGCATCAATGCAGCCCTTCTTGTTTAGGTAACCTCTATTCGCCTTCTGTGTTCCGGGGAATCCGTAATTAAGCTCAAGGGCATTTGTTTTAAATCATACATCGTAACACCACATTGCACTTAACATCAACATTTAGGTAGATTTTATAGATACCTGCAGAGTCTAAGGTTAATCTAGCCCTATCTATCACATTCTGACATTCAGGGAATCAGTCATTGAGTACAGGGATAATCGTTTGAAACAGTATATAATAACATCTCCGTATTGCGTTTTAAAACAATATTTATGTCGATTTTGCAAACATATCAAAGTAGATCGATCTAGTCTCACCTGGCGGCGTGTTTATCTTTCAATATATCCTAACATCCACACTGTGTACACCAATCCTTTGTGTAACCTCCGTTTACCTTCTGATATCCGGGGAATTTGTCATTACAAGTGAATGCGTTTTCAATCATACGTTGTATTCCTGTAGATTTTAATAACTTTTGTCGATCTAGCCTAACCGTTAGTTTATTTTTTAATCTATGTTTAATCCTAACCTAACCTGACAACGCTACGTGCATTCATATACCCCTTGCGTAACCTCTCCTCACCTTCTGGCTTCCGGGCATCAGTCATCGGGCACAAGGGCAATGTTTTGCATCATGCCGGACCTTATTAAATAAATACACCACGTATACGAAATCGTACAATTCTTCTTACTCACGATTAATTCTCGACCGAACTAAATAAACCTATGAAGTTTTTTAACTGAAAGAATTTGCTCGATGTTTTAAAAGTTAGAAAACATATTTATTTCCTTAAAAATATTAGAAACATACTCCACTTAAAATGTATACTGGTCTCTTTGCCAATCGATCAATGAATATCGAAAAATGGCATGGGGAGGTGAAACATTGTCAGCCCTAGACATGAAAATTATACGCAAAAGCATTGTAGATAATATATTCAACAAATTTCAAATACTAGATGTTCGACAAATTTACACAAAAATAACTTTGACGTGTACACATCTGAAAAAAAACAATTTTTTTACGAAAATACCCAAAACGCACCTATACGTGGCTTAAGATGTTCGAACTCTTACAAATACCTAAAACACGACAGTTAAAAAAATCTATTAAAATCTTTACATATCATTGGATCATCAAAAAAAGTCGAACACTTAAGAGCGTAGCCATAGCAATTACATGGGAGTGGGGGTTCGTTCACGGCAAGGGGCAAGGGAGAAAGGGACTTAGGTGGGGAAATTTATTAGAAAGTTATTTTGATAAATCTGCTTACCACAACCTATCATTTACATCACATTGATTACAGAGATGGTGCAAATAATATTGATGAGGATAAAAATATGTGTAAGTGTAAACCCTACTTATATAGAACATAGATATAACTAATAAGAATACGTATAAGTGTAAACCCTACTAATATAGAATATAGATATATCTAATAAAAATATGGCTAAGTGTAAACCCTACTTACATACAATATGGAGTTACCCAAAGATATTAGTTCTTCTAATATCTTTGGAGTTACCTAATAAAAATGTGTGTAAGTGTAAGCCTTACTTATATAGAATATAGATATACCTAATAAAAATATGTGTAAGTGTTATCCCTACTTATATAGAATATAGATATACCTAATAATAAGATTTGTTCAATCGAATCGCTACTTATATCGACATATATTTAGCTTTGGCGAGGTTGCAGTCAATCGGCAAGCGATATTGTTGCTGCTGAAATAACACTTCTCTTTTACGTTTATGTTAATTTTACATTGTTTTGCAAGTTTTATTAGCAAGCAGTTCTCACTTTCATTGTTTTATTACTTACACATCTATACTTACGTAGATATTTTATCTACCTAAATTGGTTGTCTTAATTATGCGCATTACCTATTAGACCAAACATTTTTAATATCTTTGTAAGTAACGTCTTGATTGGCAGCGTAGACAATATTACTAAGCATAATGCATGGGAAAATTGAAGCAAGACGTACAAGAAAAAAGACGTCATACCTCAGAGCTTCGTATCTCACGTCACAAGCGAATGCAGTTATATGGGGCTGCAGTCTGCAGGGTAAATATTAAATATCTAGATACGCCGCATATCCTATTTATTTAGCAACAAAAAAACACATCGTATCATATTAATTACAACGAACAGACAGACAGCTATCTTTTGTTTATTATATTATAAGAAAAAATGTTTTTAGGTTAGTTTTTTTTTAATAATAAGATACCAAAATAGGTTCTTAAGTTGGGTTTAATTAGAAAGAATACAAAATACTATCCTATGTCAAAATATGGCTTTTACAAATGATGTTAAATTATCCGTATGTTAATTTGAAAGAAATAGATATTTAAATATTATTCTACGGAGACTGAAATAGATGAGTTGAAGTTTTTTTAATTCGTGCTTAAAGGATACCCATCTAAATATTTACCGAGTGAAGGATAGGAGAGAACTTTCCAGTCCACTCGTAGTCGCTTCGTTTCCTAACAGCGTCTCACTTTTACCCTCTATAAAATTCTTATTTCCGGGGGTACCAGACATTAAGAACAAGGACGTTAATTTGCAACCGTAACACGACATGTAAATTCAATGTGGATTGTGGACTGTGGCCAATTCTTCAACAATTCGACTTTACCTGACCTAAATAAACGGAACGAGATACCTTCTCCGTAGTGAAATACTGACCGGTCTCTATTACCTAGGCACTTCTCCATTTCTGCTCTCCGGGAGCAATGTACATTATTTAGAAATCGTAAGAATCTTCATAATCAGTCAGTCTTTCTTTAATAAAATATTTTTTATTTTTTTACATATATGTGTATAATTTTATCTTTGTTTATAGGTTCCGTGATAACTCAACAGAATGACAATTAAACACACATTTAAAGAGTGATATATGGTCATTAAAAGTGATAAAAATACTCACCTGTGAACCTAACTTACGTAATCTATTTAACCTAGTTTTTGTTTCATCAGGTGTGTTGAATTGTCATTGTGTTGAGTTATCTGTTCACCGTATTTATATTGTATATCAATCACTCTCTCTATACTAATGAGTCTCTTGTTAAATTAATCTATTTACACGTTTCTTCTGTAGGCTGTTTCTGTATATTTTGAAAACCTCTGTACTCTGTTATAATATATAAAACGTTGTCCTTTCCGGAATAATTTTTTGCAACTCATTGGTAATAATATACATAATTACATAATAAACGATGTAACTCTGTTGTAATATATGTATAATAAAATGGAATTATAACGAATTCTAGAATCTTCCAGAACCTACCCAGTATACATATAAATATACATATTTATCGCAAACCTAATCCACATCCTATATTCGTAACGTCGCTTCTAGTCAAGGTTGTGCTTCGTTCTAGCACTTCTCAGAATATTGTTGCAGTTGCCATGGAAGGTGAAAGGAAATTATAAATCTTACTTGATATTTCCAGATTAAAAGAGTATGAGATCAAAAACAAAAACATGTTTGGAGGTTAGGCTTAATCTTCATTTCAATGCTGTCACTTTGGTGCAAATCTTTTTAAAATTGTGCATTATATCTTTGCACGCACTACTTTAAAATGTATAACTTATGGCCAACTTGTTCGGGAAACAATTTTATGTGAATTCTTAAGGAATGTAAAAAGTTTTTACATCACTAATAATCCATTGGAAAAAATGACATTATTATAATCACATTCATGATACTAAATACAAACATGCTTTACATCAAACTGTTCATGTTTAGTTTTATAAATACCAACAAAGTTACTACACATTGCTCCGAAAGAGTACCTCAAGTACTTATTTGTGTAACTCTTTTATACAACAGAACTCTCTATAATAACCTGCATTGTACCTGCTTATATCGTGCGTACTCAGTTTTATATGTTATGTACTATACACTTATTATTGTACTCCTGAACATCTTTCCTGTTACAGTGTATACGTGTAAAAGCCTTCAAGGTGTGAATAAATAAATAATATACATATTACGCATAGTACTTATGGTTGTATTATTTGTATAATTTTGATAATTTTGTTAATTATCCTTTTGAATATAAAAAAAAAATTAAAAATGAATTTTGATATTGAAAGACAGCAAGCAGTGAAAAAAAAATGAAAAAAACGTGGAAAATTAGGGTTCATCCTGAACATTTTATGAATCTATAAATGCTTATTACAGAATTGGGACTTCGAAGTCCCCTCTTACCCCCTAAAATGCCCAAAGTTACTGGGTGCGTGGCGACATTCATAAATTCCGTTTTAATTCAGACAGTAAAATTATTATTCCATATTCTTCCTCTTTCTTATTCTTATCTCTTTCTTTCTTTTACATCCTTTTCTCTTTTCTATTTGATAAAATTTTGTTACATATAAAATTTTTATTTTGTTATATTAAAAAATAAAAATTCTTTTCATTATCATTACACTCTCTGAAAAAATATGTTAAATGACTATTTACACGCGTTTCTCCGCCTTTTTAACTTGAGCATTTGATCTAAAAAAAGGTGTATCACGATGTACTGTAATAAAAAGAAAATAAACTTTGTAATGTAATAACATGTAATTGTAAATTTAATATTAAATAAAAATTAAATATTATAAAAAAAATATATATATATATCATTATTTTTTAACCCTTCGGTGCACCACTACATAGTACCTACACAAGAAAGGGTCTCTTACATTTGATTTATTGTACTTATCGTATGTTTGATTTGGGAAATTCATATTTTAGCTAACCGAAATATTCCACATGCCTGAGATACATAGCAACAGTAAATGTTGCACAACAATGTTAAGAACTGATTTTCAAAATACCGTTTCTCAATACAATATATCGTATTTGTATCAGAACGATAATTTTTTAAAGTCCGGTTTGAACGGTACGTGCTTCGAATTGAATTGAATTTCAAGTTTATATGAACTCAACTCACTTTGTCAAACGAAATAAATCATTATAAGAAATCTACTACATAATAATATAGGTTTGTTAATTACAAACGCGCTTTATATTATAGTGTTCATGTATATTTTTATAATAATGTTAACAAATTTAGTTTAAGTTCTGCAACTACTTGCGTCCTTGAAGTGATATTCTCACGAAAACGGCGCTATACAAATAATCCAATCATTATTATTACTTCCAGCATACAGTTTAAGGTCTTATTTTGTTCTCTTGTTATTATATACAACTAGTGGATCCCCGCAATACTTCGCTATTGCTAATGTCTTTCTCGAGCGTCTCCGACTTTTTCCACCATTCACTACTGTATACCACAATGTTACTGTTAAGAAACTACATTACATCTAATTTAATTCGACTCCGTATCTTATTCTGGTGCAGAGATATTGCGTTAAGTATTTCTCGGGCGTCCCCGATTTCTTCTACTATTCACACCACTCTCTAAATACTGATAGCAGTAATAATAACAAACTTTTAAATTTTCAGCAATATTCCACATAACATTCCACAACATTCCATAATGTTCCGGGATGTTCTGGAATGTTGTGGAATGCTCTCAAATACTCTATAACATTCTAGACTTTTCTAGAAATTTCTAGAGGGTGAAACTAAAAGCTCCAGTCCTAAAAGCACGCTCTTCAGGCAAAAACGGGAACCTTCTTCATGGATGGGGATAGAGGGCTACCATCATATTACTCCCCTGATCTCACAGGAAATCGTTCACTTACTTTAATAATATATAAATATTGATTATTGAACTCCTTCGTACAACTGAACTATCTATGATAACGTGTATTATACCTGCTTATATCGTTCATACTCAGTTTATTATGTTATTTATTACTTATTATTGTACTCCTGAACAACTTACCTATTACAATGTATGCATGTAAAAGCCTACAAGGCGTGAATAAATAAATAATCATTTTTAATTACACCTGTGAAAAAATTACATCCTGAAACTGTGCATATTTTTCCAAGTAGAGCATATTGTCAACGACAGCAACCTAGTATCGTCACATCACATATACAGGCAGTTAGAATGGTTAGAACTGACTTATAACGCCATGTCCGTGAATAGAATGTTTGCCGTAAGATGGTAATTTAGTAAATAGAAGTAATGTGTAGGCATGGATCGCCGGGCTCTGCAAGTGCCTAGTACCTACCTACCCAGTATCTGCCTTGCGTCGCGTCGTGCGGTACCTACCCAGGCAACTGGGTCAAGTCACTGTTCATTTCATAACGAAGAGTTACATATTTCAGCTTTATTATTGGTGTTCGTGCTTCTAGCTTCTAGGTTGCTTGGAATTCCGTTATATTTGAATTTTACAAAGCCTTAGAAGATATCCACGGTGATGGCAACATATAATTTATTAGTTATAAGTCTTGGTTGTAAGTAAGTAGCAAAAAGTCTTAGACGGAAGTCACTAATATTTAACATAAGCCTCAGTATTTAGTTGCTAGTTATACACGGAGAAAACTTGACATATTTCCCAACAAACTATCAGTAAAACACGAATGCGTTATGAGGATATCGGAACACATGTTTTCATTTTGTCACTATAGTTATCAGGATAAGCGCAGCTGCATGAACACGTCTTATGATATATTCTGAATGTACTAATGTTTTATTAGGAAATGGCATTCAATCACTGAATTAAACATAAAAACTTGTAATATTTCATACATAGGCCCAATAATAACTAAATGGTTGATTGGACTGGGCAGAGGAGAATCTGAAAAAATGTTAAAAAACGTCACGTAATAAATAGACATAGACTAATCACACACAATATATAACTTCCATTATTCTAATTATTGCTCATACACAATTGAAACATACACAACAGCTCAAGTTCGACTATATCATAAGATTGTAACGATTAAACATCACAAATTAAAACATTAATGAGATATATTATAGACATAGACAAATCACAAACTTACTTTCACATATTTTTTGGTTCCTTGGAACGGGCAATTTGCCTAGTTAGGAACCAATAATTTCGACCTGATAAGGTACAATAATCAATAATCACAAATATTTTAATTATATCTTGTATCATATTGAACTGTGTGTAAATCTAAATGAATAAATAAAATAAAATAAATCACAATTTTAACAGAATTTTAATAAAATAGCAAAACTCAATTTTTCGTTCAAGTCTGAGTTGAAGTCGCTATAAGTCTTGGATGGGGTCACTAGTTATCAGTCTCAGTTGTAAGTCACTAGTTACAAAGTTTATTAATATTAGCTGTAAGTTATTAGTCATAAGTCTAAGTAATAAGTATAACGCCCTTGAGGTGACTTTCAAATGAAAACCAAGCCATAGAAGTAATCCAATCGTTTCTATTTATTTTCAATAAAGGTTTTCTAGGAGTGGATTGAGTTTAGTAATAGGTATATTTATGTCTCTATAGAAGATAGAAGAAAAAAGAGCGTACGTGCAAGTGTAAGTTGTAGATAGAGAGGATGTTTAGTAAGAGAGAGTGTAGAAATGAAATTATGGTGTAGGTGTAGAAAAAGCGGATAAAATACTGAACAAAAGAAGATAAATGAAACAAGTGTTAATAACTTAACTAGCATCACTACCCAGCATCACCTGGGATTCAACACACTTATTTTTTTTTTATTGAACAAACAACATAATTGCCTCCTATCTTTAGAATTATCATTAAAACCTATATACCTCATGATTTAAAATAAAGTTACAAGATGAAAATAGTGTTATCTACGAGTACAAATTTCAGACAGAGAAATGTGCAAAACAGGACCCAAAAACTCACTGTTACAGATTTCCTGCTACAAACATCTCTAAATAGCATTTGTCTTTTTGTGCGCTTAGTTCTTCTAAACTACGCCACGGAGATTTAGAGATTTTTTAAAGGTTTATATATGTATAATACAAACATATTATATTTATGATAAGTAGAGAAAAGTGGATGTTTTGATGATCAAGTCAAAAAAATATTTTTTCAGGCGCTTACACTGCTACGCTGGCTAAACCTTATGAGATGCATCAAAATAATGTACTACGGTATTGTATACCTTAAAAATTCCTACAGAAATGTTTACCATGGTATGTGTCTATCTCCTAAGTAAAACCCACAGCAACGCCGAATACACGTGAGCTAGTATTGTATAAGATTTCTTCCTAAATAGGTACGTCATGCAAATCTCAATGTTTGGAATGATTTAATGTACTTATATATATATAGTTCTGGTATCATGGTTATTGAACTCTACTGAAATACTGATAGTTATTTTGTTCTTGTAAAAGGTAGTTTCGGTCGTACCGAGAAAGTTCCAGACGCCTTCGATAAGAAGCTAAAACGAATGAGCATGTCTTACAAAAAAAAACAATAAAGCGACTGTTCGTCTTATGAGACCACAACTTCAGAGTCAGATAACACGTGACTGTTCGCTTTTACGTGACAGTTACCACGGTGAGCTGGTCAGATTACTTTTAAACGATACACAAACAACTGACACAGTTTAAAAATTAGTGTTTTTATTTAGCAATGCCGTAGCACAGCTGTAAAGCTATTTTTGGAAGGTTCATCGAATTTCTCAATCAATATCACAACACCCAGACACGGTTAAGAAGGGTCATAGATAGTTGAACACCGCCGTGGTATTAGAGTAAGAGTTTAATTTGTCTAAATTGCATTATGTATAAATAAAACTTTATCAGCGTAATTATTATAACCCTCTGTTGTGTAATAAAATAATTATAAAAAAATTATCTAAGATTCAATACAACAAGTTGATATTTGACATTTGATATTTGAATATAACACATTTTTTACAAAGATTTCTACGCCCTTTCACCACAGATAATCTACCGACTCAAATCCTATTTCGTAGATCTTAGACCATAATGCTACGAAAGAAGGAGATCCGAAGTTCTTAGAATTTCATTGGACCCTATTAACATTTTTCACATCTCTACTCAGGAGGCAATGAGGAAAATTATTGCATTCAGGGCCTGTGTCATCTTTGGGGATGCTGTGTGGAGTGTCTTTTTGTGGATAGGAATGAGTAAACATGGGTTTTGAATCAGGAGGGAAGAAACATAGAAGCCGGCAAATCGTTCCACATTCGAGCTGTTGAACTCAAAAACGAGTCACAGAAGCAATCCGTTCTTATATGACAAATATCAACCGTGTAAATATTTTGGACTCGCCTTTGGGGTGTTTTGTGACTATGCATAATTCTCCGTTTGTTAATATAGGGGAATATCTCCAGACTAGAGGTAAGTGCCAAATTCAACATTGTGGCGCGCTTGCGATTTGTACAAGGTCAGCAGTTGTGTACTATTAAAGTATCTGTGGGCCCTGTACACTGTACAGTATGCCCAGCGTCTGAGAGGTTAACTTGACTGGTTTCGATGAAATCCCATTGCCTGAACTGGTCACTTAGAGTAACACCAAGCATACCAATGAAAGGCATGTTGGGAAGATTACTTCCTTTGAAGGATACTTTGAAGGATAATCCGTTTTCAACGCCGCGGCAAGGCTTATCACCGGAGTATCTAAATACTCCCACATTTCAGAGCATCTCAAAAATCTGCACTGGCTCAAATGTCCTGAAAGAATCCAGTTCAAGGTATGCTGGATGGTATTTAAGTCACTTAACGGAATGGCTCCGGCTTATTTATCAGAATTGTGTATTCCAGAAGATTCCAACTCCCGACAGTCAACCCTTAGGTCAGCAACGTCATCAGCTATCGGAAGGTTGAAGGAACCAAAGCGCACACCAGATACTAAGTTCGGTGAGCGTGCTTTTGCCGTGTCAGGACCTAAAGCCTGGAATGGACTGCCACATGATTTGAGAATGATCGCAGACTCGACAGAATTTAGGTCTAAACTTAAAACGCACCTTTTCAGACAGTCGTATCCATAATTTCAGAAACCTCCACTTTCACAGTTGACGGCAATTTAAATTTAAATTAACAAAATGTAAAAAATACTAAAAATAAAATAAAATAAATAAAAATAATAATTAAAAATAAATAAATAAAAATGATAACAACTAACAATTTGTAGGCTTTTAAGACAGTTAAAATACATTTAAATTAAAATAAAAACTATAGCAGACTTAAGATCATGCGACGACCAGTGTTTTTTGATATAGTGTCCTCTGCGTGCAGTTCTATCTTTTATAAGCATAAACTTTTTAATATAAGTGTGTTTGTTGGAAGTGACTTGCCAGGTAAGTATGTTTTGGTATCATTTCTAAATAACAAATGTAGATCCTAGGAAATAAATTGTACAGCGCCCTTGAGGTGATTTTTCACAAAAACGGCGCTCTACAAATTATCCAATTATTATTATTATTATACTAGATTGTCATATCGATACCATTTATATGTAATCAAACATGATTAGGTCTTTGAAATATTATATTAGCTTTGTTTGTACTTACGCCAAGAGGAAACCCTCTCGAGGTAATCGTCCATTCTCTACTTCAAAGCCCTCCGATAGTATATACGAACGTCAATACGTGCACCCACACTACATTTAAACCGGTGTAAAATACCGCTCGTGTGTAGATACTTAACAATCTTAAATAATGTAATGCATGTATCATTATAGCATATTATTATAAGTAATATTAAGTGATATCGGCAGTCATAACTCCCTTCTACACATTGTATTATCAGTACCGTAAGTGCATGCGGTAAGAAGGTATTAAATAGGAATTTTTAAGACGGACTTATCGTTTTCTCTAAAAAATGTATTATATTCGAGTACTTACCTTCCTAATTACCCACGTCTTGTCCGAATGAAGCAAGCATTCGTTCGAAGTAAACTTACATGTTGTATATTTTTTTAAATAATTTGTATAATGTCTGCCCGATCTTTTTTGTGCGTAGGCCATTAAAATTTCACGTAAGTCCAAAGATTAAATATTCTATGTAATATCCCATAAACGTTGCTGTAAATAGCTAATAAATTTTAAGGTAACATTTTTTTGGTAATTTATTTTTATGACTACCTTACCTACCAACACAAAATTTCCAATAAGTGGTTGGAATAATCATTCAACTGTTTTGTTCTTTGTTGTTGTTAAAATCAATAATTTACCTAAATTTAAGATTTAGCGGTGCTGTTAGATAAGATAGGCGTAATGGTATGTATTTTATTCAAAAACTATATGTTATTTATTACTTTTATTTATTTTTTGGAATAACTTTATTGAGTAAAACCACAAATTTTAGTATTTAATTATTGAAGACAATATTGGCGATTTCTGAACGAAAATCTGAAACAGAAAAATCAGAAATGGATACGGTCACATCTAGGACTCGAACCCAGGGAGAATATACACGTTTTTCGCTTGTAGCTTCCTCTTAAGGCGATGCACTGCGTCGTGTAATATTTTAAATAGAGCCGCTATCAATAACAAGCCTTACGTAGATGGCGATAAGGCTTAAATTCCCGCTTAACACCATCCGCCTGTTTTGATTTATGCAAGAAAAAAACATGGCCAAAAAGTGCCTTTTATTTTATTTTGTGGATGTTCAGGCATAAATATTTAATTTTTTTTCGATCATTTTATAAATAACTTAATTTGACACATTATACAATAAAATTATAATCGAAAATCGGTTCGTAAGTAGGAGATTTTGAACTTTAAAGCAGTTTTCATAGGCATTTACATTATTTTTTTCTGGGCTTATAAAAAGACTTATCTAAAAAATACTCGAATAATTCAAAGGCCAAGATGTGTTCTACTCGCAGTATTTAAATAAAGCATCTGAAACCTTTTTAGGCGACCAAATTTTCAAACCAAAAACACATGATTTTGCATTACTACGTGTGGCATCGCCTTAAAGATTTCAGACTATGCACAATGTTTATGAAACACAACGCTGAGTTATAAATCCACCCTTAAAGTTGGTAATCCTTCTGAATTTCATACTTCTGTAGTATTATGGAATTCTTACGGTTTTCAGCTATTATTTAAATTCCCCCGAGCGAGCCGAATATGGTTTTTGAAGCCAAGGGTGCCAGGAGCAGAGAGGCGTAGAGGAGTAAAGAGGTGGGAGAATCTAAATAACCAAGACATTGATGGATCTTCCCCGGGGAGGATGCATCCCAGCTAAATCGTTTCCTTAGAACAACAAGGTTCTATCTGCCGTTAGTATGGAATTATGATATTGTGCTACAATGTTTGATTCCCGAATAAAATACTAACGCCGGAAATTATTTCTTATGTAAACGTGAATATACCAAAAGTATTGTAAACGAATTATCTTTATGTTTAAGAACATTCTAAGCAAACAAAAAAGAAAAAAAATTGCATTGTAATTCAGCTTAACTCAGTGCAACAGTAGAAACCTGATTATTTAAGTTGTTAGTTTTTGGGGTGTTATGCCGTGTTGCGCTAACTCCTTCTTTAGCCGACGTTTCGGACAGCGTTGCAGTGTCCATCGCTGTCCGAAACGTCGGCTAAAGAAGGAGTTAGCGCAACACGGCATAACACCCCAAAAACAAACAACAAAAATGCTTTTGGCCGTGAGAATCTAAAAACTTACCTGATTATTTAAATTGTTTTTTTTTTGACAAATTATATATTTTTGTCATAAAATGTTCTTAAATCTTAAGATAATTCAAAAACACATTCTGCATATTGACTTTTTCGTAAATTTAATTTTTCATTTATTTTGATAGTTTCAAGCAATTGGTAAAAAAATATGCTAAAAAAATAGTTCCATGATAACTCAACACAGTGACAATTCAACACACTTTTAAAAAGTGATATAAAGTCATTAGAAACGATAAAAAAATTACTAAACCAACCCAACCTACTTTACCCAGTTAATAATGTTTTTGTTTCTTCACTTTCCATGACTTTATTTAAATTTTTAAAGATGTGATGAATTATCATTGTGATGATTTATCCGGTCACCTAAAAAAATATACTTGTTAATCCAAAAATATAAATAAATTCTCTTAGATTTCAAATAATGGAAGCTTATGGTTAAAAAATATTTTAAAAAGAACTTATACGATGATTAAAATACTGGCCAAATTTTAAGATAGAACCTTGCTGTCCCAAGGGCACGAAATGGAGGGCCAGTAAAAGCCCACAATTTTTACGGGGGGTGGAGCAATTCAGTTTTGGTCAAGTTAAAAAAACAAGCTCCTAGGTAAAGGGCTGGAAGCTGGAACTAAATAATTATGGTAAATTTGATTGAAAAAGTTTTATTTGTTCAAAACCTCGATCGGTTCTGGATGAACTAGAAAGTGAAAATGTTGTCTAAAATAATATTGAAGCTGATTATCTTGTTAATGTTAATGAAATAAAGGGATTCCTAAATGTATCTATATTTATAAATCTCAGTCGAAAATATAACTGCAGCTTGCATTGCATGAAAATGAATAAATATCATGTCAACATAATTGTTCAAACCCTATAAACTGATTTAAACAACTTATAACGTATTACTACTTCCAACTGCCAAACCATATATGAACGATAGAAAATAAAATTAATATGTGTAATACTGTCGATTAATCAGAGTGATACGATTGCAACATGACACATAAAATAATATTAGTCATATACAGTCATTCAGATTGTCATCAACTGTTTTGAACTACTGTAGCCTAAAACACATCCGATGTTTTAAGCACTTGGTTCAATTCTTTTTAAATTCTCGAAACTGGATATACCCATGGTCACTGGCAAATTGGAGAAGAAGAGGTCCAAGATAAGCTGGATTATACGGGTTAAGCATGCGGAATATCTATGTCCGTAGTGATGTAGGTACACAACAGACAGGGAATCAACATAAAAAATAAAAAAAGCAATAACATGGAGGTAAAATAACAACAACAACAACAACAAAAAACATGTAGGTAAAATAACAACTAACAACAACATCAACAAAACAAGAGGGAATAAAGTTTGAATTAAGTGAAGTCAAGTTAAAACTAAGATTTAAGAAATTTGTGAAAAGTGCCCAGCACTTTTGGCTTTCAATTTAATATGTCCAAAATATTCTATAGGTTGTTAACTGACGTACTTGTCTTACTTTAAACCAGTGATCAAGATTCATTAATTTAGTACGTTTTGGTTCTAGACAATTTAGTACGCGCTCTGTCTCACTTATGCCTCGACTCGACACGCCTGATATCGTAGATCTCCATCCAATTTGAATTTCGTGATCACGGAGAAAAGCAACTTGTAAAGGAAATTTAAGGCCCGATCGGACAAATATTTGGATCACGAAACATGTCCACTTGGCATTTCTTGTCTTCTTTTGTATTGATGTACACAACAGAGAGAGGGTTAACATAAAAAATACAAATAATAAAATAACGATTTACCACAATGCTTAGGTACGTAAAACATCGACAACATAATAAAAGATATTCAATATTTTTTTTTGAAATTCTGAGAGCTATCGCTAAATATATCCGGAATCTTGCCACTACAGTGGATGTTGTGTTGTCGACACATTCGCACAAGAAGCTGGGAGAAGGTTAAGTTGGTTCTTTGGTTCTCTCGTTTACCCCGGTTCTCCAGGTCTCTTGTTCTCTGGTCCCCTGATTACTAGTTGCACGCAACCATGAAGAGTAGATGAGTCAGATTAATCAGTACAAAATGTTTTCTGATCGTTTCGTCTACCAGATGTTGGCTATCATAAGGGCTACATTTGAAGAAGTACCCTTAAAAGCATTGAAAACTTTGCAAAAGATCTTCATATATGCATAATTGAACGAGTAAGGGCTGATAAATAATGTAAAAGAATAATTTGATCTACTTAGATATTTTACCAATATGTTTTCATCAATTTATTGATTTATTTATTGAAAGAATGTTGAGTGAGCTAAAAAAATGATAACATTATAACAACCTATAGCCATGGGATGTTGTGAGTTTGTTATTGGTAGAAAGTGAAATTGAAAATTGCTCACATTTGGTAGCCGGTAGCCGTGTATATATATTTACGTCGCTATTGAATATATTTATGATTAACATACGATTAAAATCGAACGTAAAAAGTGCATTCACAAAAAACCTGTTTGTCAACGTTTTAGCGTGTAACACTACACCTACTTGTGGTTCTGCTGACTACAGCTCGGAATAACTCATCCTAAACATGTGCTGAAATAATTACTTGCACCTTTTATATAATGTTTAATATTTATTCATTTTTATTAGTTTCATGTCTACCAAGCCCAAAGCACATGTTAAGGAAGCAATGGGTATTATTGAACCAATACACTGAAATAATCAAATTCATTCATGAGTAGATACCGCTACATTAGAAAACTAGCATTTTTGAAAACATAACTATGTAATTATATTAATGGTCGGATTATTTCTACAGCGCCGATTTTGTGGGAAAATCTCCTCAAAGACGCTTTACAACTTAGTTTATCTAACCTACAATTTATCACTTAGGACGGGTGAACAATTCATCAAATTTCGAAGTCGATTTTCAAGTTTTATGAAGATTCTATTCAAGTTATGTTATTACATCATTATTGGACACTTTTTGTTTCAAAAGGTCAAATAATTACAGAACTTGAATAGAACCTTCACAGAACTTGAAAATCAACCTTGAAATTTGATTAATTGTTCAAATTCTGTGAGACAACCCGTTCTTAGACTACTAACTAGAGGTGAGGCGTATTTATCGTACCCAGTAAAAGTACTGGGTATTTCCATGCGATACTTTGTACTTGTGACAGATCTCTAAAATACCTGGTTCCAAAATACTCATGAGTAAAATATGATTTAAGATTTTCACGGCCAAAAGTATTTTTGTTATTTGTTTTTGGGGTGTTATGCCGTGTTGCGCTAAATCCTTCTTTAGCCATCGTTTCGGACAGCATTGCAGTGTCCATCATCAGGGCAGATGTGTTATTTTGTAATTTATAAAGTAAGTAATTTTGTGACTCACTTGTACCTAGATAGCATTCAAGTTGGCAATATTTTCTCAGAAATAGTAAATGTATTCAACTGCATGGAATTAAGTTACAAGAAGGCTATAATAACATACCTAAAAAATAAATATTTATGTTGGATTTTATTGTTTTTTTTGCATTTTATAATTTCTTTAACAAATTTTATTTCTTTAATAATGCTGTAAATTATTACTCACATTATTATGTCACATGTTTGTAAAAGGGCGAATATTTCCGCATTTAATTTTTTGCCTTATTTTCATGCCAAATTTATTATCACTTCGTTTGATTTATCAATATCATTCGCTGCATAAAAATTTGCTGGTAGGTATATTAATCTATAATACAATAATGATTATTATTTATCTTCATTATTATCTGTCAAGGACACGCAATAAGTTGCATATCTCAACATACACAATACTTAATCAGTAGGTGTTGTTATCTGGTTAAAGCTAGCATGACCTCTAGTGCAAAAATATTGCCCGTTGGTCATTTGCTTCCTGAACGAGGTTCATGGTTTCACAACAAATCGGCTCCTAAACATTACTTCATCTATTCTAAGCTTGAGTTACTTATTTATTCGCAAAAACTGGTTTTCAATGAATTTTCGTGGAATATCATAATGGTATATGATTGATTTTAATGACTATTAAGTTGGTTTCGAGTGTTAATGTTTTGAGTTTATCTTCTCTATTGCGAATATATTTTGAAGGTGAAATATAAAAACAATAGGCAAGTAAAATTAAGTGATGTAACTTTCCTGCTTACAATAATCACATAAGGCGTTATCACTGATGTGTATATGTTAGGAAAGGATTTGTAAGTTTCCACACAGAGAAAAATTAGTGATATTGCTAATTTATTAATAATCTCTTTAAATTATTTGCAATCCGGTTGAAAATTCGGGATTGTAGGCCCTTAACGAATGAATTGATAGGTTTCTTAATAAACTTTAGGCCCATAACGAATGAATTGATAGGTTTCTTAATAAACTTTAGGCCTATAACGAATGAATTGATAGGTTTCTTAATAAACTTTAGGCCCATAACGAATGAATTGATAGGTTTCTTAATAAACTTTAGGCCCATAGCGAATGAATTGATAGGTTTCCTAATAAACTTTAGGCCCTCAACGATTGAATTTATAGGTTTCCTAATAAACTTTTAGTAAAATACGTACGTATTATCGTGATGTCGGAACACGAGTTCATGAAAATTCTAATATTTCTGCATTTTGTCATTGTATATTATCAAGGCAAATGCAGGAACACGTGTCCCAATATATTAAGAATTTACTTATAGTTTATCTGGAAACGGCCTGCAATCCCGTTTTTATTCGGATTACCAATAATTTAAAGAGATTTTTAATTAGTTAGCATTACCCATTTTTCTTCGTGTATTGATCTGAATTTGTTTTTAGGGGGATTCAATTCGTAAAATTAAGAAATTAATTATGCAGTTCTTATGCAGATAGCGATAAAGTTTACATTCTAGCCACCGGCCAGTGGTGTTCAGCTCTGCAAAACAAAAACATCGACACCTTTTGTTTATATTTTTTTGAAGTTCATAGGTATACAAATATTTAAGAATTTTCCTGTAATACTCAAAAGAATTAATATTTTCACATCATACTATAAATTAGTTGGAGAAAGCATTTTTTATAGGCCTGATACATAATTAAACAAAGATCAAGAGGTGTTTTTTCCTCGCAGTATTTAATTATAGAATCTATAATATTTCTAAGCAAACAAAATTTTCAAACCAAAATCACACGATTTTGCATACCTTCGCATTGCACCGCCTTTTACTGGAAGCATTTCAGAATGGATTGGTCAATGTTCATTGAATACAAACTCACAAACAAAACCAGATTTTCTGTTGTTTCTTAGAAAAAGTTTAGAAGTAAGTTAGCCTGAAAGGTATACTGATTTTGAATCAGGTAGAGATGGTCTCTTAATTCCAGGAACCAGAAAGGCTTTTTAGTTTCTTGCTTAAGGCCGATTCCAATTGTCCTTTGTACTTGCGCGGTGGCTTGAGCGATGGCCAATAAACAGCTGGCGGAGGTTTTGAAATCTGACTGTACAGGATTAGTGATGATGTTTACGGAATCAATTTATTTTTTTAACGTTGGTATTACGAAATCGCATTCTGTCTGGAGTCGATTTTACTGAAAAGTTCTAAAACCGTGGGAAAGTGGATTTATAGTTGTCGGCAATAAAGAAAAGATTCTTGCAAATTTTCATCGTTAGATTTTTTTATTGGTTACTTTACAGAGTCCTCGTTATTTGCAAGAGATATCTAAACTAAAAGTTAATTCAGAACATTTTTTTCTTAAAATGTTTTGAAGTTTATTATAACCATCAAAGTAAATATCTTGACTATAAGACATTAATTAAATACAGAAAATAAAAATAAAACGGTCACAAATGAGGAATTGAACCCAGGATGTCTTGTCTTGCCAGGACAGCGTCTTTAACCACTCGACTATAGGGACCTAGTTATTTATTACAAGATAATACATTACAAAATAATAACAAAGTTATAATGTATTATTCCCAGTGAGTTTACAAAACTCATTTCGGGAATGACAACATTAGAAGACAAGACATTAAAATAAATAAACGCAGATGTTATTATGGAGTTCCAAAGAAAGATTGTTTTAGTCATAATAAAACTGCTGAGGAAATAGCTTTTGCCAATGTTTTTTTGTTCGTTGGCGGAAGTTTTAGATTATTAGGTAATGCGTTGTATTGCTTATGTGAAATGTATTGTAAGGAGTTAATTCCAAATTTAGTCGTGTAAGTAGACGACGGTAAGTGTATTTGATTTTGTGATCGTGTTTTGTGCTGATGTATGTCAGAATTAAAGACTGGCTTAGTGTTGTTAAACGTCATATTTGCTTGTTAGTTAACAATATCTATGTTACAATCAAATCCATTAGAATGTTGTGATCAATTAAAAACGTAGCTGCCAAAAATATGCGAGAATTAGTTGCCAAGATGATCAATTTTACATATTTTGATTTCCGAATTTGAAATATGAGATCGACATATCATTGAAGAAGACGTTTAATAACTAGGTCCTAATGGTCGAGTGGTTAAGACACTGTTTTGGTAAGACAGGAGAACCTGGATTGGATTCATAGTTGTGACCGTTATCTATTTTGTTTTCCCTGTCTTATTCTGTTTCATGTTTCGTTTAGATTCATTAGTTCTTCAATAAAAGTTATTTATCTAATGCAATTAAGTGCAAGTGACCTTGAAATAATAACTTACATAATGGATACCTATCTATTATATTTGTAAAAACTTAAGTACATACGAACCAGCGCCAGCAAATTATGTAGTCGGGTTAATATAAATTTGAAATCAACGCGAAGAATTGACGTAATCATGAAGGTGAGTGTGTGATTCACTAATAATTCACCACAATCCATTACATACTTGACATGAAGTCCCGTCAATAAGGTTCGATACACGGGCCATTCGTGTTGTAATGTAGGGTAGAAGGTAGAATACCCCCGAGCTGGTCCCGGGCGGGCGGGTTTAGGGGTGGCAGAGCTAGGGTAGGGGTAGGTTGGAATGTGAAGCCTCCCAGAGCGGCAGAAGGGGGAGGTAGTTAAACTCGCTAGGCAAATGTGTCTGATGTTACTGGTTTACTGCACTTTGGATGCAAAATTCATCGGCTTTTAACTGATAGGGGTAATAAGTGGAGATGTATTACATTCGATAGGGTTAAAGGTTAAAGATCTCACGGCAAAACTGAAAACTTGTACCACCGCACAGTTTTAAAATAAACATAAATACAAGTTTTTAGATAAAATGTGTGTGCATGTTTTCCTATATTTAAAAAAAATCATATTATAGTGATTGTAATTTCCTTGAACACCGAGAAAAATTAATAATATTCAATATTAGTAATATTAAAGTAAATAAGTAAATTTATTAAGAATCTCTTCAAATTATTCGTCATCCTGTTAGATACGGGATTGCTGGCCCTTAACGAATTTATTGATAGGTTTCCTAGTAAACTTTTATTAAAGTAAAGTATTGTACTGTATATTATCTCCATATATAGTTAGTAATAGCGTAGATCATTATAGAAATGTATTATATAATTGTACAGCGCCCTTGAGGTGATTTTGCACAACAACGGCGCTATACAAATCATCTAAATATTATTATTATTAAAGTACGAAAGTATTATCACGAAGTAAGAATACGTGTTCATAAAAAATGTAATATTTTCGTCATTATATAATAACAAGATACACGCAGCTGCATGAACTTGTGTTCTGATATATTATGAATGTACCTTTTTAAAATGATTTTAATGAATCAGCAATACTCATTTTTCTCCGTGTTTAATGTCTTGACGCTGAGAGCTCCGTTGTTACCGCTATTTTTACTAGATCTTCATTCTACAATGATAAATGGGAAGACAATCACGACGGAGTTATCAGCGGTATGCCGCAAGCAGAAGTTTATGACACGTGTTTCGATATATTGTGAATTTACTACAAGTTTATCGGGAAACTGCCTGCTTTCCCGTTTTTAATCGGATTAGCAGTAATTCGAATAGTCATTTTAATAAATTGGCAACACTCATTTTTCTCCAAGTAAAGGGAATAAGTAGGTACATTTTACTCTGGGAATACATTAGGTAGTATGTACCACAAAAGTATTCTTTGGTACCTAACGCAATCAATTATTTAACTAAACGAAAACTTGAAGTAGGTTCAACGAAGGTATTACTTCCGTGGTACTTACTACCTATACGTAATATGGTACTTACTACTTATACTTTATGTGGTAGGTACTTAGTACTTAAAGTTTTTTTTAAACTTCTGTCAACATTTATTAATGTTAATGATTGCCTCACGAAGTATTAATTTCCACTTTGATTAATGTACATGTATAAACATAAAGTATACTTTCTTTTGCAGTAAATTGAGTTTACACCGTGTTTTAATGTCCAATTAGTGTTTTAAAAAGTTGTCACATAAGTATACTGTCGGTCAATATTTTTGTTTGTTTGAAGAGATCTTAAGCAGTTTTATAATTGATTCAAACATTCAACTGTTGGCCCTATTATACCTAATATAATGTGTTAGTTGATGATACCATCACATAAAAAATATAGAAATAAAGTAATTATTAAGTAAAATTCAAAAAAAAATTATTTATTAAAAGGTTATATTAACCAATGTAATGTAAAATTGAAGAAGTTCACACGACTAATAAACCTAAACGAAACATGAAATAGAACAAGACACAGAAAAATAAGAATCGAACCTTGAAAAAATTGTGAAAAATTATTTTCGAAAAATTATTTGCAAGATGATATTGTTAATTCTGAATTTGAAATATGAGATCGACAATGGTCAAGTTGGCTAAGACGCCTGTCCTGGTAAGACAAGAGATCTTGGGAACACTTAAAAAATCAATTGTAACTCCGATTCTAAAAAAACAAAATCTTGATACAGACAATACAGATAATTACAGGCCAATATCTAACCTACTATTTCTGTCAAAACTGCCTGAGAAAATCGTTGCCAAACAATTGGTGGGGTACTTGAACTCGGCCGGTCTATTTGCCAAAAATCAATCTGCTTATCGACAGTTTCATTCAACGGAAACTGTCCTTTTGCGGGTAATTTGAGATTTGATCATCGGGATGGAAGCAGGTAAGTTGGGTTTGGTATCTGTTCTTGATATGAGTGCGGCATTTGACATTGTAGATCATAGTATTTTATTAAATGTGCTTGAAACCGAATTTGGCGTTCGAGGTGATGTACTCCAATGGATGTCATCGTACCTGTCTGGACGAGTAGCTTCAGTAACTTTCAATAAATATACATCACCTGAAACTCCCATCGAATTTGGAGTTCCCCAGGGTTCTGTACCGGGTCCCATTCTCTTCATTATATATACTAATCGTCTCGAACGACTCATTCACTCAGCTGGCTTTGAATCACAAGGCTACGCGGATGATCGTTTGATTTTCAAGTTTTGCTCCCCGGATGAAAAAGACGTCCTTAAAAACGAGGTGGTTAGTTTCATTGACACGGTTTCAAGTTGGATGTCTGTTAATAAACTCAAACTTAATCCGACAAAGACGGAATTTATTTGGATAGCTTCTCCTGGAAGACAAGCCCTCATCGACTCCAGTCCAATCCGTATTCAGAATACAAATATAATCCCTTCTACGGAAATAAAATTTCTAGGTTTCACTTTAGACAATTGTCTTTCTCTTGAATCGCAAATTTCAAAAACTGTAAGTGCTGGCTTTTTCCATCTAAGGCAGATAAAATTAATTAGAAGATGCCTTCCCTCTGATGGAGCAAAATCACTCATAAATTCGTTCGTTGCCTCGCGTATGGACTATTGTAATAATGTATATGCTGGCCTACCTAAAAAACAATTCAACAGAATCCAGTCCGTTTTCAATGCTGCGGCGAGAATTTTTGGTGAATCTAAGCATTGTCGTATAACCCCGCTTCTAAGGGATCGTCTTCATTGGCTTCGATGCCCTGAAAGAATAGAGTTCAAGATCTGCTTAATGACCTTCAAAGCATTGCAGGGAATGGCGCCAGCCTATAAATCGGAATTATGTGTCCTACAAAACCTAAGCGATAGACAACTTACTCTGAGGTCAGCAGATCTAGATGTTACCAATCGTTTAATCGAACTTTCTCGGTCAAATCGAGCTGTTTACTATGATCGCTCTTTTCGTGTAGCTGGCCCACTCATTTGGAATAAACTTCCCCCAGCCCTTACCAATATACAAAATTTGGCTGAATTTAAACGGGTTTTAAAAACAAAATTATTCAAAAAATCTTATTTAATAATATAAAAATCATTTATATTCTCATGAATCTAAGCTTCTTTTTAATATACTATAATAAGCCAGGTTTTGAAGTTTCCGGAAATTGTTTGGTTTCGGTTTCCTCCTTATTGTACTTTTATGTTTAATGTCCATCTATTATACAATATTTTAATGCTTTCCTGTTTTATATAATATTTTAATTTTAAAGTTCTTATTTTTCGTGCACTGTTGTTGTCTTTTATTGTTGTCCTCTACTAAAATAGCACTGTTATTGTTAAATTTTACTCTCTGCTTTTGTGTAAACCGTTTATTCTTTATTTCATATTATGTTATTAATTTTTTTTTAAAGGAACACAATAGGAAATTTTATTTTTAAGTTTATTAAACAGTCAACCACTCAAAAAAGTCAGTCAAATTCGAGACCTCGGTGTACTGATTGACGACAAACTTTCATTCAAGGCACATGTGGATAAGATTGTCAAGAAATCATTGAGCATGTTAGGATTTTTATTCCGTATTGGAAAGGAATTCAACAATATCCATACACTCAAAATTTTGTATTACTCCTACGTCCGTAGTCATCTTGAGTACGCTTCTGCCATATGGAATCCTTTTTATAACATTCACACAAAACGCATTGAAGCTGTTCAAAGAAAGTTTGTACATCACTTGAACTTCAGGAGACAATTACGTTATTACGATATGGAAAGCTCTATCAAGCACTACGGACTTAAAACATTAAAAAGCAGGAGAGACACTGCCGACATGATTTACTTACACAAAGTCTTGAGTGGTCATATTGACTGTCCAGACCTTTTGTCATCAATCAATATTAGAATCCCAAGTAAGTAAACTAGAGACAAATCATTGTTTCATATCGAAATTGCTTCAACGAGTCTCAGGCAAAATTATTTCTTACTAAGAACTTGCAATCATTATAATAAAACTTATTTTGATGCTGATATCCTGTCGTGTACCTTAGGAGCTTTTAAAAAAATTGTTAACAGAGTATTGTAATAATTAACCCTTTTCTAAATTTAATACATTACATTCATCATTTATTTATTATCACTCTTACATATTATTTGTATTTAATATCAAATGTACGTGTGTGTATGTATGTATGTATGCATGTATGTATGCGTATGTATGTATGCAAATATGTATATGTATGTGTGTACGTATGTATTTATATGTGTATATGCATGTGTATGTATATATATGTATGTATGTGTTTATACGTGTATATATATATACATTTTCTCTTATTATTTCCTTGTTTTTAACATTTCTTTGTTTTTAACCTTTCTTTGTTTTCTTTGTTTGTTTATTGCTTTTAACCTTCTTTATCTTTATTGCATGATGTGAACATTGGTTATTGGGTTGTAACCTAATTCTTTTACTTATTTTTTCTCTCTCTCTATGCATGTTATGTTATAAACCTGTTAATGTTCCTAATAAAATAAAATAAAATAAAATAAAATAAGCGCACTTGAAGTGAAACAACACAAAACTGCGCTATATAAATACTATGTTATTATTATTATTGGGTTGGATTCCTAGTTGTGACCGTTATCTTTTTATTTTTCTGTGTCTTGTTCTGTTTCACGTTGCGTTTAGATTTATTAGTGTTATTTTTCATCAATAATATTTAAGTTAGTATACGAACGTATCATATTGCCTCTCAACTTGCAAAATACTTATGAAAATAAAACAACTTAAACAAAAAAATAAATTTAAGTGTAAATAGGATGGATTATAAGTAAACAGTATTTATCGACCTTGAGGTAATTTTGCACAAAAACGGCGCTATATAAATGATACAAATATTATTATTATTATTATTACTAAGGGATGTGCTTATTGGCTCCTATAAATTTCACGTTTTAAAAGAGAGGTTAAAGGTGATAACTGTTTGATAAATTATTTACTTATTTATTTATTTTGTAAGAAACAAACAGCTTTTATATAATATACAATGATAGATATAAATATACAAGTTAACTGAAGTCAAGCCACAGAAGTTTCTTATGTTAAGGTTTATTAGAAATGAAGTTTTAAAATTAATTTGGTGTTAAAGGAAGGGGAGAGTAAGAGGAAAATAGGAAGAGGATAGGAGATGCTCCCGATACATTCCATACTCTCATATTAATAATCGATCGTACGCATTACTTCATATCGATATTTCTTTAGGTTATTACCAAAAATGTCAATGCTGTAAAATTTTGTATTATATTGTGCACGTATACGAGGAATTGGGGAATTTTTTCGAATGTTTGTCCTACACGAGGGTAGATAAAATAAAATAAATCTAGACGGAATATAATAATGTTGCATCTTGTTGTATAACTCGTCTCTTCCTCGCACTTATATATATTTCATAAATAATATATTTCGATGGGTAGATTGCTCGGAGACGCTACGAGTTGTTAATTGTTTCTTGCATGTATTTACCATGAAATGCATTTAAATATACATAAACAATTACAAAAGCAAGATATGTTGCACTACTACAGAAAATCTAAAATCTCTATTAACTACCTTAGCAGAGAATAACGAAGAACGCAAGAAATGCCATGTGGACGTATTTCATGATCCAAATATATACCAATCGGGCCATAAATTTCCAATACATCACTGAGAATAACGATGTCAGGTGAGTCGAGTCAAGGGGTAAGTGAGACAGAGCGCGTGCTAAATGGTCTAGAGCCAAAAGATACTGAGTCAGTGGCGACATTTGTTTCCATTCATCCGGAAGACATTTGTTGCTCTCGATTAGCAAATCGAAGGTCGCGGGTTCAAATCCCGGTGTGCCCAAGTAAATTTTATTTGATGAATTTGTGTTATTTCACAATTTACTCATATAAATAATATATAGTATATTTGCGGCACGTTCCAGAGTGGATGATACTCTCAGTATCACTTTGGTGTAAGACCACCATCCATAATGGAAACTTGCTTGAAATGGTTTGGCCGTGTTTAGAGACCAGATCTGAACAGCCAGGTACTTCCCCACTTTCCTCCTCCAAATTTCCTTCCCCACCCATTTCCCATAGTCTCACTGGATGCCATTTTGACGGATGGGAGCATTTGGGACTCTTGTCAAAAGCATTTTCCACCTTCCTCTTCCCCATATCCTTTCCCTCCCCATATCCTTTCCCTCCCCATATCCTTTCCCTCCCCATATTCTTTCCCTCCCCATATCCTTTCCCTCCCCATATACTTTCCCTCCCCATATCCTTTCCCTCCCAATATCCTTTCCCTCCCCATATCCTTTCCCTCCCCATATCCTTTCCCTCCCCATATCCTTTCAACCTCACAATATTGGGTGTGCCATAGTCTCTCTGGCTCTAAAAAAAAATTCTAAAAAATTTTGAGTTATTCATTTAAATTCTAATTTACAACTAAAAGATTAATTCAATTACTGGTTAGTTATAACTGCCATGAAATGATTACAAAATCTATTTCAAGAAATTATATATTCTCCCCACCATACTAATATTCCATAATCTATAATAAAAAAGCTTTGAAGCTTCGTTATCTGTAAATAGTATATAAAACAAAGTCACTATCCGCATTTGTCTGTTTGTGTGCTTAGTTCTTCTAAACTACGCAACCAATTTTGATAGGGTTTTTATTATCATTTAGAGAATTTCTTCCGGGAGGTTTATATATAAAAAAAAAATGTATTAAATTTATAGAAAGTAAAGAAAAAGCGATATTTTGTAATTAAGACGGAAAAAAATATTTTCGGGCACTTACATTGCTAACGCTGGCTATACCTTATGAGATCATCATAACCTCAAAACTTTCATAAAACCCCTAGCAAAGCCGGGTTTTCACTAGAGTTTCAAGTTATTTTCGAACTGTAAAGTAAATTTTAAGTGATCGTTAACAAAATAGACTCTGAAATAGATTTCTGTAAATTGGAAGAGCATTTTTATTATTGCTGAAATACATTAGTTGAGAGGTCCACGAAAGCTCGAGTGTTTTTGCATATACAAACCAGTTGTTGTAGCGTGAAGACGCATAACGCCGTATGCACTGTTTGCAACTTGCATAGCTCGGCGTATGCGGTAAACTTATTATGAAGCATACGTTGTTATCTCGGTATGCGATGGTATTCCTACAGTAATCACCTGCTGCGATCTTGACCTTTGCTGGCTGAACAGATAATACACACGCGGAAGTGGATGATCTTCTTCTATGGTGAAGTGGGAGGCTGGGTGCCAGAGGCAGAATACCACGGAATTGAAGTGCCGAGAAGTTAACCTTCCCGTGACCAGGAGATCTCTCGCAAACTTCGGGCCCATAATGTAGTGACATATTATTTGTCAAGAAGGGTTTCTTTCTCTATACACTGAACTATAATCTCGGAACAAAAATATCAGATTAAGAAAAAAATAATTTTTTAGACAAATGTATTATAAACATTATTGTATATGAATTGTTCCAAAAACCGATCCTGGGGTTAGTTCCTTTATAGAATTTAATGCATAGGGTAAGAGATCAACGATTAACAAGTTCGCCATACTAGTTCCTTATTAACTTTCCGATAATTAAAAATCCATATTTTTCTTACTCACTTTGCCTTAGTAAACCTCTTTAAACCATGGTGTAGGCAATTACATTCAACCAAAATAAGTACCTACTTAAAACGGGTTATATTTTATATCCGAAAAAGAGAACAGTAATTTTTTAATTTGAATTATTTGAATGCCGAAAGACTTCACTTGTTTTCTTAAATAAATGCAAATATTGTAAGTGTAAAATAACCTACTTGGCGACGTCCGATCGAACTGAAACTCGGCAATTAGGCTCGTTGTCGATCACAATGCATTCTGTGAACGTTTGGTTGCTATCACGCACACACACGCTTACATGTACGCATTTCTCTGAAATTCTATGAAATTTCAGCAGTTACGCAACATATGTCGGACTTATCCAATCGGGATTTGGCTCGCTTGGTAGAGTTATTGACTCCAGTACCTGGATAGGACGGTTCAATCATTAGCCAAATCAAAAAGGTTTAAAAGACATTTGCAAAATGATGTACTACAGTAAAAAAAACCTTATTTTTACGGGTTGATTATTTAATAAATTTGATTTTAGAAACATTTTGTGTGACGTTACATACTTTCTACCCATTCGTGCACAGAAATAGCGTGATGTTTAGAGACTGAGTATTAAAATATCACACCATGACATGTGATGGTGACAAGATTATTTATTCAATTAAATATATTATTATTAATAATATATAATCTGGACTGCTTCCTAATTTAGTAGCGCGATGAAGTTCCGATGCAGGAATGTGGCGGTAGGAAGCCACTAATTTCCGTTCTGTGACCACAATTGATACGATTGTTGAAGTATCGCAAATCGTTCGTGTTATTCATTTACCGAATGATTGTCGAATGATAAAAAAAAGAAATAAAGATTTAACCTTTCCTTACAAGATCTAATCTAACAGAGATGTAGGGCAGCTCGTTACTGTTGAGTTTGCTCAGAGTCAGAGAATAAAGAAGAAAATTCTTTATTCAACGACTATCATTGAAAATGAATCATGATAATAATAATATTACTAATGTCTTTCGTGTCATTTTCAGAAAACTTCATAAAAAACAGTTAAAAAAATATTTTCGGCTTTATTAAAGCGATGCATTACGTAGTAATTTAAAATTATGTGTTTGAAAGTTTGGTCGCCTAGAAATGTTTCAGATGCTTTAATTAAATACTGCGAGTAGAATACATCCTGGCCCTTAAAATAATCGAGTATTTTTTAGATAAGTCTTTTTATAAGCCCAGAAAAAAATGATGTATTGGCCTATGAAAACTGCTTTAAAGTTCAAAATATCCTACTTAAAAACCCATTTTCGGTTATGGTTTTATTGTATAATGTGACAAATTAAGTTATTTATAAAATGATAGAAAAACATTTAAATATTTGTGCATGAACATCCACAAAATAAAATAAAAGGCACTTTTTGGCCATGTTTTTTTCTTGCATAAATCAAAACAGGCGGATGGTGTTAAGCGGGAATTTAAGACTTATCGCCATATACGTAAGGTGTGTTATTGATAGTGGCTCAATTTAAAATATTACACGACGTAGTGCATCGCCTTAATAACAGATGCTAGCGCAGAGCCGTGAAAAATTACGGGTTAGTCAAAGAGGTGCCATTGCGTAGGTACCTACTAAAATCTCATCGAAAGGTGTTCCATGATTATCAAGCGGGCAGCAGTGCGCGATGACCGGATTCGGTAGTTTCCAGTCGTTTAGCATTAAGGCGTTGGGAGCTATGGTTGGGAGTGTTTGAGATCAAATTGGACTACTTGGACGTAAAAACTTTCAACCTTTTTTTTGCTTCGTGTATCGTCTAAATATAATACATCAGTGGGGATAATCTCAATTCTCAACAAATCAGTTCCAATTTTGAAAATGGCAATTAAAATAATTTTCTATTATTTTTAGTCACTTTCTCGCTTGTTTGAATTCTCCAAAAAACACTTCAAATTTTCAAACTTAAATTCAAAGCAATATTTCTAGAGTGCATTGAACCAGAGTGTAAGAAAATGACAACTGAAATTAGTATTTATAATACCAGCTAACCAAGCTTTTTAATTTTTATTTCATCTCTCTAACAAAATCAAAAGCCGCGTGATGCTGCCGTTGTCGCATATAAGTAAAAAAATTACTAAAATTGTATTTATTTTGTTTGCAAAACTTCGTTTTTTATCGGTAAATATAAAATATAGTTATATCTCTCTCTCTCTCTCTCTCTCTCTCTCTCTCTCTCTCTCTCTCTCTCTCTCTGTCTGTTGTATGTATTGTTCATTAGATAAGGTTACAACAGAGTTATTAGTGACCACAGTGTTAAATTTTAATCCATCTACTGCGAAGCAAATGCCCGAATCATTCTTACCACGGTACAAGAAATTCCAGAAAAAATTGATATCGAAGAAAGATATGTAACTGAACATTTCAAAACCCATACGCGTTACTCATTCGTTTTATTATTATTCAGGCAGTGTAAGATAAATCCGTATCAATCAACACCAGAATGGAGGTAGAATGGCGCCCTGGGAGAAGTACTTTTGGCGCCTGAGCGGGTCGGCCGACGCGCGGCGAGGCGCCATTATATTGTACCCGCCTAGCCACTACCACGGGATGTAGTAAGTACCAGTCTTTAATTGATTAATAATGGTAGATCACGACATACACACGACAGCTGGTATCTTGATATAATTATAATGTTATATATGTTATTACTTTATTAATTAACTTAAGTCTGTCTGTGCAGGTAGAGAAACAATAGCGTATTTTGCTTTTACGTCCAAAAGATGGCGCTGGTTTACCAAAAGAAGCTGTTTATCAAGAAAAGCGTGTTTTTACCTCTGACAGGTGACATCTACATAACAATATTATAAAAACACACGCGTATTCGAGTACAACGTTGTGTCAAAATTTCAAAGCAATCGGTGAAAAATTTTTGGAGATTTTGAACAAACTAACATTTAATTTTTCATTCACATAGTTTTTGGAAATGAAATTCCATGGTGTTTTTTTACCTACTGTGCTTCATTAAACAAAACACTTAGGACGGGTTGTTTCGGAGAATTTGAACAATTCATCAAATTTCAACATTCATTTCCGGGTACTGTGAAAGTCGTATTCAAGTTCTGTTATTACATCATCACAGGCTAGTTGCATGACAACACTGAAATAATAACAGAACTTGAAAAAATCTTTCACAGAACTGGGAAATTAACTTTGAAATTTGAAGAATTGTTCAAATTCCCCGAAACAACCCGTCCTTAGACAAATATCGCAGATTCAAATGCTGGCGTGTACATTTAAATTTTATTTGATTAATTTGTGATATTTCATAATTTACTCATTTAAAATAATATACTGCATATTTGCGGCGCATTTTAGAGTGGAAGATACTTTAAGTATCGCCCTGGTGTAAGACCACCATTAAGAATTGAAAAGTTGCTTGAAATGGCTTTGGTCATGTTTGGTGACCAGATTTGAATAGTCAGGTGCTTCCTCACCTTCCTCTTCCCCATCTTCTTCCCCTCCCCCCACTTTCAGCCTCACAACATACCCCAATTGCGGATTTCATAGTCTAACGAGCTCCAGACGGTTAGGAGCAGTTGGAACTCTTGTGCGCTTTCACATAAAAAAATAATAAAATCATTATTATAATAGTATATCGACTGTGCTATTAAATATATTTCTGAGATGAGAGTATGAACTTGATAGAATGTGACTTTGTACCTAATTGATGGATTTGGGAAAATAAAAGGTATGTACGAGTACCTACTATAGCTGTCCTAGCAACATTTATGAAATTATAAAAAAATAAACATCGCACTGGAGACAGCCAATCTCACATTTTTCCCGCAAATTTCTATGCAGGAACTAAATTATTTAAAACGTCCCCTTTTCGCAAGCCACCCTTTGAAAGCAGAGCATTTTTTTCAGGGAAAACATCAATTTCGTTCAAACAATCTCCCGAATGGTTTTGGTTGTTTTTTGGGGTGTTGGGCCGTTTTGCCTTCTCTCCCCACGCCTCAAAACTCACAGAGGACTCATCAATACAATGGTGACCAGTATGCCAGGTCATTACGGAGGCCATACAATTGAACGCGATGAAAACTCCAATTTGGAAGACAAAGGTAACCCCCCAGACATATTAAACAAATCAAAAGAGCAAAATCAACACCAATGGGATAGAAAAATGAAACAAAATCGAATTACTGCATTTGCTGGCCTTACAAATTGTAGAATGAAAACTTATGTGTAGAAGTTCGAGTATGATCCACAAAAGACAAGATTAATCATTCAACAGATAATCATCATAATCTGCTAAAATCAGGTGGCAAGGTTTATGAAGGACAAACGGAAATGATTATAGAAAAAAAATGGGAGGAGATACTACATACTGCCCTTACTTTTTGCCTGAAAATATGTTTCAATTTATTGTTTCATGGTGCTTTCACACAAAGGAAGTATTGAATTCTTCATGTTTGTTGATTTCTTCATCTCCATGTTTGTTAACTATTTGTTGATTTTCTCATTTTCATGTTTACTTAGCCGCTTAGTTGTTTCGGATATTTAGATATATTAGTTGGGCGAAATGTGGCTAAATGCAGAAATATGGCTAAATGCAGCTACAGATCTTAAGTAGCTTTAGATTTGTTTGGTGATCAGATCTGAATAGCCAGAAACTAAGTCGAAGCAAGTCACATTATCATGAATGTATTTGTTTTTTTATGGGTGGATCTTCAATGACAGTAGTGGAATATATTTCATTTTATCTGAAATTAGAAAATTTATAATGTTTTGTAAACTGATAGCCGGCACATTTTTTCACTCGAAAATGTGAATATTTTTTGGGTTAGCCATAGACATATGAATATTAGTAGACCTGCCCTAAGTGATTAAAAGCGTATTATCCCCACTCCCCATACCGGTTCCATTGAGCCGGCTGGGCTCGCGTACGGCCTCAAGTGATATTTGAAAACGTGACGTCATCATTCTTGTGCGAACTATGGTCGAGGCATCATCGGTTCATTTTACGAAATAACACGGCAAAATGTTTACTTGTACTATGAAAACTGGTAAAAATAGATGCGAAAAAAGAGAATAAACCCAATTGTCGTATTACATTCCATATATAAGCATTATTTTTATTTTATTTTAAGCATATTCACATCGTATAATATGAATCAGTTGTTACTATCACATCGAGAAACGTCTGGACGCGAAACACAAAGCTGGTTGGTTGCTGGGAAGTAAATTATGAACATTTATAAAAGTGTCTTAACTAAATACTCTGAAACTAACTACGACTCTGAATATAGAAGCTGCCTTACTTTGCCGAATTTGGACTTCGCAAATTTGTTCATAACGTGGCGAGTAATTTGCGCTCCCATGTAAAAATGTCTATTCATTCAAAGCAGATTTTACTTTTAAGAAGTAAATGGTGATATTATAATGCGAGATGCCTATTTACTGTCAGATTGATTTATTGACGAATCACAGTCATCTTCACTCCCTTCGTTCTTCAACAGTTGATTTTACCCCTCGCCTTTATCTTCTCGTCTATTAATTCCTATGTCTGTGGGGTTAGCCTATTTTTTAGAGCACCTCAAGATCTACATGACATAATGACAATAACTATTTTAACCCTTTCCGTTGTGGAGCTATGTTAATACTGATTCTTTGGTCGCGCAGAGTGAATTTCGAGGCTCTCATCTGATCCCCCTCTGATGACGCAAGCGCACGATGACGTAAGCGCTATAGCAAGCAACGGGAAATGCTCAATTTTTAGAATATTTACGCCACTCAGCGTCACAACCCTTGGGCCACGAAATATATTTAAATATTTGGATACATCAAAAGCAGTTTATCGCTAACTCTGGCGGTACCTTAGTAAGGGAGCGTTTTTAAAAACATTTTCACGTCAAAGAGATAAACCTGAACATGTATGAGCATTCAAATTTGGTGATTTGGTGATTTGACCCAAAATAACTGAACATTGCTTAGAATTTGACTCTAAACTTCTGGGATAGCCCAAAATCCATCAGGCTCGCCTAATTACAAAGGGGATTAAAATTTATTGGGTTCGGCTAACATTAAAAGGGACGTTTGGCTAATACTCTGTACTTCTTGGTACCTGGCTTTGGAGGTATTTCCAAGAAGCGATAGGTAACCGACATTAACGAGGATTGACTGTGATGACACCGTATCACCGACACACTCAAATATTTCACTACCTACTAATATTATGCACTAAGCCTAACTTGTGTGCCGTTCTTGTGTTATCTTCTCTGCCTACTCTTATAAATATACATCGTAATCCGCAAAACCTTGTTTGCCCATAGAAATGCATTGCGGTCCTGAGCCCCGCCTTGAAACTAACTTCCGGAATCATCCGTCCCACTCGCTTTCGTTCAATTACCTCACAATGAGTGAGAGAGACGCGCATGCGGTACAAGATACATAACTGTATTGAATGTATGAATTTCGCAACGGGGTGATACTGAACAGAATTCTGAGAATGATGCAAAGGTAAAACAATTATGTTTTAGAGTAATACTGAATTAAAATTATAAGGTTTGGTCATGTATAGATAATAAACGAAGAAAGGAGTGTAAGGAGAATATATGATTCAAATGTGAATGATAGAAGTAGTCGGGGAAACTAGAGGAAGACATGGCACGATGAACCAGATACTTGAGTCAGGTCTTGTCAAGAGGCAGAATAATATAAGATTATGTAAGAGACGATGTATGAATGCGAATGAGGCAAGGAGTGTGTGCCAAGATCGAGTTGTTTGGCGGTCCGTCCTCTCTGCCAATCCCTACGGGGAAACGGCGAGATGGTTAGTTATTTATTTTATTTATTTTGGTAAGATATTTTTCATTTCTTATTATAATTTAGTAATGTTGGCCTCACTGGGTGGCTTACCCGTGCCCGTGGCTTGCCGAGGCCTCCATTCTATAAAACCTAAAATATTCATGTATCAATATATTTAAAGAAAATATATATAATGTTGGTGGAGAAAAAAAAACTTAAGATTAAGATAAATTTAAACTAAAAATATGGATTTAAAATAAAATTTAAATAAATTGAAATAAAGTTAAAATCGGTATATTTATATTATATGTTGTGTGTTTGTGAGTGATGTGTGTTTTATATTGGTTTTGTGTGTTACGTGTAGTTTTATTATTTTATGTTTTGAAATTTTGGGAATATTGCGTTTCTTGTTCATCCATTTTGTAATTTTGTGTCTAAATTTATTTTTGTTTTCCTCAATTTTATTTTCAAGTGTTAGACTGTTAAAAGCTTTTATAGCCTGGTATTGATAGTGTATTTGTCCAAAGCTTGTATTTACCGTCGGAGTTTTTATGTTTTCTTTGTTCGCTTGTCTTACTGATCTCTTAGTGATATTTTGTGTTTGTAGAAATTTGTTTTTTTGGTTAGTTAGTGAATAACATTATTTTAGATGTATTGTATACTTACTGAAAAAATAAATGTGCAATTATTAATGAGATTGGGTATTACGCTATGAAGACAGGTATGTTTGAATTGTATAACTTTTTATGTGAAGTGGATTTAAATTATTATCAGCTGTTTCTCTACCTCCCCCTAATGACCATAATAAATCTATGCTTTCACATCGAAGCCTCACCTTGCAATGGTTTTTTTTTCTATAAGTCAGGCACTCATTTCAAAGGGGTCATGTTTGTAAAACAATTATTCGCATCTAGACCTCTAACAGGTCACACATAACCAATACCAAAACAAAATAAGTTATTCAAAACAAGGGGATGGGGACCATTTTGAAGCGCAATAATACAGCATTAAAAAAATATTATGATGGTAGATAAGAAATATGTGTTAAGGCGATGCCATACGTAGTAATGCAAAATCATATATTTTTGGTCGCCTAGAAATGTTTCAATGCTTTAATTAAATACTGCGAGTAGAATACACCTTGGCCTTTGAAATAATCGAGTATTTTTTAGATAAGTCTTTTTATAACCCCAGAAAAAAATAATGTAAAGGCCTATGAAAAATGCTTTAGAGTTCAAAATCTCCTACTTACGAACCCATTTTCGGTTATGATTTTATTGTATAATGTGGAAGATTAAGTTATTTATAAATTGATGGAAAAAAAATTAAATATTTATGCCTGAACATCCACAAAATAAAATAAAAGTCACTTTTTGGCCATGTTTTTTTCTTGCATAAATCAAAACAGGCGGATGGTGTTAAGCGGGAATTTAAACCTTATCGCCAACTACGTAAGGGTTGTTATTGATAGCGGCTCAATTTAAAATATTACACGACGTAGTGCATCGCCTTAAATTATTTTGTTATCGTTATTAATTATTATAAAATAAAGTCGCTATCTGAGTATGTCTGTTTGTGCTCTTAGTTCTTCTAAATTATGCAATGGAATTTGAAAGGGTTTATCACTATCCTTTGGAGAAGTTCTTCTGGAAGGTTCATATATGAATAATATATGCATATTATATTTATAGTAAGTTGAGAAAAGTCGATGTTTTCTAATCAAGTCGTAAAAAAATACTTTCGGGCCCTTATATTGCTAACGCTGGCTAAACCTTATAAGATACATAAAAATAATGTACTACGGGATTGTATATCTTAAAAAGGCCTACAGAAAAGTCCTTGATGGTATATGTCTATCTCCTAAGGATAACCCCCAGCAACGCCGGGTAAATGTATATTTATATTATTTACATGTATTATTTCAATTTATTTCACACATTTAATTTATATTCTATCATTATTTATAAATACATATAGAAAGACATAACAACAATATTAATATTCCTACAATGAGTTTTGTAACTCATCGGGATTGGTTTAGCGAGAAATAAAAATAATAAAGTAGAATGATATTATATTGTAATCGTGAACACATTACTAGAAGAACCTGTGCCGAGATGTTCACGCTTTTGATATAGTATTTATTGTAATGTTAAAAAAAATTTAAAATAGATATCGTAAGAAATATAAAAATATAAAAGTACGGTAAAATCTGTACCTTTTGTTTTCATTCAGATCGAAACATTATGTTCGAGGCTTGGCCTATTTCAGCTAATCGTTCGCCATATATTCCCATTGGTGGTTTATAACGAGCGATGTACTAAAATACACCAAGCCATGATGCGTATAGCTTAATGTGTCACCTATCTTAGTGTATTAGTGCATGTGACTAATATTTTGTAGGACAATAAAATCTTCACCCTGCATGCTGCAACTTTGAAATTGCAATCGGACATTGGCTTGTCTGGGGCCTAGGAGTATTATGTAAGTAGATGACAATCGTTTTCTTCCAACTTCTAGCTATTATCACCAATCTTGCCATCAAACCAGTCAAATAATTACCAATGAAAAAGATATTTGGTCCAAAAAAATTTTTTTCAGTAAAAAAAGATTAAGAAAACAATTAAAATTCAACATCCTTCGGTAATAAACTTTGTATGTCAGGTATTTATTTGGTTAAAAGTTTATTCGTTTTCCCATTGGCAAATTGGCGAAGTTTTGATGGAATTCGTCCTGGCGCATTAAGGGCCAATGCTGTACCTTTTGTTTTCATTCAGATCGAAACATTATGTTCGTGGCTTGGCCTATTTCAGCTAATCGTTCGCCATATATTCCCATTGGTGGTTTATAACGAGCGATGTACTAAAATACACCAAGCCATGATGCGTATAGCTTAATGTGTCACCTATCTTAGTGTATTAGTGCATGTGACTAATATTTTGTAGGACAATAAAATCTTCACCCTGCATGCTGCAACTTTGGAATTGCAATCGGACATTGGCTTGTCTGGGGCCTAGGAGTATTATGTAAGTAGATGACAATAGTTTTCTTCCAACTTCTAGCTATTATCACCAATCTTGCCATCAAACCAGTCAAATAATTACCAATGAAAAAGATATTTGGTCCAAAAAAATTTTTTTCAGTAAAAAAAGATTAAGAAAACAATTAAAATTCAACATCCTTCGGTAATAAACTTTGTATGTCAGGTATTTATTTGGTTAAAAGTTTATTCGTTTTCCCATTGGCAAATTGGCGAAGTTTTGATGGAATTCGTCCTGGCGCATTAAGGGCCAATGCCATAACAACATAAAGCCTATACTGCCTTAACTACCTGAGTCGTAAAAATGTTGCCGCGTTCAATTATCAGCCTGAAATTACCAGCTAAATAAGTGCTATACGAAGCCTTAAACAACGGAGATACGATCTTGTGGAGAACCCTACAAATTAACACCCTCGACAAAATTTGTATGTCAATAAAGATTTTGTTTTTATTCGTAATGTTTTGTTACTTACATTTAATTTATAGAAATATAAAACTTTTTTTTCTTTTTTTAACAGTGCATAAAAAAAGAGTAATTAAATTATATACATGAAAGAAATAAAACAGTTGCAAATAAAACATAATATATGTATACATATATCATAACAAAAAATCCCACCTGGCATTTACAATTCGTATTGCTTTATTTAAATATACAATCATTAAAAAAGATTTAAACCGTTTTTGCAGAATCACAATATAAAACAAAAGTTTAATTAAAAATTGTTTTAAATTTACGCAAAACCCAAAACATGCCCATTAGCGAAGGGTAAAAATTTGTACAGGTGTTGCAGCATGTAAATATTTGTGTCAATAGTGTTTTTATAACATTTTAAAATGTGCTGTGTGTCCATAGGTTTTTACATTTAATTTCTATTTAGACTTATACATTTTTGGTGCAACGAAAAAAGTGTGTCTTTGCGCTAGCCTGGTTTTGAAAGAGGAACCTCAATTACATATAAGTACAATTTTATTCTATTTCTAAAGCAAGTATAATATTTTAAACATTTTTTTTTATATCTAAGAGTTCAGCTATCGCTATCGCTCTCTACACCATCATTTGTATTTATTTCTATACGTGGTATTTGATATTTACATTTAAGTTAATTTGAGACTTTGATAATACGTTCCAACACGGAACAAAAATTAATATATGTTTGAATTGCAAACCTCACCGGGAAGTAATAGAATAATAATTCAATCGTTTAAATTTTCTCTTGACTAAAGATGATATTCGAATGAATACGTTGTTTTTTTTCTTTCGCAGATATAATATAGTTTTTTTTAATTTTTACGCTATTGTAAACCATTCTGGGTACGAAATATAACGCTGAGCAGTGAACTTTGGTCAATGTTGTAAAGATCAGTTAATGTAGGAATGCGTAATGTATAGTGTTTTTTTTTTTAATAAATGGAAATTCTTGGTTTTAAGTCACTTTATTGATATATTTTCAATGTCTACCGTTTTCAGTACCTCCGTACCATAATCAGGACTGTTATAAAAATAATGCTATCAAATACAGAAGTACACATATTATCAACAAAGAAAGGGACAGTATACTAGAGTGGTATAGTGCGACAGTTAACCCTTTAAATGCCGGAAGGTATTTTGCTTGGATGTACCGACAGGCCGCGATTTTTTTAGCTTTAAAAGAAGCTTCATTTAGATCACTCTAAAGTCGATATAATCTGTGAAATGTTATATTATAATTATTTCTTCATCATCCCAATAAATGTCACCGTGGGTTCCATTTTTTATATTTTTCAAATTACTTGAGTTTGACAAGCAAAATCGTCATATAGAACAGCGTGTTAACGCGCCCATTTTGTATGGCCGGCCTTGTGAGCACGGCTACCTAGAGCGCGTAAACACGCTTAAGGCACACAACCGGTGGAAGGGAGGCGGGGGAGGGAAGTGTGGCATAAGTAAATTAATAGGGAACATAATTAAAATTGGGCTGACGGTTTAATTTGATTGGCTATTAATGATATTAACCAAAGATATTAGAAGAACGAGATATGCTATGTTGGCCGCCGGACCGTAGGCGGAGTACTACCTAATTAGGGTACTTTGAATACTATCGGGACGTGTACGCACAGAAATCTGTTCTATGCATTATTGCGGATACCTTAGCGTAAGCGAAGGTGTGCAGTAGTATTGGTGAACAAAACCGGCGACACTGGGCAAAACAATTCCACACAGTATGAACTGCTCATAGCACATCTCGTTATTCTAATATCTTTGATATTAACCTTTGAATTTCCAAATGTTCTAAATTTTTAAGTCTTAAACCTATTCCATTTTTGTGTAAGACTTTAATTCCTGTATCACGGTTAAAAGTAGGATCTTTATTAATTAAATGTTCGGCGAACTCTGACAACCTGAACTAGTTAAACATCTTGTTTTTTTTTAATATCATCATTATTGTTATACGCTGCCAGTCCGGGTGAGATATTCACATTTCCTTGCCGAAAGTTAATAAAACATAAAGATCAGTATCGTTTCCGAAAATATTACTAAATTATTCGCGTGAACGGATATTTAGATTTTACTCCCGTTATTTGATTGAAGAGCAACGGGCATAAGCTCTTTAATTGTTTTGCTTTTAGTGAATCCACTCGCCTTCTAAAATCCGTCCTCTAAACAGTAAACAGTACTAATGATCTTAGCGAGGTCACCAATCTACTTGCGGAACCGCCAGCAAATTCAGCAAAACACAACAAACAGCAAAAAAGTGTCGTTTCACACAAAACATCTAATTTCAATACCTTTGTGAATAATTACCTTTTGACGAGTTCTTACCTGTACGATAAGTTGTCTGGTGGGGATCGAACCTTCAAAGGTTTCAAAGCATAATATTTGCCGGAAAATAAGGGCATACGGAAATGAAGAAGCTATTTTCTGAGTACTAAACAAAATTCAATGTTGTAAAATAATATTACTAACCATTTTTATTTTATTTACTTCTAACACCAACCATTATTACGCAGTCAAAATTTATCCTTTTGTATTACAGAGAATTGATAAAAAATTTCTATTATATATTGTATAAAATTATTTCTGCGACGTATCATAACAACGTGTTTGTTATTAGTTATTATTACCGAAGAAGGTAAATAAAGTTTACACACTGGTAAGTAGGTGCTAAAAATGAGGAAAATTCAAACTACATAGCCATAATTATTTTCGAACATCTAAAGAACTACATACTTCAACTCATTGGTGCCAATATTAAGAAAAATTCAAATGCCAACCAATGCGTTTTACTCGCATTTATTTTCGAACAACGTAAATAAACAACTTGTGTTCGCAATCGGTACTAATTTTAAACAAAAAATCAGAATCTTGGTGATGCGCTTAATTCCTAAATTTTTTTGAACAAGGTAAACAAACATTATTAGGGAAAATTCAGCTTGGCGCGTTCTTACCTGTATTATTTCCGAACATGGTAAACAAACAACTTTTACTCATTGGAATCAATTCTGAGAAAAAATAAGATACGTAAAGATGCGTTGCGTCTTAGGGCTAATTTATTCCAAACAAGGTACCTGAACAACCAAGATTCACATCTTTAGACAGGTATGTACTAATAATGGGGTTTTTCAGCGAGGTGCCTTCTTGTCTTTATATTTTCAAACAAGGCTAACAAAGAAGTTCACTTGCATACTCGTACTTCTAGAAGGTTCTAATAATGAGGAAAATCCTTTTAACTAAAGACATGTTTTGAATAAGATTTGAAATTGTAGTCTTGGATTGTAAATAATTCAGTATATAACGAAGCGGAAAACGTCAGAGTAAACTTCAGCTCTGGAGGTAACGATCATATTCTAAATCCTAACAGACTGATGTTGCAGTATCAACGAGTCATTGGCATTGTATTATCATTTTAATGTATGTAAATAACATTATGTAAGATTAATTAATAATCAGTACTTCTACTTACTACATACCCCTTCTCAGTTGACGTAGTTTCTTCGTTGAGTTAATTGGAGCACGTATAGAAAACAAAAAGAAAAACTCCATTTATTGTCAATATGACTTTCACTCTGTTTCATAATCCACCATTTTACAAATAATAAGACAATGGTGCTTGGAGGCCCATATGCATACGTATTGTCTGATACAATTTACACGAGGTTGGGGCCAAGAAAGATATATAATGTACTACACGCTGCTATATTAAAGTCTTTGCTCCTACCTCCACATATACGTTTATCTGCATACAACGTCGCCTACTTCGATCACAATTTTGGCTCGCAGCCATCTCAGTTGGGTCCTCCGTTTGTGCTGACTGCGAAACAGCTGTTTTGATTATTTTGTCTCGAAATGCGATGTGGGAATTGTGTTTGAATGGGATTAAATCAAGGTGATTTTTTTATTCAAGAGCTTGCTTGAAAGTGAGTACAATATAATCAAGGTTTTCTCATTCGTTAGCGCTAAAATATTGAATACGTTCGTGTAATTTCGTTTTAGTATTCCAGCATCTTAACCCTGCAGTGGTCTCGTGGACTACATATGTAGTCCACTAATACTAAATCAAAAATTTCTCCAAAATGGTAAGCATTAGTTTCACGTGTCACTAGGTACTTTTAAACGAACTATCGAGAAACGCACTCAGTGAAGCGCAAGCCACAAATCGTGTGAGGACGTATAACAATAGCTTTGCAAACTCCTGGACTACATACGTAGTCCGCGCGACAAATCACGACAAGTATTTTTCAAGTATGTAAGTACGTATGTAATATTTAAAAAGTTCGTTTGTGGGGATCATTCGAAAATAGTTTCTTTCCTGCGCCGAAAATTTTATGAGTTATTATTTTTTAATAAATAGTTTTATTGTGATCTCATTTTGAGCCAAACCTGTGATTTTTGTGCCAATTTTTGGAGGATTTTTATTTATGTTTTATTAATTATAAAACAGAGGATTTTATTAGGTTTTGTTCATTGTATAAGACTGAACTGATTATATTTTCGCAAGTAAAATAAAGATATTATGCTTAATTTTTATTTTATTTCAATTTAAAAATGGACTACGTCTGTAGTCTGTAGTAGATGCGCGACCACTGCAGGGTTAACGTGTGGGTAAATTATACATTATGAGATTGCAATTGAAACTAAGAAGTGGAATTATTATTTTACCTAACATTCTGTTTGAAGTAACTGCATATATATAACAAATAACAAATAACAAATGTAGATCCTAGGAAATAAATTGTACAGCGCCCTTGAGGTGATTTTTCACAAAAACGGCGCTCTGCAAATTATCCAATTTTTTTCATTATTATTATTATTATTATAAGAATAATGACATTGCCGGCATCCGTAGTCGAGAGGTAAGACTGTCGACTAGCAATCCGAAGGTCGTTGGTTCAAAGCCCGGCGTGCGCAAGTAAATTTGATTGATTTGTTTTATTTCACAATTTAAATAATATCCGATATATTTGCGGCACTTTCCAAAGAAGAAGATACTTTCAGTATCCCCCTAGTGTAAGACCACCATTCGGAATTGAAACGTTGCTTGAAATGGATTTAGCCCGATTGGGGATGCCATAGTCTCACTGGTTCCTGATGGTTGGGAGCAAATATAATAAAAAATACATTTACACTCGTAATAGGCAATTTTGTCATATATCATATTCATTTCGCGAGAAATTTTTTTGAAATTGAGTTCTTCCTACATTAAATTTCTCCCACGGTCTTGTTTTCATTATTATATCGCAACCAACTTCCTAACAGTGGGTAACGTCATTATTTGTTATTGCTTTTATTATATTTTCGTAGAAAGCAAATGCTTTGTGGCATTCTGATGCGTTGAAAATACCATTTTTTACATAAATTTAACCTTACATAGAGTAAATTCAGGATAGGCTTAGAGCGCAGGCGTAAAGTGTGAATTCTGTTCTTGTTTTACCGGTGTTCCAATGGAAGATGCTCCAAGTGACTAGCGTCGTAGATCCATTCGGTGCCGGTGTATAGTAAGGAAACATGCCAAACGCGTGGAAACATTTATTCAAGGTTGACATTTATTTGTAATTTGTCTTGAGTTCAACAGCTCGGATGCGGAATAATTTGTCGGTCTCTGTGTTTCCTCCCTCCTAAAGTATTCATTATGTTAGTCCTGGTCAATGAGCTTCGAAGACCTCGCGTGGAGAGGATTCCCCGCACCCCAATGATATCGACAGGTTATCTACTTATCCCTACCTGTATATACCTGCATAAAGCAGTTGGGAAAAATATATCCGTATTATCGTCATTACACCTTGCTTACTTTGGAGCTTAAAGTATATTGCTTTGTACCTGCTGAAATGCCGCTGAGGTAATAGGAGGAGGTGGTACCGACGGAACGAGTAAAGTCAGTATAAGATTACAGGTAGAAACGGTGCGACAGTCAAACCCCCGTACTTCACAGGTAATCCATACTTCATAAGGTACGTTCTTTGTACTGTAAGTGAACTCGTACATCACAAAACTTAATAAAATGTCAGAAAATTAAATCACAGTATCGGCACAGGAGTAAGGACAGAGAACTTCTCGCTTTCTGTACAATTTTCTGCGAATTATACAAATATTAAAGAAGTCTCGGATGTCGTCTGCATATTTATTTATGATCCGTGTATCAGCGTAACCTGAATATGGCTTACAAATAATAATGCACGTTTTAAGCCTTATAATATGTTATGAAGCAAAAAAATAACAAAGAGATAAGATAGCTAACATCATCAAGGAAGAAAAGCTTCAATTTACAATATGTATTTGTGGGAATGAGCACATCGATATTCAAAATTTATTTTTATATAATTGCTAATTTAGTCTGTAACGTCATATTAATTTAAATTAAATTATATAACTTTGTAAACACCACCATTTATTCAAATAATCGACATGTTTCAAAACTAATGTTTTCTTCGTCAGGATAAACGTATAAATGTATTTACGAGTAATTAGGTTAGGTGACATTATAACGAGGGAATAATTTTAGTATATTAGGTATAGTACATATCTACAAATTGTCTATAAATTGCTGTAGGCACACATTATTCTGATTCTTGCTTTTCACAAACAGAAGTCTAGTAAAATGATATCAAAAATGTACATTTTCAAAGTCTGTTTATTCAAGAAAGTAATGTTAAATCATTTACAATAAAATATGTAATAATAATATTCATATAAAATAATATAATACATAAAATTTACCCCTATAAATAAATGATTTGAGGGGGTGTGTTATTATATTATAACATTACCGTTATTTGTTTATATGTTTAAGTTTACAGTTTACATTTTCGATATGGAATTAAAAATCTTTTTAATTGTTGTAAGTATATATTTCTGAATCTTTCTGGAAAAGAATTTTAAAAAATTCACTGAAGTTATTTAGACTTGAAATGCTCCATTGTCTTTTTCTTCAATTTTGGAGAATTGTTGTTTGTCTCTAAGATTTCTATTATTTTAAATGGAAATCATGAATTTCTATTTAGAATATTATATTTATAAATTTATAATGTTGCACGGTAGACGTATAATGTATTTACTTTACTTACTCTTATTTCTTTAAACAGAAGTTGTAATGTAGATTTAAATAGAATTGTTTTAATACTAATTTTTGTTTTGAATAAAAAAAAACATAAAACATAGAGATACGAAACGTTGCTGGCCTTTTTAAACCAATATTTAGGACTAGAATAAAACTTTCACAGAACTTGATTTTTAAAAATTTAATGTAAATAAAATTTTATGATATTATTAAGTATTTTTTATTGTTACCTACAGCTGTTTCGGCTTTCAAGGCCATTTTAAAACAGACAGTTTGAATGGAGTTCTACGAATTTAACACAAAAACAATAAATAAATTGATTTTTAACTTGATGAATTGTTCAAATTCTATGAAACAACCAACAGACTTTAAACAATCCAGTAGGTACTTACCTATTATAATTCTTTTCCCTAAATCACTTCCTCCCATTGTACATTTCACGATGTCCCCTAATTGAGTGTGCTATAGTTCCACTGGCTCTTTACAGTGACACTGTATGTGTGTTCATATAAAAAAGTTAATAATGAAGGTTAAAAATCATCGAGCGCATAAAATTAATAAGTATGCAGGTACGACACGGCTGTTCAATTTATTCGGTTACTTCGTGACCTTTCCTTCTAAAACTCAATCCGTTTTCTTTTAACAGGCCTCAAACAAACAAACAAAAAAACTATGGATCTATGATATGCATGCTCTTAAACGCTCTCAATGCTAATTAATAACACCGATAGTATGTGTGGTGTGGACAGAGCTATATAATTGATCTATGATGGTGTGTGTATGTTGTTTGTTGAGCATTCGAAGGTTACCTCCAAATCACTGACGGTCCAGATAAGAAACGAGAGTGAATTTCGTACTATTAGCATTGCTATATTAATAAGACTAAACTTATAGAGATACCCTCAAGATGTCATAGCCAAAGGTCACTTTCAAGGCTACGACCAACATACATCCTTCAAACAAAAACAAAAACATAAAGTTCACAAATTCATTTTGTGAAGAGTGCACGTAAGACAAAAGAAAAATTGACAAAGCTTGTTAAATAACTTCTTCAATAATTGCGAATTCTTCGAGAATTCTACATGTTTCAGGATAAAAACCATGCAACGTTAACTCAATCTTTTAAGTGTGTGGCAACGATTAGTTTACAATACCTTAGTGTTTATTTATAAGTTAAAAAATCAAATGCTTGTTAAAGAATGTTAGAATTAATAGTAGTAGTTCATTTATATCCTAAGAGAAACTGCAACGATTTTAGGCTTCCTAAAACAAATTTATCGAGAACACAAAACAATATTTATTATAAAGGTTTTAAAATGTTCAATGAACTCCCGGTAATTGTTAAGGAAGCTAAAAGTCTTACAGTTTTTCGTGGATTATGTCTCAATGTTGTGAAGTCCAAACTTTAGTATGTAAGTAGTAAATAATATTATAGTAGTTCTAGAAAAGTATATATTAGGCATAAGATGTTAAATTTTATAACTAAATAACATATACATTAAAAAAAAGAACGAAAGGTTTATTATTAACGCGTTGCTGTGGCTCAATCTGTCTGTGCAGATAGAGAAAGAATAGTGTGTGTTGATTATATGGCCGAATTACGCTTGACGAGAGCTCGGCCGAGTCACTCGCTTTGTTTTTCAACTTATTGGAGAGTAGAAGTTATCACATAAACATATAAGAGACAGTGGGCGAGTCGGTTCGTTGGGATTAGTTTAAAGTGCTTTTGTCGTCGAATCGTTAAATATGAAAAATGAGTTTAAAAAAAAACAAACCTTTTTTTCTACCTTTAACAGGTGACCTCAACTTAACTAAAATAACTTCACATTTTATTTGTATATATATATATTTAGATATTGGTATGAACGAAGTTCATTATTTTCATTTACTTAATCAAATTTAAGCGCCCACTTATATTGTACACAGGTTCCTATTTTTATAATTTTGTGATAATCTACTGTTACCAGCTCTGTACCGTTTATGTTAAGTATGTTATGTTTATGTTATGTTATGCTTATGCTTATGTTATGTTATGTTATGTTTATGTTATGTTATATTTATGTAATGTTGTGTTTATGTTATGTTTTTTTTATTTATGTTACGATATGTTATGTTTTGTTGTTTTATCAATGTTGTTTTGTCAATCATGTCAATTTCATCCTGTAATTTGTTGTATTTATTAATAAGAAAAATGTTGTAATGTATGGCCAAGATCACTCTTAATGGGTGAAAGCCAATATAAAGAATAAATAAATAAACTTTAAGCAAACTACTTGATATGGTGAAGTTTTAATTTAATAACTAGTTTATAGTCAATTAATTAAGGTTATTAATTTACACTTTAGTTGTACCAGAGATAGATTGTACGTACGTCATCGACGAAAAATCTTCCTTCTCAAACGTCTTGTATGAACACGAAAAAAAACAGATAATGCTAGAACAGTAGAACGATGACGACCGATGATTAATTATGATGATGATGACCTCTCTTTCTGGCATTACTTTTTATCACATCATAACAAAAGTACAAAATGATGACTATATCTATTACAAATTACAAACGCGTTGATTTAAAAACTATAATATGAATAAATAAGTGCCAAGTTTGGTTGTCATTCTATATGTAACTAAAAAGGCAAGCATGTATTTGAATACAAGCAATTAATTAGACGTAATCGTAGTATAAAAAATACTGCGATTAGTTTCAATTTTATTATATATAAATAAAGATAAAAATGTTTTACTAGTAACTAACATTATTACAGCACATAAAAAAGACAATTGGTCACGTTGAATAAATTATAAGTTAATAATAATAATAGTAATTTGGAAATCAAATAAAAAGAATTTGGCATTCTCAGACTATAAAAATATTACCATTCGTTATTTCGGCTACTGGCATTATACCTAGCTCTCTCATTAAAAATTTAAGCGTATTAGATCTATCAAAAAATTATATATAAAGATGCAAAAGTCGGTCATTTTGAATACATGTAGGATAACGAAAGATTTTTTTTAATATTTATGTTGAGGGATCAGTAGGATTTATAGGGCCTGTTAGAAGTTCTACCGAGCCGAACCCTCTGATGAAAATATCTGGAGTCGGTGAATTTTTTTTTCCCATTTGATCTCTGGTGAGTTGACGTGTTGTTGTTCTTGTATTGTTTTGTATTTATTCTATTTATATAATGCACTTGCATAATGTTGATTGTCTAGCTGATCATTTGTGGAAAAGTGAGTGGAAGGGTTTAGTTTTTCCTATGGGGAAGATTTAACCCGGACAACAAAATCGGAAGCATAAAAAAAATGTTTGGCTAATTTATATAGCGCCGTTTTCGTGAAGAATCACCTCAAGGGCGTTGTACAAATATATCTATTAAATAATTAATACTAGAACTACTGACTTTAAACTAGTAAGTATGCATACATTATTTCGAAATAACAATCATGCATGCAGGGACATTGGAGGGTCTAGAATCGTTTTAAAATAAATTTAGCTTCTTTTTAAAAAAAAAAATTAGAGTCATGACGTGTGCGGCTAAGGAGGTTAAACAATCACTTTCCTCACACAGCCGTCGGGAAAGGGTGGGTCCTCTCCAATGACTTACATCTAAGACTATATATGTCTATATTGGTTGGTGAAATATTTTGACTTGTCAAATATTTTTTTTTTTTCAACATACTCATTTTGATAATGCTAGTCACACTGGCTCCAGATGACTCAATGTGATCAGTTGGGACTATTGCAGTACGCCAGTACTCAATTAATAGATAATACCGACTAGAAATGTCATCCATTAAAATTAGAATGATATCTCCAATGTGCCACTGACTTGTGCATTCTGGTTCAAGCCCATTTAGCACACGCACTGTCTTGTGTGACATTGTATATCGCTATCCCATATGATCGAAATGAAAATTTCATAATAATGATGAAACACGGTTCTGCATATGAAATTTAAGCAAAGAATGGTCAGACTTTTTGATCAAGTAACACGCCCACATCGCATATGACATAATACGTAAAACTACACACTTTTTGTTTTTATATTATACACGTAAGAGTATTTTTAAATTAAGACAGAATTTTTGGTAATATTAATATTTTTATGAAAAATATCCTCAAGGACGCTCTACCAACAAATAAAATATATTTCTACAATAATCTATTTTATTACTAACTATAGACTTGATAAACTATTATCAACTTATGGTTGACAGATTGCTACCACCGGTTCGTCGATCACTAATACAAAACTATATGTACAATCCATTTGACCAATGAACATTATGCTGCGTTAGAATGTACATATATTATTATTTATTTATATTCTGTACTGGCAGATAATATACAGAATCTCACTTACCTGGGAGATCACTTGAGAGTAACACTGTACATTGTTTATTAGAAAAAATAGATACAGTTTGCACTCGCAGAATATAATTTGAACACATGTAATTAGACATGCCATTATTTTATTTCAATAATATATTTTTATGTCCTTTAATTTATTTATATTTATACCCCTAAAAAGGCTTTTACATTACAAAAGTGATACATGATGCAGTGTAAATAGGAGAATATCTGTATTATACAGGAGATACTGACAGTAAATAGATGTAATCCATTGTAAAGTAGGTACAAAATACATAGTTGTAAAATTTTGATTACAAGTAAAATGAGAAAATACTAATTAATGATTAAGAAAAACAGAAAACTATATATTAAAAAACTAAATATGAAGCAATATTAGTAAAACGTAAGAGTAAAATAAAGTAAAAAAGAAATTATAACGACACTACTTATAAGACAAATCATCAAAACTAATTTACCAACGCTACTCTAATTTGTAGGATTCGACAAAGTGTTGGTATAGATTATACTTAGTTCTATAAATGGAGTCAATAAATAAATCAATAGCGCCCCCATACTTGTTGCCCAGACCATGCATCCTATTGGTCAGTGAGTGTGTCTGATAGTTGGTCGTGTATGTATTGCAGAAGAATGTTATATTTTGTCTTGTATTCCTAGTCGGCACATGGAGTTTAATAGTGGCAACGATGGCAGAACTATCAATTAAGTTGTCAATGACTCTGTGTAACACAACCAGATCTGAAATAATTCTTCTGTCAGACAGTGTTATTAGATGCAATTGATTCATCAAACTGACATAATTAATGTAATCTATAGGAATTGAGCTTAAAAATTTACGTACTTATTAAATGATTAAGTACGTAAATTAAATGAAAATAATAACATAATAAGCGTGCTTAGGAGAGGAAAAGCTAGTTTTTTGTTGGGCGGTACAATAGTACAAAGATTTTATTAGAATTTCTCTACCTAATTGTGATTCGTCTCTTTGTATGAACCAGATTACGTACAGACGGTGTAAATTAAAAGCTTGAGAACCTTGAAAAATCAGCCAATAAATGCTGCTTTTATCCAAATCATTTCCCCATAAAGTCATCGACACAACCAAATGATGATACCTCCATTCTTATCGACCGAAAACATGTTAAATATGTGTATTCTAAATTTTTAAAACGTCTAGACACTGGTCGTACGTTTATAACCTCAAAGATGGAGTCCAATACCGAGATAAATGATTTGATTTTCAGGTATCAGAGAGACTGAATCTGAGCACGCGATTGTATAGAAATTCGACATGCAATGCTCATATCGGCTGCACTTTCAGAAAGCGGATGCATTTGAAGCTTCTGCGAGAAATATCTTATTCGAAGCGGTATCAGTGCTGGACACCTGTATATGTGCTCACGTCGTATACACACTACACACACACTTACACCAACACATGAGTTCCTCAAACACGAACATTCCTTTCATTATAATACTAAGGCCGAAGGAAACGGAATCAGATCGCAATTGAATTAACGGTAAAATACATACACTTAGTAAAAAGTAGATATCATTCGATAAATTCAAAAATGATGTTGGTACATTTAGGAAGATTTTTTTGTTCATTATTCTGGCATGTTACGGTGTCCATAGTGTCTAGACTGGTGTTTTGAAGTTTAGAGGTAAGTTACTTTGTATGAAATTTGTAAGGCGAGTACAGACACAATAATATTATGTTAAAAAACACGCAAATTATGTATGACCATAAATATGTATTTATTTTAGATAGATAAAATTTAATTATATCTCAGGAGGCTCAAGAAAGGAGATAAGTAAAAACGAATGTTACGCGCTAATATTTAAAAAAAATCGATAATAATTATACGAAAATTTTGAAAAAATTTAATAAAAAATGACTCGTTTAAAAAAGAGCAAAAAATCTCCCAACAAATTCAAAAGTTTCATTTAAAGATACTCTGTGATTTTTTTCAAACCTTTAACATGTTAAATAACTGAACTAAATGTGTTTTTAATAATTTTCGTAGCATGCTTTGCGATTTTTTTTCTGCTAAAGAAAATTCATGTATTTACCGTTTCGGTTCTATAAATGTATATATTATATTAATAATTAAAATGTTCAAGAGAAATATGTTGTCAATGGTTATCAAAGTGAATACGTAGAACTCCACTGTAATTTAAAAAAATATATATATGTATATTCAATACATAATATTATTATACGATTTATAAAAAAAACAGTTAACGTTACACAGCAGAACTTGATTCTAAATAAACTGTTTATTGTAAATTGAATAATAATATTATTGATTGTATTTATTATAATTGTTTTGTTAAAGATAAACTTATGTTTATAAGAAAAGGTTTTTATGCAAAGCACAGAGGATAACAAATATTATATTAATATATAGTATAAGCAATAATTATCAGCCTGAAACACAAATATAAACCGAACAAAATCTTTCGAGAAAAAAATAACAAATTTAGTAAATTAAAAAGCAATAATTGTTGAATTAAATACTAGTATTTATTGAATTATTTGGATGTTGCTTAGTGCAGCGATAGTCAGAAACGTGCGTTCAATTTCCTTGGGCAGCATTTTTTTTTCTCGGAAGATTTATATTTCAGGCTAATAATTATTGCTTATAATTAATACTTATTATGCATGTACTGATGAAAAAAGATTAAAAATATCTCTTCAAAATATTAAGAAACCATAATCATTTTCTCACAAAGAACAATGATAATTATAACTCCTTGAATTATTATTGTACATTCCGTTCCATTTTCCGGAAAGCAAAACTGAATTAAAATACGAACATTCTATTGAAAAGAGATGTAATACTCGTATAAATCGATTAACTTATCCAAACAGATGAAATGTACATTTTGATGAGATAGTTTCCTAGCTGTTTGTCAGTTCCGGATCATATCTAGCATTCAACAGTAAGTAACGATCATAATAATGAGACACCTAGTAAAAGGTTCAATAAACATAGAGAATAGTTTTCGGTGTTGGTGGTTTTGATTGAATTCTTTTGTGAGGTGCACCGCATGGCGAATAAAAAAAGTGAAAATAATTCCGTTAGAAGCGCGTCAAGTAGGTCGGCGACCACGGCCGCGGCATGGCTATGGAATTATGGAGTAACAGAGAAAGACTATCTATAGAGGTACAGACGTATATAAGTAGTCCGTATGTCGAAGCAGGACGCAGAGTAAGAACTGTACTGAGCCGACGTCTGGCGCCCGTTGGCAAATATATCTGTAAAAACAATCAACACTTTATAAACACACTTTTAATGCGTGCATTCTCCATTATATTGTGATAATATTATGCAGGGTTTTCCAATAAGAGGTGTTATTTTGATATTCAAAGAAACTTTTCCCGTAAAAGATCAATGATTTCGTTGCTTGTGTGGCACGTAGCGCCCTCTTGTTGAAAGTAAACGTTGTCCAGATCAATACCATCCAATTCCGGCCTTAAAAAAATATTAATCATCTCTCGATAGCGTAATCCATTCACCGTAACTGTTGCTCCAGCCTCATTTTCGAAAAAGTAAGGTCCAATGACTCCGCTGGACCCAAAACCGCACCAAACAGTCACACGTTTGGGATTGAGAGGCTTTTCAACAATAACTCTTGGTAACTTACCAAAAAAATAATAATTAATAATAACTTTTGGGTTTTCCGAGCCCAGATGCGACAATTTTGCTTGTTGACGAAGCCACCGAGGTGGAAATGGGCCTCATTATTCAAGATGATTTGCATTTGATTCACTCAAGTGAATTTTAATAATTTAAATGCGTTGTTGAAGAAGCGTGTATCGTTCAATTTTTATTAATGGCGTAGTTTCTACTTGTCAAATGTAAAAAAAATGACAGCTTCAAAAGTAACATCTACCGAAATAGCGGGCTATTCAAAATAACACCTCTTATTGGAAAACCCTGTACTATGTTCTAAATTGTGATTTTATTTCTATAAAGATTGCTCAAGAAATTCACGAGAAGAATTTATTTTTGGCAAACTTCTTAGGAAGGGTTGTTTCATATTGGATTTGTTACGCAGATAATCAACGATCCATTTATAACGAAATGTTTATTACTACCGACAAAATCTGCTTGCTGAGGAATCTTGAACCTTCGGTTAGCCGGACGATTGCTCTAATCACCAAGGTAATAAAGCATACTTAGACCTGCCGTGAATATCCATTGCATGTTATATTTAAACGGGATTTTCAATTTAATTCATAAAATAATTCTAAACCCGCTGTCCCACGGATCATAAAAGTTCCACACTGAATTGCGCTGTAGACCGTTACCTTACTATAGCAAAACTAATTTTCTGCGCGGGGTCTTGCAACAATCAGTTTATGTCGATTGCTTACCGACCCGTGGGATGAAGGGCTTAATCCATATTCTAACATATTTCCATGCATATTTCATAAAAGTTATGACATTATTGTGCATAGCCAAAGATGTTTTGAAAAGCCTTTTTTAAATTATGCATCTAGTAGGTACGAACTATATGTTTAGAAAAAATCAATTAAACTCTTCACTCCCCTTGAACACACAATTTATAAGCAAATAAAATAATAAACGCTTGTACAAATTACTTTGATACACAGAAGCATTGTCCGATGATTAATTGATTATTGCGAAGTTAAAATGTAATGTAATTAATTGCTTTTACCGATATTCAGAAAAAAGGCACTTTTACCATTTACAACCCATTACAATATTGATTGCAATTGCTTTAAATTCATAACGAACTCCCTACTAATATGCAAACGATATAATTGCTTTAAATTCATATAACTCCGCTAATAATACGCAAAAAGCGACCCTATCGTGATGGAAAAGCTTTAGTTTGGCTTCTCAAGCATGAGGTCATGAGTTCACCCCCCGATGCACGCAAAAATATGTTTGGTTCGAGCTTGATTAGGGGGCATGGGTAACGTGACCATACGTCTTGTTTTGAACAGGACTGTCGGGTTTTCGGGACACTGACTGTTGTCCCGAAAGATGGACAATTTGAAAGCAAAAGATTATCTCAACTACTCGATAACGACAATCGACATAATAAAACGAATAGTGTTAGAAGTGTGATCTGTACCGATCAGAAAGAAAACTGATGTCACCTATTAGATAAGCCATACGAACGTTCTACCCCCAGAATCCAGACAGACAATAAAATTTGCATATCTGTTCAAGAAAGACTTTCGATTAGCGATGAGTCGTTCATGAACGAGCTATACAATTAAGCTAGCTCTTTTTGATAAGCCGTATTTTACGACTCCAGGTAAAACATACCACGGCTCAATTGAATTGTTACTCTAATCACGAGATGTAACAAAAAAATTGCGCCATTAAAATTATTCAAGTATACATTTTGTGAACCTGCCTACATTTACTAACTACCTAGGCCCTTATTTTTCTCATATTACGAGGCGTAGGTACCATGAGTCGTGCGATCGTTCATACACTTACGCTGGGAGCCGTATAGGGGGAGCCGTACCGGGGGAGCGGATCGGGCGAACACAGTATTCTTATTGCTCTCACGCTCTGAGCTCACGGTTCAATTGAGCCGTCGTTCAATTGAGTCGGCTCTTAGAGCCGTACAACACAATTCCAACCTCTTATCTCTTCAGTGGGTACCGTAGATCAAATGTCCAGAGATAGTCCGGGTGACTTAAAGGAAGAGGGGGGGGGGAGGTTCAAAACCAGATTCAGAGTGTTCACCCCATCTCGGCATCCCTACAAACGTCCCGTTTTAAGACCAACAAAATCTGGTCACCTTCGCCATGGGCCATAAGGTACGGACCGAGCCCCTCGAGGGTCACAGGCAGAACGATATTAGGGTGTTTGCACGAGGTTTGTGTCACAAAAACAATAACATGGCTCAAAGGGGTACGTACGGCGGCAAATAAAGTTCTGCAAACATGCAGTGTTGGTTGGGTATGCAATCTAATTGGGGATAGCCATATACATTCGATGTCTATGGGGATAGCGGTATTAGCATGTTAACAAGTATTGTTCTTAATATTATATGTTTTGTATATAATAGCAAAACCTACTGTAAATTCGAAACTGATATGCCTAAAGATTTAATACTCTTCATCACTACGATAAAGATTTATGTATTTTTATAACTTACATCGTATTAGTATTTTTTTTAAATCACTTTTAAACAAAATCGCGTTCGTTTTTTAGTTTTCATTTTGTGAATAAACGAAGAAGAATGATTTTTTTTAAACAATTGAATAAATTAAGCATTCATCTGGCACAGCAATTATATGCGAAAATGAAATAAAGTGTAACTTTTTTTAGCGCACATTATCGCGTGACATTGCTGTGTCAGATGGAACCTTGTTATTTCAAGAGTCGATAATATGTAAGATCTATCAATATTGCAATCTCAACACGGTAACTGGAGAACTCAGGACGGTGGCAATTCAACACACTCTTGAAAGGTGATATAAAGTCAAGAAAAGTAATAAAAAATGCTAGGTTACTTTAGGTTAGGTTTATAGGTAAAAGTGTGTTGAATTGTCACTTTGCCATGAAACCCTCCACAAATGTAAGTAGGTACATATATTTCAATCAATACATTTTGCGTTGTAATGAACATTGCAACCGCAATCTACGGACTACGCTAAATGCGTGAATAATAATAATAATATTTGGATGATTTGTATAGCGCCGCTTTTGTACAAAATCACCTCAAGGGCGCTGTACAAATATATAATACATTTCTTCAATGATCTATGTTATTAGTTATTACTAACTACATATGGAGATAATATACTGTATAATACTTACCTGGTAGGTCACTTGAGATTAACACTTAATTTAGATACATGATTTAGGACATAATTGGAAAATTGGATATAACTGGACTTTCTCTCAGGAATAGTATATTTAATTTAAGGGTATGACAGCTTAAAAAGGTAAGTTTTTAGTTTACACCTGAATTCCGTTGGACTTGTTATGGATCTTAGTTCCGGAGGGAGTTTATTCCAAGCCTTCGGCCCAGATCCTCCGAAAAACGTGATCACGAAACTTAGAATTTGGCTTGCGCTTAGGTTCCATCAGTCTGCTGATGTTGCACCCCATATACTAAATAAATTGTTACAACTTTAAAAACCGGTATTTATTCTATTATTTATAGTATATAGGATAAACTAAACGTCATCTCGCACTTTATCTGGGACATTTAACTTTATTTTATTTAAACATTTCAACAATATTTATTAATTCCGTACTTTAACTGCATTCGTGGAGCAGCAGATAAGATAACAGACACCGAATCCAGAGCAAGCTTGTTTGATTCCTGTCGATTTGCGGATATGTCGGTAGGGGTACTATGAATGCTAATTCTCAAGCCAATATAGACCCTACAGCGTGTGTTGCACATTGATTTACGACGTTGTAACCTGTAGTAACGTGGGCGTGCAAGCAGAAGTCACTAACTACAGAAACTAGCACATACGATCGATAAAGCTCTATATCAATACGATATTGACGAAATCCGTCATCTATGGTAAGTAAACGATATTTGCAAGCACGGTCAACGATTGATAAGAAATATTTTTCTGACAGGTACGAATGTTTTTCAGTAGTGAATAAAGACCTAATTAACTGATTAACTCCCCTTTCCTTGGCAAAAAGTTAATGCGGACTGTCAAGTATTTCATAGCAACATCGTCAATTTATAAATATTTTTACGTAACTATATGACGTTTCGGAATGTCAATTCAAAGATATACAGGGTGTATCAGCACGTATCGGACAAACTTTAACCAGCTATTCCTTAGCATATTTGGAGTAAAAAAATCTTATGTGCACTTTGCTGTCCGGTAACGTTTTTTTTTAATAAAAAATTTACTATTCATATTTTCACCACATGTCACCACTGTTTTATCCTTTGTCAAAGTTTGAAAACCCATCTGGCAATATTTTATTCGAATTCCGTTGAATAATGTACGTGGGTACTTACATTGGCGCTCTTTTACAATCACAACGAAATGGCACGGCACCATTCGTCTCATTTGTAACTATTATTATTTAGTGTGTGCGAAAGAGCGAAGACGCTCTTCGACATACTTGCTTATAACAGCTGTTGAACACGAAAAGCAATGCCAATGACAGTGATGTAGTGTGGAAATTTTTATTTTTTTTGTTTTTAATTGAAAAAAAAGCCCGGACAGCAAAGTGCCCTTAACATTTTTTACTCCAAATGTGCCAAGGAATAGCTGGTTAAAGTTTGTCGGGTACGTGCCGATACACCCTGTATAGGTACTTCCAGTGTTGTTAGCGTATGTCGATTTATGATTTGTTGCGTTATCAATATCGGTCTGGTTATCAATTGCGCGACCGTGCTCGGGAAATCGGTGTAAAATCATCGGTAGTAACGCCTATCGGATTGTAGATTGTAATGTTATCGATTTCACTGTGCTAGACCCCAGAGCTATAAAATTTTAATTCTAGAGAAATTTATTCATTTTATTTTTCGCTCTGTAACAAAATTACTTTAACAAAGATTTTAAAAAAATTACAATTGAAAAGTAAATGGAGATATGTGTTTATGGTAGCCAAGAGGTGTGTATAAATTTGATTTTTTTTAAATTGTCATAATCTATGTAAGTAATGTTTTCTCGTCAAAGATATCACTGGGTGTAAGCTAATGATGACAGAATTATATGATATTTTAAAAAAAACTTTATAAAAAGTTACTTTAATTTATCTGCAAAATGTCATTCAATTCTGTACCTTAATGATCCAAACTCAATTTGGTCAAAAATTGAGTTAACGATTTTCGATAGCTGGCCGCGGTATGCTCGGCTCGATTTGGCCAGTAAAAAATCTTTAATTTATATAAATAATTTATGAATCTTTCTCGGTACAGCTGAATAGACAAGCTCCAGAAGTGTTACCCATAAAATACTCATAAAGAAAACTAATCTAACCATGTATTAAAAGAATTATACGAACAAAAAATAATTTAGTTTCACACTTAGTGAGATGGGCAGTTAAATTGATTTTCTGTTTCAAGAAAAAATGAAAAAATTATTTTGTTCAATTTCACAAGAAGAAAGGGCAACTTGAGCTTATTACGGGCATACTGACACGCCCACAATGCAAATATTACCTGGACGGATGTCGAACCTCGTGCTGGCACTGTTGGTGGGCACGGTAGTCTCTCTCGCTGCAGCAGCTGGTCCAGTTTCTTCACCACCTAGGATTCTTGCTGCAGAGTCTCCATCTTCTATCTTTGTCGAACGTCACAGCGGTGCTGCCACGGTCTGTTATCTATGTGAGGATATTGTGTCAGCGCTTTATTAGCAGCAGACACATACCTGAACGGATGACGAACCTCGTGCTAGCACTGTTGGTGGACACGGTAGTCTCTCTCGCTGCAGCAGCTGCTCCAGTTTCTCCACCACCTAAGATTCTTGCTGCAGAGTCTCCATCTTCAATCTTTGTCGAACGTCACACCGGTGCTGCCAAGGTCTTGTATCTATGTGAGGATATGGTGTCAGCGCTTTATTAGCAGCAAACACATACCTGGATGGATGACGAACCTCGTGTTGGCATTGTTGGTGGACTCTCTCGCTGCAGCAGCCGGTCCAGTTTCTTCACCACCTAGGATTCTTGCTCCAGAGTCTCCATCTTCTATCTTCATGTCACCCGTTCCTGTTCTTCATTTTACTTAACTTCACTTTATTTTGGTAATATTTATAATTTTTGTAATACCTTCATCAACTGTAAAGCCCCCCTGAGGTGATAAAAATTGTCCAGTATTATTATTATTATATTGATGTATCACTTCAGTGTTCGGTAGGTACCTAGTTATAATTCGTCCAAAATGCGAATATTCAGTTTTTTTTCCTTCACGGAAAGTGTTGGTTGATTTATTCAGGTTTTACGATTTTGCATTATAAATAGCTATATGATTCACAGTTTGTCGTAACAAGTTGTCAAGGTGGTCCCTGTGGTCAGGCGGTTAGAGTCTAACGTATATTTCCTGGAAGCGAGGGTTCAAACCCATCACGATCGACGACCCACTGCTTCCGGCTGGAACCCTGGAATTAGAAGTAACCACCAAGTATTACCGAGTATACGTAATTAATTTTTACGTGTACCTACCATATTTCGAGAGTTATCAGTCATTTTTAGTTTACGCACATAGTTGTAGATAGATATCTAAATATCGTTTTCGTGAAAGACCGTATTACACCTATCAAAATCAAAAAGTTTCTTGAAATGGCTTAAGCGATGTTTGATGACCAGATCTGAATATCCAAGTAATCCCGTCTCCTTCCTCTCCCCACCGCCTTCTGCCTCACAACTCACAAAATACCCCAATTAGAGATACCATACACTTACCGACACCAGACCGTTGGGTTAGGTTAAGTTAGGTTAAGAGGCATTGGCCACGAGGGTATACAAATATACAGGGTTTTCCAATAAGAGGTGTTATTCTGATATTCAATCGTAAAAGATCAATGGTTTCGTTGCTTGTGTGGCACGTAGCGCCGTTTTGTTGAAAGTAAACGTTGTCCAGATCAATACCATCCAATTCCGGCCATAAAAATCATTAATCATCTCTTTATAGCGATCCATTCACCGTAACTGTTGATCCAGCCTCATTTTCGAAAAAGTAAGGTCCAATGACTTCGCCGCACCATAAACCGCACCAAACAGTCACACGTTGAAGATAGAGAGGCTTTTCAACAATAACTCTTGGGTTTTGCGAGCCCCAGATGCGACAATTTTGCTTGTTGACGAACCAACCGATGTGGAAATGGGCGTAATCACTCAAGATGATTTGCATTTGATTCACTCAAGTGAATTTTAATATTTTTAATGCGATGAAGCATGTATCGTTCCATTCTTATTAATGGCGTAGTTTCTACTTGTCAAATGTTAAAAAATGACAGCTTCAAAAGTAACATCTACCGAAATAGCGGGCTATTCAAAATAACACCTCTTATTGGAAAACCCTGTACAATCTCCTTCCAGATAACCTTAAAACGGAGAGTATAAATTAACCTTAATAATTAAAAAAAAAACTTTTTAATCTTAAGTTATCAGAACAAAATTGTAAAACTACTTGTATGTACTTATTTAAGTTAAGAAAGTGAAATGTAAAATTTCTTTTAACTTAATAAATAAAAAAATAAAAAGGTTTATGATAATCCGTACCTAATCCAAAAAGATGCCTTAAAAGTAAATAGTTAATTCAGTTTTTTTTTTGCATTGTCTTCACATAGGTGGCCATGAGGAAAATAATATCCTCACCGTCTTTGGTAATACTGTATGGAGGCTTGTTTGAAGAAAGGAAGGAGAATAAGGAAGGAAAAGGTATGAATCTGGGAATGAAAGTGGGTTGGAATCTGGGGGTCGGTATGTCCAGGAGTGAATCGAATGATGGAATGAAAGGCGTATGAATTTATCCCTCCCACCGCGATATAAGACAATGGATCGAGAGTCCGGCTGAAGTCTTGATCCGGCCCATCACGCAGCTTTTGTGCGGACGCATCCGCCGCCAAGATACAAACAAACATTACCCCATGATTCCGGTCCCCCCTGCTAAGTCACCAACTTTGCGAAATCCTCCGAGTGGCCAATGGCGGAGGTGTTAGTTATGCAATGAAAGGTCTCCGGGGCGAAGGTACTCTACCCGCCTCCAAAATTGACAAGGCAAATTGATCGTACTGGAATCATTTAATAGTATTATATATTATAATACATAATGGTAATCATTTTTATTCAACCTCACTTAGGCATTCTAAATATCAATATATTTTCGTGTCAAAAACAAATAAGTATTAATCCGCCATCAAAATCACAAAAAATGTGTATTTCATCTCAATTACAATGTGTCTTTTTAATTTTAACGAGAATTTTATTAAATTTGCATAATGTGTAATGTGACACATGGTTACAAACAGATTACAGAGCGATTAGCCTGTTCAAACCAACATCGATAGCGATATCATGCAAATAAGCGCATTGAATGATTCTTTCGCCAGTCAGGGAAAATCAATAAATAATAAATACACGCTTCTGTGTACATATTGTATACATGATACATACATTATAGAGTGCTACAACGTACAGCTTATCACAATATTATCACCGTACAGCTGGCCGAGTGTGCCTACTCGTTCTGTGTGCACTCCTGGTTGATATTACCTGAAAAATTAGCAATTTTCTTCTTTGTCTATGGTTTTGACAGCTAGAATACCCATCAATAGAACGCAGGTAATGTCACATCGGAAATTCCGCGTAATGTCGTTTGATTTTTCGATGTTGTTATTGGAAAAAAACAAACAGTCACCGCCACTGTCAAAAAGACAAAAACTTGAATGACTTTTTTGAAAAATACCACCGCTTTATAAAAAATAACACGAATTTTCCCAAAATTACCACAACAAAAAAAAACGTTGATTTGACCTAATATAACACGAATTTGGCCAAAAAAAACCTTATATGATAGTAATAACCCATGTATGACTGTACAAGTAACTATGAACGTACGCAATTACGAGATTACTTTTCAATTATATTGGTGCGTACGTCAGTTATTTGCGGCTAGACTGAACGGTTTAGATAAGTTTCACTTGCCGTTTTCTGGGTTACATTGCCACATAACGGATGCACAGAGTATGTTTGCCGTATTACCGTTTTGGGAATGAGAAGATCCCAAAATAATGCAAGGTCGATGTACACGTAATGAAATAGATTAACAATTAACGCTATGGTTGTTAGTTGTTGAGACATATTGTTGAGATGTAGAGCAGATTGATGGAGAAAGGAATATCAAACACAGTGTAAATCAAATACATAACAGAAGAGACGTTCGTCAATGAAGCAAGGAATGAGTGTGCCAAGACAGAATTGTGTAGCGTTTCACCGTGTTATCTGTCTTTTTCTGCAGCTAACGATGTGACCGCCTTACTCATAATAGATAATACGGGGGGATAAGAACGGGTTAAAAGAAACGTAACTAATAATCACGCGGTACTGCGTATACCGGCCATATAATAGGGTAATATTAGTAGTTAACAGATTTTTAAACCGCCCGACTCCCGAAGAATAGGAACGTATTACGATCGTAATAAGACGGAGATGATGGACTTTGTCAACAATCTGATTGATTTGAAAAATAAAATGAAAATGAAAAAAAAGCAGTGATACCCATTTGCAGCACTATCAGAAGAATATTTTAAATCGAAATATTGATTTATCAAAGTGAATAAGGAATGCATTATCGAGTTGGCAGGATTTCGGTGCAATTAAAAACAGACCGGATAAATGACATTGCAAATTTCATCTGAAGAAACGTGAAGTTAGCAACAAAACTCGAAATGCGAAAATTACCGTGTTTTTGAGGTTTAGAACAAAGTGGTGCCAATCTAAAAATCTTGCATGAATATTATTATGGGTTAAGATTATATCCTTATTAATGTACGGCCGGTTTTCTCGTACGTTGTATGTTTAAGTTATTTAGGCAGTTAATATTTTCAGGCTCAGGTTGGTAGATTCACGTTATTCCGTTTTTTTGGGTTGATAAATATCATAGATGTCTTTTTTGGGTTGATAAATACCATAGATGTCTTTTTTGGGTTGATAAATATCATAGATGTCTTGTTTGGGTTGATAAATATCATAGATGTCTTTTTTGGGTTGATAAATATCATAGATGTATTTTATTGGTTGATAAATACCACAGTTGTCTTTTTTTGGGTTGATAAATATCATAGATGTCTTTTTTGGGTTGATAAATATCATAGATGTATGTTTTGGGTTGATAAATATCATAGATGTCTTTTTTGGGTTGATAAATATCATAGATGTATGTTTTGGGTTGATAAATATCATAGATGTATGTTTTGGGTTGATAAATATCATAGATGTCTTTTTTGGGTTGATAAATATCATAAATATCTTTTTTGGGTTGATAAATATCATAGATGTATGTTTTGGGTTGATAAATATCATAGATGTCTTTTTTGGGTTGATAAATATCATAGATGTATGTTTTGGGTTGATAAATATCATAGATGTATGTTTTGGGTTGATAAATATCATAGATGTCTTTTTTGGGTTGATAAATATCATAAATATCTTTTTTGGGTTGATAAATATCATAGATGTCTTTTTTGGGTTGATAAATATCATAGATGTATTTTATTGGTTGATAAATACCACAGTTGTCTTTTTTTGGGTTGATAAATATCATAGATGTCTTTTTTGGGTTGATAAATATCATAGATGTATGTTTTGGGTTGATAAATATCATAGATGTCTTTTTTGGGTTGATAAATATCATAGATGTATGTTTTGGGTTGATAAATATCATAGATGTATGTTTTGGGTTGATAAATATCATAGATGTCTTTTTTGGGTTGATAAATATCATAAATATCTTTTTTGGGTTGATAAATATCATAGATGTATGTTTTGGGTTGATAAATATCATAGATGTCTTTTTTGGGTTGATAAATATCATAGATGTATGTTTTGGGTTGATAAATATCATAGATGTCTTTTTTGGGTTGATAAATATCATAGATGTATGTTTTGGGTTGATAAATATCATAGATGTATGTTTTGGGTTGATAAATATCATAGATGTCTTTTTTGGGTTGATAAATATCATAAATATCTTTTTTGGGTTGATAAATATCATAGATGTCTTTGTTGAGTACTACTTCCGGATTGCGGTTTCTGGGTTAAGATTGATGGTTTAAATTGCTGTTTTCTTTACAAATAAAGATTGTTAAGTTAAACATTTTTTTCTGCAAAATTGTGCCTTCTGTGTGTGACTCTATCTAGGTTAACATATAAAATGGATCACATATTTCTAAGAAGAACGGTGATATAAAGAAGGATGTTTAGCCAAATGCAGTTATACGACTTGTAGTAGACACTAATTAAACAATTAATTATTTTCTATCTTACATTATATTACCCGTCTTAGCCATAGTATTTAAGATTTTGAACAAACATTTAAACATTTAACATTATTAACATTTTTATTTATATAGATAGATAAAAAGATAATGGTATCTTAACAGATATGTAGATATTGCATAGATCATTGTAAAAATTACCTAGTGAGCTGGATATAGATGCGTTGACATGAAATGCCACCATGAATAATCTGTGCGAAATTCATTACGCTAGAGCTCACAGTTCAAGGGGTTTGTTGTTGTGGAAAACAAATTTCCTGCTTTATGGGAATACCTATTTTTTCTGCCTTTCATGTGCTCTTATTATTAATTCGTTCATTTGTAATGTTTGTAAAAGTAAAAACATAATAATAGTACGGAATTCGTACCAAATACAAAGCTATTAGTATAGCGGAGTGGCATTGATACACGGGCGTACATTCTTTCCGTAGCTCGAGACCTGTAGTGGGTAACTTTCTCTCAAATTATTTTTATTACCTACTGCCAAGTTGTCTGTTGTACCTCCACAGCCATTAGTGTCGGTGTACCTTCTCCGTGAACAATGATAGCTACGAACGCAGACAATCACGTGTCTACCGAGGATAGAATGCCATACTATAATGCACCACACGCTGTTTACATACTGTAATACACCACATATACATTTATTCTCTTTTGACCATAGGGATTATATAAACACGGTACATAAAAAAATGATGAAGATTACTTAATAGTAGCCTTAGACTTCTGCCTATCAACAAAGCGACTAAACTGCTTAAAGATTCTGCAATGACTATCGACATATTTAACGTCACTTATAGACAGTTTAGCAACTGTCTTTTGACGTATAATATTGGATACCAATACCATAATTAATAATTTTATTTAATAGAACAAGGTCGGAGGTAATCCGCTCATCTGACAACGTAATCAAATTTTGTTGATGCATCTGCAGAATGCTTGGTTTGCTTTCATAGTTTTGTAATTTCAAAGTAAGAAGACTATTATGAATTATATCGGTCTATGGTGACACATTAAATAGACATAGAATTTAGACCGTAGAATCAATCGAAACGTGGTGCTGGAGAGAAATGCTCAGGATCCAATGAACAGCCATACATAAAAAATGTGTCTTCTGGAAGCGTTACAGGCTTCCAACTGTCTGCCTACAAGGTATTTTGAGATACTTCGGATGGTGAAACTAATGGTCACTGGTAAAGTTTTTTGCAGAAGAAGCAAAGGAAGGTCACCAACGCGCTGGAGTGACATAATATCACTGACATCCGGTACGTCACACACAAGGACGGCCAAAGGAAACTACGCCGCCAAAAATAGGTAAAGGCATTGTCTTCAATACCTGATGAAAAGTTCTCTGTAAACCAGTTCAACCCAAACCCAATAGTCTGCACATGCGTGCAAAGTTGAGCTATTTTTCGCTTGGCCAATATCGCTTAGCTGCACCTAATTCATTAACGGGGTATGTACGCTCATCCTCTTTTCCCTATTTTAAAATCCGAATGTTTTCGAATTGGATATTGAAGCGTCAGGTATGTACTTTAATCTACAATTATTTTTAACATAATAGTTTAAACGTAATACGGACATAATATATGTTTTATGAATTACCATTTTTCTTAATAAAATAAAACGAAATATTTTGTTTAGCTACAGTTTTTACATCTTTTTCTACGAGCTCCGCGATATTTTCTTACTAGTTCGAAAACACATCTTACAAGTTATATAAAATGGTTAAATAAATATCCCCTTTTTTAAATCGAGCGCTCTCTTTTTAGGTACTTGGCAACCCCGCTCTAAAGGAAATTAAAATTAAGAGAAGAGAACCACATATTTATAATGTCGAAATATTTACATTTTAACACAATAAATGTCACATTTACTTATATCATCAATTCAAAATACAGAAATAATTTAATACGAAATATTAAAAATAAAATACAATTTTCGATGGAACAAGGTATTTTTTTCTGAAAGATTTTCTTAGGTAATCTCACAAGCATTTCTAAAAAAAAAACATTCTAAAAAAATGAATTATCAACAAATATTTCAATAGAGATAATAAGCTACGAACTTCAGCAAATTTTTGATAGAAATTTGTTATTTTAACTTGAACAGTTTTCATAACGCACGGTAATTTAAAAAATGTTAACGTTGCAAACAGTGGAGGAATTTTCAACTGAAACATTTATTTTTAACATTATGTGCATCGAATTGTAGATTTTCAGCATTTTTTATCGAGTGAAAGTACGATAGTTTTTAATGTACTATTACTACATTAATTAATTGTATCTACATTAATATATTTTATCAAGAAAAAGAGTTATATAATGATGCAGTCACGCATATAAAAAAATAATATTGTACAATAAAAAATTACCTTGCTTTAGTCATGTCTTTGAACAATTATATTTTAATTTACGCATTCAAAAACCGGGGTAACAAGATCCTCATTACAACCGGGATAACTTTGCACATAGAAACTCGGGTCTATTCAGAAGATCCTCATTACAACATACTTTACACCAACTACACTAAAACGATTTTTGGACAAATAAATATGAAATATTTCTCTATAAAACTATTTAATATCCTCCTCCTTGCATTACATAAATAACCGTTTTTAAAATAAGTAAGTATTAAGATGTGGATTATGGACACGAGAAAGAAGACTATAGATACAATGTTGTAACCTAACAAAGATATTGCTTTAATTTTCCTATTATAAAAAAAATTTACATACTTACAAAAAAACTTGACCTAATTTATAATTCATACACAAAACCATGTACGATGTAACCTTAGAACGGGGTACCCCAGTGAGCAGTGTTGCCAAGTTAACATATTATATGCTAAATTTGGCATAATTACTCCATGTTTAGCATAACTATTATGCTTTTAGCATATAGCATATTTATTTGGCTTATTTTTACAGTAACATGAAAATAATACCAACCAATTTTTTAACTAACAAAAATGATATCGATTGAAAAAATGGTGTCTCAATGGAGAAACATAGTTCACATTAAATGGGAATCCTTGACTTCCACTGTAGAGTTTTGGAATGAAGTCATGCAATATAAAGATGCAGCTAATAATAACCCCTTCGGTGATTTATGTCAGTTTGCAATGTCTATTTTAACATTGCCGCATTCAAATGCGGACATTGAACGTGTGTTTAGCCAAATGAGTCTGGTCAAAACAAAACTCCGAAATCGTTTGGCGGTGAGAACCCTAAATTCAATTTTGTACGTGAGATTTGGCCTAAAGAGAGCAGGAAAGTGCTGTTATTCTTACACTGTTCCTGACGAAGTACTACGCTGCATTGGGACCAAAGAAAGTTACGACCCCGTCTCTCAGTCTTCCACATCAGCTGCTGTTAATGAAGAAGAAGAAGATGAAGATATTGATATTTTATTTCACTGATTTTATTTCTAAATTAAATTTATGTTAGCTTTTTTTTGGCATTTTTTAAAGTAATTTAGCATTTTTCTGGCATATTTTTCCCATCACTCTATTTCTCAACAAATACTAAGTTAAATTTATATTGGCTTTTTTTTGGCATTTTTTAAAGGAATTTAGCATATTTCTGGCATATTTTCCCATCACTCTAGCATATTTTGAAATAGTTGAGTTGGCAACACTGCCAGTGAGGTCACATTCTTTTCGACATTTGTAAAAAATAGTAAAATAATAATATTAATACAACCACTTGCGCGCAAAGCTATACAAATATACCGTTAAATTATTTTTTTACATGACAAATTTTGTATAAATTAATATTTAGCATGAAAAGCCGTGGCTTAATAGAAAATGAAATTATTTAAGGCTCGAAATTTCCGTTTTGAAAAAATCTGCAACATTTAATTTTTTTTTTTAGTACTTTTAAATGCAAATACAACATGATTTCGTTTGTTTTTAAAATTGCTAAATATTGATATTTTTATTTTCGTTAACACGAGACACAAAGAGGGATCCATTATTTTGGATCGAACGCCACTGATTTTGTTTTTTTATTACATTAATCCCACACAGGAGAAAAAAGAAAATAATTTCCCTCGGGGCCTAAGTCTTCCTTTGGGATTCTGTGTGGAGGTTGTATTTTAAGGAAAGGAAAAAGAGGAAGGTCTGGGAAGGTAAAAGGTATGAGGGTTGGGTAGGAATCTAGGGATCAGTGTATCCAGGAGTGACGGACATATGAATATATCCCTCCCACTGCGGCGCAAGGCGATGGGTCGAGAGACCAGTTGGAGAGGTCAAAGGGTCTTCCCAAACCAGCCTTTTCCGATGAGGCACGCCACGCATGGTAGGCGCATGAACACACCTCATCCTAAAAACCCAAGCATCTTGGGGTGACCTATGACAGAGGTGTTGGTTTTCCAATAAATGACTCCTGGGGCGGCGCACAGTGGGCTGAAAATCGCCTTTCATAGACATAGAGACTTGAATTTTCAAGGTATTTTTTTGGCTAGAAATGGATTCTGCTGATCATTACTATGCTACAAAATTTCGATGAAGCAATTGCGTGTACAAATGAAGGAGTTATCATTTTTTTAAGAAAAATTTGTATGGCACTGACATTAAAAATGAAGCTATACAGATATTCATTTTAATGCTTAAATGCTTTTAGGCTTGCAGTGTAAATAAAATATTGTAAACTAGACAAAGCATACTCATATGTAAAGCACTATATATTCATATATAGATGTGTATGAATGTATTTATATATGCATGTATGTATATGTATGTGTTATGTATATATAATTTTTTTTTATATATATATATATTTTTTTTTGTACATGAATGTATTTATGTATGCATGTATGTATGTCTATGTATGTATGTATATGTATTTATATCTGAGCATCTATATATGTGTATGTATGTATGTTTGCATGTATAACAAACATATATTTTGTTTTATATTTTCCTTAAATATGTTTATTTTTTTTTTCCTTCTATATTATGTTTTATTTTTTATTACTACAACATATGGTTATATTGTAATTTATAGAATTATGACTACCACAACACGGGCATAAGCCTAGTGTGGGAGTTATTAAGTACACTAAAATTGTAATTCATAAAATTCACTGAATAAATAAAAAATAAAAATAAACTAAAATGAATCACCAACATTAAAAAGTGTTTTTTTCAACTTTGAGGATTTAAAAAAAAATCGCAAGTTGCGCCACAATACAAAGTATGTTAAAAAAAATACAAATAAATAGTAGTATATCTGTGTGTAAGGATAGAATGGCCAACCTTATGATTCCTGAGATAGCCTCTTTTTTAATGTCAGTGCCATGCAATTTTTTCTTTAAAAAATGATAACTCCCTCATTTGTACACGCAATTGCTTCGTACGAAATTTTATAGCATAGTAATGATCAGCAGAATCCATTTCTAACCAAAAAAAATACCCTTGAAAATTCAAGTCTCTACATATATCTATGAAAGGCGATTTTCAGCCCACTGTGCGGCGGTACCGAAACTGAATAAACGAAAAAAGCTTAAAACATCATTTTCCAAGTCGACAATAACACTAGTTAAATTAGTCGCAAGTTAACACTTGTTAGTCTGTTATTTCTGCTTCTGTCTTATCGGAATAATGCGATATAGTCATATTATTAAACACGGCAGCGGTTACACTTATTGATAAGGCCAAGTACACATTCGTCTGACCTTTGAGCGATATTGTGTGCTTCTCTTATCATTATGGGTTGATTAATTATTCAAATTATATTTGGTGCGACTGAAAGAAAATGGCAATAATTTATTGATCGAGGAAAATACTCATTATTGTGATTTCTGAGAATCACCCCGGTGAAAGACCGCCTTTCGGATTTAAAGCGTTGCGACTTTGCTTACAATGATTTTAGCCGTGTTTGTTGTTAGCCAGGTAGAGTTAACGCACGTTTATAAGATTCTCGGATATGAGTTGGTTCATATTTTCCTTGCTCAATAAATGGTTATATGACAACTCAATACAATGACAAATCAACACACCATTTTAAAGCGATATAAATTCATTTATCTTTTTCTTTTCTGTGACTTGTTCTATTGATGTTTCGATTAGATTTTTTAGTATCATCTTCTTCTTCAATGACATTAGTATTACCTGCAAAGTTGTTTAATAAATATATATTAAAGACTTAGAAAAATTCAATCGATAACCCATATAAATAACAAATCGGATATATTTATACAAGACACTATCCAGGTTACAAACAAATTATTTAGAACTTTGTGATCATTCAAAAAGATAGCTGCCTAAAATATGGGAAAAATTAGTTGCAAGCTAATATTGTTGATTCTTAATTTAAAATATAAGATCGACAAATATGACGTATAAGGTCCTATTGATCGATTGGATTAAGACGTTGTCCCGGTAGGATAAAGATCCTGGGTTCAATTCCCAAAAGTTGAGAAAGTTATTTTTTTTATTTTCTGTGTCTTGTTATGTTTAATCTTTGTCTTCTTCAAATAAAAAATATTTAAGGAATTAAGGCGATGCACTACGTCGTGCAATATTTTAAATTGAGCCGCTATCAATAACAACCCTTACGTAGATGGCGATAAGGTTTAAATTCCCGCTTAACACAATCCGCCTGTTTTGATTTATGCAAGAAAAAAACATGGCCAAAAAGTGCCTTTTATTTTATTTTGTGGATGTTCAGGCATAAATATTTATTTTTTTTTCGATTATTTTATAAATAACTTAATTGGCCACATTATACAATAAAATCGTAATCGAAAATGTGTTTGTTAGTAGGAGATATTGAACTATAAAGCAGTTTTCATAGGCCTTTACATTATTTTTTTCTGGGCTTATAAAAAGACTTATCTAAAAAATACTCGATTATTTCAAAGGCCAAGATGTATTCTACTCGCAGTATTTAATTAAAGCATCTGAAACATTTCTAGGCGACCAAATTTTCAAACCAAAAACACATAATTTTGCATTACTACGTATGGCATCGCCTTAACACCATTAAAAGAGAAGCATACTGTCCTGAAACAGGTTTTGTTAATTATTTCAACGTTTTGTAGGAGTCACTTGAGGTCACTCTGGTTCTAAGTAAGCCATGTATTATTTCTATAAGTGTGATCTTAGTTTCATGGGTGTTCGCGTATGTTTTGAGGAAGTAAGAATAAATACAGAATCTACGAAATACAAATAGTTCTGCCGCTTCCTGGCGAGCCGCGATGCAGTTCCGGTGCACATCTGCTTCCGGTTTATTTATCCTGATACGGAGCATTATATTTAACGAAAAAATATTACGGAAAGAACACTTTATATCTCCTGTTCAATTTCAGGACTCAATATTTTACTTGTTTATAATAAAACTTATTTAGTCTTCATTTAGAAGACAATCTATATAATTAAAAAGATAAATGTTCCTTAAATCTCTGAAACCGATTGCATTGAATTTTTGATACAACGTTGTATTCGAATACGCATGTGTTTTTATATAACTTTATTATATGGATATCACCTTTGACAGGTATCCGCATTTCATCCAGTCTTCAATTTCCAACGAAATAATCTATTATTTTTTTTATTTATTTATTTAAAATTTTGATAAATGCTTTACAAAACATATAATTATTTTGACTTAAATATGCACTTAACCCATGTGTGCGCTAGGCAAACCAAATAATATATAAGATATTATAATTTATTTCATTTAAATTTTTTTATTACACTTGCATATTTATTGATTGTAAAGTATTCTTTTTGTAAATATCGTTTTTTTAATAATTTTATGTACCATTTTTTAATACATTTTTAATGACATCTCTGCAATACAGTAGCAGTGCGTAATGAATTTTTAGAATATACGGTAGCGTTGTGAACAAGTGTAAAACTCCGTCAAGCACCCGAACAATCACAAAAAAGCTCATATTAACTACATTTGATTAAACTATCTTAAAATGATTTCATCAGACTTTTTGATAAAATGGTAAGTGTCACGTTAGAGGAGGGGTTGCGCAGTCGGGCTAGAATTAAACAATATGAAACTAGTTTGGTTTCCTGAGTAGTCACTAGTGTGTATTGTGTTGGACATATATTCAATTTAGAGGGGGGCTGAAAACTTAATTTTAGAAGGAGCAGAATCATGGCGGCCTCTCCTTTGTTCCCTCTAATGCGATTCGTTCAGTTCAAACTCTTGATGCTGTTGTCGTGATTATAATAGAAAATGCTTCCAGTATCGCCCTGGTAGTACGTATAACAATTTTGAATGGAGCAATACGTGTTTGAAAATGATGTGCAAAATAAAAAGAATCTTGAAAATAATTATATTAGCCTTACTAACTTCCCAAAGATACTCTCAGTATCGCCCTGTTAAGAACGGGACTGGAGGCCTATAACGATTGATTTGAAAAATGTCATAAAAAACTATTAGTAAAGCACGAATATGTAATGAGAAAGTCGGAACACGTGTTCTTACAAATAATAATATTTTAGAATCTCGCCCATTATTAGCCCGTCGTCTCACTGGCTCGGCAACGGTACGAAATCGATCAAAACCGGAGACCCAGCGCAGAAAAGTCCCACAATGGCTAAACATTACTTTTCTGCGCATTGTCTCCAGTTTTTGTCCATTTCTTACCGTTTCTGAGCCAGTCAGACGACGGGCTTATTCGGACAAGGACACCTGCGTGAACACGTGTTCAGATATTTTCTGAATGACTAAAATATTATTAGAAAATTATCATGTCATATCTTTAACAGTATCTTGATAAAAAAAACTGTACTCATTTTTCTCCATGTGTTGTAAGACCACCATTCAGAATTGAAACGTTGCTTAAAAAGGCTTTAGCCGTGTTTGGTGAACATGTTCTGAATAGGCAAATATTCCCCACTTTCCTTTTCCGCATCTTCTTCCCCTCCCCACTACCTTCAGCCTCACAACATACCCCAATAATTGATGATGCCATAGTCTCACTGGCCCCAGACGGTTGTGAGCAGTTGGAACTCTTGTGATGTATTCACATTTAAAAAGTAAAGGTATGTATTACGTAAAGAAGAAAGTATCACATGAATAAAAAACCGAGATGAAACAAAGCAAAACTGAATTATGAATGACTGGAGCTCCCACGGATAAAAATATCCATAAGTTACTACCCGGTTTCACCCGGTTATTTATACTATCTGTTAAAAATCAATACTACTGACTATTATCATAGATACCTCATACTTTGACTTATGACAGGTCTTATACCTAGTATAAATTAGTTCAACTATTGTTACACTGGTATATATTTCTTTTGAATTATGCATTGTCTTACTACACTTATATTAATAACTGCATCACTTGCAGTAGTGTTTATGTTTACACATTAATTTTTATTTAATTTATTGCTATTATTATCCTGTTTACCACTGTATGCTTGTAATTCGACTATCACTGTATTGTAAAAGCCATTACATGGCGTTTGAATAAATAAATAAATACGGAGACCATATTTTATATTTTGACAGCCAGATGACTACTTCAAAGCTCTTTGATGGAATTGAAGTAAGTAAATAAGCTGAACATAGTTGCGTTGATCTAGAAATTCCACACATAAGTAGCTGAGTAAATTACCGTTCGGGATTTGAGGGACTCTTAAAATGTTTTCTGCTTTAGGAATACCTGCATGGTATAAACTTTGTTGCATGAGCGTAGCAAAGTCCTGTTTCAAGTCCGCTTTGCATTTTATCTGTTTGATTTTTTAAAATTTGTTTGTGTGTTCTGGGTCCGGTCAATCCTTTAAAAATGGAAGTCGTGTTTCGATCAGAACTCAGAACTTGGTACAGAACCTTTTTATTTCGCCAAATGGCACTCGTATGCTCCGTTAATCGGTCAAATCGGTTTAATCCAAATGACAAGGTTTACATTGTTCACAAAACTACTAGTTTTAATAACAGTTACGTAGAATTACATTTTTAAGCTATATTACACCTCATGTTAGATGATCGGTTAGTTAGTAGAGCGGTCCAAAGCTTCGGTTCTCTGTTCCCACCTCTGCTTGACTAAGAGGTCAGTCATTGCTTGAGCAAAAATTTTAGCTTATTGTGTTCAATTCAAATTCAAAATTCAAAAGTTATTTTTAATCTGGGAATATTTGTCTTCCGAAAAATAGGCAAAGTTACATCGTAGAAAGTCGATGCTACTAAAGATGTTTTTTAAATACAAATTGATGCATTTTACAGTTCAGGGGGCGTAACTCTCCTAACCTCTACCAGGAGCGCAAAAGTGATAGTGGCTCTTTGTTAATTCTCAGTTATTTTTTTCGATTTGAAGCGGTCGAGGTATGTATACGTGACTAATTAGCAGCGAATGAAACTCTACCTTAACATTACGTAAAGCCACGGAGCGTTAAATTAACGCGCGTTACTAGTTACTCCGTTACTGTAACGATTAAAACCAATAGAGGTTTTGAGAATCGTTGTAGAATGGCCAATATTATGAGGAACGACTAGAACATTTTGAAGTGAAACTTCTTTACGCGCGTTATGCAATTTCGAGGACAGGAGTAAAACCAACCATGACCGTCATGAACAACCGTGATCATTTCGCTATAAGAGCCTAGCCAATATTATGTACCTTTTTTAGGTCACTTTCTAAACTCAGCTTCGCGGTCTAGAGGCAGAGCGCGCGACTCTCGTCGTGAAGAACCGAGGTTCGATCCCCGCTTAAACTTTTTTGTTTTCTTTTTTTGATTTTTTTAATAATAATTTTTTTTAAAGTGATAAAATGCTCTCGTGCTGCGACTTTTAGATATTTTGACTATATGATATTTTGGTCGAATACGTAATAAACGCGGTCTAGAGGCAGAGCGTTCGACACTCGTTATGCAGGACCCGGGTTCGAATCCCATATTTTTATAACTTTTAATTTTTTTTATCAACGATTTGTATTTTCTTTTTGTGATTTTTTTAATAATAATTTTTTTTAAAGTGATAAAATGCTCTCGTGCTGCGACTTTTAGATATTTTGACTATATGATATTTTGGTCGAATACGTAATAACCGCGGTCTAGAGGCAGAGCGTTCGACACTCGTTATGCAGGACCCGGGTTCGAATCCAATATTTTTATAACTTTTAATTTTTTTTTATCACATGCTACTTATAAATATGTCAATAGACAAAAAAAAGAGAGAATGAAATGAAAAGAGAGGAGAAGAATACTAAAAGTTTCACTCCCGTCGTGCGTAGGCTTGCCACACACTGTATTTTATTTTTATTTTTACTACTTCGGAAAAAGATTATATAGAATCTTCTTGAACTTTTTCCTTCCAGAACCTTCTAAAGCATTCGAGAACCTTCATGAACTATCTGGAACCATCCAGATTCAACGACACAATCGGCGGGCCCATTATGAAATAATCTGATGCATTCGCGGCCTTCCCATAACAAAGCACATTTCGCCACCCATTCCCATCGAAATTTGCTTACTTTCGATGTGACACCAAGGGCTATCTACTACCATAATCACCGGTGGGTTGTAGTGGCTGGTTGTGAAGAAAATTAGGCGGATAAGGAAACGTGGTTTTCTTTTTACTATGTATATTAGATTAGACTTGAAGAGAATTTTAATAAATTACCAATAATAATTTTTTTCCGCGTATTTATTACTGGTCTGCATCCTCTATCTTTCTTTCTGTTCTTGTATCATCGACGGTTACGGACGAGATGGCTGCATTATTGGACGATACTGGGCGAAATATATTTATAAGGTTGTTGTGGAAATGCTTAGCTGTAAGGGCAATTAAATTACTCTCTCATTCTGTCGGCCAGGGTTCAATCCCCCTAGTTCCCACTGCAATCCATACAATACTCGCACAATACACTTTATAAACTTGTCGACCGGAGTTTTTTTTTTTTGTTTTTTTTTTTTATTAGTTAAAAAAAGAGACATGATTTACATTACACAATATTGAATATAGTACAGTTATTAATTACATAATATATGTATTTGATGTACCCCCATAAATAAGCAGGGCTTGTGTGTATGGGGGTGTTGTTATAATAATAATAATAATAATAATAATTGGATAATTTGTAGAGCGCCGTTTTTGTGAAAAATCACCTCAAGGGCGCTGTACAATTTATTTCCTAGGATCTACATTTGTTATTTAGAAATGATACCAAAACATACTTACCTGGCAAGTCACTTCCAACAAACACACTTATATTAAAAAGTTTATGCTTATAAAAGATAGAACTGCACGCAGAGGAAAATATATCAAAAAAACACTGGTCGTCGCATGATCTTAAGTCTGCTATAGTTTTTTATTTTAATTTAAATGTATTTTAACTGTCTTAAAAGCCTACAAATTGTTAGTTGTTATCATTTTTATTTATTTATTTTTAATTATTATTTTTATTTATTTTATTTTATTTTTAGTATTTTTTACATTTTGTTAATTTAAATTTAAATTGCCGTCAACTGTGAAAGTGGAGGTTTCTGAAATTATGGATACGACTGTCTGAAAAGGTGCGTTTTAAGTTTAGACCTAAATTCTGTCGAGTCTGCGATCATTCTCAAATCATGTGGCAGTCCATTCCAGGCTTTAGGTCCTGACACGGCAAAAGCACGCTCACCGAACTTAGTATCTGGTGTGCGCTTTGGTTCCTTCAACCTTCCGATAGCTGATGACGTTGCTGACCTAAGGGTTGACTGTCGGGAGTTGGAATCTTCTGGAATACACAATTCTGATAAATAAGCCGGAGCCATTCCGTTAAGTGACTTAAATACCATCCAGCATACCTTGAACTGGATTCTTTCAGGACATTTGAGCCAGTGCAGATTTTTGAGATGCTCTGAAATGTGGGAGTATTTAGATACTCCGGTGATAAGCCTTGCCGCGGCGTTGAAAACGGATTGTAATTTGTTGATTTGACATTTAGGGAGACTTGCATATATTCCGTTGCAATAATCTAGACGTGAAACAACATAGGAATTGACTAGCAATTTAGTCGCCTCTGTTGGCAGGTTTCTCCGCACTGCTTTAATTTGCCTTAATTGAAAGAACCCCGTGCTTACAGTTCTGTTCACCTGAGTTTTAAGGGAAAAATTAGCATCCAGATTGACACCCAGTAATTTGATGCACGTTTTTGGAGTGATGTCACTTCCAGAAATGGTTATTGGGGAGTTTTCAATGTTATGCTGACGTCTGCTTGTAGCAGTCCACAGAAACTCAGTCTTTGTGGGATTCAGTTTCAATCTATTTGAGGTCATCCAGCGAGTAATTGCTTCTATACACTCAGTTATACGAATTTTTAGACTGTTTATTTCTTCTGGTAAGCAGTAAAAGTAAACTTGCTGGTCATCAGCGTAGCAGTGAGATAGAAGGCCGAATGATTCTATTATTTTAGCGACATCATTTGTGAAGAGGATGAAGAGTAGTGGACCCAGAACGGACCCTTGGGGTACTCCAGATGAAAGGGTTGCATAATTTGATTGGTTTTTTCCTACTTTTACGGCTTGTAAACGGTTGGCCAGGTACGATGTCAGCCAGGTCTTAACATCGCAGTTTAAACCAAATGATTCATCTAATCGTTTAATAAGAAAGTCATGGTCAATCGTGTCAAATGCAGCACTCATGTCCAAGACTGAAAGAAGTGCCAGTTTACCCGACTCAATGGCAGTAGTTATGTCCGACAAAACACGTAGTAACCCGGTTTCTGTGGAGTGGAACCGTCTGTATGCAGATTGGTATTTAGTTAATAATTCATTTGAATTTAAGTGACATATGACCTGTGAGGCAGCGATTTTTTCTAATATTTTTGATATAAAATTGTTTGTTTCATATTTGATATGATTCAGTTCAACTGTTCGGAATACTTTTTAAGGTGGCTTTTGAATTCGTTTATATTTGTATTCATGTTTCTAATTATAATGATATGATTAAATAAATAAATATTCAACATTAAATATGTTTTGCTCTCTGGTGTAGTGGAATTTCTAGCTAGTTTTTTTTGTAGAAATTTTTCTAAACACGAACCAGTATTGGTGCAGATTATTTATGATGGAAATTCCTAAAGAAATTTCCATCATAAATATGGAAAGGAAACCTATCAATTCATTCGTTATGGGCCTGCAATTCCGTTTTTAACCGGATTTAAAATAATTTGATTAGAGATTCTTAATAAATTAGTAATATTTCATATCAGTAAGTTTTCTCCGTGTATTGAAAGTTCAATTACATATATTATTATCTCCTAATGCCCCAAGCCCGCGGGATGTTGGGAATGGTGTAAGCGACACAAAACGTATCCAAAGCCAGTGACGATATTCTTCTGGCCCCACAACAAAGCATCGAGAGTTCTCTGGTGAGGTGTCACATAAAATAAAGAGGACAATGCACTCGCGTTGGGTTTAAAGTTAAAAGCTGCAGGTTCAAGCACAAGTGGGCAAGTGGCATGCGTCACCAGAGCTTTACGATCGCCCGGAACCTATATTTTATTAAGTTATTATTACGGGTATGACGAATCACAGAACAACATGATTTGCAATAGCCATCCTACCACACCCCATACCATATGCCATATTATAAGGTAATTGGTGATCTCAGCACACTTACAACTAATAATTATGCATTTATAGATAATGTGGTACAATATCAAACGTGCAAAAGGGTTCCATGATATTTCATCAAAATGACAACTAAACACACCTTTAAAAGTGATATATGTAGAGGCATTAAAAGCGATGAAACAAAAACTAGTTTAAATAGATTTTTTTAATAAATTTTTTAAATAATTTTTTTTGAAAGAAAGACAAACATTCCCTGGTTAGGAATAACCTGACAATATTTGAAAATCACCTACTACCACCACAGTAAGCTGAAAATGTTGCTTGTGTTGTGATGGAGGACTTAGCCAGCCGAGGAATTGAACACACTACGCCTGGGTGGGATCCAAACGCGATGTCAACTCGGCCACCGACCGGTCATTACCGGTCATCAGTTACCTATGTATTTTAGTTTTTGTTTCCTCACTATTCATGACTTTATATCACTTTTTGTCGGTGTGTTGAACTGTCATTTTGATGAGATAACCAGTCACCGTGCAAAAGATAAAACTTAAGATTTTCTTAATATTTATTGTGCATCAACTAAGAAAATTTTTTCTTGACATTAAATTTGTTTTTGAAAAGTTTTATTATAAAATGTATATTTGTTGACTAGGCATAGCGAAGTCCTGTTTTGTCTGTAAATTTGTTTGTGCGTTCCGTTTCCAGATCGAGATGGTGACTGTTTTAATATTAAAAATTAGAGATGTTCCGACTAGTCGGTAAAGCCGACTATCCGGCCACTATTGTAGTCGTCGATTAGTCGGCGACTAATCGGCAAAGAGCGCCGACTATCCGGCTTCTTTCGTTGTATGTATTTCTCAATAATATGAATGCGGGGGAACTACATGAAATAAAAACCTTGATTATATATATATATATATATTTTTTTTTTTTTTTTTTGTATTAGGCAATTCACCCTAAAATTTATAATCAGTCTTATACATTAAAAAATGTAAAGCAATCTTTCCTTTGGTCATCAGTTTTTAAAATTACTTGCTTGTAAAGAAAACATAATTATGACATTTATTGAAAAAAATTAGTACCTATCCTAATTAACATAAAAAAAACAACATAATATCTTCTTATCTTCAATGAACATTTATAAGTATTTCTTATTATTAAAATAAAAAGTAGATTTTTTAAATTAACAAACTCAGTTATATGTATTAAAGCAAGATTGTATGTACAAGATGCACAGTAATATATGTATATATATCCAAAAAATCTAAACATGAACTGTTTGATAAAAACAAAAAAAAAATGAAAAAAACATATTTCTTATAACCATACCTACATAATCTAATCAAATCAAAGTCACAATTGTGACAACCAAAAATATCATAATCTACTTATATTTTTTATATGCAATTTCTCATTTGAATTTTTTTTAAATGTTACATAAAATATATGGATTATAATTAAATAGGAAGGTAAGTATTTAAGTACCTACTTACAAATCTTGTGATTTCAGAGGAAATTTTGGTTTTCATTCAAATTAAAAACATTTTTATTAAGATGTGAGGTTTACTAACTATTTACAGAACTGCTAGTAGTAAATATAATTACATAAATATGTTAAAACGAATTCGCCTTTTTATACCGTTTCACGGCCAAAAGTATTATCGTGATTCATTTTCGGGTCATCACGCCGTGTTTGCACTTCCTTCTTCTTCGATCTGTATACGCGTAACATAAAATGTTTCGTGTTATATCTGATCGACAATGCGAATTAACAACATCGCAATAATTTATGTACATATACGTAAACTTAGAATTACTTAGATATCTACCTTAATTATTAATTAATTTATTCAGTCGACCTTGTTACTATGAAAAACGATTCATATTAATATTCGCATGTATGCAGATAGTTACGACCTACATTAAGATACATCTAGCAATACCCTTCTTCTTTTTAGTAATCAGAAACTATGTATGAATGCGGATGAAGCAAGAGGGTACGATACAAAAAAAGAGTTTTCATCATATCTAACTATAATTGCTAGAAATGGCATTATCAATCACAATTTACCTTAGCAAGGGCAGTCACATATTTTTTTTAAAAATTAAAATAAAAACCCACATTCTAAAACTAATCCACACCTACATACACATAATTGAGAGTGTGCATGTGTGCCAACGTACACAATTCCAGATATAATTGGGGCAATAAAGAGTCAAGTTTTATTACGAGTTAGTCACGTGCCCAAATGGTAAAAATTACGGAGCTTAAGTACACCGGTGGCCGCTGTGCCCACTGAAGAGAAAATTGGTAGAAGTGTACCGCGGATGTGCCCAAAGTAAGTTTTAAAAAATTTCAACATAGAATTTCTTTCTTTAGCAATGGCAATGAGGTTGTCTCCTAATTGTATTATTATTATGGGCATGTATTATATATAAAGAGTTAACAACGTCAGTTAAACTAGTTTTTTGATATCTCCAAAAATGACGAAGTTATGAGCCTTAAAAAAAACTCGTTACGTCACACAACATGATTCAGGACAATGTGACAAGCTTTTCGGCCGGCCGCAAATATCAACTATTTAACGGCTTATTATATTCTCACAAATACTGTATTTTATTATATATTATATATTATATTCTCACAAATATTCTACTATACTGTATTTATCCTCCATAATATATTTTTTTTCTTCATTCCAAATACAATAATTTGCATGGATTTTAATTTTGTAATTTTTTTTACTTTGTAACCAAGTTATATTATTTTTTCGCAAATGTACACTCCTCTTCCATCCACAAGCAAATGCTTTTAATGGAAGTGTATTATAAATTAAAACAGTATGACTTGTAAAAATTGTATATTTATTGTAAAAAACACAAATACAAATACTTATAATATCTGCCAAATATCGATCGCTCGCGCAATTAAATTGTAAAAAAACAGTAATACCCTTATGCAGCACCACAAAATTATAAAATAAAAATATATATATATCGACTTATCAAAGCAAACACGGAACGTATAATCGAATTGAGTGGATTTCCCATGACATAACGGTGACCGGATAAATCATCAAAATGATAATTCATCGCATCTTTAAAAAGTTGTATAAAGTCATGGAAAGTGATGAAACAAAAACCTTATTATAAACTGGGTTAAGTAGGTTAGGTTAGGTTTTAAAAAAAAAATTCACCGTTTCTAATGACTTTATATCACTTTTAAAGGTGTGTTGAATTGTCGATGGATGTGTTGATTTATCGTGGAACCGACATAAACAATGTTATTTTTAAATATTGAAGACAATATTAGTGATTCTTAAACGCAAATCTGAAACAGAAAAATCAGAAAAGGAAACGGTCACATCTGGGACTCGAACCCAGGACCCTTGTCTTTCCGGGACAATGCTCTACCAACTGCGCTAATGGGACCCTATCCTCATCGGTCACTTTTAACTGTATCATACTTCGAATAAGAACCACCAACGTTGTCTTCATTTTTTCACCGCACATTTTTATTGGCAACTATCTTTATGTATGATCGCAAGATTCAACCCGAACTAAATGCAATCCAGACAGCGTCTCTTAGATAAACCTATCTTATTGTTTTTATTTTTAATGTGCGACATCTATTGACTTTTTCTGCAAGTCTAGAAATGAATTATTATTTTTCGGAATAACTTATTGAGTAAAACCTCAAATTATAATATTTTTAAATATTGAAGACAATATTAGTGATTCTTAAACGCAAATCTGAAACAGAAAAATCAGAAAAGGAAACGGTCACATCTGGGACTCGAACCCAGGACCCTTGTCTTTCCGGGACAATGCTCTACCAACTGCGCTAATGGGACCCTATCCTCATCGGATACGGTCCTATCTTGCGATCATACATAAAGATAGTTGCCAATAAAAATGTGCGGTGAAAAAATGAAGACAACGTTGGTGGTTCTTATTCGAAGTATGATACAGTTAAAAGTGACCGATGAGGATAGGGTCCCATTAGCGCAGTTGGTAGAGCATTGTCCCGGAAAGACAAGGGTCCTGGGTTCGAGTCCCAGATGTGACCGTTTCCTTTTCTGATTTTTCTGTTTCAGATTTGCGTTTAAGAATCACTAATATTGTCTTCAATATTTAAAAATATTATAATTTGAGGTTTTACTCAATAAGTTATTCCGAAAAATAATAAACAATGTTATCTGAAAAAACGTGAAGTTAGTAACAAAACGCTAAATTTAAAAATGACAGTGTTTTTGAGGCTTGGAACAAAGTGTTGCCAGGCTCAAAAAATCTTACATGAATATTATTTTGAGTAAAGATTTTAATCCGAACAGTATACAGCCCTCTTCCTTGAATATCTAGACCAACGCTACAGCGGCATACTTGGGAATCTTTATAAATAAGACTGCTAGGGATTATCTATTCGGTGGCTTTAGGTAGCGTTGTCCAGTGTCGCGGGAAAGCCCGGTGGCTGGCCGATGGACTGCGGATGACACCAGGGCCGGGGGGCGAAGCAGGAGAAGAGGAGGGTTGGTTGGTTGTGACGGAGTTATTGCCTCAATACGGGTAAACAAATGTCCCGTGGACTACGCTGACATGGGTATTCGGATTGTTCTCATACAAAAGCGATATGAAACCTTTTTATAAATCTACCATTTAAGATTAGAGAGAACTTGATTCGAGAACGATTAATATTTAGATACTAATTTAAAGTTTGTCCGGCTCTGCTTTTCAAGAATTTCTGTGATTTAATATTGCGATGTTTGAAAGAGAAGCGAGTGATGGGTAATCGGCCGGCGCGTGCGCAGACAGGATATTGTGGATAGCGGTTAACCGTGCGTGTTTGGTTTTTGAAGAGGATCTATAATTTATCGTACGAAATAAAATGGTTTAGCATTGTAACTCACTCATGCATTCTTTAATTTGACGAAGTATGTACAAAGTAAAGAATAGAATGTTTTGTTTAAAACCCCCGAGGCTACGTAAGCATAGTTTAAAAGTGAAAGATGTATCTGTAACAGTCATTAATAATTATTAAATTGGCATAAATCCTCCTCACTAGGGATTCCTATTACGAGGCGGACTGTTGCAGGTTGAGTTAATTCACAAATTATATATTATATTATGATTCCTCAACTTCGTGTTCGTTTATTTTCTCATATTCACTTTCGTTGACTGTAGATTGTAGTAATGTGTTGTAAATCACAAATTTTATGATTTCCTCAACTGCATGTAAGTAGATCTCCTCTTCGTGTTCGTTTATTTTCTCATATTCGTTTTTGTTGACTGTAGGTTTGTGTAATGTGTTGTAAATCACAAATTTTATTAAAAAAAAAATATATTTTCTCAACTTCATGTTAGTATACCTCATCTTCTCTTTCGTTGATTTTCTCATATTCATTTTTGTTGACTGTAGGTAGTTGTGATGTGTTGTAAATCATATTTTTTGTGATTTCCTCAACTTCATGTTAGTAGATCTCATCTTCGTGTTCGTTGATTTTCTCATGTTCATTTTTGTTGACTGTAGGTAGTTGTGATGTGTTGTAAATAATTTTTTTTGTGATTTCCTCAACTTCATGTTAGTAGATCTCATCTTCGTGTTTGTTGATTTTCTCATGTTTAATTTTGTTGACTGTAGGTTGTTGTGATGTGTTTTAAGTATTTTTTTGTGAATTCCTCAACCTCGAGTTTGTAGACTGTGGGTTGGTGTTACTTATAATTATTATGTTATACGTGTTATGTTAATTATATTTCCACATCTTTATGTTTACTTAGGCATATATGGTAATGTGTTAGTTAGAAAATCCGTCAGTAGAGATTTGCTTAGAAATATGGTAACTTTGGTAATGTTGGTAACGATGGTGACTTTTAAATACAAAGAAAATACTCAATGTTCCCCCTCTTTTCAAAACTGTCTATATCATGTGTCTGATCTCAATAGAAAATAAGATATAAAGAGTTTTATGAGGATATTAGGATGTCACAATAGTCATCACGTTGTGCTATATGTGCCACATATAGCACAACGTGATGACTATTAATTTTTGGTGGCGAACGGTCAATAAATTACAGATACTGCACGTCATAATCAATAATGCAAGTCGGCTTGTCTCATTTTTAACCAGTGAAAATAATAATTGAAAACACTACAGCTCATAATGGTGAGTTGAAAAAAAATGTCCTGACCTAGAAAATCCAAAGTTTCAAAAAAAAAACAAAACAGTTCCAGACCTTGGAAGTTCCAGACCTTTGAAGATTTTACTGATTCATCAGTTTTGTGATAGTCAATATAAAGCAAATAACCTTCATATTCTTACAACCTATGTATAATAAGGAATTTATGTCTAACTTATTAAGAAGTTCTATAACAAACATAACTTATTTCATACAACTTACGACTTACTTACGTAGGGACTAATTTAATAATGATTAAAGTTTAGTTGTGGTTCAAATATTGTTATAACATACTGTTAAATTAACCATCTGGTAACTCAATCTAATACATATTTTTTCTTTCCTTTAGAAATATTTGGTGTTTGTATTATTTAATGTTTGTGATTACTCTATGTTTGCTTCACTCAAATGTCAGGCTTAATCCTAGTGAGGTTGATTTTTATGAAAAAAAACTTGATTTATGTATAGTGAAATGCATAAATAAATATTATCAAGTATTTCGATTTCTGTAAATTTCACAGGAATCATGCATCAAACAAGGGAGCAACACTATCTATTTATTTATTAATTTTCGGGAAATCGACAGTTTACATTTAATAAGTTTGTATATAAGTATTATATGGCCAAAATAACACCAATTATGGATTTCCTCCTTCTGACTTTACCTCTACTGAGACAGCATAATATGGAATAAGTAAATTAAATTTGTAAGAAAGGAGTATGAATTTAAAAAAAAATATACGAAACAAAAGATTATATAAATCGAAAAATTTACAAAAGAATACATTTATCAACACATTTATAGCCATGGAGAGAGGTTGTAGATATAAATCAAATCGTAATAGAAATATAAACAATAGAGACATAACATTATTCACAAACCATCAGAGAAATATGGACCTCTTGTATTTGGTAAGTTCGCAACTGAAAATATCAACCTTGGATAATACGCTATTGTAATTATTTATCACGAATCACTTAGAATGCCGAATTTCCAGGTTTCCTACCCCTGCCCAAAGCCGAGCCGCCTTACTGAAACTGTACGAATAATATATATATTATGTATTCAGCTTTAAATGCAGGTAGATGGATGCCCGGCCATTTGTTCGGGGTTTAATTGATACTGAGAGCCCAGCCCAGTGGTCCGTGGCCCCTGGACTTTATGAGGCCAGGTAAAGTGGACTGAATCTGCAACGTGAATAACTCCTGAGGCATTACTGTGTGGCTTCTTGCTTCTGGCTTATGGGTTATGTGCATTATGGGTTATTCCATTATTTCAAGATAGGGAAAAATGCCTGTCTTCATTACATATGAATTTCGCTTTGATTTTTATTTAAGTAATTATTTATTTAATCGACAGAGGGCTTTAACACGTAGATAGTATAATTTTAACATGAGAAATAATTTTGAGCATATTTGAGCATTTTTTCATATTTCTCATTGACTTGAGTCAACCGCGCTAACAACTAGGTAGGACTGACATTTATTTCGTATATCGACAGCTGTAATGCCATCAAATTTCATAGACATGCGTACATGTCTGCTTGAGTGTACGCGATTGCCACCGATAGTTCATTTCACCAAAACAAAAACAAAAAATCTAAAAAAATACAATGACCTGATTTGTTTACAGAAAGACAACAGAATGCAGATTAGGGTTGGAACAAGTATGTAATAATACGGTACCTATGTTTAAATTAGACCACGTGAATGGATCTATTTTAAGTATAATAAATAAATTAAAAGATACATATGTGGAAAATGTGGCTTGTGCAATGATGGAATACTAAACCTGCAACGTCTGATACTAAACCGGTTGGTAGTGATAAGTCACAACATGTAAGTTCCCAATTTTTTTTTCGCCCTCGACACTTTTTCCATAAATGCTCCGATAATTTTTTTAATGGAAGGTGGAGGAACGTTGAAGAAAAAATATACTTGGAAAGTGAGCGGTGAGACAGATAAGTTTAGTAAACTCTCTTCTAAAGGTTAACTTTTCAAAAGGCACACATTGATATATATCAGCATTCAAACCTCCATTCTGAACAATATCTCTAAAATCTCTTTTTTATTTTACTTTAGCCATTTGTACATCTAAGTTTATTCATTATTAATTATTACATACAAAAATTATTACTTTTCTTTTTATTAATTTGACTCCTATCTTGAATCTACCTATTGGTGCAGACTATGGTTTCCGGCACCGCATTATAATATTGCATTCCTTTGCTTAGTAAACTATTTTGTGTATTTATCCTTATTTGATAGCCTAATTTTTTAGCCATTATGTCTGTGAATGTCCTTGTTGCATATAATTTCAAAGCAATTATATCTGCGAATGTGCTTGTTGCATATAATTTCATAGTAATTATGTTTGTGAATGTCCTTATTGCATATAAATTCAAAGCAATTATGTTTGTGAATGTCCTCGTTGCATATAATTACATGGCAATTATATCTGTGAATGTCTTTGTTGCATATAATTTCATGGCAATTATATTTGTGAATGTCCTAGTTAAATTTAAACGGGCTTTAAAAACAAAATTATCCAAAAAATTTAACCATTTATAAATTTCAACTTCTTTTCAATATTTTATAATAAGCCATATTCTAAAACTTCCGGTAATTGTTTGGTTTCGGCTGTCTCCTTATTGTACCTTTTTAAAGTGTCTGCTTAATTTAGAAAATTCTCATTTCTGAGCATAAACTGCCTCCTGTTTTATATTATGTTTTAGTTTTAATATTCGTGTTTTGTCCTGTCCTGCTGTTATTGTTATTCTAAGTTTTGTCATTACTTTGTATAAACAGTGTATTTAGTGTTATAATATTAGATCTGTATTGGGTAAGGCACACTGTAGGAATAATTTTAAGAACCACTAATAATACTTGGATGACTTGTATAGCGCCGTTTTTGTGCAAAAACACCTCAAGGACGCTACGGTACTAAATTACCATTTTTTTTAAGTTTGTTATAAGAGTAGTTAAGCGCACTTGAAGTGAAATGACACTAAACTGCGCTATATAAATGCCATGTTATTATTATTAGGTATTGCATATAGTTTCATGGCAATTATGTCTGTGAATGTCCTTGTTGCATATAATTTCATGGCAATTATGTCTGTGAATAAAATATGATTTAAGATTTTCACGGCCAAAAGTATTTTTGCTATTTGTTTTTGGGGTGTTATGCCGTGTTTCGCTAACTCCTTCTTTAGCCAACGTTTCGGACAGCATTGCAGTGTCCATCATCAGGGCAGATGTGTTACTTTGGTTCTTTTGGTAAAAAAAATTGCTAAAATAACACATCTGCCCTAATGATGGACACTGCAATGCTGTCCGAAACGTTGGCTAAAGAAGGAGTTACAAAAAATTTACAAAAGAATACATTTATCAACACATTTATAGCCATGGAGAGAGGTTGTAGATATAAATCAAATCGTAATAGAAATATAAACAATAGAGACATAACATTATTCACAAACCATCAGAGAAATATGGACCTCTTGTATTTGGTAAGTTCGCAACTGAAAATATCAACCTTGGATAATACGCTATTGTAATTATTTATCACGAATCACTTAGAATGCCGAATTTCCAGGTTTCCTACCCCTGCCCAAAGCCGAGCCGCCTTACTGAAACTGTACGAATAATATATATATTATGTATTCAGCTTTAAATGCAGGTAGATGGATGCCCGGCCATTTGTTCGGGGTTTAATTGATACTGAGAGCCCAGCCCAGTGGTCCGTGGCCCCTGGACTTTATGAGGCCAGGTAAAGTGGACTGAATCTGCAACGTGAATAACTCCTGAGGCATTACTGTGTGGCTTCTTGCTTCTGGCTTATGGGTTATGTGCATTATGGGTTATTCCATTATTTCAAGATAGGGAAAAATGCCTGTCTTCATTACATATGAATTTCGCTTTGATTTTTATTTAAGTAATTATTTATTTAATCGACAGAGGGCTTTAACACGTAGATAGTATAATTTTAACATGAGAAATAATTTTGAGCATATTTGAGCATTTTTTCATATTTCTCATTGACTTGAGTCAACCGCGCTAACAACTAGGTAGGACTGACATTTATTTCGTATATCGACAGCTGTAATGCCATCAAATTTCATAGACATGCGTACATGTCTGCTTGAGTGTACGCGATTGCCACCGATAGTTCATTTCACCAAAACAAAAACAAAAAATCTAAAAAAATACAATGACCTGATTTGTTTACAGAAAGACAACAGAATGCAGATTAGGGTTGGAACAAGTATGTAATAATACGGTACCTATGTTTAAATTAGACCACGTGAATGGATCTATTTTAAGTATAATAAATAAATTAAAAGATACATATGTGGAAAATGTGGCTTGTGCAATGATGGAATACTAAACCTGCAACGTCTGATACTAAACCGGTTGGTAGTGATAAGTCACAACATGTAAGTTCCCAATTTTTTTTTCGCCCTCGACACTTTTTCCATAAATGCTCCGATAATTTTTTTAATGGAAGGTGGAGGAACGTTGAAGAAAAAATATACTTGGAAAGTGAGCGGTGAGACAGATAAGTTTAGTAAACTCTCTTCTAAAGGTTAACTTTTCAAAAGGCACACATTGATATATATCAGCATTCAAACCTCCATTCTGAACAATATCTCTAAAATCTCTTTTTTATTTTACTTTAGCCATTTGTACATCTAAGTTTATTCATTATTAATTATTACATACAAAAATTATTACTTTTCTTTTTATTAATTTGACTCCTATCTTGAATCTACCTATTGGTGCAGACTATGGTTTCCGGCACCGCATTATAATATTGCATTCCTTTGCTTAGTAAACTATTTTGTGTATTTATCCTTATTTGATAGCCTAATTTTTTAGCCATTATGTCTGTGAATGTCCTTGTTGCATATAATTTCAAAGCAATTATATCTGCGAATGTGCTTGTTGCATATAATTTCATAGTAATTATGTTTGTGAATGTCCTTATTGCATATAAATTCAAAGCAATTATGTTTGTGAATGTCCTCGTTGCATATAATTACATGGCAATTATATCTGTGAATGTCTTTGTTGCATATAATTTCATGGCAATTATATTTGTGAATGTCCTAGTTAAATTTAAACGGGCTTTAAAAACAAAATTATCCAAAAAATTTAACCATTTATAAATTTCAACTTCTTTTCAATATTTTATAATAAGCCATATTCTAAAACTTCCGGTAATTGTTTGGTTTCGGCTGTCTCCTTATTGTACCTTTTTAAAGTGTCTGCTTAATTTAGAAAATTCTCATTTCTGAGCATAAACTGCCTCCTGTTTTATATTATGTTTTAGTTTTAATATTCGTGTTTTGTCCTGTCCTGCTGTTATTGTTATTCTAAGTTTTGTCATTACTTTGTATAAACAGTGTATTTAGTGTTATAATATTAGATCTGTATTGGGTAAGGCACACTGTAGGAATAATTTTAAGAACCACTAATAATACTTGGATGACTTGTATAGCGCCGTTTTTGTGCAAAAACACCTCAAGGACGCTACGGTACTAAATTACCATTTTTTTTAAGTTTGTTATAAGAGTAGTTAAGCGCACTTGAAGTGAAATGACACTAAACTGCGCTATATAAATGCCATGTTATTATTATTAGGTATTGCATATAGTTTCATGGCAATTATGTCTGTGAATGTCCTTGTTGCATATAATTTCATGGCAATTATGTCTGTGAATAAAATATGATTTAAGATTTTCACGGCCAAAAGTATTTTTGCTATTTGTTTTTGGGGTGTTATGCCGTGTTTCGCTAACTCCTTCTTTAGCCAACGTTTCGGACAGCATTGCAGTGTCCATCATCAGGGCAGATGTGTTACTTTGGTTCTTTTGGTAAAAAAAAATTGCTAAAATAACACATCTGCCCTAATGATGGACACTGCAATGCTGTCCGAAACGTTGGCTAAAGAAGGAGTTAGCGAAACACGGCATAACACCCCAAAAACAAATAGCAAAAATGTCTGTGAATTTTTTAGTTCTATATATTTTTTTTATATTTTGGTAAAGGTTGTTTATTATTTTATGCATAAATATCATGAATCGTTGAGCAGTTGTTAAAATGTAAGTTCTATCCTTCAACTTCCTTGACTGTCCCATCTTTCAAGCTATGCATCTTTATCGCTTGATTCGGAAGCACGAGGTGTATATTTGGACCAAGAGCACATCTGACACACTCAGTTACTCAGTAGTATTCTCACTACCCACAACATGGTGGACTAAATACTCGCGCTAACGCATTGGTTTAATCATTCCAACCTATTTTTACACTTGATGACGTAGATTTATAAATAAATCCACTCGTTACATACTCGGCTAGGCAATCTATGTAGGCAATAGGCATGCGGCTACATGTCAATCAGATTAGACATATCGTTTATACGAGTAGTTGTACACTTGAAGATACACAGCTTTGTACGGTGATAGCCGTCGTCAATTTACATTACTTTCTACTAACTTTAACTACTTTTTTCAAATATTCTTTCTATTAATGACTATTTTAACACAAATTAAAGAAGATTTCTTTCTTCATTTTTGTTGATTTATTCATCTTCATTTGTTTATTTACTTATCCTAATTTTTGTTGATCTCTTCATCTTCATTTGTTGATTCCCTCATCTTCATTTCTTGTTGATTTCCTCATCTTCGCGTTTGTTTATTTCTTCATCTCCATGATTGGTGCTTAATTTTATCGATTTTCGCATCTTCATGTTTGTTGATAGCGGGTTACGTTGATGTTACTTCATAATTTTGATGATTTTCTCCATTGTTTTGATGGTTTAGTTTAAAAAGAATTCGCTCTGATTTCTATAATTCCTTGGTCAAGTCCTGGTAATAACTATTATTTCTGTGCGTGTTTTGTATTATTACTCTGCAAACAATTCTTGATGTGAAATTGAATAAATATTTACATATATCAAAATATCGTAACCAGGATAAAGTTCTATTTAAAAACATGTACATATATAAGTCGCCGAATAAGTGTCGCCTGTACCCAATCTGGGCTTTAAAATAAATAAATAAATAATTTGACTTCTGGTGACTACGAAATGAATTAATAAGTAAGAGGATTGACATTGTAAGTAATTCTAATACGGTGGTCAAATATATACTATTATTACAAGTATTTTTTCATAGTTTTAATTATTACTGTACAACAGATATATTACGCTTTTATAGTACAGGATTTCTTATTTCTACATTCTTAGTATGTTGTACAGTGCCGATTGACGTGATTTTTCACAAACATTTGGGAAGATCGGAGAGCAATTAAATATATCTATTGTTTAAGAAAATTTAATTTAATAGCACCGTTCCTCTTGTCGTGCTATGCTCTGTTAGAACATCTGTTCTGCCGTGTGGAAGACTACAGCTGAAATTTTCAGGAACGTAACAGTATCTTGACCTACTTTATTATGTTGTAAGTTAAATACAATTAGTGCTAAGATTTTGATCTAAACATTGTTTTATAATTGTGAATAGCACACACAAACCTAATAGAAACCCCGTTCCATTTTTAAGTACCAGAACATTCAAATTGAGTTACTAAACAAAGCTAGAGCCATTTCTAGCAACGTTTTGATTATGAAATGTGGTCTTTAGTTTTCACCAAGGCGTCTCTGAAAACAACTTTTCTGTTTCTTAAGCCCTCGCATACCCAATTTCTACCGATTTATAACAAGTTTTTCACTAACCATTTTAGTTTTAAGTTCGAAAAAAAAAAGTAATTTTTGAAGATATTATCTAAACATTTGTTATGCAGAAACGTTTTGTATGAAATTCCTTCGATATAAAAAAATCGCAAAGTAAGCTCCGAAAATTATTATAAAACGTTATTTAATATGTTGTAGGCATGAAAAAAACACAGTTTTTCTTTAAATGCAACTAAAACATTTGTCGAGAGATTTTTGCTCTATTTCAAACGAGTCGTGTTTTATTAAATATTTTCACCATTTTCGCTGAGTTATTATCGTTTTTTAATATTACGCGCTCCCTCTAACCTTCTGATTTAAATATCTTCTAAATATCCCTTTATCTATTTAAATATCCCTTCCAAACCATTTTTGAACGCTTTCTACGGGGCCTTAATACCATCCTGGCTATTGTGACTATCACTTCCAAGAAGTGTAACTAACACGGGCCTCCTGGTTTCGACACCGGACTTCATTCGATTCTCGGTTAGATGTGTTGTATGATTATTTCCAAACACCGATTACCGTCCGCTGTTCGGACTGGCTCCAATCTTAAAATCCTGAGTTAAAACCAGAGCTACTAACTATTCATGTTTTGGTACAAGAATACGCAGTATTATGGGGTTATGTATGTGTCGCGTATACACATCCTACTTGTTGGCAGGTCAAATTGTGTCAGGTTACCTGTGCAATTTTATTAGGAGGGTGCATATTAATAAACAGTAACAGCGCAATGGCCCATAACAACAACTGTAAGTGGCATCCTGTTAGACGCGTTATAATAATTTTAATGCAAGCACAAATAATGTATTAAGTCTGCACGTTAAAAATGAATCAGAATAATTTATGTGTCTGAATTTTATACAAACTACAAATAGTTTTTTACTAACTACAGTTGAAATTTAGCGCCAATTTGAAGTGAGTAAAAATAATGAAAAATAATAGTATTTAAAGAAACTGAATCATCGAATAATTCTGATTAACGCTTCAAGCCTGGCGTATAGATAATTTCCGCTTTGCAATAATTGGAATGGACTTGCATGAGTTGTCCACGGAAGCGAACACATTAGCTTGACGGATTAGTATTTGCATCTGACTATGTAATCACGACTTTGTTGTTGGGTGATATTTAAATTTATATCAAGGGGCGAAAATAACCTATTTGTCCGATGTATGCTTTGATGCTACAAGTGTACATCATTTCTAATTACCTTTCCATGACCTTAGTTATAACAATGCCCTAAATAACAAATGTCAAATTTGAAGAGAAACATGGAATAAATCACGAAAACAAAATCTATTATTATTTGGTAGTATTTGTCATAAAATAAACTCTGCAGCGCAAATAATAAAATTGATTCCCAATTAATTCCAGTGATAATCCAAGTATTACATTCCGGAAATATCTTGCACGTGTAGGGGAAGCACACGTGTTAAAATTTATACAGTGTGTTGCAGCGCCCACTCCCAGTTTGCCCACGCTCCGCTAATGTGCGGAGAGCAGCTGATGGTCCAGTACAGACACAGCACAGCTTCCGGGAACACCTGGGCCAGATGACAAACAGATGATTACCGCTTTAAACGGGCAGGTGCAAGCGGTAATATACCTGGAAATCTCTTGCGAGTATTTTCCGCGGTATTTCGGTACTGACTGTTAGGCGGGTTTTCATACAGAACCTGACAATTTAATTTACTCAATCGCACGTGCAATGTTAAAATACATACTTAACTTCTCTCATTTGTTCTTCGCTAATTTGTTCGGTTTTGGAAACAAATAACTACATATTACCATTCCGCTTTTCGGAACACCTCATACGGTCTCATAGAAGGCGTTGCGTCTTTCTTACCGTCATAGTTATAATATTAACTAAACGGTGCTAGAAAGAGAAAACACCAAGCTTTATATTCAAATATTAAATTTAACCACAGCATAATTAAAATTTACATCTCTATGATACCAAAGGTTCCGACCGCATGTTGAGGAAAATTTATGAAACTTTTTATTGTTTTATTGATATAAAACCTTAAAAAAGTGAGGTGGCTGTAATGTTTTTTTTTTATTATTCTTTATTTTGGCTTTCACCCATTAGGGGTGATCTTGGCCATATATAATTAAGAAATATCTTAATTATTGGGATTTTATTGAGAATCGGAAATACATTCAAATTCTCCGACTTACTGACAATATACTTACTGAAATATAACGGTCAATAAACCGAGGCCCGAAGTGTTAACTTTTTTTTTTTGAGAATTACCAAATTTTATTTATTTTACACATATACATTGACATTCTGAATTAAGGAATACATAATGCAAAATTATAAATAATGCGCCACCCTAGATTTCGAGATATTTTCTTAAGTTGAACAATTAAAAATATGGATATAACAATATGGTGCCTTGTCTTTTATAGTATTTAGTTTAAAAATACATTTTTTCAATCTGGAAATGAAGATGCCAGCTGACAACAGACAGTAAATTTCGAGTTATTTATTTATTCAAAAATAGTTTCTAACATAAAAAAGACATAGTCTGCTCATCTCAATAGGGCATTCCTGTGTCAAATATATCTACTAAGTTCAGATATCATACAAACGAATTTACTGAATTATAGTTATGAGTTAAAATGAAGTATCCAATGACCATGCTGTTAGATTTAATATCATCACTTTTGTTGAGACCCTTTGCTCTCTCCGACTGATATCTCGACCCTTCGCCTCAGAAGGAGGGATATATTCATATATCTGTCACTCCTGGACACACAACCCCTAGATTCCTAACCTACCCTAATACCTTGTATCCCAGAACTTCCTCTCCTTCCTTTCCTTAAAAAAGACCCTCCAGAAAGCATCCCAAAAGATGATTGTGTGGGATTAATAAAAAAAAAGTTTTGTTTTTGTAATATTTGTATTTTGATTCAAATTTTAATATTTGAACACGCGCTTAATTTCTCTTGAAATTTAATTCTTATTATCTCACAATCTGTTACATGGTTACATAAATAATGATATTTATAATCTTTGTAATTTAGAGCTATTGCTAAGGTGAGGAGATCTATAAATGTTTTTTTTTATTTGTAATATTTTACGTACAAAAGCTGATTTATGTAACTGCTAATATTTAATAAACAACTCCGTGTGAGGCTTCTTGAAACGACGTTGTTTTAATATCAATGATTTTCCCAAACAAGTGGCACACCGCGTGCACTTGTTTTCGCCGCACGAAACACGTACACCAAATCTGCCGGGGGTGGCGTACTACCCACTTCCCTCTTACCTACCCTTTCCTCTAGACTGGAGACTGTAGGGGGGGTGCCTTTTAAGGGTCGAAGTCGAAGGAAAGAACGATCGGCGATGGAGTTTGCGGAAACTGGAATACTGCAAAATGAACGTTTAGGGTTTATACAAAAAGGTGTACATATTTTTCTATTCTGTTTTAAAAAAAATATTATAGGAATAAATATTGCGAAAGATTGGGTAATTCTTACATTAATAGACCGCAAAATTGTCAAAATTTTACATTTCTTCAAGTATTGCAGCGTTTTGGGTGAGTTCAGGTGGATGAGTGCCATTTTCAAAACAATTCTCCACCATCGCATGTTGAAGATTTTGCCAATCCAACAAAACTATCTTTAATGCCATGGTCGCATCAATAGAGTTCCCTTGATGCCGTGGTAGCATGAATAGAATTCCCTTGATGCCATGGTAGCATGCATAGAGTTCCCTTGATGCCATGGTAGCATGAATAGAGTTCCCTTCATGCCATGGTAGCAAGAATAGAGTTCCCTTGATGCCATGGTAGCATGAATAGAGTTCCCTTGATGCCATGGTAGCATGAATAGAGTTCCCCTGATGCCACGGTAGCATGTATAGAGTTCCCTTGATGCCATGGTAGCATGAATAGAGTTCCCTTGATGCCATGGTAGCATGAATAGAATTCCCTTGATGCCATGGTAGCATGAATAGAGTTCCCTTGATGCCATGGTAGCATGAATAGAGTTCCCTTGATGCCATGGTAGCATGAATAGAGTTCCCTTGATGACACTCGGAAAATATGAGAAAATCTGAAATATCCTACATAACTTTTATTATCGATAGTAATATTATTTTACCTGCGTTTATTACTTCGTGCTTAGTTATTTTTTCTCTATTTATTTACGCCTTTCCTATTTTATCTTAAAAAAGTAGATAAATCACATCCTTTGCGTATCTTCTGGATTAAATTAGTATTTTTATAGGGTGATGTGTTACGTAGATTTCAAGCAATATTACATTATTTCCGTATGAGTTAGTGTTACACAGATCGTGCTAGTATGACTAGTAATCAATGCAATAGCAATTGTTGTATTCAAATTTCAATCAACAACGCTAATATTAGAATTGTGTTCGCTAACCAATGCTGTTCAAAACATGCATAAATCAAAAAGACAAAGTATAATAATACCTACCTAGTATGACGCGACCTGCTCGTGTTTCTAGCAACTCGTTTAGCTGAGGGGGCTGGCGAAATGAGAGGGCAGATATTCCTGTCACCCTCGCACCGGCCGTTTGGGCGGGAGTTGGGGGCTGAAGTTGGGACAAGAGGCGGGGAGGCATCGGACGGGAAAATAACTTCAATTATGCCGGGAGATGAATGGCAAGGATATTAAGTCCTGGACATTTAGAATTGAAAGAAATTAAAAGTGATACTCGCTGCTCCGTAATGTGCTTGGTTAGTTTAGCCTTCATCGTTTACCTCTTCAAAAATTAACATCGACAAAATACACTAACTTGTTAACACATAAAAATAGCTTAATGCTCCTCCATGGGCGGCGGACGTGAAGGCTGCTTGTAGCATTATTTACTCAAACACGTGTATATTACAGAATATCTAGCACAGAGGTCGAATAATACACCTATCTGAACATTTATTTACCCATTTTTACGTCTCATCGCTCTAGGTCTTGAGCGATGGCTGCTTAAATTTAGGTAGATGATTACAGCTTAGTGATAAAACCTACAAATATGGAATAAACGATGAAATATAGGTGAATTCATTGGAATTAAACCACAATAAGCAGTTTATATGTTTCATTATTAATATTCGGAGGTATAATTTGTTACAGTGATTTGCTTTTGGGGTTTTATGCCGTGTTGCGCTATCTCCTTCTTTAGCCAACGTTTCGGACAGCATTGCAGTGACCACCATCAGGGCAGATGTGTAAGCTGTTGAATGAGCGCAGCCGAATCCAAAACCGAATGCTCCGAAATCTCCTTCGCTCAATGCATGAATCTCTGCAGCTGATGATGCTATAATTTTAAAGACAACATTATTAGTGTCCACCTTCAGGGCAGATGTGTAATCTGTTGAATGAGCGCAGCCGAATCCAAAACCGAATGCTCCGAAATCTCCTTCGCTCAATGCATGAATCTCTGCAGCTGATGATGCTATAATTTTAAAGAAAACATTATTAAGGTGTTAGGAGTAGGCAGCGTCGTGAAAAATGAATATTTAAAAAAAAATTACTTAATAAAACTAATAATATAATATGTTTTTACTTTATTTTACAAAATTAGACCAAGTTATAGCCATATTTGTTGGATCGTGTCCCAAAATTTACGATTGCGGTGACCATCATAACATTTAAACTCAATCAAACAAAACAATTCACTAGTTTATTAGTTCTAATAGATCGAAACTTGTTTTTAAAATGCTTTTCATAATTTACTCGCGGATTTTTAAGGAAAAAAAAGCTGGTTTATTGTTTACAAAATAGAAGTTTAAATTTGTTTTAAAGTCTTTAATCACAATTTTTAATGCTTTCAAAAAACTGTAAAGGTTTCATTAAAATCCTTCTATTGATTATTGAATTACGATGGTCACAGACTTTGAAAACATCCAACAAATATGGCGATAACTTGGTCTACGAAAAACTTTTTTAATTTTTGACAAATCAAGTTAAAACATATTATAAAAGCTTTGTATTATTAGTTTTAAAAAAAAATAAACTACTGTCAAATTTCATTTATTTAAAATACCCCTAACCCCAAGGGAGTTCCAAAATAACCTGTTCACGTGACAGTTAAAAAATTATTTCGAATCAAAAAGCTCCCGGCGTTTTTAAGTGATAAATATAAGTTTTCAACTAATTAAGTGCCATTCAATGACCGCTATTGTTACCAATGTAGAATCTCCTAATATGTCCAAAATGTTTAGTTAGCTTTAGTTGTCTTTTCTTATTAGTCACTAGAGCTGTAAACCATATTTATTTACAGTTAAATAAATAATTAGAACAAAGGACGTCATTGTCTGAGATATACTGCCACTCTAAATTCCCTGTTCCGTTACTTATTACGAGAGCAGGCACTGAAGCAGTAGTCCTATATTCAATGTACAATGTATATTAATATTACTAATTGTTTCAGATGCTAATTACAGAGCTGTGAAAAATATTGTAAAGCCTCCAAAGGCTGTGTGTTTAAAAATTGGTAAATTGTAAAAGCACAATTCATTTTCATTATGTTGAAGTGGCGAAGGCACGCGTTGTGCTAATGACTCGAAACTCTATTCCACGTGGAAAGTGTAACAAGAGTTGGAACATTATTCTAATATTCGTCTGAATCTAGGTCGGATCTAATTCTTCAGATTTCATTTATTATTTAAAGACACCGTTGAATCGTGAAGACCATCGGAAGCTGACACAAGACTCTTATGAAAGGGGGTTTGCACGAAGCTCACATTTTAATAAAATTCGACGATTTCGTAAAGATAATACAAATACATAGATATATTAATACTGTCTCCTCTAGCCATCCAATAGTAATCACTAACCTTAACTAAAAAAATAATAAAGACGCAGGACGTGGCAGTAAGAACTAGCACTATCTAAAACAGTGAGGAAGGTTTGTAATAAGTTATTTATATTTGAGATTTATATAAACATTACCTTTCCATTAAAATATTTTATGTAAAACGGTTTGAAAATTGTATAAATTTTTCAACGATAAAATTAGCGTTAATTAGTAGAATTTATTTTTCTAGACAATGAATTAGTAACTTTACGAGGGATGTCTCCAGAAACGTTTGAGATTTTAGTAATATTTCAGAAAAAAATAAAATAAACCCCACGGATGGATCAATTTTCTAGGCCTGCTATTTTGTAGGTCCGTCCATTACGAATAAAAGTAAATATAGTAATCAAAAGATATAACAAATTGAATGCAACATTAAATTAGCGAGTACTGATTTTAAAAATGGTTTTTGGTTAATATGAACACGGGCCAATAATTAAACATGGCTTAATTGCACTTCACGTAATTCACTCACTATAAGCCAAATAAGTCATCGATTCATGATGATGACACATCGCTATTATGCACATTATTCTTCAATTTATAGTTCACTAGTTGACGTGTACCCGGCGTTGTTCGGGGTTATGAATGGTTTGGATTAAAGTTTTGAGGTTGTGAACACCGGTGTACCTGGAAACTGGATCTATTTTTAAAGTGGGAATAATTCTTAATAATTGAAATTTTTTTTTTAATAAGTTTTTGTTTAACTTGATTGTGACACGTCTTCCTCGGGCGCCCCCGACTTCCACCGTTCACTGCTGTATACCACATTGTTACTATTAAAACAACTTAATTTTATCGATTTTTATTCAACTCTGTATCTCATTCAAGTCGAATGACTTTTGACGTTTGGCGTATGTAAGTACGTACCTTCGAAGAGACTCAAGAATAAGAACGACGATCAATTTTCGAGAGCGATTGCGAGCGGCTTGGATTGGAGAATCAATACCCAGTGCAGAGAATATGGGTTAAGTTTTTTAGCGTTCTCTTTATATACCTCATTGTTATGGTTAGAAAAACTTCAACATATCGATAGACTATGGCATCCCCAATTGGGGTATGTTGTGAGGCTGAAGGTAGTCGGGAGGGGAAAGAGATTTGGAGATTTGAAGAGGAAGGAAGGAAGGACCTGGCTATTCAAATCTGGTCACTAAACACGGCCAAAGCTATTTTAAGCAATGTTTCAATTATGAATAGTAGTCTCACTAGGGCGATAATGAGAATATTTTCAACTCTGGAACGTGCCGCAAATATAATGTGTATTATTTTTGTTTAGTTAATTTTGAAATAACACAAATTAATCAAACAAATTTTCTCATTCCAGTGGAGTTATAATGCATTAAATTTTTTTCATTTTCCCTGACTTCTTGTACCATTCAAATCACTCAACTTTTTACTGAAATCGATCTAGTAGTTTTGAGTCTATAAGAGACAAAAAAAGAAACATTAATTTTTAGATAGATAGATGATATTACATTGTCCTACCTAGTGAGTTAATTAAAATGTTAGATTAGATTAAGATTACATATTGTGTTATGCATTGGTTATTAAGACACAGGTATAAAATGGAATGCAAATTACAATTAGTTTATATTGAATACATAATAGTTACATAAAGTGATGATGAAATCACGGAATCATTTTAAAAAATTAATAGAAGTCTGTTATTGGCGTGTCTATGTGGACAATTTATATAATTTTTACTTAATTTTGCTGAAATCTGTCAAAAATTTTCAAGTACCGAATTTTCTCTTTAGCACGAAAACTTTGCTTGGTGCCACGCATTAAAAAGAGTAATATTCAAATTGGCGGCATCAGTCTTCTTTCAAATTGGTAGGTATAGATCATACTTCTAGGAAAAAAGTGTTCAGTGGATGAAATTCATCTAATCGTGTTTTAAGCGTGACAATAACATATAATAAATGATTTAATTCATACCTACATAATATGTATGTAACTGCCTTTCTGCGAAGTTGCAGAGACATCATTCAAGGTAAGGTCAAATGCGGCTTACAAAATGCTTGCCGTGAACAACAATGCATACTGCTGACTGTTGACTGTTGACTGGTGACTGGTGTTGACTCCATTGTGGCTCTTAATCAGGTGTCTGACCTTCCTGCCGATTAAATAATTCAAATAACAATGTTTCCGTCACAAGTCAGCAAGAGTCAAGAGTTGAGACAATGTGAACAGAGAAATTTTCCCAGTGAGACCAGCATTGATCAATCAATTATGATTATGAGACCAAATGTTTGTATGGTTAAACCATGTGCGATAGTGAATGAATGCATGAAGCGAATTTGAATGATTTAAGAAGTCGGGTAAGCCTGAGAAACACATGGAACGATCAAGTGAACAAATTTTTTTAGTATTGCAATGTCTTGTCAGAATAACAGAAGAGTATGTATAAGACGATGCATGAATGTGAACGAGGGTTCGTATCCCGGCGAGCACAAATAATATCAATTACTTGCAATAATTTGAATTTATTAATTAATGTGAAAATAAATAAATTTAAATTCATCTGTTCTGAATGCAATTACTAATGTTATCCAAATTGACCCTGGTAATAAATTACATCTTTGCGATTCTTTCAAGGATAAATAAACCATCCTGTCACTTCGAATGCAATCAACAATGTTCTCAAAATTTGTTTTGACAGCATCGCCATTCCATTGTAAGAATATTATGTACTAAATACACAATTTGGCTGTCCTGAAACGGGAATCCTTCCCAGTTGGACAGACAAAGGTTCATTTTGTTTTGTATTGTTTGTAATTTATATACGTATATAAAATAAATAAATGGTCGATTAATAATTAATTGGATTATTACTCTTTAAGTTCCAGAGTGTTAAATACTTTTTGTATCGTCCAGATGAAAGACTACCATCCAAAATCGAAATGTTGCTGGCAATTGCTTTGCCCGTGTTTGGTGACCAGACATGAATAGCCAGGTAGCTACTTCCAAACCTCCCAATTTGTTTGGGATGCCAAATTCCCGAGACTGCTGGAATTTTTCACACTCGACAATGGGAAGGTTACTGTTACTGAAGGTTATATTATATTTCTAAAAACTCCGTGTAAATCTCGTGTAACTCCGGGGACTTAAATATATTTATGTAAAACAAAAGTTAACAAATCACTATGACTGTTTATCTTTGAAATTATAATTGGACATAGCAATTTTAGTTGTACGAATGCAGCGCTTAGGCATAATTCCTTCAGTCACTTGGTATTGAGAATTGAACCTTGGCAAATATAATGAGAGGCAATACTGGGCAATTATTTATATACTATATTCTCAAGTGAGGATGTTTCTCATGTTTAATGTCAGTGTCAGGGCAGATGAAATGCGTGACAATAAACTATAATACAAGCACTATTATAAACGCTTCGAAGTTTGTAGTAAAACAGCGAAGTAACTAACTAACTAACCATCACGCCGTTTCCCCGCAGGGGTAGGCAGAGAGGACGGACCGCCAAACAACTCGGTCTTGGCACACACTTCTTGCCTCATTCACATTCATACATCGTCTCATACATACTCTTCTATTATTCTGACTCTTGACATGGCCCGCTTTGAGTATCTGATTCACTTGATCGTGCCATGTCTTCCTCGGGCGTCCACGACTTCTGCTAACATTCGCATTTGCATAATATATCCTCCTTACACTCCTATCTTCGCTCATTCGCTCTACATGCCCAAACCATCTAAGCGTCCCTTTCTTAATCTTACTCATTACGCTTACATCAGCCTTGCACTCTTTGCGGATCTCCACATTCCTCACACGATCAAATATGGTTTTACCACACATACGCCTCAGGGATCTCATTTCAACAGCATTCAATCTACTTTCATCCTTTCTTTGCCAGTTCCATGCCTCACTTCCATACATCAAGGTAGGTACCAGCACTCCGTTGTGGACTGCTAGCTTCGCTTCTTTGGACAATTTTTTGTTAGCGCCAACTGCGTTCAGTCCCCCATTAACGAAATTTCCTGTATTTACCCTTCTTTCAATATCTCTGTTAGCCTTCCCATATCTCGTAAACATACTTCCTAAATACACAAACTCATCCACCTGCTCAAAGTATTCCTCATTCACAATTATATTGCACACTGTTTTCGCACACAATTATATTACACACAGCGAAGTACAACTTTGTAAAAGTATAAATACCTTCGTGGATGATTTTTTTAGTTATATTAACCTCACACAAGACGAAAATTTAATTTCCCTCAGGGTCTGTGTCATAGGAGAGGAAGTTCTGGGAAGAAAAAAGGCATAAGGGGTAGGTATGAATCTAGGGATCAGTGTTTCCAGGAGTGACGGTCGTATGAATCTATCTCTCCGCTGTGGCGCAAGGCGATGGGTCCAGAGACCAGTTGGAGAGGTCTCCCTAAACAAGCCTCTCCCGATCTGGCTGGCAGGTGCATCCTGAAAACACCTCACCCCATGAAACCAGGCATTCCTGCTAAATCACCACTTGGGGTGACCTATGGCATAAGTTTTTGTTGTCCAATAAATGGTTCCCGGGGTGGCGGTACCCAAAATGATAGATAGACAGTAAATATGCTTTAGAACTAGCTGAAATTCCCGGCTTTGCCAGAGTTTTATAAAGTTGTTTGTAGCTGTAGACAGTTGTAATATTCTTCTTATTTGGAACGTCAAGTGTGCAAAAATTCTCTACTTTAAGAGGTGAGTAAAAGGGGGATGGGGCTGGTTTTACAAACCTTACCAGACCTTATGCTGACAATGACCTTTCTCCTGTTTTGAAGGTCAAATGTGCAATATTTCATTAACCTCGTAATAAAACTGTAGATCTTCTAAATGCAGATGATCAAAAGATTGATATTTTTAATTTTTTATGACGCACTTACAATTATAACGACTTAGACCTTAAATCTATAATGTTATTAAAAAAATTGTACAAATTAAATTGAATAAACAATAAATTTGTTTAAAAATCAAACCTACACCGGGACATTCTTTTTTATGATAATAACATAGATAGATACATAAACGGAAAAAAACGGATTGGGGTGAAATTTTCGTGCCCTAAGTTTTTTTTTGCGAAACCTGGTACCTACATGATCATCGTTCGTGATTGTGTAGGTCAACTTGGTACATTGGTTAGATAGGTACACAATTTTAAAATAACTTAGTATTTTTTTTATTTTTTTTAGTGAATACCTCACAAGAGTCCCAACTGCTCCCGTCTGGAGCCAGTGAGACTATGGCATCCCTAATTGGGGGATGTTGTGAGGCTGAAGGTAAGTGGGGAAGGGAAAGAGGAAGGTGGGGAAGTACCTGGCTATTCAGATCTAGTCACTAAACACGGCTAAAGCCATTTGGAGCAACGTTTCAATTCTGAATGGTGGTCTTACACCAGGGCGATACTGGTAGTATCTTCCACTCTGGAACGTGCCGCAAATATACTATATATTATTTGAATTAATTAATTGTGAAATAACACAAATTAATCAAATAAAATTTATTTGCGCACGCCGGGTTCGAACCCGCGACCTTCGGAATGGCAGTCCAATGCGTTACCACTGGACTATGCCGGCCATCAATGTATGATTCAAATGATTCAAACGTATGATTCAAATGATTCCAGAAGGAAGTCAGGAGTAAGTGAAAAGCTTTACTATAATATGGAATGCATTTGACAAAAAATGTTCCATGGTTCCAGTGTGACAATAAAATAGGAAACAACAAAGAAGTCCACATCCTACACGTCGCGTCGTGTCGATGGGAAGAACAAATGATCAGCGAAATATTTATTACATCTTCAGATTGGTCACACAAAGTAGGTATTTATTAAATCATCAGATTGGTCACGGATTGGTCACACAAAGAAGGTATTTATTAAATCTTCAGATTGGACACATTAAGTAGGTAATTATTATATCTTCAGATTGGTCACGTAGAGTAGCTATTTATTACATCTTAAGATAGGTCACACAATTTAGATATTTATTAAATCTTCAGATTGGAAACATAAAGTAGGTATTTATTATATCTTCAGATTGGTCACGTAATGTAGGTATTTATTACATCTTCAGATTGGTCACATAAAGTAGGTAATGCCCGTAATTTGGGGTTCAGTTGAAGTCGGAGAAGTTTCAAGCAGAAGAAGTAGTTGTGTGGGTCTCTATTACTATTCTTCTCATGCAGCACTTTCTTCCCTTTCATTGTCGGAACTGAGATGATTACTGGTAACACTGGAGAATGGTCCATTCACTAAAAAGTAGACATTCCTAAACCATAGGGGTCTGGGACCGCCGGACGCCGAGACAGGAGATTCTCAAACTGTGGGCCGCGTTACTGTGAATCTTTCATTATTAGATTATTGATTACTAGTAACAACCTGAAAGTTTATACGTAAATTTTGCAATTTTCACGATAATAACGTGAAACGCAATTTTCTGGCAAATTGCTGGCGTGAATTTTTTTATATTTTTTACGCGATTTTCTGGTCTTTAAAATAAGTAACATTATGTTCAAAAATATTTCTTTGTCTATGATTTTGAAAAACTTAAATAGCCATAGAATGGAACCCAGCAAACTTTACTTTGAAACGCCGCAAAACTAGGGTCATCCATATTTAAAAAAATCAATATTGAAAAAAAAAACACTTTAAAGTTTACATAATATCACAATTGTTAAAAATAACATTGTTCTCTAAAAATTTCTACAAAAATGAACTGGAATTTCGTCGAAAATTAGCGTCAAATTTTCAGGTTCCTTTGTGCGACGCATGACCAAGAGTCTAGACAAATGCGAGAAAGTATCAAGCAAAAGTTGAACATTGATTTTGCAACGTCACAATTGATTTAGTTTGCTCTTTCGACTGCATGATTTATTTTTTTGCTTGGGAACTTCCTAGAACGCTTTGGACAGGGCCATTCACGTACGGCCTTACAAAGCGACAAACAAGAAAATTTTGACTTTGGGATACCTATTTCGTCGCGTGCTGAGAGTTGGTATTTGTCATAACTTGGATGTAAATAATGTGAGAATGTTTGGAAGCACTGCGGCGAGCTGTTAGTAACCCACACGGATTTCATTGAAAATGTAGTCTGGTGCCGCAGGTGGAGTATCTCCTGAGTTTAAACCATTTGGACCTGATTGGGTTGTAAGTTGTAACTCGTAACTTGTGAATATTGATCGGACATACTATGAACCTATTCAATCAATGAACTTTCATACTTTTATTAAAGTGTGGGTGGAACGAAATCGTAGGCTTTAATGGTTTGGGCATACAGCTTCTCTTTGTTCTTAAGACGCCTTCTCTCATCGGAAGTTGGAAAAAATACGACCAATTCCACACTGGAGTCTTTTGAAGCTGCATAGTTATCATGACCATTATTAATTTATCTACCACCGTTTATAATCGAAACGTTAAATGACATTGCCCAAGTGCCTAGATCGGCGGCCAGATCTGTACGTTATTATTTATTATACCGGCTGCGCCAATGCTATTAATGTTTCAGAGAGGTTTGTAGGCTCTTCACCATTTCTTTCCCTTCCCCTCACCACTCTCTTCAGACACGTAAGATACCCCAATTCGAGTTACCAAAGTTCCACTGACTTTTACCCGTTGGGACAAATATTTGAATTTTACTGAATTAATGCATTTCTTGTAGTCGGAAATTAACCTACTTTCCCTTATGATTATTAGAGTTAGTATACGAAATAATAGTCGGTCCTAACCAATCGGAATTTGGAGAGGTTTTTATGGCGGTCGACTCTTGTCCCTGAGAAGAAATGGTACAATCCTCAGTTAAACGAAAAAAAAACATTGTTGTAAAAGACATTTTAAAATAGATGTAATATATATTTTTTAAAACTGACTTTAATTTGCAATATTTTTTTCCTGATTATATTAATTTGTAGAATTTTACACATTATACAAATTATTTCCACAATTCTAATTTTTGTTATCTTATTTTTTCTGCTTTTCAACGAGCATCAGCTTTTATGTTACCCATACTTCTTTGAGTGAATTTGTTCTCTCAAGAAATGGATTTAAATTGATGATGATATCCAATTAAAAAAATGTACCTTTACTAGATTTTAACCGTAAAACGTTGATTTGGGTCTTCTGAGAAAATACTGTTACTGCGAAAGCATTAGCAAAGGGAACTCTTATTCGATAGAGGTCAACGTTCGATTTATAACCAGCAAGGTGTCCGAAATATGAAGACGCGCTGTGACTTACGAACGCAGAGTCGAGCCTATGCTTCCTGGTTTGAAGGATGTGCGGACTTTATATATGATAACTCAGCACAGTGACAATTCAAAACGCCGATAAAAAGTAATGTAAAGTCAATGAAAGTGATGAAAAACTAACCCACGTAACCTATTTTACAGAGTTTTTGTTTCATCACTTTTCATGACTTTATATCACTTTTTAAGGGTGTGTTGAATTGTCATTTTGATGATTTATTAAGTCACTATACAGGGTGTATCGGCAAGTACCCGACAAACTTTTACCAGCTATTCCTCAGCACATTTGGGGTAAAAAAATTTATGGGCGCTTTGCTGTCCGGTAACATATTTTTTCCATTAAAAACAAAAAATAAATAAAAAATCCACACTCCGTCACTGTCATTTGCATTGTTTCTCGTGTTCAACAGCTGTTACTAGCAACTGTGTCCAAAAGTGTCCTCGCTCTTTCGTACACACTAAATAATAATAGTAAATGAGATGAATGGTGCCGTGCCATTTCGTTGTGATTGTAAAAGCGCGCCAACGTAGGTACGTACATTATTCAACGAAACTCGAACAAAATTTAGCCAGACGGGTTTTCAAACTTTGACAAAGGATAAAACATTGGTGACATGTGGTGAAAATATAAATAATACATTTTTTATTAAAAAAAATGTTACCGGACAGCAAAGTGACCATAACATTTTTTACTCCAAATGTGCTAAGGAATAGATGGTTAAAGTTTTTCGGGTACGTGCCGATACACCCTGTATAGTATGTACATTTTAGGCAACATTACGCTCATGACAAAATGCATATTGTTTTGTATTATTGACCGATGAGATAGTGGTTCTTTTTTTCCATAAGTTATAACCTAATGAATTATCTACACTTCGACTTATCTTACGACAAATAATATTTGTACAGCATCCTTGAGGTGGTATTTCACAAAAACGGCACTAGTCAAATTTAATGGATCAATTATTATTATTACTCATCAGCTCGATTGAGAAAAGATTTGTCGGCTTGTAAGAGAACACTCCTGTCTTTCTTCTCAAAAACACTCCACATAGGATCCCCAAAGATGCCATTCTGGAAAAAAATTTCATTGTTAAAATCCAATAGGAGTGCAAAGTGTTAAACGTAAAAAATCATATTCCTAAAATGAATTTGCGCACAACGGATTTCTAGTATCGACTTCGACCCGGCTACTCCATGACCAGGAGCCAAGGATTTTAACCTCATAATCCAGTCTATGCTTACTGTGTAAAAGCCAAGCCCAAGCTAGACCAACAAATAAACCGATGTAATGAAATTTTTTCATCTGGCCAAGTTCTAAAAATGATTAATTAAATAAATTAAGGGACGCATAGATGGTTTAAGCAAATAGATCGGATGAACAAAGAAAGGCGTGTAAGGAGAATATTATATGATGCGAATGTATGGTAGACAAAATTGGGGACGCCCGAGGAAGATACAGCACAATCAAGAGATCCAAGGAATTCCCGCAATTACCCGTCCCCCTTTGTTAACCTCCCACTCAAACACCTCAATTATATTTTTTGTGTATATATCTGTCAATATTTGGTATCATCGGTTAGTTTTAATATTCTGCTGACGAAGGAAGGGTGCTTCCGAAACTAGTAGAGTGCAATTAAAATTAAAGTGGTCTAAAACAAATTTATATCTTTTATTGTAAATTATGACGAGCCACAAAGCAAATGCTTATTACAAATATGTTTAGAAAATTCAATTAAAACATACTTGTATTGTAATTTTATCAAACTTTAAACAGTATGCCATTCAAATTCCATGCCAAAAAATCCGTCATACTATAAAATACACGTCTGAATGATACTCATACTGCACAAGAGCGAGTCCGAAATGAATCCGAAATCCTGTAGGTGCGTTATTAATATCAGCACCTATGGTATTCATCATATTTCTTAGGTTCACACAAAATATGATTGTGGCGCCAGAACGGCCAACCTTGGGAATCCACTAACTGCCTGGGTGCGCAGCACCCATGAGATTTGTTAGCACGAAATTTTTACGGAATAGTATGTTTATTCTGTGATTATTGGCGGTCCGTACTCTCTATTTATCTCTGCTGAAAACGGCGTGATAGTCAAGTGAGTATTTAGTTTGTTATTTTTTATCGTGAATGCATTACGAGTTGACCCTATGGAACAGAACATAAAATGACAACAGGCCATTTGGAGGTTAAATAACCGCGTTGATATATGGCCTGGGTCAATATCTCCAACCTTCGAGGAAAACAGCGCGAAGCTAAAAAAAGTTCATTAATATTTTACATTTCATTTTCCTGTACGGCGATTAGGACAAACCTTAACATTCGTTGAATTTGATTAGATTTATTTATTTATAAGGAATGCGATTGGGCTGCAGAATACAGGCGAAATAAGACACGTTTAAAACTTTCATTATTTTTTTATTAATTCCTCTTAGACAAGTGATCATATTAAAATTAAATTCCGCCATTAATTAAGGCTTAGAAATTGTAAATAAGTAGTGCAGACCCGTGAAAAATCACGGGATATTATAATTCTTATTTTGAAATTTGAAAACATATTTTAAATAACTAATTGTTTAATTTTTTTCAATATTTCAACGTTTATGGTAGTTTTCAGGTAAAAAAAGTTGAATTGTTTTTATGGACAAAATAATATTCTTCTAGTGAGAAAATTTTAAAAGGAAAAAAAAACGTAATTTCGAAAAAGTTATTTATATTTTTTACTTCTACCATCATATAGAATCATCTCGCAAAATTTGTGCACTGGACTAATTCACTGACAGACACCCGGACTGTATTACAGATACACTGAGAAAAATGAGCAGATAATGCTGATTTATTAAACATGTCTTCAAATTATAGGTAATTCTGTCAAAAACAGGACTGCAAGCCTCTTCCAGCTAAAGTGTTAGTAAATTCATGTTAATATCGGAACACGATTCATCCACTTGCTTTTGCCTTAGTAAATATATATATCATGACGAAATGCAAAAATGTTGTCATAGAGACAAAACATTGGTATTTTACTTAAAGTTTATCAGGATACCTATCAATTTATTCGTTAATGGCCTACAATCCCATTTTTAACAGAAATACTAATACCGAATAGTGTAGGTAGATAAAATCGAAACGTTACTTGAAATAGCTTTAGCCGTATTTGGTGACCGGATCTGAAGAGCAAGGCACTTCCTATTACTTTCCAACCTTCCTCTACTGCATCTACTTGACATCCGGACCCCTTCAGCTTCACAACATACCCCAATTAGCTGATCTCTGACGTCAGATAAACCGAGCGCATGCTAAAAAGTCTAGAACAAAAAGGTTGGCGGCATTGGTTTAAATTCACATCTACACGGATGGCATTTATAGTGTGCTTTCTATAGTCGGGGGTTGGGAAGTACCTGGCTAATAGCGTTTGATCACTAAACACGGGTAAAGTCATTTCAAGATACGATAAGATACGATTGTACCACCCCAGCCAAGAACATACATGTTCCGGCGAGACCGGTACACCAGGGGGCTTGGTAAGAATTTGGAACACGTGCTCGGAGGAGTGGAAGGAGTTGGTGCTTAATCGACCGGCATACATTGCATCCTAATAAGCCAATATTGGGTATAATTGATTGAGCGTTGGTTTCTGTTTTTTGGCTTCCAGCTTCTTCTTGCTTCGTGTTTTTCTTGCCTTTTTATTTATTGCCTCTTCAGGTCTCTTCTTGCCTATTCTTGGATATTTATTGACTAATTCAGACCCTTCTTGCCTCTTCTTGCTCCTACTTGGTTCTTCTGGTCTCTTCTTGCCTATTCTTGAATATTGCATGACGATTTCGGTCTCTTCTTGCCTCATATTGCTTCTTGGTTCTTCTTAGTACTTTTGCCCTTTTCTTGCCTATTCTCGGATATTTCTTAATCGTTTCAATTTCTTCTTGTCTTTTCTTGGGTATTGCATGACTATTCCGGTCTCTCGACAATAAATTATGGTTTATGTTCCGGATGTATTTTTTAACATTTTAATTATTATTTCGCAAAGCGCACGACTTTGCGAAGTCGGCGGCCTTGATGGTGTAACGGTTGTGAATTTATCAACAGCCTGAGGTAACGGGTTCGGTTTCTGGCGGGGAGAATTTTATAGGTTCGGTATGACATACAGAAAGAGGTACGTACTATCAAAAGAGATAACTATTTTTGAAAGCATCTACAAAATTTGTATTAGCGCAAGTACCACGACTGCAGCTGTATTCCATTATTATATCGGCTTAATTCTGATTAGTGGTCTTCCGCGAAAGGGCGATGCTGAGAGTATATGGCACTCTTAATTAGCATAATAATAATTGCATGATTTGTACAGCGCTGTTTTTTTGTGAAAAAAACCACCTCAATGGCGCTGTACAAATATGATTTCGTAGGCTCTGTCTAATTATGTACGAAAAGATACAGAAAACAAACTTACCTACCCGGCAGGTCATTCAACTTTCTAATAAAACACAGTTTTTTTAGAATGTTAAAGGTTGGAAAAGATACAATTTTGTACGCAGAGGATATAATATTTAAAACACTGCGCACACTGTCTGTTTTGTCGTTATTTATAATTTTGTGTTATTTACTTTACGTATATACATTAATACAACAAAAATAACATAATTTTTATTGTCTTGTTAGGTAGATGTTAATTCCTAGCTAGGCAGATTGCCTTTTTTAAGGAACTAAATGCTCCAGTTATGTTATTCATCTTTTCAAACTTCTATTTATTGATACATATTTACATCATGGACAATTATAGAAATAAAGCTAAAAATATGAAGCTCTCATCTCACAAAATAACGAAATAATAAAATCTATCCAATTTATGTCAGATCAGCAAGATGACCTAAGAAAACGTATAAATGTTATCGAAAAAACTCAAGAAATAGCCAATGAGGAATTAATTACACAAAAAAATCATAATAATATGCTACTAAGTACTATCTCTAAACAAGATGAAAAAATCGATAAATTGGAGTATTTAAGCCAAATCTGTAATATCGAGATAAGAGGTGTTCCGGAGTCCGACATTGAAAATAATGCAGAAGTACTCAAAAAAAATTCTAAAATTATCAACTACGAAAATACCGGCGTGCATTCTGTATTTACAAAAATCTACAGGCTGGGACCGAAGTTCTCCGACAAAAATCCAAGACCTATCGTAGCGACGTTCAACACCACAACATCGCGGGATGACTTCCTATCCAAATTCAAAACTTACAAAAAATCCACAACCACTATGACAAATAAAATAAATACAAGGGATCTAGGATTATCAAAAGCCGCCAAACACATCTATGTATCCGATCAATTAACTCAAAAAGGAAAATTTTTGCTATCTCAAACAAAAAATTTTGCCAGAGACAATAATTACAAACACTCTTGGTCCACCGGAGGGCGCATTCTTTTGAGACAAACGGATACTTCCAAGATAATTTCTATAAATAATATTGCTGATCTGGACCGTGTTAAACGTCAATTACTGTGACTGACGATACAAGGTACTATGCTGCTATATCACTCCATTATACCAGACATTCATGATTGTATTATAAAATGCTTCTACCCGATATTCTATTATACTCAATGTGTATTCTTACTTTCCCTAATGGCTATTGGTATGTCTTCTAATATTATATCACATTGCTTTCGAACATATATATATCTCATCTATTGCGAAAATACATAAAGACATTCCAATAGCATTTAAAACTCATAAACAATCTTATTGCAAAATCATATGCATCTTTTCATTCGCATTGTGGTATGTTTCGCTTGTTAATTTAGTTGCATCCTCGATGATAAATTATTTTCCTCACCAAACTAGGTCCAACTAAAACAAAAATATTTACCTTACTATTATTCAGTATATTGTTTATATATATTTTAATATTGTTAATTCTGTAAACATAACTTTTTTCTCTGATTCTTCCATGAGCCATACCACGAATTTCGACAAACTAACACATTCTCAAAATAATGTACTCTCCTTCTTCTTAGTATTATTATTATTTAAATCGATTGTTTTTTGTTTTTGTTTTATGAATCACACCATCACCAGGATACCCTACATGAGATATAATGTATTTTTCTTTAATCTATCAAGCTCATCCATTTTTAACACAATTAGTGAGTTTATATTATGTAATCCCATTCTTACAGAAAAACTATATCTAACCAATATAAAACATATTTTCATCCAGCTTACTTATGTTGTAATTAGTATATATAACATCACTAGTGCTCTACTTATCACCAACATTTTTTTTTTTTTTGTAACTTTTAACAAAAAGAAATTGAAGTATATTTACTTTAAATATTTCCATCAATATACTAACTATTCTAATTATTGCTCTCCTAGCTCTATCATAAAAACAACTAAAATATGTATTAAATATCTTATCTTACAACTAAACCATTCTGAAACACACACAATTACTACCATCCTTATTCCAATTTCAAGTCTTTTAATATCTTTTGAGAATCAAGTATATAATCTAATTATCACTACTTTCCTGGCAACTTTTTATATGAGTCATAGCAATAATAATTATATGTGTACTCAATATAAATTCTTACACTCCGAACTAGATTCCTCTGCTTCTATCATAATAACCTTAAAAAATGTCTTATTTCATATTGTATTGCTCAATATTATCACCATACAAAAAAATAAGAAAACAATTTTTGTCATAAAAAATGAGTGATATAGTGAATAAACAACTATGTACAAGTAGGCATGTGTATATGTGTGTATGTATGTATGCATACATATATATATATGTGTATGTATGTATGTATACATATATATTTGTATATCTTTGTATGAATATGTGTGCATCTATAAATATGAATAAGTGTGTGTGTGGATGTATGCGTGTACACGCGTATTTACGCGCTCATACATGCATGTACACTTACACAACCAGAAAAGAGAGTTATGTATTTGATCTTTTCCTGCATAATAGCATGTCTTAGACTTCTAAATTTTTTATTTTTTTGTTTTTCTTTTATTTTTATTTCTTCTTTATTCTTTTTATTTTCCTTTTTTTTTGTCTTCTGCTTTCTACTTTAACATTTTTATATTTTCTATTTCCATTATAATTCATTCTAATATAATCTTTCATACTTTAAACATGTATAAATATTTAATTCATATGTTAACACTAGACCTCACATACTAACTATATACCATTGGTCGCCACGAGACAGGCAGTCGCCTAGTGTGGTGATTTAATGTATCACATGTAAGAAAATGTATTATTGTATTATCATGTATTCTATAAATAAATAAAAAAAGTCTACAGTACAAATTAGTGTGTGTAGAGAAATCCCACGAAGGCAAAGCTTGTGCGTGGGTATTATAGTACTTATTATCACGATTCTATTGTAAGAATAAAACATTAAATGAAGGTGAACGTTTTCTTTGATAATAAATAATGTAAAATTAACTTATAAAGTGGAAACAATTGATGAAATGAAAACTAAAAATAACATAAAATTTGACATTATCAGTGGATGTTTTAAACCAGTTATAAAAATAAGATACCTACTAAAGTTTTTCAAAAATAATAATATTTTTTTCGAATAAAATAATATAAATGTTGTGCTATTCGTACAAACAAAAACAACTCTTAGGACGGGTTGTTTCGGAGAATTCGAACAATTCATCAAATTTCAACGTTCATTTACCAGTTCCGCGAAAGTATTTTTCAAGTTTTGTTTTACTTCAGTTCTGTCAAGCCAATAACCTATAATGATATATTAACAGAACTTGCATAGGAATTTCACAGACCCCGAAAATGAACGTTGAAATTTGATGAATTGTTCAAATTCTCCGAAACAACCCGTCCTTAGTAATACTGTAGATGACTGTTGACTTATAAGATTTGATGTGTTTTTCATAATTGTTTTTACAAATGTTTTCATCAAAAGTTGTAATAAAGTGTGTTGTGTATTTCAGGGGCAAAGAAATTAATATGCCTTTGGGATATTCTGCTTTTGCTGTGGGGTACTGCAAATACACAAGTGCCATGTCTTAGGCTAGAACGGTCTTAATTTTTTTGTGAAATTGTGAGGACGCATGTAAATAAATAAATGAATAAATGAGTTGACGAAGCGGAATTTTGTGGAAATTAAACTACTTCCCGACATCCGATCGAGCTGAAACCTGGCAGATCGACTGATTGTCGATGACAATGCATTCTATAAATTTTTGGAGGCAATCACGCATACACGCGTGGACTCGATGTTTTCTGAAAATGGATGATATTACAGCAGTTAATATAAGAAGTAAATATTTGTACTATCCACTCAGGATTTGATTTAAGTGATAGCGCGGTTTTACTCATTTTAGTCAGTCCCTGGGGAAGAAGGTTCAATCCTCAGTCAAACCAAAACACATCAAACCTACCCAATTAAAATGTAAAAGTGAATTAATTAAATATATTATGTCGTCAAAAACACGGCAACTCCAAATAAAGTACGTAACATAACCAACCTTTTCCCCTAGGGCCTAGGGGTAAGCCAAAACGGTAAAGCGTTCACCCTAATTTTACATTTAGCAGAAGCCATAACGCGCTCGTTTTAAAAATGGTTGCATACAAATGATGCATTTAAGTACTATTGTCAACAACCGTGCTGTACTCAGGATGTTCATTTGCATTATTTATTTAAATTATTGTGAGGAACATTACAAAAATTCAAGGTAAAAAAATCACACTAAAAGTATTAAAATAAGACTATTAAATTAAAGCCACTTTACAAAAAAAAATTGGCTCAATATAAAAGTTTTTTTCCTTGTTTTGTAATGGTTTGAACCTTTTTACTGTTGGTTGATATTGGAGGTTAAAAATAGGTGTACTAAACTATAATATGTATTCATAGTTACAGCGGAAATGAGACTTCGATTGGTTAGTAAAGCATCTCTGAACCTAATTGGAATATAATCTAATATTATTAATACCTGGCGTAAAAGGGGTTCAATCACAAGCTTTTGAAAAGTAATTCTTCTAATGAAATGATTTACACCTTTTTACAGGCTGTTATGCATTGTTAGAAGGTGATTTTTGTATAAAGGGGATTGACAAAAAATGTAACGATAAACTGAGGAATTTTAGTTGAGAATATTAACACCAAAGGGCTGAGGGTGTTTTTGAATTGCTTCCTAAAGCGGAAACAATCAACAGATATGTTGAGTTTATTAAGAATACGAAGGTTAAAAAAAAGTTTTTTTACAATAATACTTACATCTGTTTTTTTATTAATAGATGTACATACTTAAAAATCTATATTTACATTGTTTTGATTTGACTGAGGATCGAGGATTGAGCCTTCCTCCCCAGGGATGGAAGTAAACAACGCTAACACCTTAGCCAAATTCTAATTGGATTGCGACATTTGTTTCGTATATTGACTGCTATATTTTTTTTTAAATATTTAAAATGATGTCATCCAATTTCAGAAAAATGCGTATGTGCGCACGTGTGTTACCAAAAGTGGAATGAATGCAGTGTCATCGACAATGAGTCTATCTACCGATTAGAGAAGTGGTTTAGTTTACACTTCCAAAATTTCAATTATTTAATTAATTCACTCAATCAATTAAAATAAATTAAATTCTAGTAGAATTCTCTTCTAATTCTGATAGCTCAGTTGTAATCTCTCAATCTATGTTTCCATCATTATCACGAGGAAATGCTTCCAAGAGTCACTCGTGTTGTTGTTCAAAGTAGTTATTGTTTAGCTAAATACTAACATCTAAAGTTCTATCGAAAACGCTTAAACACGACCTCGTGGAAGAACCAGTAAGATCCTTGACGTTAAATCAAAAGGTCCCGGGTTCAAATCCCACCGTGGTAAAATAAATATAGTTTTCGGTGGGCTAAGACATAATGTTTGGCGTTCTATAAGCCACGCTTATTCGCGATCGAGTTGCGAGTTACGTCGATAGTATTTCAATTCCTTCAACTTCCATCATTATAAGCGCAATAAGATGCTTGGGTAATGATGGAGGAATTGAAGTCGATGAAGTTGCAGTGGCTCAGGGGCTCTATTCCTGAATCGAGGGCGCTCGTAATCGCCGTCGAAAGTACGTACGTTGGTCGTCGTTGCTATTCCCGAAATTGGTCAAAGGTACATACTTCGACGCCAAACGTCAAAAGTCATTCCACACAACAACTACTGGGTATAACCAGTAGAAACAGAGCAGCGAGTGGTAGGTTGTTGGCGTTTCTATGGAATTGGCTGTCAAAATCTAGTCTAGCTGTCAATTTTTGTTTTACCGCGCGGATTCCGCAAATGTAAAAGTGGGTGAAAATTTCCCACTTACTAAGTCTTTATCGGAGCTTACAAGCTCAATTAAGAGTTGCTTTTGGCAATTTGTAATATGTCCCGCAGCCATTTCTGTTTCGAATAACGAATTACTGTTGTCTGTTTGACAGTCACACCATAGAAATCCCAAAAACATCAGGAACATAGACAATATTCACAGGGGTGCCAATATAATCATCTCTTCTACCAACTTCGACCGTTCGACGCTCAAGAATACGTAAAATTGAAACATTCGAAAAAGTTAGTCGCGACGACTAGTAGTTTTTCACTCGAAGACGGCGCATACGAAAACGATTGATCGTTTAACTCCAGAATCGCAGGCCAGGTGAGGCATTCGATCACTCTATTACTAACTGAACAGTTATTCAGTTTTAAAATAGTGAAAATAAGTCAAATCAAAAAAAAAGTACCGATTCATCAACAGAAACATAGGCCATAACAGATGCATATAAATATGGTCGTACTTACCACTAAGAATTCTAATCTAACGTAACCTAACTTAACCTAACCTCTTTTTATGCTAGACGCGTTTGTGAGAAAACCTCAGAGATTATTCGATTTAGTTTAAATGTCGCAATTGATTCATAACAGTTTTAAATTAAAAAAAATAATTAAAATTAATATTAGTTTGAGAACCTTGGAAAGCATTATTTGAATGATATTCGTGTTTTTATTTTAATGTATTGAATAATCCACCACTGGCCGTCAGCAAATAATTCTGTCAGAACGAAAATTCTGACATGTGTCAATACCAGACATAGTATTATTTATTCCAGATAATCGTTATCATTATTCTATACGCGAATCGGGATCGCATTAAACTGTTCAATTATGTCATCAAAGTGTACCTGTTCGTTTATTATTTGTATGATATTTTGTGATACCGGACGAAAGTTCCAGCTATTATGAGGCTTCGGGTGAAATAATTGGGTCAGATGGAGAAGAAATAGATGAAGAAGGTTTGGCGGTAATACTCATCTAGTTCATAAACAATGTATTAACACACATAATAAAGAAAAGTGGTCCCTTATCAAGAAGATATGCGGAATAGCTCAAATTTGTGATGAGATAAAATTTGAACCAACAATCATTTATCATCATGCCATTTCATCAAAGGGGTAAATACAGAAGTTGGTACATCACACAACTTACTCTGTCTTCGACATAATCCTAATTCATGGACTTATAATGTACTATACGAACGAACCCAAGCTTTACAGTCTTGTAGATCACAATTACAAGACAAGACTAAGAACAGAACAAAGAGTGATAGTACCAAAAATGAATACAAGGTTTGGACAACGATTTCGTATATCCTAGCGCCTTAGATATAAAATGGATTCGAACAGCAACAGCAATATAAAACAGTAATAAACAATATAAAAGCTAAGTACAGTATGGCTGATAGAAAGTGGCAGAACAGAATTAGGCAACAAGATTAGCGCATTTGCCTAGTTTGGGGTATTTAAAAAATAAATAAAAGAAAAATACCCAAACTGCGAAAAAATCCTTCGTCCTCAATCATACTTCGTCCCATACAAAAACGTATGTTAATACAACCTGACTCATATATGTATTTGATTCGCTTGATAATGCCAAGACTTTCTGGAAAGTTCCTGACTTCTTGCCACAAATAAGCCTCATATATTATTATCTTGAACTATTGACAGTCCTTCTTCCATCCATCGGTTCAGAGTACCTAACTAACTAACCATCACGCCGCGCCGTTTACGCAGGGGTAGACAGAGAAGACGGACCGCCAAACAACATGGTCTTGGCAGACACTTCTTGCCTCATTCGTCTATTATTCTGACTCTTGACATGGCCCGACTCAAATATTCCATAACTCATATGTTCCATTCTCTCAATGACTTTGGAATTTTGGAACAAGCGTTATGCCTTGTACTCTGTCCCTGTGCCATATGCCGTGTGTGAGGTTTAAAGATATGTTCACCGTTTACAGTTTTTAGATAATTGAGAAAGCTTTATCCATTTTTTGGGCTCCCAGGGTTAAGTGTATGGCTTTATTTAAAAAAATCAACATTTTACTGGCATTCCAAAGTATACGTGCCACGGTATGTGGTGCACCCTGCTCAATGTTCAATCCTCTCCGACATCTGTTCGGTGTTTGTATAAAACACCATGCCGTTAGTTTTTATAATGTCTGCTGTCTCCGAGTGCTGCGAGTCAAGCTGTTAAGTATTATGCACATTTACGGGGGATTTGTTGCTTTAAAGTCCCTGCAACGTAAACATTATTAAACATGGCTCTCGATAATTGACCGCTGAATGCATAGAATCCTTGTGTAATATTGTATAGTCTGTTCTTCTACGATGCATCTTATTTCAATGTTCGTCAAACTATCAAATTCTAGTGAATGGGTACTTTTTAATTCGATAATTCACAGCCCTACACACTATGGATTCCTGTTTAAATTTGTAGATGTCATTTAAATTATATATATAAATATAATATATAATCACAATTAATAAGCGCTGCCGCTGCCTCAGTTTGAAAACTTCCACGGTTCTTTTTGAAAATAACAGAGGGTGTCACATCCGTTTACAACAATCCTAAATTGAACAGTCATTAAGATAATAATGCTATCAGATTTGTAAGATTTGAAGGGTGGCACTACATTACGAAACAACACTTATTATGATTGATGTACGATTCAAAATATTGATTTGAGTTCAAAGGCGAGTATGCACGGAGAAAACTGTGAAATTAAATACTATTAATTTATTACAAATCTTGTCAAATAATTCATATTCCTGTTAAATACGGGACTAGAGGCCTATAACGAATGAATTGACAAATTTCCTACAATTTGTTACCATAACATGTGTGTACAGTAACTTTAAGTCTTCTTTCTTACCATTTCTTCACACTTTAAGGAGAGGAACAAGGAAGATGACAATATTTTGAACAGGACCTTGGGATATGGAAACGTCCCAAAACTGTTTCAATATCAAACTAAACACCTAATTTTGCAGGCGGGTAATGTGGAATCTATAGCATAATATATGTATAAAGATAACCGAGTCAAGTGTAACTTAGCAATCGTAATTGTACATTTTCCAACAATGAGTTGCAAGCAATGGCCTCGCTTTGTACCTCTATCTTTTTTCTATATTATCTTATATATTATCGTATAGTTTTTGTTGTTGTTAACTTTTTAAGTCCTTTGACAGTGTTAATATCCGAGGCATTATGCACTCAGCCAGGACTGTAAGATTCACTTTATTAAAATTACTAAATACTTAACGATCTGTAAATTCACCAATGTTTTAACAAAATTTGTGATAGTGTTATCATTTTATCTTTAATGATATAAAACAGCTGTTTGTCAGATATCTGAAACTGCGATAACTGTCGAACGGTTAGCTATGACGTCATTTAATGTTGGATTACCTTTCCTGTTCGGAATTTATTGATTGACGCAATTATTTTCAGCTCGGAACGACATTGAAAGTCTTAAACTAAATAACCAACTAACCATCACGCCGTTTCTCCCTTGGGGTAGACACAGAGGATGGTCCGCTAAACACTCGGCTTGGCACACACTAATTGCTTCATCGACATACGTACACCCTCCTCTGTTATTCTAACTCTTGATATGGCCCAAATCAAATATTTGGTTCACCTGATCATGGTAGGTCTTCCACAGGTGCCCTCGAATTCTTCTACCACTTACATTTGGCATAGTTTATTCTCCTTACACTCATTTCTTCGTCCATTTGATTTACATGTCCAAACCATCTAAGCATCCCTTTTTTATCTTACTGATTATGTTTACATCAGCCTTGAATTCTTGCAAATATCCACATTTAGCACACATGCACCAGGGACCCCATTTCTAGAGCATTCTGAAGGTTTTATAAATGTTAAAAATAATACATCGCATCACAAAACATACAACTAAAATAACAGTTGGACGTTTCGAAATGAAACGATTAATTTATGAATTACCGATTAATTTAAGCTTTAAACTTTAACCTTCATATTTCACAAAATCATAAGTTGTTACACGGTGGAAAACAATTTTCTTCCTTCCTCAGAAATTGATTTTTCGATGGCTTAGATAGGTTCATATCGAGAGTATTACAGAGATTCTTTCTAAAATTTAAAATTGTTACCAAATTCACGTAAGTATTAATCGACTAAAAGAAAACGAATCGGTCAAAGCAGTCGTGAATATTATTAGTGAATAGGTAAATATGTATTTAAAAATAAAAACATTGACCTTGTACCTTGAGTCGTCTTATCTGTATAAGTATTCCTATTAAATACCAATTTTCGTCTGATTAACTCCATTTAATGTATATTTATTACACCTACGAGTATATCAGCAAAAGCATTATAAGTGAAAACAAAAAAATACATTTTTAAAGTTTTTGGAGATTTTGTACTTTATTTTATTAACTTATACAAGGTATCTCAAAAGTCAACGTTATCCCTTAGAGTTAGATAAACTTATACAGCATGTCCCAAAAGCCAACGTTATCCCTTATAGTTAGAGGAACTTATACACGGTGTCTCAAAAGCCAACGCTATCCCTTACAGTTAGAGGAACTTATACATGGTGTCCCAAAATCCAACGTTATCCCTTATAGTTAGAGGAACTTATACATGGTGTCCAAAAATCCAACGTTATCCCTTATAGTTAGAAGAACTTATGCAGGGTGTCCCAAAACTCAACGTTATCCCTTGGACTGCCTTGGATGACCGAAAGACCAGCTTATGACGGATCACAATATCATTTTTTTATTAATTGTATCTCACTATACATAAATCATGTTTTTTCTCTTAAAAAACAACTTCACTAGGACTAGGACTGTATCGAGGTTAACATTTTACATTTGAGTGAAGCAAACATAGAGTAATCACAAAAATTAAGTAATACTACACAAAATATTTCAAAAAGAAAAAAAGTATTATCACAATGACTTTTGTAAAAAGTCTTTAGTTTTCGAGATATTGGCCCTTTTATAGTGACAATTTTTGTCATCCCCATTTTTCTGTAGCATCCTTCTGCAAAATTATGCCATTTTTGCCGTAAAATAGCAATATCTTTTTTTGTGTAATAAAATATAGCAAATATTATAGTATTTTAATAACCACACTTAATAAACTTGCCGTGGTACATTTTTTTTGATTATGAAAAATGGAAGTGAGCTAGCCAAAAAAAAATTGCTTGTTTATCGGGCATAAATGATTTTATTTTCAAAAGGTATAGGAACTGTATTGTTATTATTTTGGGCTGTGATTAATAGCAGTACTATTTAGGGATGATTAATAAAAAATATTATCTTAGAATGTGGAATTTTGTAGCTGTGGAGTTCTAAAAACTGATCTGTCAAGTTTCAATATCTCGTAAGTCATATTATGATATTCTGGTTTATCACAAGTTGGCCTGTTAGCACTCTAAGCGATATCGTTGACTTTTGGGACATCCTGTATAATAAAATTCGTTTGACCACACAATATAATAATTAAATAGGTACTATTTCGTGGGAATATTTGTTTACCTCCTTTAACCGTGTCTATGTATAGATTTAACCTCTGATCCTTTCTTTTTCTTCAACAGAAATGTCAGACTACTAATAATAAATCTGTTATTTAGTATAGCCACTCCACTTTGAAATAAGTTAATCTATTAATAGTAATTTTCCACTACAAATAACTTCGTCAGTTATTTCCATCGATCCAAAATTAGAATAGTTAGGCTCGTTTTAAATTATGTGCAGTAATACAGTACGGTGACCGCATAAATCAAGACAATGATAATTCATCACATCTTTAAAAAGTTATATAGAGTCATGGAAAGTGATGAAACAAAAACTTTATTAACTGGGTTAAGTAGGTTAGGTTAGGTTAGATTAAAAAAAAAATCGTTTCTAATGATTTATATCACTTTTTAAAAGTGTGTTGAATTGTCACTGCGTTGAGTTATCATGGAACCATACAGTACAAGTAAAAATATTTTCAAAAAATACTCGTACATATGGTGTCGGTGGAACGAGAACAGTTGCTTCTCCAACTAGATCTTCTCTTCGATACCCAAATAACAAATCGCTTCATTCAGCCTCCGTTATAAGCGTTTAAAAAGAAGAAGAAGATTACCGAATGAAGTTTCAATGGAGATATGAAAATTCAAATTATAGAAGGAGCGTGCTAATATTAAAAATTAATTAAAAAAATTATCTCTAAATAGTATGAAACGGTGTCGATATCCTCGTCTGTCTGTTTGTGCGCTTAGTTTTCTAAACTGCGCAACGGATTTTGATAGGGTTTTTACTCATTTAGAGATTTTGTCTCGAAAGGTTTAAACATATATTAAACATGTATTTTTTTATTTATAGCAAGTAGAGAAAAGTCGATTTTGGTGATCAAGTCGTAAAAAATATATTTTCGGGCGCTTACATTGCTAACCCTGGCTAAACCTTGTGACATTCATCAAAATAATGAACTACGGAATTAGTCGTCAAAAAGCCTACAGAGAAGTCTGCTATGGTATACGTCTATCTCTTAAGGATAACCCCGAGCAATGCTGGGTACATGACAGCTAGTAAGTAAAAAGCGTAAGCGACTGCTGTGAAAATATTTAAACAACAGAGATTATCTTCTCAAAGATTATCTTACAAATCTCGAAACGATATATTGAAATCATATTTTTTCAAATGTTATTTGGAAAACGAGTCATAAGTAGGTACAAACTCTGTTCTGATAGCCGTCCTAATTATCTCCAAATACCAAACTTTGTACATCCAGAGATGATGGGCTTTTTTTAATCTTTTCATGTATTTTGAATGTAAAACATCTTGTATTAGGTCTGTTTATTTTTGAGCCCGTACTTTTTAATGTATTTTCCTGATTTTGTTTTTATGCATTTCTATATTCTATTGTCCATCATCGAGGATACTTTTTTAACTTTTTGACACCAACAGTACATAAATCAAATGAGTGATTATAATAATTCATAAAGTCTTATAAGACAATTTTTTTTTGACATATATGTAAAGTGATTCTTCATATGTTGTGTCTCTATGTTGCTTCTGTGAAATGTTTTTTAAATGTTTTCTTCATAAATTGTGTCTGCACATTGGGTTGGGTTGGGTCTAATTTTTCTGTGCATAACTCTTTTTTGTTTTTTTTTACTCTTCTATTTCAAAACTACCAATTGGCGATCCCTTAATGAGTTTGATAACTCATGGGAGTGCAACATCGTTGTATGTTTAAAAAAAAAAATCTTAAAACTTGGTGTTCAATAGAAGTAAGTCGGTAGAAATTCAGAATGCGGGATTTTTAGTCCCTTCCTTTTAATTCACCTCACGATTTTGCCCAACCAAGAGACAATGCAGTTCCCCCAGTAGTAACGTATTTTAGTGTAAGTAAAGCTCTTGAAAGGTACCATTTAAAAAACATAAAAATCGACTGCAATGTACTGGTAATCATTGTAACTCGAATCCTTATCGTATTATTTATCTCAAATATTCCTACGTGAGTATATTAATTTATTACTTAGCAGTCTTTTGTATATAGCTCCTTATCTTTGAATAACTTCTTTTGCAAATATCTTATTCAAATAATATGCAACATGAAATAATGGTACGTGTTATTAAAAAGAAATTATAAAATATTACAAAGCCAAATTATTACGAAACAATCTGTTTTCGTTCTCGTAATACCTGGAGGTTTTACGTATTTAAAAATAAATATAATCAACCTGTAAAACAAAAAAATATCACAAATGCAGCCGCTTCCAAAAATAAGCTAAGACCAGGCTATTTAAGGAGTCAAATAAAAAGCACAATGAAATAAAGCTCAGCAATTTTCGTATCTGAGTTGTAAAGATTTGACATTTGGTATTACCAAATTTCAGACGACAAATCTTCGTTTCAAAAACACAGGTTCTTCAATCTTTTGTTACAGAAATAAATATATTTGTTACAACCTTTCGGCAACGAATAACGAATACGTTTAAGTATTTTATTCAACTGTCAAGAGGCATTTGGTGTCCTTAATTTAAAACATGTCTCCCGCGTAGACTGGTGTTATTTATATAGCTGGCAACACTGTACTTGTATTACTTAAGTTACCTACCCACTATACTCGTAAAACTAATGATTATACCTACTCAGTGATGATACAGAGTGTTATGCAGTGTAATGCCACAGTTGGACATCGATTTTTTTTTTTTCCAATTATTTAGAGAAGCTTAAATAAATAAAAAATGATATAATTTACTATGTAAGATACAGTAATTGCCCGGTTAACGAAAGCAAGTTGCGAACATGTAACGTTCTAGAATAACTGATCGAAATTACTGTGTACATAAGCAGCTAGTCAACATACATAGTTTTGCAAATGAATAAACCAATAAGACAAGAGATCCTGGGTTCGATTCTTAGTTATGACCGTTATCTTTTTATTTTTCTGTGTCTTATTCTGTTTCATGTTTCGTTTAGATTTATTAGTACTCTTATTCTTCAAGAATTATTTTTTGCAACCATTGTTTAATAATAACCCTTATGTACAAAATTGTAAACATTTCAAAGTAACCAATGTCAAAGGCGTATAAAAAGAATAAATAAAGACTCAATATTTTAAGCCAAGACAAACAATTCCAATGATTAATTGTAGTACTTACGACGTTCTTATTACAACAATAACAGTTTTATATCTATCTTATATATAAATAAAAATGTAAATGTTCGTTTGTTCAAAATCTTATATCTCCGGAAGTTTTCACTGATTGCTTTGAATTTTTGACACAACTTTGCATTCGAATATGCGTGTTTTTATGTACCTATTATATGTAGATGTCACCTGTGAAAACGTGAAAGCTAAACGCGCTGTTGTTTCTCTATCTGCAACGACAGACTGAGGGGTATAGATAGTTGAAAATATAAGTCTATAAAATATTACAAAAATAAACAGTACAGTTATTCAAACTAAAATTACAGCTGTATGAGTATTTGCTTGATAGCCACAATCATAGAGTGACCATACTGATAATGACAAGAGTGATAGTGTGAATAAATATAAACCCTAAATAAATGAAAATAGTTTAATACCAACAAGTAATAAATAATAAGTAAATAATTGTAAGTAAATAATTGTAATTAAATAATTATAAATAAATAATTTTAGTAAATAAATAATTGTAAGTAAATAATAAATTATATAGGGTGTATCGGCACGTACCCGACAAACTTTAACCAGCTATTCCTTAGCACATTTGGTAAAAAATGTTATGGGCACTTTGCTGTCCGGTAACATTTTTTCAAAATAAAAAATTTAGGTATTATTCATATTTTCACCACATGTCACCAATGTTTTATCCTTTGTCAAAGTTTTAAAATCCATCTGGCAATATTTTGTTCGAGTTTCGTTGAAAAATGTATGTACGTACCTACGTTGGCGCGCTTTTACAATCACAACGAAATGGCACGGCACCATTCGTCTCATTTTTAACTATTATTATTTAGTGTGTACGAAAGAGCGAGGACACTTTTTGACACACTTGCTAATAACAGCTGCTGAACACGAGATACAATGCAAATGACAGTGACGGAGTGTGGATTTTTTATTTATTTTTGGTTTTTAATGGAAAAAAAATGTTACCGGACAGAAAAGCGCCCATAACATTTTTTACTCCAAATGTGCTGAGGAATAGATGGTTAAAGTTTTTCGGGTACTTGCCGATACACCCTGTATAAATATAAATAATATAAGAAATTAAGTGCATAATATGGCGATAAAATAAAGCTTACAATTTTAGGGTACTGTCTCGTCTTAAACGTAGAATAATATCGAAAAAAAAACAAAAAAAATTAAATACTTTTCTGAGGTATTATCAAGCATTACAAATTTTGTATTTGTGGAAACAATAATGCGGGTGTGAAAGTTTTAAGTCGATAACAATAAATAAATGTAATAGATAATTATTAAATTAGGTATATAATAGTAAGTAAATATGGATAATATCGAATATAGGGTTTCCACTCCGTTTTATGACATAAGCGACAACATGAGTAATCCTTGGGCATTATTTCCAAGTTTCGTCCAGTTGGAAACAGTTAATTAAAATCTTATGTTTCAAAGGTATATTATAGCTAATTTACAAACTAGGTCGCTTGAAGCCAAAGTGAAAATTATGTTTCATAAGAAATCTTTCCCGTTACAATTGCCGGTCTTTCATCGCAGCATTTTCATAAATTTCTTTAAAGAAATAAATTTTACCTCTTACTAATGTTTTACATTTTTACTAGTGTTGTAAATTTTACACAATCGGCAAACAACCGTTTACCATAAATTAACGGTTGTTTAATTGTAACACTTTCATTATTAAGGTCCTTCTTACTTAACACAATTTGCCGGTAAAGCCTTGTGTAAATTTAAATTTGAAAATAAAAAAAATATTGACAGTTTTTTTCATATAAAATTAGCGGCCTTAGATTAAATTTAGTTGAACAATTAGAAATCAATAAACGAACCAATGACCCTAATACAACATTGCTTAATAAAGTAAGGAAAATTATCTATTCCCGCTTCTAAGTATGTTCACAAAACGTAAACAATACAATTTAAGTAAGATAATAGCAATCACGTCGTTATTAAACAAATACGATTACATTAATGTAGGGAAAACAGACTTCAAAATACCCAACAGAATAAGAAATCTATTGTCACAATTAATTTATTAGCAATTTGATTTAACCGGTATTAAATCATTTTAAACATTACTAAATTTTAATTGGGAGGGGGTAACATAGAATCATATGAATTAGTCATAATAACAATAAAAACCAAAATGCTTACATAAATTAATAAAAATATTACTAAATTTGATTTATATAAATTTTTTAAATAATTCACTTATCGACGTTAAACTGTACCGAAAAAATAAATTAGTAAGTTTGGTCATATTGTTAGGAATTATTTCTAAAGTTTCATTCACGTGCTGGTGGTTCCACAATGGCATTTTATAGATTTAAAAAAAAAAATTATTAATAAATCTTTTTAATAAAATGAAGATGTATTACGATGGAATCGTGGATGAGTAAAAAACATAATATCAAAAAGGTTGTTGCATAAAAAAAATAATTATATAGTGAAAAGCCACAATATAAAAAACAACGAATTCGTAACTACAGGGTTTTCCAATAAGAGATGTTATTTTGAATAGCCCGCTATTTCGGTAGATGTTACATTTGAAACTGTCATTTTTTGACATTTGACAAGTAAAAACTACGCCATTAATAAAAATGCAACGATATACGCTTCAACAACGCATTTAAATTATTAAAATTCACTTGAGTGAATCAAATGCAAATCATCTTGAGTGATGAGGCCCATTTCCACCTCGGTGACTTCGTAAACAAGCAAAATTGTCGCATCTAGGGCTCGGAAAACCCAAGAGTTATTGTTGAAAAGCTTTTTTACGCTCAACGTGTGACTATTTGATGCGGTTTATGGTCCGGCGGAGTCATTGGACCTTACTTTTTCAAAAATGAGGCTGGAGCAACAGTTACGGTGAATGGATTGCGCTATTGAGAGATGATTAATGATTTTTTATGGCCAAAATACGATGGTATTAATCTGGATAACGTTTACTTTCAACAAGACGACGCTACGTGCCACACAAGCAAAGAAACCATTGATTTATTATTTATTGTTATTAAGTTTAATTTGTAGAACTCCATTTTATTTTTTTATTTTTTATATATACAATAATATTATTATTGGGTTTATAAAAACAGTTTATTTTTAAACAAGTTCTGCTGTGTAATTATTATTACGCGTGACAGCTGTTTCGCCCTCTGAAGGCATTATCAAACTGTGGGTAGCCCACTTACAGACGATAAATTTATATTATTTCTAGGTAGGTATTTTAATTTCATTTACTGATTTCTTAATTGATTTCTAAGTAAAATATCAAAAATTATTAATGGTTATTACCCCAGCAAAGTTTCCCCAATTAGTGTAATGTTTAAATTTGACTGAATGTCTTTATGTTAGTTATTCCCAAACGATGACTCATAGGGTTATTTTAATAGCATAATTAAGTACTTCATAGTGCACTCATATTTGCATTAGGTTTGAAGATATCTAGTAGGGGTGAACGAATTATATTTGTTTGTTCATTAATTAGAATAGCTTTTGGATTATTAGAGTTTTTGTTAATTTCTAACTGCTCTAAAAGATTCAGTTTACGGCCTTTATCTTGTATGTGTAACGGAGTTGGTTTATTATTATCATTAAGTGAGTGATTTTCATCTAGGAGATGTTTGGCAAATTGAGATTGTATTTTATTATTATTTTTAAAAGATCTTATATGTTCTTTAAACCTAGTGTTAAAGGACCGGCCCGTTTGTCCAACATAAACAGCGTTGCATTCGTCACACTGGAGTTTATAAATGCCACTATTTTGTAATTTGAGTACCTTACTTTTTGAGTTTTTAAGAGATGATCCTAAGTTGTTATTTGTGCGGAAGGCAATATCTAAACCACACTTTTTGAGGACTTTGGCAATTTTATTAGATGTCTGTCCGATGAATTCTAAACACCCGAATTTATTATTCGTCTTATTATTAGTCGTTGGGTAAATTAATTTAAGGTTATTTTTGTGTTTGTTATTATTAATTATTTTTTCAATGTCTCTACCCTTGAAGCCATTATTTTTAGCAATAGTTAGGATTGTATTTTTTTCCTTCTCGTATGCTTTCTTGTCAAGTGGGATATTAGTAAGCCTATGTACCATTGAGTGGTAGGCAGATAATTTATGTGACCATGGGTGTAAAGATTTATAATTAATGGTCGTATCTGTAAACGTAGGCTTACGGAAAATTTCAAACGTATGTTTATTATTTTCTCTACCGATAGTTAGGTCTAAAAAATTAATTTTATTATTACACTCTCTTTCAACCGTAAAGCAGATTTTACGGTTGATGGAGTTAGCAAATGTGACAAAAAGATCTAATTGTCTGTTGGTACCTTTCCAACAGACCAAAATGTCGTCAACATAACGAACATAGTATATTATGTGTTTGCTAAAGATTGAATTTAAAATTTGTTTTTCAATGTAATCCATGAATATTTCTGCAAGAAGTGGACTGAGGGGCGATCCCATTGGTAATCCGTCGTTTTGTTGATAGAATTTATCATTAAACTCAAAGTAGTTAGTTTCAACACAAATTTAAAAAAAAAAATTTTAAATAAGAAAAAAAAAAAAAAAAAAAAAAAAAAAAAAAAAAAAAAAAAAAAAAAAAAAGAAACCATTGATCTTTTACAATTGAATATCGAAATAACACCTCTTATTCGAAAACCCTGTATAACAACGTTGTATTCAAACGGGTGCCCACGGGGTTAAATCATTTATTTAATATTTATAAAAACAGACTCTTTCGATTAAAATATTTTACGTTAAATGGTTTGAAACAATTGTAAAACGTATTTTACTGTCTTTAATAAATCTTAAAATATAATACTCGTGTCTGCCTTATTTTATTATTATACGTTTCTTTCAAAAAAAATAGGAGACATCCTCACTTTTGAATTTCTTTGATTGCTGTATGAAGAAAAAATGTCGAAGCGCTGCAAGAATGTGGGAGCCCCAAATAAGTCTCAATCAGCGATGTTTGGTTGCATTTGTGATAGATAAAAGATGTTATATCTAGACTACAGTGAACAAATAATATATGCCTACTTAGGTAGATGTTAATTTAGATTGTAAAAAAGTAAACATCGATAGAAACGACTTTAGAACATGTTTGCACGAGTGTTTAGCAGTCTACCTCTGAATATCACCGCCATTAAAGCGTTCCCGCGACTTTTCACGGAAACAAACGAACAGTGTAATATTTTTCTTATTTGTATAATTGGCAGCACGGAAGCTTCGAATCCTTCCATTACTTCCATCTCGTCTAATCATTTCACCTTGTTATGAAATAATATTATTATGTTATCATCTATCAGCTGACACATTTTATCTTATCTCTTCTTGCTAGATAATGTTTTAAAATATCGGAAAGATACTAATGAAATGATACCAACAATAATAACATGCGATTAATAATGCATTACAAGTTAACGTTAACTGTTTGCCCCAGTAGTTAATTAAAGGTTCTCCTAGTGAGGTGTTCACGTAACATACAATATTACCCACACACAGTTTTACCTATATCAACCTATGTTCTTTATTTTTTATACCTTTTTTCTGTACTTTTTTCTCTGTACTACAATATAAACCACTGTCATCATTTGAAAAATGTGTATTCAAGAATAGACATAAATAAATAAAATAAATAAATGTAATGAACAAGATACGAAAGCATTGTTATTTTGAGGAACACGTGTTTTGGACTTCCTCATAACATATTCATGCTTTACTGATAGTTTCATAAGACTGATAAGTCACTTTTTTTCACAAACGAAGTTCTCTGTGTGCGCCGCAGTGGGAGGGATATTTATGTTTCACATCTAGACACACTAATCCCTAGATTCCCCTCAACCCTTATACCTTTTACCTTTCCAAAACTCCTCTCCTTCCTTTCCTTAAAAAAGACCCTCCGCACAACATCCCAAAAGATGACTATTAAATTTCTTTGTAAATAGGAATACACTTAATGATCGGGTGTTTAATAAATACTTCGGTCCATCTAAGATTACGAGTGTATTATCGTGAGATAATTACAATGAATATCTAGCGGGGCATACTCACTTTATATCGGAGACTCTGGATTATTCCAGCGTGGGAAGGAACTCGTGCTGTACTAATATAACAATTCGGGTATGGCCGACATATTGTCTCGGTCATGTTACTCATGCCACATACGGAAATATCTTAATATTACGTAAACTAAATATAAATAACTTAAATCTACACACTCAAACGACTGTTGAGCTACTATTTATCAACGTAACACTAGGTTCGGTAAAATTATTTTGTTGGCGAAAAAACGTTTACTTTGCTGGCTGCGTGCTAATCGAGATCTTTATCCCAGTTTGGACTCGTAGGTGCTAAATTACCATGATTCACGTAGTCAGTATTGTCACTTAAAAATACGTTAGGTACAGGATGTTTAATTTACTCTCTGTTCTCAATAGTAACCATTTTTGTCAGGTTTTCGTCGTAGTAAAAAAACCCATATTTTAAAAATTATTAGAGGAAGTACATAGCAGAAATTAAAAAATGGCATTTTGTTTTCAGTTGTTATTTTAGTGCCCACTTACAAAATAATTAGGGAGGCATACTGGTCCCAGCGAGAGCTCGTATTTACGTCATCGATGATCGTCCTCTTCGACCTCACACGTCTTGGATGAAAACTAAAAAGACAAAAGATACTAGAATGATGTACTCACATACGCCTTCTTGGTGTGACTAGTAGGTATATCTACATTTTTAATATATATTTTTCGTGATCCACCGCCTACTAAATATGTAACCTAAACAGATGACATCATGGAGAGTCTAAGTTCTAAGATCAAAATAGTTATCATTTACCGTATTTATGGTTCTTTCGTTCTTCTTAACCCTCTGATAAACAGCGACGCGACTTATCAAAACTAGACAAGATTTCTACTACTATTGACTGGACTTATCAAAACTAGTTAAATCGTCAATAAAAACAAAAGAGTTATAAACCAAGAAGCATATAAAGTTAGTGACATTCAACAGCTTAGCATGTACAGTAGTAGTTCTCTGAACAGTTAGTTTCTCTTATTTAAAAAATCAAAACCAAAAATTCTTCTAAAAAATCTTAAGACTTGTTAGTGGGCAGGTACCACAGACATAGGAATTAATAGACGAGAAGATAATGGCGAGGGGTAAAATCAACTGTTGAAGAACGAAGGGAGTAAGGCTGACTGTGATTCGTCAATAAATCAATCTGACAGTAAATAGGCATCTCGCATTATAATATCACCATTTACTTCTTAAAAGTAAAACCTGCTTTTGAATGAATAGACATTTTTACATGGGAGCGCAAATTACTCGCCACGTTATGAACAAATTTGCGAAGTCAAATTCTGCAAAAAAATTCGGTTCTATTTTCAGAGTCGAATATTTCGTTTAAGTATTTAGTTAAGACACTTTTATAAATGTTCATAATTTACTTCCCAGCAACCAACCAGCTTTGTGTTTCGCGTCCAGACGTTTCTCGATGTGATAGTATATGTTTCTAAAACTGATCTATATTATACGATGTGAATATGCTTAAAATAAAGTAAAATAATGCTTATATATGGAATGTAATACGACAATTGGGTTTATTCTCTTTTTCACATCTATTTTTACAAGTTTTCATAGTACAAGTCAACATTTTGCCGTGTTATTTCGTAAAATGAACCGATGATGCCTCGACCATAGTTCGCACAAGAATGATGACGTCACGTTTTCAAATTTCACTTGAGGCGATACGCGAGCACAGCCGGCTCCAATGGAACCGGTATGGGGAGTGGGGATAATACGCTTTTAATCACTTAGGGCAGGTCTACTAATATTCATATGTCTATGGCAGGTACGATACCTACTATCTACTCAAACTATAAACTATCTATTCATATTTTACATAACAGTTTATTTTATTTCAAATTATACAATTTGTCGAAAGACATGCCGCCGTCTCAATCATAACTCTTTTTCCAAACTTTTTTAGGCTATAATCAATATATATGATATGATCAATATAATATGATTATTTGACAGCTCGTTGTAGGAACCACGGGCATTCGAAATCTGGTGGGATGAAACGCCTAACAAGGCCACCGTCTTGAACCGGAACCGAAACATACCAAATAAATTTACAAACAGATTAAATACCAAATGGCCGAGTTAAAACAGAACTTCACCAAGCTCAATAAACAATATTTTTCAATTTTGTTCGCGCCCTGCAAGAAGGAATCACAGTAATTTTTTAAATAATGTTTTATTGGAAATGTTCGCTTTCTAACTTAAATACCAGTTCTTTTTTTACAAATGTGGATTCATTGTAAAATAATCTTTCAAATCTCGCCAAAAAGATAAAAATCTGACTGGGTACGCGTGACGTCACACGTACTTCGATTTTGTCGGTTAACAGCAAGGCCAATAACACTAGGGTCGGTATGAAAACAAAAAAAAACATTTTAAATACCTATTTACGAAATAATTTGTAAATCGCAGTAGTGAGAAATGTGCAAGTAAACGTAGCGCTAGTCTCCCAAAATCATTCAAAATCTATGAACCTGTCATGTTCATAGATTTGGTATGATATGTCACGTCCATATATTTGACGTAGGTTTTTTCAACTTTTTTTTATTCTTAAGATTATCAGTTTTTTACATTGAAGAACACAAGGAAAAACGTTAGCATCGTCATTAATGTTATCATGTCGAACTAGTTAAAAATACATCCATGACCGCACCTGATATGGTGTTTAAACACTAAATGCATTGTAGACCACAGATATATTACTTACGTAGACTGGTTGTGATATAAGAATCATCGGATTCAGTCGTACCTACCAACCAAACGGTGTGTTTTAATGTGATGGTGTTTGATTCGTATTTAATGTCAATTTACAAATTCTACCTGTCATTGCATATAATAAAGCTTATATATTCAGAATCAGCGTTTACTTATACGTATACAGCTTCCTTATTGTGATTTTTTTGTTGTTGTTAAAATCACTTTATATTAATTTTGATTGTTAAGGCTACACATTTAACATTTTGTTGATTAAAACATTAAATCATTTGGTTTTTAGAGGGTTAAGAAGTGATAAAATTACCTTATTGATCTTTCTTCGACATTACCCTCTGTGCGCTCTAGTACCGACGCGACGCCCTTGAAAAGATTACAACGTTTTTTGTTGTGACTTGGCATAGATAAGAATTAGCGTTTCCTTAAAAAAATAACTTAGTCTTGTAAATTTTAAATACTATTTTTTTCAAGTCATTTATGATAGGTAAGCATAAAAAAGAATTATTTTTTTGTACTCACTACATTCCCTTATTTACATTTAAATATTATTCTCTGCAGTAATTTTTAAAAACATTTTAATTTCGATTGTGTTTACTTGATTGAATGAATAAATAAATGAAATATAAAATAAACATAATTCTGTTGGTTTCATATTGCGAAAATGACAATTTTTATTTTTTTTTATAAGAAAGACAAACATTCCCGGGTTACGAATAACGTGACAATATTTGAAAACCTCCTACTATCACCACAGGAAGCGGAAAATGTTGCTTGCGTTGTGATGGAGGACTTAGCCATCCAAGGAATTGAACACACTACGCTTGAGTGGGAACCAAACGCGATGTCAACTCAGCACCGACCCATAAATAAACCACTCACTAGATCGATGTCTTCGCGATTTTTGTATGAAACAAATTGGTCCTAAAAAACCATAGATAATATATGCCAAAATATAGATCAACGACCGGTCATAATATTATGTATTTTGTTTAAATTTGGCTCAGGGAAATTCTTATTTATGTAGGTAGGTACTTACTTTAATATGTATTTATTTAAAAAAATGCTTACATTCCAAATTAATATACCTATGTTTATCGCCTAAATACCTGCCTCAGAACTGTAAAAACCACGTATAACACAGCAAGCATTTTTATTTTTATATCGGAGCAACAACTCGGCGTACAGTAGTTTCTTCCGTTGTATTTTTATTATCATTATAAACCTACGTGCTGCTTTGCAACAGAGAAAAGTGCGCGAAAGCGTTCTTGACAACAACGGCCGCTTCGGAAGCGTTCGGCTGCCCTCGGCGCACTTCGGCAAACCTCGGAAACCTCGGACCGGGCCGATTAGCTGTCAGCTGGCACGCGCGATCAGCTGTGAGCGTAGCGGTGTAAAAAGACGCACACACGCGCGATGTGTATCGCGTAGAATGTATAGTTCTTGATAATAATATACGAATACATAATACAGCGTGTGTGTGTGATCTTTTATGCGTGTAGGTGCAACCGATTTGTTCATATCAGTAAAGGTAGCGTAGTTTTGTGACTTTGTATGAAAATATCATTTAATTATTTATAACATTGAAATATGAGTTGACAAATGTTATTGTATGTTGAATGATTTAATTTATCTCTAAACCATCTTATTTAGTGCTATATACAATAACAAAATGCAAATCGATATTCCTATTATTGAATAGCGTCAAGGAAATGCAGTCAATTTAAAAATCAAAATAGTTTATGAATCTTCAACTGCTAAAACTTAAATACGATTATTTTTAGTTTAACTACTACTAATGTCAATTTCATAGTTAAAACAATTTTCGATTTTTACAATAGCGGAGTACGCGTGACGTCATATGTACCTCGGTTTTCTCGGTTGACAGTGAGGTCAATTCCACTAGAACCCGCCGACCAATCACAAGGCTTTTGATTCTAATAGTTATTAAAAGACTATAAATTATTTCTACCTGTAATTATATCTAATGAAACTTGTATAATTATGTATTCAGAATCAGCATTTGATGATTTTAAGGAATATATGTTTTTTAAGCGAATATTTTTTTCACACATTCACGGAGTAAAATGATTATGTTAAAGTGGTTAAAGCATTCCAATTTCCTGATAAAATATTAGTATTTAGAAAATATCGGGAATACCTGTGATTTTACTAATACATATCATGACGGAATGCGACAATATCAGTAATTAAGTCAATATCAATGCAAGTATTCGTATGAACAACACGTGTTCCGCCGTCCTCATAAAACATTAGATTTTATCTGATACTTTTTTACTCATTCGTTAAAGGTCTGCAGTCCCGCTTTTAACAGAAAAACCCATAGTATTTTATATCAGTAAGTTTTCTCCGAGTTCTTATTCATTAAATATAGATACCTATAACCTTAAAGATAATGTTAAATAGCTACAGCGTCCAAATAAAATAAAATAAAATAAAAATAAAATATTAACGATTTGATCGGATCAACAGTAAAATCTAAATCTAATTGCACTGCAATAATTAATTGATCGCGTCGATCGATATAAGAAAGTGTGTATTGCCACAGCTTGCATCTCATGGATATCGTATCAACATTATAATACTAATTTGTGGGAGAAAATATGTATTTGATTAGGAAATGTTTTATAATTTATTTAATAGCTGTGGTGTCTTGTGTCGGTTCTGAGATCAAGTGTATTGGTAGGTATACATTCTCGAACCGAAACCCGAACCAAGCCACGAATTACGGGAAAGGAACGAATATATATGGAAAATATCCTTTCCCATACGTTGAGGTTTAACTCGGCAGTTCGGCTCGCGTATGTATACGTAGCATATCACGCTTTTTTGAGCACATAAAACGGCGAGTCTATTATCCGAAAATACTACTAAAAGAGAAGCGCACAAGAACGTACATAATAAGCATTGTACAATTGATCAGAATTGCAGATTTGAAAGTTATGGAAAATTTTATGCCGGGTGCACATGTGCAGAACTGATCAACATAATTATAATTATTTTTATTTTTAGCCAATTTTGTATATTAATTTGAATTAATCACCTCAAGGGCGCTCACATAATATATTTTGTAGTTTTTTGTGAATAATTAATCTATAGGAATAATTTGCAGACCGGTTTGAATGAATCGCAGTTCATTTCTTCTCTGAAAAAATACATTAAAATTATTATCCCACTTGTCGGTATCGATACGAAATCGACAAAAACCGGGGACCCTGCGCAGAAAAGTCCCACAATAGCTGCTCTGCAAACTGTAGTAAACTATTTTCTGCCCAGGGTCTCCGGTTTTTGTCAATTTCGTACCCAGCCAATGGAACGACGGACTAAATTAGAATATAGTATTCGGTCAGCATCAACATGTATTATGATATTCTGCCTACATGTTATTATCCAGGTATACAGATCAGGGCTTTTAAATTAATTGTCTTTGAAACAATATTTTTAACACACTATTAATAAGGGTGGGTTTACCGGGCACTAATAAGTAGGTAACTGCAAAAAAATGGGTAAAGATATCATAAATATGTCTGACAAATAATTAAGTACCTATATATAAAATAATATTGTGGTTACGCCAGCAATATCTGGCAAAACTTTAAAAAAATTGATGAAATTATGGAAATTAAACTTAATTTTAATATTAATTCTTTACAATTAAAAGGAAATTAGTAGGTACAAAGAAATGTTTTGACAATCATAGTGAGTGCTACCACAATGTACCAAAGAACGCACGCCTATTTTGTACCAATAATATACAACAAACTCTCCATCGAGGTAATAAACTGCGAATTATGAACATGTGTACCTATCCGTACCCTTGAGTCTTTTATGTACAATATTTTTTTTGCAAACAAATTACCAAATGGCTTATTGTCATAATACATAGAAAGAAAGCAGTCTAAGAACCAATTAAAAATATTATTTTTTTTATATTGCTATTCGCATATAAAATACAAATCGAAAACCAATGAGTAATTACAACAATAAATAAAAAAAATAAACGTAACAATTGATGATAACTTCCCCAGGTGGGTAGCAATGGCTTTTTATATATTTAAGAGGCAGGATTATCCTACCAATCATTATGCCTCTGAGACTGGCGTTATAGTACGCCATTAAGCCACCTTTCTTCTGACATAGATATTATTCAAGATTAGAATAAGTATTTTTTTAACATGAGGCTGCATCGCAATCAAATTATGTAATTGATTAACGTACTCGTATGTACGTTATTAATTGTGAATTTTATAAGAATCACTGTTTTTCACAGTAATCAATAAATAAAATTGAATCCATTGATACCCATCCATAGAGCTATAATTGGAGGTGCTACTGCATACTAATATCTCGTTGAAACTTGTTACACTATTTGACCGGATTTTGTAGTTTTAGTTACAGCGTTGGGATAGTTGGAAGTTAAAAATCGAAACCATTTTTTTCGCTTCATGTCTCATCTAAATATAGTATATCAATGTGCCCATCACATACCTATATGATTTCTTAGATCATGCAATTCGGCTAGGATTTAATATCAAGTAGGCAAACACAAAGCCAACTTTAACTTATATGTACCCCGTTTTGCGAATACAATTGTAATGGAAATTGCAATGTAAATAAATAAATAAAAAAGTATACCTACAGTACACATAAAATAATTGATATAACACTTACCATTTGCGTGGGACAATAAAGTGGAATTACTCGTTACTTCTTTTTAGAATGCAGTAATACGTGTTTATGCAAACAAAAAATAACAAAAAAAATTATAAAAACACCATGCTATTTATAAAAACGTCTTTATTTATGTATGACAATTAAATGATTGATAATTACACGTGTAACGTGCATAAAATAAAATTGTTAATTTCAACCATACTGCTTCATTATTTCTGTTTTAACAACTACTAGAAATAATTTCAAAATAAAATCATTATTTATATAAAATAAATACCTACATAAATCATGATTATTGAATATTGTTTACACTGTCAATAAAGAACACTTGAAATTTAATTATAAGAAACAAACTAAAAACAATCAAAGAAGATAGGTTAAGATATTGTAAGAAAGTTCACTACATTTGTAAAAATATCAGAGCGTCATTTAAATCTCTGTTTCATTGGAAGAAACAACTTCCATTATGCACAATAAGAATTAACAATCCCGCAGGTAGAAGAAACCAACAGTAGTTCGATATAAGCGCGATGACCTGCGTAATTGAAGAAAGGATGATCACATCTTTGACAAACTCAGCATAACCCCCATCAATGTTCAGGTCGGCTCCGCAGTCCAGGATCTTGCCCCTGTCATCATGTGAAGGCCAACTCACGCAGTACATGAGCTGATAGCAAGCCACGTTGATGATCGTAGACACAACCAAGGAAGCAACATTGGTGTACGTGATATCCTCGTAATAAAACACCAAAGACACTATCGAATACACGGAAAAGGACAATATTCCCATGTTTCTGTACAACTCGAGAGTCAAGGCATTGGCTTCAATGATTTGATTCTCTCCTTTGGCCGGAGGCTTCAGATTCCCTGGTGGCGACATGCTGTTGTTTTTAACAGGTTTCTGACAGATTGATGAACTTTTTAGTAACTGATTACAACGTGGATTAAAATCCTGTTTACCGGGCAGCTGACCGCTAAGTGTGACGTGTAAGGCGTGAAGGTAACAATAATAATAAACAATAAACTAATTAACTAATAAACTCTGATAAGGTGCCTACTCCTGAATTTATGACTGGCGAGACGTGCACGGTGTTGCCCTGAATAAATTTTAGTTTGTTATAAATTAGAGTTTAAAATGGGACGTTAGTTAATAATTTGCGATTTTCACGGCAAAAGTATAATACTGATTTATTTAAAACTAGTATTATGATGATGTCACTCAGTTGCCCTGATGGTGGACACTATAATACTGTCCGAAACGTTGGCTAAATAAGGAGGTAACACGGCATAATGCTCCAAAAATAAATCTCTATAAAATGGGATGTTTTGGAAATCACAGTTGTATTCATCACACTACCTTTCTTATTTATTAATAATAAATTAATATTTAATAAGTGTTGGCATGATGTTAACATGATGTAATTTTATATTATTCTGTGAACGTAATGCACACATTTAAAAATCCCTTTCATTAATAATACTTTTTTACCCCATTAAAAAGTTTTTACACTTTCTTTTTAACAATAAGAAAAGGGGTTTGGTCAAAGATATTAGAAGAACGAGATGTGCTATGAGCAGTTCATACTGTGTGGAATTGTTTTGCCTAGTGTCGCCGGTTTTGTTCACTAATACTACTGCACACCTTAGCTTACGCTAAGGTATCCGCACTAATATATAGAACAGATTTCTGTGCGTACACATCCCGATAGTATACAAAGTATCCTAATTAGGTAGTACTCCGCCTACGGTCCGGCGGCCAACATAGCATATCTCGTTCTTCTAATATCTTTGGGTTTGGTCCATATGAAGTAATTTGAGAAAGATTAGTCGAAGGTCACGTAGTTACACAAATCTTTATGAATAAATTGAAGACACATTAAAGTACATAATTTTATCTTTTATTTATTTATTGATGGTCTGATACACTCTTTAAATTTTTTTTTAAATCGTCAGTATGTACAAAAATGAATGTTTCTTTATTTGTGCGATATAGACTCAAAACCATAGATATATGAATATTAGTAGACCTGCCCTAAGTGATTAAAAGCGTATTATCCCCACTCCCCATACCGGTTCCATTGGAGCCGGCTGGGCTCGCGTATGGCCTCAAGTGAAATTTGAAAATGTGACGTCATCATTCTTGTGCGAACTATGGTCGAGGCATCATCGGTTCATTTTACGAAATAACACGGCAAAATGTTGACTTGTGATATGAAAACTTATAAAAATAGATGTGAAAAAGAGAATAAACCCAATTGTCGTATTACATTCCATAAGTAAGCATTATTTTACTTTATTTTAAGCTTATTCACACCGTATTATATGGATCAGTTTTAGAAACATATACTATCACATCACAATGTAGCGATTCTCAAGTGTGCTCATCGTTGTTTACTGGGGTAAGTAAATTATGAAACATTTGTAAAAGTGTCTTAACTAAATACTCTGAAACTAACTACGACTCTGCAAACAGAAGAAATTTACTTTGCCGAATTTGGACTTCGCAAATTAGTTCATAACGTGGCGAGTAATTTGCGCTCCCATGTAAAAATGTCTATTCATTCAAAAGCAGATTTTACTTTTAAGAACTAAATGGTGATATTATAATGAGAGATGCCTATTTAATGTCAGATTGATTTATTGACGAATCACAGTCAGCCTTACCCCCTTCGTTCTTCAACAGTTGATTTTACCCCTCGCCATTATCTTCTCGTCTATTAATTCCTCTGTCTGTGCTCAAAACCCACTAAACCGATTTCGCTGGAAATTTCAAAGTGTGTTCTTATTAGTAACAGGAGTGTTTGAATGGTAGAAGAAGTGGGGGATGCCCGAAGAAGACTTAACACATTATCTGTGCACTGGAATAAGATACTGAGTCGAATTAAAGCTTATATAACGTGATTTTCTAACAGTAATGTGAATTTTGGGAAACTATATAAAATGAACAATATGTTTACATTTATTTCAGTTTGTAGGTACATAAGTGTTATATAGCCAAAATAAAACCAATTATGGATTTCCTCCTTGTGACTTTACCTCTACTGAGACAGCATAATAAGGAATAAGTAAATTAAATTTGTAAGAAAGAAAGAAGATATCAAAAATTTATACAAAACTTAAGATAAGATTAAATAAAACGAAAAATTTACAAGACAAAACATTTATAGCCATGGATTTATTGTTGTAGATATAAATAAATCAACAATAGAAATATACACAATAGAGACATAACATTATTCAAAAACCATCAGAGAAATATTATTTTATGGACCTCTTGTATTTGGTAAGTTCGCAACTGAAAATATCCACCTTGGATATTACGCTAATGGCACAATCAAGTGAAACAAGTATTTATGTATGGTAAAATGAGGCGTGTTAAACGACTTAAGGGATGTAAGAAGAAAGTATGAAGTGAATGTGAATTGTAATTGAAGTCCGGGATGCCCGAGGAAAACATGGCACGATCAAGAGAAAGAAATTCTTAAAAGAATTTTTTAAATCTTCACAACGATAATATGACGACTTTAAAAATGCCCCCAGTTTTTAGGTAAGTACATTAGAATTCATAACTTCAAAACTTTACTTCAAACCAATCATAGCCCCGTGCAACGCCGGGTGCACGACAGCTAGTACATGGGTACTATAAATCCATCATATAAATTTGACAAATTAAAAGAGTGGTTGAATTTAATAATAAACACAAGAACTAAATTGAAAATCTGTTAAATATGGAAACTTTATTAGTTTTGTTGTAACTCTACCTTGATAAATAAATTAATAACGAATACATTTCTGTCGTCACTTCATTAAAAAGTGTTAATTCTCTTATGGGGTTGTAAAATAATGGTAGTTAAAACGATAAAAAATGTACATAATAATTATAATTGATCGCTGGCAAACGAAAGTGCTCTGCGCAGGCAGTACTCGTAAACACTTATTATTTGAGAGCTTTATAACCTGCTAATTCAACATTTTCTTTGTGCCAATAAAGCGGTCATTATGGGGCTACACCTCCAATTAAACTAGGTATATGTTATTTAGATGATCATAAATCTCCTCATTATTAATTACTCTGGTAGATTTGCATCTCGTGCACGGAGAAAACTCACTGATATGAATTAATGTTAATTATTTCTGATGAAATTATTCGTTTTCCTTTTAAAAACGCGACTGTAGGCCTTCAATAAAATAATTCGTAACAAAGTATCAGTCAAAGTCGAATGTTTTATTGGGATGGCGAAACACTTGTTCATGCAAATATTTATATTGATTTACTGATATTGTAGTATTACTTTATGATATTTATTAGGAAAAGAACACGTGTTCTCGATACATTATGAATGAGGAAAGTAGCATGCTATCACTTTTGTAACAAGATCATTTTTAATAGCGTTAACAGCTAAGTGTTCCACTCAACTTCAATGAAAGAATTTTTAACAAAATATCAATCAAAGGCGAATGTTTTATTCGATGACCAGCGTATTTGAGTATTTACCTGTATGTGAAATAAAGCAATCGGTTATTTCCAACATTCAAGGGAATGACTTCAATACATCATAATGTTGTAAATTTATAGATTCTTAGGTAGTAAATTATAAAAGGTAAATACCAGGTTATTATGCCAGAAGCCAGGTAGGAGTCAGTGGGACTGTGAAATACGATTGCTTAGAGAAAGGGAAGTAGAACGGATAGCGGCTTTAAGAACACGGCTTTTCAGAACTTGCCATTTATTACGGGTATGATCGATATTAGTGGTAATGACACCTATGGAGACACCTTAAAACTATACAACCTAACGAAATCTCTCAAATTTATTAAAGATGTTTGTTTGTAAATAAAATATGAATATGAATTTGTAGATGGGCAAAAACAGAAAATATGGAGTAAGTAAAAACAACACATAAAATAAATTAACAATAACATTGTCTAGATTATGATAATTTTAACCTTTCAGGCCTGTGGTATATTAAGGCGAAGCTTAATGCCAAAATCACTATTTTGATTAATCTTTATAATGAATTGGTGTACATTATGAATACCAAAAAATATAATTCAGATAAATTGAAGGTTTTCCTATCGTTTCGCTTGAGTAGAATACAAATAAAATAATAAATTACTCAATCAAAAATACAAGTATAAACTACTAAAAAAAAAAATTTTTATATAGAAATGTATGAACGCATAAAAAAAAACTTTTAAAAAATACAGTATTATAGCTAAGATTATCTGTGACAGTTTCACATGATTAAATTTTTTGCTTTCTTATAAAATTATTTACAAAATAAATAAAAACCACAAGTTTTGTGTTTGAAATCGAACGTTTCTAGACTCCAAGAATATACATATTTTTGGCTTGTAGTTTCCTCTTAAGCGTTACATTTCTTAAAGATGCTTTCAGAAAGTCAGAAAGGCGATGCACTACGTCGTGTAATATTTTAAATTGAGCCGCTATCAATAATAACCCTTACGCAGATGGCGATAAGGTTTAAATTCCTGCTTAACACCATCCGCCTGTTTTGATTTATGCAAAAAAAAAACATGGCCAAAATGTGCCTTTTATTTTATTTTGTGGATGTTTAGGCATAAATATTTAATTTTATTTCGATCATTTTATAAATAACTTAATTTGCCACATTATACAATAAAATCATTACCGAAAATGGGTTCGTAAGTAGGAGATTTTGAACTTTAAAGCAGTTTTCATAGGCCTTTACATTATTTTTTTCTGGGCTTATATAAAGACTTATCTAAAAAATACTCCATCATTTCAAGGGCCAAGATGTATTCTACTCACAGTATTTAATTAAAGCATCTGAAACATTTGTAGGCGACCAAATTTTCAAATCAAAAACACATGATTTTGCATTACTACGTATGGCATCGCCTTAAGATTTTTGTCTATTTCCGCTTCTCAATAAAATCCAAATAAATCGGATATTTCTGAACGTTTCCCAAAACTCATAACTGTTTTTGAAAGTTGATGAAATACTTCAATAAATTATATTTTTAGATATAATTATATCATTTTTTTAATTTGAAAATTTTCAAAATAAAACACAAAAAGTTTTGAAAATTACTCACCTTACGTTTGTTCGTCTGATCAATGAACTAAAATTACTTGCAACGAAACTATATGAGCTGATCCGAGAAGCGAACAGACTGACTCAACGGTAATAGCTGTTTGTTTAAAAAACCGAACAAATTAGCCTGAGGAGTGAAATAAATTAAAAATATGCTTTATGATTTGAAATGTGTACTTTTGCAAACTGTGTAGGCAGTTATTAATTTCTACGCACATGATTTTAATAATATTTAGGTAATTAGATGCAAGCTAAATGAGTTATTTCTAAAGAAAAAACCGTTTTAAGTTTTTATTTAAACTGTCTTCTATAACTATATCCACCTATCTATCTATCTATATAAATAAAAATGTAAATGATCGTTTGTTCAAAATCTCATATCTCCGAAATTTTTACACAGATTGCTTTGAAATTTTGACACAAAACGTTGCAACGTTGCATTCGAATACGCGTGTGGTTTTATGTACCTATGCTATGTAGATTTCACCTTTAACAGGTAAAAACACGCCTTTTTTTAAACCAGTCGATCTGTTGGACAAACATGATTTTTTTAAACATGGCCATCTGTTGGACGTAAAAGCAACACGCGCTATTGTTCCACTATCTGCACGGACATACTGAGCCACAGCAATTGGGGTAAACGTGTTGGGGTACAGCTGTTCTATTAATATGAGTATAAAGAAAAGTGTTTGTGGTGGTGTTGCTTGGATTTTTATAAAAATTTACATCTATATTCCGAGATTGATAAAATTTTGCATACTTGACCTTCAAAACAAGATGAAGGTGACTCACTAAAACCAAACCCATCCTTTAATGCAGAATTTCGATACTCCGTTATGAAATTTTGCACACTTAGCGTTCAAAATAAGAGAAAAATTACTAGCTACATAGATGATAACATAGATCATTGTAGAAATGTATTATATATTTGTACAGCACCGTTGAGGTGATTGGTCACAAAAACGGCGCTATGCAAATCATCAAAATATTATTATTATGATTATTATTATCACATCTGATTTAAAAATATATATATATTTCCTGGGCATCGTCGGGGACTTTAGATAGTTGGTTGATAATATACACAAATGAAGCAAACATTTGTACAATTTATTTCAATGTTGCCAGACCTTTGTAATTGAAGATATTCCAGTCATAAATTTACGACAAAGGACTTGACGATATCAAATTTCTACGATTTTTTCTTTTTTTTTATGCTTCCGATTTTTTTGTTCGGGTTAAATCTTCCCCATAGGAAAAACTAAACCCTTCCACTCACTTTTCCACAAATGATCAGCTAGTCAATCAACACTATGCAAGTGCATTATATAAGTAAAATAAATACAAAACAATACAAGAACAACAACACGTCAACTCACCAGAGATCAAATGGGAAAAAAAAATTCACTGACTCCAGATATTTTCATATCAGAGGGTTCGGCTCGGTAGAACTTCTAACAGGGCCTATAAATCCTACTGATCCCTCAACATAAATATTAAAAAAAATCTTTCGTTATCCTACATGTATTCAAAATGACCGACTCATACATTTTTTGATAGATCTAATATAATAATCTTACAAATCAATTTCCAGCTATTTTTCGTACCCAAAATAATACGGAAATCGATCCCAAAACCATCGAATCGGAAACGAGAAGCCAGTGATTGACCACAAGGCCTTCATTATCCATTTACCTGAAGCATTTATAATCTTCAACTAATAGAATGAATAATAATAGTCAGTATCGCTTTTATTATTTTAAATCAGTTTTATTTAAATTAAATTTACAATCAACTGCAGTATTAAATCACCGAAACGAATCGTAAAACGCAAAACGAATCCGAGCGATGTTAAGTTGTTATTTCGCTCTGAATCGAATATAAAGCGATACAAGATTCCAAATTATTTATATGTGGAAGTGTTTATCGATGTATGTATAGTGTTATCATAAAAGTATAATATGTAGGTATACTTAAGTAAAATTTAAATAGCAAGCTGTATTCGGTTCGGTGATTATTCGGACCACGAATATTGCGCACAGATTATTCCGCACATTGAAAACTCCGAACTCGGATTTTCAGGTCACATTTTATTACACTAATGGAAAACTCCAAACATCTTTTAAATACACACAAAAATTTCCATGCACAATTATTGCAAAACATTCCACCAACATAATTTTCAATAAAAAATCAGTATGGCTAATTGATTAAAATTTTCTTTCTAATTATTGGTAATTTGGTTTCCAGATAAACTTTTAGTAAAATGCAAATGTATTATAACACTGTTCATACAAATCCTAGTTTTTTCGCATTTCGTCATTATATATTGTTAAGGCTTATTGTTAAAGGTGCATGAACACGTGTTCCGATATATTAGGAATTTACTAGAAGTTTATAAGAATATGGTCTGCATTCCCGTTTAAACCGGATTATAAATGAGGTGAAAATATTCTTAATAAATTGGTAATAAATTTTGGAAACACTAAAAACTATGAATACAGAGAAAAACATAAATTTAAAAAAATGTATTACTTCGTAAAAACAAGAAAAAATACTGAACTATCTGTTCTATACTCGGTGATTTTAAATTTGCGTAAGTCTGGAATATTTTTTGTACGAAAAAAAACATTTAGATATGTACCAATTGTGTTAGGAACTTGAAGGAGCTATATACATTATTCCTCCATGATGTCTATGTGCGGAATAGTATTTATTTGCATTTATCAAATTCTCGCATTAGTTTGTGTCCGAAATAATCTATCTGTGTTTTGCATTTGGGGAGTCATCGTGTGCGGAGAAATCTGTGCGCAAAATTCGTGGTCGGAATAACCCGAACACCGCTGTATACGTGCGTACGGTATGTTAAAGCGTCCGATCCAGATAATAATATGTTGGGAGCACGTAACATACCTGACTGAATTGCCATAAATTTGATTCGGATTCTGAACTCGCGAAACACAACAAAACAGCTGTTTTTCTGTCTGTCTGTGTCAGTGTCTGTGTGCGACGGGCTTGAATATGTTGAAGTCAACGTGTGTAATCGTATAGCGGTGGGCAACATCGATGAGATATCTATTTCGAAATCATCGATTATTTTAAGAATTGATATATTTCGGTGGAATGAATCGAGTGGAAGAAATAGAGTTGGAACATTACAAACACTTTGCACACGCTCCTTGCTTCATTTTCATTGATAATATATTCGAATATTATTCACATCCTTGACACTACGCTACTCAAATATTTGATTCGCTTGGTCTTACCATGTATTTCTGAGGCGTCTCCAACTTTTTCCAACCGTCGAAATAATCGAGGAATTACATAGGTAGGTACCTACATAAACTAGAATCTCTAACACAAACGACAGATTTTTGTGGGTAAGAATCAACATTTTCGATGTTTCCGAGAAAATAAAATAAAATGCAAATTTAGCGTTTTATATGGAGGTAGGTAGGTAATATAATGGTAGGTATACATTTACGAACCAAAACGGGAGATAGAGCCATGAATTACGGAAGGAACGAAGCAACTGGAAGAGGCGTTTCGCTCCATTTGCGGTTGCTTCGTTCCTTTCCCATAAGTTGAGGTACAGCTGGCGGATGTATACGTACCCTTAGATATCGTAATACATATAGCATTTGTGTGTATATATTCTACATATATATAAATATCGAGGTATTTTCTCCAGAAGAAATGTATTGTTATGTTGTGTTCACGAAGAAACCATTTTCGAAAGATCATTCGATTATTGATGTGCTTCTGAATCGAACAATTCTTATTTTGAAAGTTTTCAATGTTGACCATCACTAGAAAGAATCGACATTGAACGTATTATGTTTATAATAATGTGTTATGTTAATACAACCTTTGAATGTGTGTTTTATGTGTGTGTTCGTATTAAATATTCACAGCTAAGTTTATCAATCCCAAATAAACGTTATCTGTGATAAATGAATATTGCCCATAAGAAAAAACGAAACTTAACGAGTTACAAAAATGTGATAATATTATTTTTCTTTCACAGTGGCTCTTTTTGAGTATTCTATATCTATAGTATGGAACAACATTTAGCCTGGCAGAAATCTAGCAGACTGTCAGTTAAATCTAGCAAACTGTCAGTTAAATCTTAAGGCCCCGTAGTAAGCGTTCAAAGATGGTTTGAAAAATTAAAGCATAAATTACTCGACAACTGCTTCAGTTGCATTTAATGATACACTATATTTCTTAATGCCCATGACATATTAAATAACAGAACAAAACGTGTTTTAAATTATTTTCGGAGCTTACTTTGCGATTTTTTTCTATCGAGGGAATTTCATACAATTAACGTTTTGGCATAACAAATGTATAGATATTATCTTTAAAAAATTTTTTTTTGGGACTTAAAAACCATCAAGAGAAAAATGACGTAAAATAATTAGGTCCTAATGGACGAGTGGTTTATTTATTTCTTGGATTATTTGTATAGCGCCGCTTTTGTGAGACATCATCTCAGGGGCGCTTTACAGTTGATGCAGGTATTACAAAAAATATAAATATTACAAAAAAAAGTGGAGTTAAGTTAAGTAAAATGAAGTACAGGAACAGGTGATACGAAGATAGAAGATGGAGACTCTGCAGCAAGAATCCTAGGTGATGTAGAAACTGGACCAGCTGTTGCAGCGCGAGAGTCCACCGTGTCCACCAATAGTGCCAGCACGAAGTTCGTCATCCGTCCAGGTATGTGTCTGCTGCTAATAAAGGGCTGACACAATATTCTCACACAGATAACAGACCTTGACTGGACCGCTGTGATGTTCGACGAAGATAGAAAATTGACACTCTGCAGTAAGAATCCTAGGTGGTGAAGAAACTGGACCAGCTGCTGCAGCGAGAGAGTCTACCGTGTCCACCAACAGTGCCAGCAAAAAGTTCGTCATCCGTCCAGGTATGTGTCTGCTGCTAATAAAGAGCTGACACAATATCTTCACATAGATAACAGACCTTGGCAGCACCGCTGTGACGTTCGGCGAATCTATCATTCATCTCCACCATAGACATATGAATATTAGTAGACCTGCCCTAAGTGATTAAAAGCGTATTATCCCCACTCCCCATACCGGTTCCATTGAGCCGGCTGGGCTCGCGTACGGCCTCAAGTGATATTTGAAAACGTGACGTCATCATTCTTGTGCGAACTATGGTCGAGGCATCATCGGTTCATTTTACGAAATAACACGGCAAAATGTTTACTTGTACTATGAAAACTGGTAAAAATAGATGCGAAAAAAGAGAATAAACCCAATTGTCGTATTACATTCCATATATAAGCATTATTTTATTTTATTTTAAGCATATTCACATCGTATAATATGAATCAGTTGTTACTATCACATCGAGAAACGTCTGGACGCGAAACACAAAGCTGGTTGGTTGCTGGGAAGTAAATTATGAACATTTATAAAAGTGTCTTAACTAAATACTCTGAAACTAACTACGACTCTGAATATAGAAGCTGCCTTACTTTGCCGAATTTATACTTCGCAAATGTGTTCATAACGTGGCGAGTAATTTGCGCTCCCATGTAAAAATGTCTATTCATTCAAAGCAGATTTTACTTTTAAGAAGTAAATGGTGATATTATAATGCGAGATGCCTATTTACTGTCAGATTGATTTATTGACGAATCACAGTCATCTTCACTCCCTTCGTTCTTCAACAGTTGATTTTACCCCTCGCCTTTATCTTCTCGTCTATTAATTCCTATGTCTGTGATCTCCACATAATCCTGTTCCTGTGGGTTAAAGACATTGTCCCTGTAAGTTCCCAGTTGTTCCCAGTTGAGACCGTTATCTTATTATGTTTCTATGTCTTGTTCTGTTTCATGTGTCGTTTAGATTTATTAGTATTTTTTTCAATGACGTTTAATTACCTGTTCTTCAGAGTTAACGGGTAAGAATATCAATTGCTTTTTAAGTTCGCTTCGATAGTTACTTATCGTTTACATTCGTCAAGCTACTCTCTGGTACAAAACCTGACAAGATAAGCCGACTTATGCCATTACTAGAAAATACTGAAATACCGACATATAAGCTCATTTGAGGGCTCACCTCTACAGAAATCTAGTAAAAGAAAATCTTACCACTCATAAATTTTAACTTCTTTTTAATATTTTATAGTAAGCCATATTCTAAAACTTCCGGTAATTGTTTGGTTTCGGTTGTCTCCTTATTGTACCTCTAGAAAATTCTCATTTCTGAGCACAAACTGCCTCTTGTTTTATGTTATGTTTTAGTTTTAATATTCGTGTTTTGTCCTGTCCTGCTATTATTGTTATTCTAAGTTTTGTCATCACTTTGTATAAACAGTGTATTTAGTGTTATAATATTAGATTTGTATTGGTTAAGGCACACTGTAGGAATAATTTTAAGAACCACTAATTCTGAATTACCATTTTTTTTTAAGTTTGTTATACGAGTAGTTAAGCGCACTTGAAGTGAAATGACACTAAACTGCGCTATAAATATGCCATGTTATTATTATTATTATTAAAACTTGCCAGCATTTTCGTTATTGAAGGGAAACCAAAATAAAACATCCGGCTAACACGTAACCTAACTAAGTTTCATAAAAAAATGTCCATTCTAATTGCATACCGATAAATACTTGCCTGCAATGTCGATATCACATTATTATTTGAGCTATTTTTCGAAAACACTTCCAGCAAGCCTGACGTCAATTCGAAGTTAGCCAACAGCTGATCGAATTTATAATCTATTTATCTATCTACATAAATAAAAATGTTAGTTTGTTCAAAATCTTAAATCTTAAATAAAGTTCTTAACCGATTGCTTTGAAATTTTGACACAAAGTTGCATTCGAATACGACTGAGTTTTTATATAACTGGTAAGGATAGTAATAATAATAAGTCAATTAGTAGGTGGCCAACGAAACAATATTTGTATGAAGGTTTTACAAAACTATCCTACCCTAACCTAGTTTTTTAATATATTTTTTTTAAATTTATTTATGCTCAACTTTTATAGTTAACAGATGAGTATCATAAAATGATTGATAGCTTAAATAATTGATATTTACTAATACTACATATAATCAGCTATCAGCTGTAGGCAGACTGATAGAGCCTAAGCGCAAGCCAAATACTAAGTTTGGTGATCGCGCTTTCGGAGTATCTGGGCCGAAGGCTTGGAATAAACTCCCTCCGGAACTAAGATCCATAACAAGTCCAACAGAATTCAGGTCTAAACTAAAAACTAATCTTTTTAAGCTGTCGTACCCTTAAATTAAATATACCATTCCTAAGAGAAAGTCCAGATATATTCAATTTTTCAATTAAGTCCTAAATCCTGTATCTAAATTTCGCCAATAAACAATTTGATAATGTTAATTAAGTGTTAATCTCAAGTGACCTACCAGGTAAGTATTGTACTGTATATTTTCTCCATAAATAGTTAAGTAATAAAATAGATCACTGTAGAAATGTATTATAAGTTAAATGAAATGTATTATTATTTTTCGGAATAACTTATTGAGTAAAACCTCAAATTATAATATTTTAAATATTGAAGACAATATTAGTGATTCTTAAACGCAAATCTGAAACAGAAAAATCAGAAAAGGAAACGGTCACATCTGTCCCAGATGTGACCGTTTCCTTTTCTGATTTTTCTGTTTCAGATTTGCGTTTAAGAATCACTAATATTGTCTTCAATATTTAAATGAAATGTATTAAGTAATTATCTCAGTATCGCCCTGGTGTTAAGACAACCTTTCAGAATTGAAACTTCACTTGAAATGGCTTTAAACGTGTTTCATGACCAGATTTGAATAGCCGGGTACTTCCTCCTATCCATTTCCTCCCCCTCCCCAAACATACTCCGATTGGGGATACCATAGTCTCGAGCAGTTGAAAACAGTTCTTTTACTGTAGATGTATTTAAATGTATGAATGTGAAGGAGGCAAGTAGTATGTGCCAAGACCGAGTTGTTTGGCGGTTCCTCTTCTCTGCATACCCCTGCGGGGAAGATGTATTAATTATTTTTTTGGTTCGACTGACGATTGAACCTTCCTCTCCAGGGACTTCAGTTCGATCCAAGATCCGCTTACAAGATTATTTTTTTCGATTAATAATATAAAATTATCATATACGCTAGGTATTTACCTAGTACCAATATAATAGTGATAATTTTATCTAGAGCAAATTATTTTATCTAGAAAAAAATATTTTATCTAGAGCAAATTATTTTACCTAGAGTAAATTGTTTTATCTAGAGTAAATTATTTTATCTAGAAAAAAAATATTTTATCTAGAGCAAATTATTTTATCTGGAACAAATTATTATTCATAAAAATGAAATTGCTTTAATATTAAGTTTCTATAATGAACAATGTTTGTTTATCAATGAAGTTATAATAATGATAGTTATTATTTTTTAGAGATTTATTACAACGATTATTTAATTTATACGGTGATTAAAATTACATTAAATTTATATAGTTAAATGACATTTAATTTTTATAGTTATTAAAATGTCATTTAATTTATATAGTTAAATTGACATTAGAATGACTTAAACAAAAACAAATTACCATTAATTTCAAAATTAAGTAGAAATAATGATTATTTTTATCTTCTTTAATTATTAATCTTTAAATAGAATGAAACAAAGTAGCTCTCCGCGTTTGTCTATTTGTGCGCTTAGTTCTTCTAAACTATGCAACGGATTTTGATAGTGTTTTCACTCATCATTTAGAGAATTTCTCCGGAAGGTTTGTATATACAGGGTGTTAAGGGACGTACTGCACCTACTTTAACCAGTGATTCCTGACATTATTTGGAGTAAAAAAGTAAATGAAATTTTTGTATGTGGTCAATTTTTGAAAAATTTTTTTGGGATTGAAAATTAATTAGTGTAAATGTTTTTCTGTCGAGAAAAAACATAGAAAATCTGTAGGAATTGGACAGCTAGGGTCCTTGTAAAAAGTTTTGTGATAACTAGGTTAAGTTGCCAGTCAAAATATGTGGAATTAAAAAAAATAATAATAGTAAAAAAAACTTTTAAAAAGTCACCGGAGACCAAAACTTAAGTAAGTCAAGTATGTCCATTAACTCCCTATATGTATAATAAATGTATATAATATGTATTATAGTAGGGAAAAGTCTCCGAGCAACGCAGGATTCACGTTATCTAGTTGTAAATCAAATAAATAACTAGGTATGTTAAATACACTATGTAATTAAAAAAGGATCGAAACGTTTTAAAACCAATAGTTTCTTCGTCAGGATAAATGCATTATTTTATTACTAACTTATTTATTTAATTTAAATTATAATGGCGCCACAAAGTGATTTTGTAATAATTGTAGAATTATTATTTTTTGAACATTAAGTCTAATCAACAATTCAGTACATAATAATAATAATTAGCTAATTTATGTAGTGCCGTTTTTGTGAAAAATAACCTCAAGAGCGTATAATGATACGTTTTTGGCTAACACAAATGTTCCTAACCTAACCTAGTTTATTACAGATAATAATAATAATGCTAACGAAGTGACTACCGGACGTAAATAGAAGGATCCACATTGCGTTTCTATATTTGCAATAATAAAGCATGTTAGGTTAGGTTCACCCTATAAATATACACGACACTAGAAAAATTTAGATGCTGAAATGAATTTCTTTCCTCTGAAAGTGTTCATCTATTTTTCAGGTACCCTGAGAATAATAATAATAACATCATCTGTTTTCGAAGAAAGGAACCAAAATGAAAGAAAAAATAATGAAAAAATAATGGGTTCAAAATCCGTTCCTTTGTGTATTGCACGTCAACTGTACTACGTACTGGCGCACATGCCTTGGGCTTCTTCTCCATGAATACATTACCAGACAAATAACAAACAAAACTAAGCCACCAAGTAAAAAAAAACAATTTCAATTAAACAAAGTTCACATTTTTATGAAATGTTCTTTAGCTTTTTACTCCAGACAATCTTGCTGCGCGATGATCTGATTTCATTCGGGATGGTCAGGTGTGCACAGCGAACCTGTTTGTTCCGAGAAAATCCGAAGTTTGGCGGAGACTGCCGAACGCGACAGACCCACGACCACATGCAACTGTGTATTATTATTATTGCAACGAGATGCAAATCGCTGACCCTCGTACAAAAACCTTTTCCCTCGTAAAAAAAGTTAACGAAATTAAAGTGCTTTGAATGTGAACCGCACGAATAGAACGACTTTTTGATTAATTACAATTTTGCTTCAAAGAAGACTTGATCCGTTCAAGACAAGAGGCCTACACATTTCACTGCATTGTGTAGTTCGCAGACCGGAAAAGTTAGTTACGAAAATTGATGCGCGCCCAATAAAATCTTATCTTTTTCATCATATTTATTCCATTTTGCATATTGTTGGTAATACCTTTTGATGAGGTGTGTTTACTGCTTGGTTTTATAGGTCGTCTGGAGCCTAACTAATGTGCAAATCGTCTTGGCGAGCGATCGCTTCCAACATTTTTATAGCTCATTAATTTGAAGCTCGCATGGCCAAATTTTCATTTCAAACGGCCAAAATTCGTGCGTGTCAAAGCTCCATGCATTACATTCTATAGCTGTTGTAGAATAGGTCATAGTTAATAGAATATGGCATAGATAATAGGAACAAGGAAAATGGGTCGTGAATCGTTTTTAAAAGTGTCGCCAATATGGTTAACCCATGGTACCATAAATAAACCACTCAGTAGATCGATATCTTCGGGCTTTTTGTATGAAACAAATTGGTACCAAAAAAAACATAGATATGCCAATATATAAACGGTATAATTCTCATTCGGAGCCTACTTATAATACTATCCACCAATGAAAAACTCTGAAAGTTTATTCAAGAGACTTTCAGAGTTTTTCATTGGTGGATATAGTTAGGCATCCATATGACGTCACAATATTTCGGTTCCAATTTTCGATCGGAGTTATACCATCCTGCATGGTACTATGTGCAAGTTGCATCTACGCACAGTGGCACCCGCCTTAGTTTCAAATGCTCAATTTTCATTGGCTCCACTGCTAGCCCGTGCAGTTTGGTCTTAGACGGCACACTTCCTAGCCACACCTCTATTTGCTTTTTTTGTTATCTATTGCATAGGTAGTATCTCGCCTTCCAAACTACAACGTCTTGTCTGAATTTTGTGATAATACTATCCATTCCTCTGTCGCTATGGTAATTTGAACTAATTTATAAGGAAAAATGAACGGCGCGAATCGTTGTTATGTCTCTTACTTTCTCTCTATTAAAAACATATTCCCACGGAAGGTAAAATATCGCTTGCTATTAGCTGATAGATGTTTGCTGAGTGGTTTTGTTGTGGACTTGCTAAATGATTTGGCGTCTTCTACAATATTCGGGTGCCATTCAAATAAATTAAACCAATTTAGACAGTAATTAAACCATAATGAACGCCATAGCTTAAATGTAAAAGCTTGAGTGGTTGTTTGAGAATCGATTTCTATTTTGGTTAAATAAATTAATAATCACTTAAGTAGATTTTTTCCGTAAAATAACCCAAATAAATTAATTATGTGTTCAGATTTTGGTATGTACGAAGTATGAACCGAATCTAGCAACGCTGCGCACCGGACCAAGCGAATGTTGGCTCTGAAATACGTACCGACACCGTTCAAAACCGAATTTACTTTGTATGAAATATCCTATGGGTTTTTTTCCATAAATCCATAAAGCAAAAAAGGTACGTAGTTCATTAAATGCACAAAAAAAGTTTCCCAACCATAATCACGAATCGCAATGCGAAGAACATACGAAGCTCTTGTTCGCATCATCATCCTGGAATATAGCTTCATTATTTGGGCCATCTGAACAAAAATGAATCCTAGAAATACAAAAAAGTACAAAAGAGGTTTATGTGTTACCAATATATGACAGAATAAATGTACTATCAGTACCTATATCCATCATTGTTCTTAACTGTCAAATAAGAAGCATACATTGTTTTTAAATAATCTCTGGAACTATACTTAGACCACTCATATTGAAATCTTGACGTCTAATGACTTGTGCCTATCAAAACGCGCCAATCAACTGAGCGACTGATCTGCTTAAGAGTAAGCTACAAGCCAAAAATGTGTATATTCTTGGTATATCTTATATTGTCGGTAATAGGCATTAAAATCGCTTGACAAACAACGGACTCTAGAAACGTTCGATTTCAACCAAAATCTGGTTTTTATTATAAAATTATTTTGTAAATAATTTTATAAGATAGCAAAAAAGTTAATCAAGTGAAACTGTCATAGATAATCTTAGCTATAATACTGTTTTTTTTTTAAGTTGTTTACTTTACGAGTTCATACATTTCTACTGAAAAAATGTTTTTTTTTTAGTAGTTTACATTTATCTTTTTTATTGAGTAATTTTTTTTTTTATTTGTATTCTACTCAAATGAAACGATAGGAAAACCTTCAATTTATCTAAAGCATATTTTTTGGTATTCATAATGTACACCAATTCGTTATAAAGATTAATCAAAATAGTGATTTAGCATTAAGTTTTGCCTTAACGATTCTGCATTGACCATCGTCATTTACTATATTTTGACGTATGTCAACAATATGATAAAATTGCCCCCATGACCTTTTATTCTTACATCTACCACAAATTTGTGATCTTCTCTGTGATATATTATAAAGGCCGCATAACTATCTCCTGGCACATATTGGCGTCATCCACATGTATTCTATTCCGACTCTTTATTTCGATTCACTTACTTGATCCACCTGACGTTTAATGTCTTCCTGGGGCGCCCCCGACATCTTCTTCCATATTTTAATCGGATAATAATACGCCCTCAATCTTGTTATTGATTTTATAACCGATAGCGAATCGAAACCATGACCTCATGACCAGGAAGTAACCGGCCTACCTACACGCAACCATACAAACATAGGTAATACTTATCTAAAACCGGTTATCTTTTTCGTAAGAAGAGAATTTCTAATCAAAGAATTATAAGGTAAAGATTACAAACAATCGTTTATATTAATTTAACAACTATCAGTTAGTTGGGAAAATAATTAACTTTTCGAAGGAAGCAAATACTTTAGGGTGTGACATTATATATTAAATAAAGCAACACACTTTGTAATACTCAACTTTTTTATTGAATTAATAACTGACAGACAACCATGTTTCGCTTATTACAAGCTTCATCAGGGCTATTATATTCACTGTCAATACAGTTTGTTTACACCACTGTTTAAGGCGATGCCATACGTAGTAATGCAAAATCATGTGTTTTTGTTTTGAAAATTTAGTCGCCTATAAATGTTTTAGATGCTTTAATTAAATACTGCGTGTAGAATACATCTTGGCCTTTGAAATAATCGAGTATTTTTGAGATAAGTCTTTTTATAAGCCCAGAAAAAAATAATGTATAAGGCCTATGAAAACTGCTTTAAAGTTCAAAATCTGCCACTTACGAACCCATTTTCGGTTATGATTTTATTGTATAATGTGGCAAATTAAGTTAATTATAAAAAAAACGGAAAAAAATTAAATATTGATGCCTGAAAATCCACAAAATAAAATAAAAGGCATTTTTTGGCCATGCATAAATCAAAACAGGCGGATGGTGTTAAGCGGGAATTTAAACCTTATCGCCATCTATGTAAGAGTTGTTATTGATAGCTTCTCAATTTAAAATATTCCACGACGTAGTGTATCGCCTTAATACAAATTATCAACGTGTTTCAAAACCAAAATGATTCTTCATCAGGATACAATGATACTAAAAATCTAGAATTTATGAATAGTCAACTAATTTGGGAGGTCCAACCAACACCTCTGCCTTAGGTCACTTAATGTGTGTTCAGGATGCGCCTGCCCACCAGCTGCGTGGCGTGCCAGATCTGAAGAGGCTGGTTTGAGAAGACCCTTTGTCCTCTCCAACTGGTCTCTCGACCCATCGCCTAGCGCCGCAGCGGGAGGAATATATTCATAATATATCAATTTAATCACCTTTCAGACAAAACATAATATATCCTTATTCCCTAACTTAGCGGTATAGTATGTACATAATTAATTAGTGTGATCTATTTAATAATAATAATTTCTCAAAATTTTCACTGCATAAAATTCTCTAACTTCTCCATCCTCTTCTTGCAACCAAAACTAGTTATAAATCTTTTTTTTTTTTATATTATAGTAATGTATAGATTATTTGTCCCTAAACTGTAAAATTCACCCGCCATAACACAGGGTTATCCCTAGCATGGAGGGTGAAATATCACAAAACACCATGTGTACTCTCTAAATCAGGGGTCTCCAAACTACGGCCCGCGGGCCGCATCAGGCCCGCCAGTGTCTTCCATCCGGCCCGCGACATCTTATGACCAGTGTCATCAAGGACCCGCGACAGCTAATGGCTAAGACCTTGCTCAGAAGGGGCGAAAACTCCGCGATTTTTTTCGTGCTAATAAATAAATATGCTCGTTGGCGAGGTACTTGGCACCAATACATTGCGTCCACAAGTGCGCGAATATATCGAGAGGATTCTTTTGAAAAATCTTTATTTGATTCGCAATGAAATCAAGGTCTGAGAAACGAGTATCAAAAATTATCTTCAAAGCTACGTTATCTAAATCTATATTTTCATCCCTGAAAATTCTATTGTCTACCCCCCCCCCCTCCCTAGGACAGAAAATATGGGTGTCTAGAAATTAAAACGGTTTTGGCCCTCTGAACTCACTGGAGTAGTCAATGTGGCCCTCCGGCTGAAAAGTTTGGAGACCCCTGCTCTAAATCATGTTTCAATAAAATAAATAAATATATCCTTCACTCCTGGACACACTGATCCTAGATTCCTACAAAACCGTCATACCTTTACATACCTTCCTAGAACTTCATCTCCTTCCTTTCCTTAAAAAAGAGCCCCACACAGCATTCCAAAAGATGACATAGGCTTTGAGAGAAATTATTTTCCTCAAGACCTCCTGTTTTTTTTTTTTTATATTAACTCCACACAGGAGGCCCTGAAGAAAATAATTTCCCTCAGGGCCTATGTCATCTTTGGGGATGCTTTGTGGAGAGGAAGGAGTGAACATGGGTCTTGAAGAGTCCCATGTTGTAGGAGGGAGGAAACACAGAGGCCGGCAGTTCGTTCCACAGCCGAGCTGTTGAACTTAAGAACGAATCGTAGAAGCGACCCGTTCTCATGTGACAAATGTCAACTGTGTACAAATGTTGGGCGCGCGTTTGGCGTGTATCCCGACTACGCACCGGTGCCGAAGGGATCAATGACGCTAGTTCCTCAGAGCATCTTCCATTGTAATACCGATAGAACAAGGACAGCATTCCTACCTGACGCCTGTGCTCTAAAGATTGCAATCCGTTTGTTAAGATTGGGGAATCTATCAAACGGACCGCCCGTTTTTGCACAGAGTAAATGGTTTTTTTCAGGTATTTAGGGGCTCCGGACCAGAGATGGCTGCCAAATTCGACAGTAGGGCGCACTTGCGATTTGTACAGGGTCAGCAGTTGTGTATTATTAAAGTATCTGCGGGCCCTGTACAGTACGCCCAGCTTCTGAGAGGCCAACTTTACTCTGGCTTCGATGGAGCCCCCGTACCTGAGCTGGTCACTTATAGTTACACCAAGCATATCAATGGAAGGCCTGTTCGGAAGATTGCTTCCGTTGAAGGAGACTAGATTATCATTTGGATCCCTTTTAGACGTAATCAGACAGGATTGGGTCTTTGATTTGGTCTTAAATTCGACGAGATTATTTTTACCCCAGGAGGAAATACTCTCGAGATAACCGTCCATTCTCTGCTTCAAAGCCCTCCGAGCCGTTGGAGTTTGTGTGCCCTTTGGGGGCTTGTCAAACAAAAAGCTATCATGAACTGTACTGTCATCCGCGTAACAATGAATCGGTGCACATGTCAAAAGGTTATTGATGTGCAACAAAAACAAAGTCGGAGACAGAACCGATCCCTGTGGGACGCCAGCATTTATGGAGTGCGAGGAAGAGGTAAAACCATCAGCAACCGCCTGAATCGACCTATCCCTTAAAAAGTCAGCAATCCACGTATACAGGGATGCGGGAAGTCCGTAAGAAGGCAATTTGTTGACAAGTCCTCTGTGCCAGACTCGGTCAAAGGCCTTGGATATGTCTAGTGCGACCGTTTGGGTCTCACCGTGACGTTCCAGGCACCGCCCCCTAACATGCGTCACATACGCGAGAAGATCACCGCACGAGCGGTTCCGCCGGAATCCGTATTGACGGTCGTTGATAATTTTGTTCTTCTCGAGGTATGTGAGCAGTTTGTCGTTGATCACACGTTCCATCACTTTGGACAGAACTGATGTGATCGCTATGGGGCGGTAGTTGGCCGGGTTGGAGCGGTCGCCTTTCTTGGGAATAGGGTGAATGACCGCTTTTTTCCAACCAGAGGGCACAGTGCCACACTTCAGGGACATTTTGAAGAGCTTTGTCAAAACTGGAACTATTTCCGCAGCACACCTCTGCAATACCAGGGCAGGTATTCCATCAGGTCCACTAGCTTTGTTAACATCGAGCCCCCGTATGACGTGGAGTACATCCCGATGCCGGATCCTCAGCTTTTTCATATAAAAGCCGCAGTGAGGAACCGACGGCTGAACAGCACCTCCGTCGTCGAGGGTCGAGTTTTCCGCAAACATTTTCCCTAATAGGTTTGCCTTTTCGGTGGCGGTGTTTGCTTGTGAGGCGTCATGTCTGGTAAGAGGTGGCAAACTGGGTTTGCAAAAATTTCGACCTATTGAGCCCGCAAGCGACCAGAATGCTCTGCTGCCATGCGGGCAGGCAGCCAGCTTTTTGCTGATCTGCAGGTCGTGTTCGAATTTTGACCTATTAATGATTCTCTTGCATTCCTTTACCGATTTGTTGTATGCTGATCTGCTTTCGGGCGTTCGAGATGTGTTGTAGGCTCGGTAAGCCGCGTTTTTTCGTCGAACTGCTTCGGAGCATTGTCGACTGAACCACGGCTTTGAGCCCACACCAGTTTCCTTAGTAGTCGATTGTATGAAGCCATCCATCGCCGATTTGATGACTTCACCAATCTCCTGGGCACATCTTGAAGGGTCCGAAGTCCGAAAACAAACAGCTGACCACGGAAAAGCGTTGAAATGGGCCCGCATACCGAACCAATCTGCTCACCTATAGTGCCACACTTTTCTCCTCAGCCTCTCATTGGTTGGTCTGAGGTTAACGGGGATTGATGTCGTCACTAGGCAGTGGTCGGATGATCCCAGAGGCGCTGTGACGTCAATCATATAACCGTGTGGCACAGTAGTTAAGAACAGGTCTAACAGATTGGAGCGGTGAGTCTGGACATCAGGAACCCTTGTAGGCTCCTGAACCAATTGCTCTAATCCGTAGCAAATGGCAAAGGATTCCGCCTGTCGGCCAGCCGAGTCCGTTGGGCCTGAAAACTTCAACCATGGTTTGTTATGAACATTGAAGTCCCCCAGAACAATAAACTCGGCCGAAGGGTAGCGGGGCAAGAGATCATCAATAGTATCGCTCAAATGTTTGAAGAGTTCGGAAGTGTCTGATTCGCTATGGTTCGGTGAGCGCTATAAACATGCGTAGAATCTTGCCGTACTGGCAAGATTGACGCGCACCCACATTACGTCGAATCTGGAGTTTTCCAGACTCAATAGTCGTACACAGTTGACGTCAGCTCGACTATAGAGGCAGACTCCTCCTTTGAGTCGGAACTTGCTTGCGAGGGTAAAGCCCGGGCAGTCCAGATAGGAGGAGTCTGACGGCTCGGCTATTCGAATAGGAAAAGAAGGTTGGGACGTTGGGACAAAAGATGGTGATGAACAGAGTTTAAATTTGTGTGCAGGCCGCGAATGTTGGCAAAATTAACCAACAGTTTTGGCCCGCACCGTGGAGGCCTGCTACTCGCCGCTGTATTGATGTTAAATTTATTTTGTATATTCATGATTTTAGGCTTTTTTTTTGTAAGGGTATAAGGTGAAAGGAAGGTCTGGAAAGGAAAGGTATGAGGGGTGGGTAGGAATCTGGGGTTCAGGCTGTCCAGGAGTGATGAGCATTTGGTTCCAGCCCACCCACTGCAGTGTTAGGCGATAGGCTGGGAGAGTCCGGCTGGAGAGGGCATCCAATGCGCCCCAAACGCTGCTGCTGGGTCCCCTCCGGTCACGAACCGGCACAACAGCAGTGGCGGGGTTTTTTCACTCGCTGATGGGGCAGCCCACCCTTAGTCGTGAGCCTGAGGGTCGGGCCCCTGTACTATCGAGCGGCCCGGACAGCGGTCACCGGTTGTAAAGGGTCTCCCTCAACCAGCATCTCCCAACCGGCCCGCCACGCAGAAGGTGGGCCGACGCACCCGCCACCAAGACCCGGGCAAACCTTAACCCATGAACCCGGGCACCCCTGCTAAGTCACCAAACGTAGCGAACCACTTGGGGTGACCTGTGGCAGAGGTGTTGGTCATCCAATAAATGGTTCCCAGGGCGGCGGTACCCATTCCCGCCTACCAAATTAAAAAACTGTGTGGGGTTTATTTAAAAAAAAAGTAAATACAAATAGAGGCGAATAATTAATTATTATTGCTAAAAAATTCTTTTTATAAGCTCAGAAAAAAATATGTATCGGATATATAAAAACTGCTTTAAAGTTTATTAAATCGTACTTACAAACCCCTTTCAGTTATGGTTCGACTGCGTAATGTGAAAAATTAGGGTTCTTAGAAAATTATGTTAAAAATTTAAATATTTGTCCCTGAACTTTGCAAAATAAAATAAAACACACTTTTTGACGATTTTTTTTTTCTTGCATAATACCGAAACCAGCGGCAGGTGTAAAGCGAGAATTTAAACCTTATCGCCCTCTACATAAGGAGTGTTATTGCTGACGGCCTAATTCCAAATAATGTCACACAACGCAGTGAACCTTGAGAATATTACAAAGTTACTTATTTTCATTTAATTAAAAATAACGCCGAATTCCAATTTTGCAATTATTGAAGGAACTATTATTAGTTTTACCCACTGAAGACATTAGCCGACAGAAATATGTTGTGTCTGAAGTTCCGAAGCAATGTCCATTGTATCTTATCTGAACGAAAGTCGAAATTCTTTCTTCAAAAGATAAAATCAAATTTTTGGCAACAGTTCTCTTCCAAATCGGTATATATCACAGTTCTATGAAATTTCTATTCAGTGGTTTTACCTGTTTAATGCACCTTGATAGTTTGCGATATATGAACTGTGTAATTTTAATATTATTCTAAACAGCTGATTTGTACCGGTTATGGGTAGTAGCCGATGTGGTAATAATTTATGTTTAATTAGTTAAAGTATGACACCGACTGTGTAATTACGAATAAGCACAGGTGTGAAAATAATTAGTAGTAAATTATTTGCAATGTAAATGAAGATTTGTGCTTATTTCCATTTGATGTGACAGTGTTTGCTTTCTTGTCATTTTGTAGACAGATACGCCTTTCTAATAAAAAAGTATCTTAGCACTCTCGAAGTATCATTTTTATGAATGCTTTGTGTTGTATCCGAAACTGCTTATCAATTACAGCTTCTGATGAACATGAATGCGGACTGTAAATAATTTAAATGAAATGGTGTTTATTGGAATTAGGTGATAGTGCCTGTAGGAATGAATAAGGTATGAGAATAAGGAAAACAGGAAGATCAATCAGTTGTCACTGTATCTCTGCCAAGGAGAACACAACACAATCACAATACAGTGAGTTCCACCGCGATATTATATTGCCACAACAAAACGAATGGGTACTTAATACGATATTATGCACTTTCAAGATTTCCATCTTTTTTTAAATTTCATCGATATTATGTACACCGAAAAACAACAACAACTTGCTATCAAGGTAGTCCCAATCCTACTTCTGTTTTCAAAACAAATGCACTCGAAATTGCACTTGGTTCTTGCCATTGTTCCAAATTTCAAATATTTTTCGTTAGGGATAGGTAGGAACGGAATATATGATATCCCGGTAGGAACAAAGCATATTCTTATTTCAAAACCATGCACTGTGTTTTAAGTCTTTTTACTTTATAGAGAGATGAAGAAGATAACCCAAGTCTTGAAGATTATAGTCTAGCCTAGCAAAAAGGCTTGAAGGTCCCTGATTGAAAAGACGATTATCGATTATATGATCATATGTTTGTGCAATTATCAATAATTTAACACGAAAGATACGGCATGTCTATGTTTTTAAAAACAAAAAAGAGAAGGGTACTTAAAAGTATCATACACACTTAAAAAACTTTTTTATCATAAACCAAATGCCTAGAAAAACAAAAAATAATTGATACTCAAGGTAGCGCGAATTGTGCTAGTGTTGAAAGTCATACAAATGCATCATGAATTGTATTGCATTAACCAGAAGCTGTGATATTAATAGTGTTAAGAGACGTACCTAACTAACTTTAACCAGATATTCCTGAGGGTTTTTGTAGTAAAAATCAAGATGACATTTTGGTCTCTGGTGACTTTTCAACTAAAAGCATTTATATAGGACAGTTAGGGTCGGGTGGGTGTTTCGGCGGTTACTCAACTGAGTGACCAGTGAATGACATCTAAAAGAATTTTTTTTGCCACACAAAAAATGTCACCGGAGATCAAAATTTCATAAACTTAGATTTTTTACTCCAAAAAATGTCAGGCATCACTAGTTAAAGTAAGCCTTTCAACACTTTTAAACGAAACTGTAAACATGCCAGAAAGATACGATAAATTGTTTTGGTGTACACGGATACACATATAGATACGTATATACCTAGATATATAATATTATTTATAATGATGACATATTGTCAGCTTTTAATAGGCAGGGAATTCAAAATTATTGTATTTACACAATGGATACCAATGCTGCATTACTTGTTCGGTACGTTGGCTAAAGAAGGAGGAAACCCAACACCGCATAATAATCCAAAAATGAAACACTATAATATTACGTATCATGTTATTTATATCGAAGTTGGCAATCTCGAAGAAGAAGAAGATAAATGCAGTATCTTATTTCACATGACAAGTTGCGGGTTTTAATCTAATGCATGATCCTCAGGTCGTTCTGCAAACATCAACATATCAGACACGCTCAGCCTTCAACTAGACCGCTACTGTATTTAGTTTAAGTATACATTAATCGCTGGTTTGATTACTTTTTCTTATCAATCATAATGATGGCACTCGTCACACATTAGGTATTTCTCAGCTGATGATAGAGTCAACGACCCGTGTTAAACGGATGTCACAAGTCGCGTGGGGATATGTACGAATGTATAATGTTGTGTATTCTATGTCCGACCGTACATCGGCTAAAAACGTTGTATCTGAGCATGGTGGACTCTTCGATTATAAAACAAAAAGGATAAGAGGAACCGAAAACAACGAAAAAGATAATGGTTGTTTTTCTCTTATGTTGGTAAGGCAATGAGTAAGTTAATTTTCAGTAAATGAGCCACTTATAAAAAGCGAAGTTAATTCCTCTCTTTTTCAAGATGGGAATTTCTACCTTCTATTAGGGTCAGTTGAAATTATAGAATTTGAAGAATTCATTAATTTTCAAGTTTTGTGAAAGTTATATTCAAGTTCTGTTATCATTTTAGTTATGCGAAACAACTGACTAAAATGATATAATAACAAAACTAGAATAGTACCTTTACTGAACTTAAATATTAACTTTGAAATTTGATGAATTGTTAAAATTCTGTGAAACGACTGGCCCGAAGATTGGTTGCAAATATTTTGAAAGAATCACAATCTTCTCCTGCATAAACGAGAGAAGGGGTTTCGATCCCGGTCCAGTTTTTCAGTCATGACAATTTACCTTTTTAAGCTGTCGTACCCTTAAATTAAATATACCAATCCTAAGAGAAAGTCCAGTTATATTCAATTTTTCAATTAAGTCCTAAATCCTGTATCTAAATTTCGCCAATAAACAATTAGATAATGTTAATTAAGTGTTAATCTTAAGTGACCTACCAGGTAAGTACTATACTGTATATTTTCTCCATAAACAGTTAAGTAATAACATAGATCACTGTAGAAATGTATTATAAGTTTGTACAGCGCCCTTGAGGTGTTTTTGCACAAAAACGGCGCTATACAAGTCATCCAAGTATTATTATTATTATTACCGTCTACCGATTAAATATTATCCATCTATTATCCATTATTATCCATCAATCTTTTCTACCTTGAAAAGGGTTGATGCTAAGTGCAAAGTTAGTAAGTATTCATTCACTTTAGTTGTGGGTTCCATCCAGGATGTTTTAGCCTTTTTATTGGTATTAATAATATCCTTAAATATGGACGCAGTTATTGGGAGTATCTTGCACAAATGGTGTGTTTTTAACCATTCGATGAAGAACCTCTACTAAAGAAACGGGTATTTAAAATAATACACTTGCACTTATACTAGTTCGCACAAACAGAAGCAATCTATATATCGAGGCAATAAAATACTAATGTTGTAATGATATAATAAATACATACTCTGATAACAGAATCCTGGATCGTACATAGACTTTTTACTAACAATATGTTGTACAGTGATATTTGGATAAGGCATAACAAATAAAGAATGTCTCCCTATCGGTAGATGCTCTCATTTTTGCAAATGGTGTCTTGTGTCATCAAGACTCTGACATTAAGTAAACAGAAGCAGAATACACGTTAACAAATCATGGATCGCTATAAACACTATGCAATAACTCGGAATAAATTGTGTTATAATAATTCCTTTTATTTACAAAGAGTGTATCTAACTGACTTAGGAAATCAAATGAGTGTACAGGCATCTCATAATATCTAGTAGAGTCTCGCAAATAAAAGAATGCGCTTGAATAACTTCGGCAAAGCTGCGAAGTAGGTACACATAGGGGCTTAGTTTTCCAAGCTGTATTTGTGTAGATGACTATCCTATTTGTTATTTCATCGTTGGCAATAATGACATTAATGGTAATATTGCCTGTTTATTGTGTCCTGTGGATGGGAAATTAAAAAAAAATAAGGCTTTATAAATGCGCAATTGTTGAATTGATCCGCTGAACGTGACGCTTCAATGGAGGTGTGCTGATTACTGATTAGTGATTGAACGTTGAACCCAACAATGGTAAAACAGCCAATTGAAGTAAATAATTTATTAGTATTATTACTTTAATTAATATTACTTTAGGAAATAATAACAATCGTATTATACATTTAATTAAAATAATTTCATGGGATCTTGCAGAGCCTTCCTTTTATATATATACTTTGGGCTTGATTGACTCGAAAAATAAATAACAAATCAAAAAAGTTTTACCCCAAAATCGACTTCAAATGTGAAGTATAATGTCCAGAAACTTTGCATTAAAAATGTCGGCATTAACCGGTAATTATTTTAAATAGATAGGTATTTAGTTTAGACGATAACAACAATTGGGTGCTTACCATAAGGCAGTTACGTCATGCAAAACTTTAAAATGTTTGAATATTAGGTATATCAATAGATGAGGTTAGAAACAGTGTCACCATAAAGGTGTGTTTGTTATCTTCCCGTACAAAGAAAAATTAGTAAATCTGATTTGTTGAAAATCTCTCCAAATTATTAGTCATCCTTTTAAAAATGGAGCTACAAGCCCACTGATAAAGTGTTGGTAAATTCGTAATGCTATCGGAACTCATTCATTCACCTACGTTTGTCTTAATCTACTTAAAGATCTGCGAAGAATACGCACTCGAAACAAACATGTTATATAACGCGAAAAAAACAGCACTGCTGGTCGTCAAATACAGAGAAGGACCAAAAAAGATTCCCCCAGCGTTTTTAAATGGAGAACCTCTCATAATAGTAGAAACAACGAAATATTTAGGGCATATCATCACCAACAACTTAACGGATGACGACGACATCGATAGGCAGAGGCGAGCACTGAGCATAAAAAGTAACATGCTCAGTCGAAGATTTCGACTCTGCAGCCCGCAGGTGAAAAGGACGCTATTCTCAGCTTTCTGCACTACCTTGTATACTTGCGAGCTGTGGGCCAATTTCAAAAAGCGAACCATGGAAAGGCTTCGGATTCAATACAATAATGCCTACCGCATAATGTTCGGACTTCCAAGGCACTGCAGTGCCTCCTCGATGTTCATGGAGGGAAGAGTTCCCGGCTTTGCTGCCCTAATGAGATCCAGGGTAGCCGGAACGAGGGGAAGGATCAATAACTCCAGAAACATCCTCATCATCGAATCCCGCCAGACCTCAGGATCGAGCATCGAAAAACATTGGAGAAAAATATTGGCCCCCATAATTATCGCTCCGATGATAAGCTTACAAGATATTTAAATGTTTTATGTTAACACTCTCCATTCTATACAGGGTGTATCGGCACTAACCCGACAAACTTTAACCAGCTATTCCTTAGCACATTTGGAGTAAAAAATGTTATGTGCACTTTGCTGTCCGGTAACGTTTTTTTTTAATAAAAAATTAATTAAACATATTTTCACCACATGTCACCACTGTTTTATCCTTTGTCAAAATTTGAAAGCAACATCGCAACTCTCGCGTGTTGCTGCGAACGAAGCCCGTATTACATAATCCAGTACCAGAAAAGAAATATTTTATTTAACAATAATGATTATTCACATTTTTCGTATGCGAATCACTGATTGTCTTCTTGTATTGTACACATCAGTTTTATTTTTGTATCTAAATTGTTTCACCTCTGGAATGCTTTGGTTTCACCTCTTACGCGTTTCACGTATTAAATAGTCTAATTTTGAAACTAAGAAACTAATTAGTAGATTTCCTGAATTTATAATCGAAGTCCAATAATTCTGAGCACTTTTAAAAACAATTTTCCTCACTTAGGTACTTATCAATAATAATAATTGGATTATTTGAACAGCGCCGTTGTTTTTTAAATCACCGTAAGTGCTCTGTCAAAATGTTACTTGCTAGGCTATCCTACAACGTATATTTTTTAATAAATTTAGTTATTTACAACTTCGCGGAATGTGATTTATGAATATTATTGCTTATGTTAAAAGCCTTCCAGAATTACCGGAATATAACGAGCAGCTTGACACACTTAAGTTTATTTCCACTAATTTGAAGGTACAAAGAATGTATAGTTTTAAAAACAATCCCGATGAATCAAAAAACGGTTCATATAAAACTGCTGCGCAACACACTGAGACAAAGGAAAGCACTCACACAAACGTCATGACTGCATTGGATTGACCACCTGCAAATGAATGCTGCCAGATTGCTAATTTATTTAAACAATAATTATTAAATTTTATTTAAAATATCGCAATTTTTTTAAAAAATCGACAATAAATTACAACTATAATTTAAAAAAAATATTCTTAACCCCACGCTTTTTCGTAATTGATTAATTAATTCAGAATTTAAACGTTGCTTGAAATGACTAGCCGTATTTGGTGACCAGATCTGAATATCCAGGTTCAGAATTTAAACGTTGCTTGAAATGACTAGCCGTATTTGGTGACCAGATCTGAATATCCAGGTTTAGAATTTAAACGTTGCTTGAAATGACTAGCCGTATTTGGTGACCAGATCTGAATATCCAGGTTCAGAATTTAAACGTTGCTTGAAATGACTAGCCGTATTTGGTGACCAGATCTGAATATCCAGGTTTAGAATTTAAACGTTGCTTGAAATGACTAGCCGTATTTGGTGACCAGATCTGAATATCCAGGTTCAGAATTTAAACGTTGCTTGAAATGACTAGCCGTATTTGGTGACCAGATCTGAATATCCAGGTTTAGAATTTAAACGTTGCTTGAAATGACTAGCCGTATTTGGTGACCAGATCTGAATATCCAGGTACTTCCTCACCTTCCACTCCTTCCCTTAGCCATAAAACTTACCCCAATTCAACATAAAAATTGTTTAAATTATCGGATGTAATGAAATGCATAATAATTAGACCCCAAAATACTTAATTATTCAGGGAAATAAACCCCTGAGTCATCAGTTGGAAATACCAACGACATTAAGTGAAATTAACAATGCAATAATCCTATTATTGCATTGTTTAAAATTTCACTTAATTATTAGCATTAGCAAATAATATTGGGATTAGCAAATAATAATTTACGACAATTTACTCGGAAATCAATAAAGCCAGAATAATAAAAAAAGAAAGTTATCACTTACGTCGTCTGTAAGTGGCTTTACCAAAGTTTGATAATGCCGTCAGAAGGTGAAACAGCTGTCACGCGTAATAATAATTACAACTAGCAGAACTTGTTTATAAACACACTGTTTTTATAAATTTTTTAATAAGACTGTTAAAATAAAAAAAATCTCTAAATTGAAATGGAGTTCTACAAACTAAACTTAAAATCAAATAAATTTATTGCGAAGGTTCAAAGTACTGTACTGTAATATTATATTAAATAATTTTTACGTGTTTAATTATTGTTTAAAGTCAGATTAAAGCGATTAAAAAACCCACCTGGCAATTCTTATTCGAGTTTCGTTGTTTTTACGTATTGGCGCGCTTACAAGCATCAGTCGTCTCATTTTTAACCATTAATATTTAGTGTGTAGGAAAGAGAGAAGACGCTTTTCGACACACTTGTCGAAAAACTTGTTGAATGCCGACGGGCATACTCTTCTACAGATTTTATTAAATATTGATATGTAGGTAATATTGATGTGTAAATGAATGACATTGTGAGAATTTTACCAATAAATAATAAATGAAAATGCGGACATGTAGTTTATGTTAATTTTTTTATTGGAGCATTTGTTCGAAGTGACTACCATTATTTTCGATGCAAGCGTGTAGTCTTGTTATATTTTGATTATTTAAGTTTGCAGGATTTGCTTTAATTTCTGCAGCGGCTTCCATCACTCGTTCGAGCAGTTGCTCTCTTGAGGCTATTGGCTTAGCATACACTTTTTCCTTGAGAGCCCCCCACAGGTAGTAATCCAGGGGGGTCAGGTCGGGTGATCTTGGTGGCCAAGCAATGGCCGGACTTCCACGGCCTATCCAACGACCAGGAAACTCGACATCCAAGTAGTTCCGCACGGCAATCGAATAGTGTGGTGGGGCTCCATCGTGCTGGAACCACATTCTCCGTAGTAATTCGAGGTTCACATCTTCCAGAATCTCGCCCAGTTGCACTTGTAAGAACTCCAAATACATCGGTCCATTTAGTCTGGGAGGCAACTCGATTGGACCGAGTATTTGATTTCCCAGGATTCCTGCCCACATGTTGATGGAAAATCTGTCCTGGCTCGACGACTCCCGAACAAGCTTGGGGTTTTGTTCAGCCCAATGGTGCAAGTTGTGCACATTTAGCACTCCTGTTTTAGTGAACTGTGCTTCGTCGGTAAACAATATGTTTTTCATGAAGTCTGCATCTCTTATGACATTATGCAGCATTCTTCTGCAGTACACGACTCTGGAAAAGTGGTCATTCTCCATGAGGCCTTGGCAGCGCCTATAGTGAAAAGGTTTGAGCCCGTGCTTCTTCAGAACTCTCCATACCGCCATGTGTTCCCTGTGTCCTATCATCAGAGCGACCCGACGCACGGACAGCGTGGGGTCTTCGGTAATTAAGTTCAGGATTCTCTCCTCAACTGCCACAGGAACGATGTTGTGTCCTCCGCCGGCGCCTTCAATCCGTCCGATGCCACAGTCACGCAATTGTTGATACATCTGAAACAAAACAACAAATAACAACTGCTTTTATTATTCAGCTCAGTAATAATGTCAAATAAACAATCGCGGGCTTTTTCACTCATTTTATTTTTAAAGAACACTTATTTTAGGCACATATCAGAAAACTTACGTTTTCTCTTCATTTATTTCATTTTTTTATAGTAAAATGTATAACAAAGTGTTTTAAATTATAATTTTCTTAACTAGGTACGGTTGATATCTTGGATTCACAGGGGTGAAATTGAATTCAAGTAATTTAAATAATCCCATGGTGAGAAAGGGAGTGAATTCAATTGCAGTGAATGATGCATTTATTAGAGATTAAAATTAATTAACTTTTTAAAACGCCGTTTAGTGACCACTGAACACAAATCACCTAAAGTACAATTTACATTTTTAAAGTTGGTGGCCCCTTGTTATGTTTTTAATGTTCCCAGTTTAAATTTCAAAAGCGCTTTTTGGCATTATCAATGAATGTAAATAGTTTCAATAAACAATTGATAGGGTACAAACCTGGACAAAGGTAGCATGGTGTGGGACGCGTCTTCCAGGAAACCTCATGCGATACTCCCTTACGGCTGCTCGTGAATTTCCATTGCAAAATCCATAAACAAAAACAATATCTGCTTGCTCGGCAGGTGGATAATTGAGGGGCATATTTCAACAGTAAAAACTTAGATAACAAAACAAAAACGAAACTAGAAACTTGATGACATGCGAACTCCCAAAACAGCACTGACCACTGATACGAGACGGGGTGGCGGGAACCACACGGGACTTGAGACAGAATATGTGTGAAAGAGATGACAGTAGCGCGGCGTTGCCAATTATTTTACCCCTATACTGTGGGCAGTAGCGGAGTGTGGAAATTTTATTTATTTTTTGTTTTTAAAAGAAAAAAAATGTTACCGGACAGCAAAGTGTACATAACATTTTTTACTCCAAATGTGCTAAGGAATAGCTGGTTAAAGTTTGTCGGGTTAGTGCCGATACACCCTGTATAGTTCCTTTTACTTTTTCTTATATTTTATTTGCTCTATCAAACTTACATTTTAAATTATTTGTACTTAATTGTATCTCTGTATATAACATTGTAGTTATATTTTATGGATTGTGTGGGATTGCACTAACCTCCCCACATTCTGGAATAAACAATTATTTATTTTATTTAATAATATTACCAGTCCGTGGCTGAGTTGAGATCGCGTTTGGGTCCCACCCAGGCGTAGTGTGGTCAATTCCTCGGCTTGCTAAGTCTTCCCTCCCGATACAAGCAACATTTTCCGCATACTATGGAGGTAGTAGGAGAATTTCAAATATTGTCATGTTATTCGTAACAAGGAAATGTTTGTCTTTCTTTAAAGAAAAATAAAAATTTAAAAAAATAATTTAAAAAAAATGCAAGAATTTTTGGTCTTTTATGAACACGTGTTCGGACATCGTGACAAAACATTAGTATTTTACTTAAAGTTTATCAGGATACCTATCAATTCATTCGTCAATGGCCTAAAATCCAGTTTTTAACAGGAATACGAACAATTTGCAAAGATTTGTAATAAATTGGCAATCTTTTTTATCAGAAAGTTTTCTCGGTTCATCCTTGGAAAAACGGCGTAAATTTAATTAAAAATAATTGATGTTTTTCTGTCAAATCCCATAGCACCGTAAATATGATGAGTCACAGGTTAGGCATCATCAAAATACGGTATTCTGACCAAAACGTTAGTTTTATTATTATCCGCTGATCAGTTCTTATTAACTGCTCGCCGAGTTGTTCCACAAGCCGAAAGGAGCTCTTATTTAACTACCGACATGTATCAGCTATTAGTCTGTGGGCGGCCGCATCCGTCCTCACCAATGGACCGTAAACTGACGAAATATCGACCTTTTTATCTCTCTCTCTCTTTGCTCTGTCTCTTTCGCTTTTATTCAGCGCGGGGCTCCGGAAGATCTCCAATCTTTTGTTTTAAATCGTCGGTTATTACTGGGCAATTGCTAATCTTGAAGATTTTTGTGACAGCAGCTGCAGTTATGATAACTGCAATTATATATGTTTTTAATGGAAGCATGCAAACAACAGTATTCTATGTACCTTTATTTTACGGTAACTCTTTTTTAAAAATATGAATACCAAATGCTCCCTACTGTAAGGAGCCAGTTGGACGACTAATGTATCAACCAATTGGGGTGTTTTGTGGGGCTGAAGTTGTTGAAGAATGGAAGGAGATTGTGAAGACGAATGTTGGGAAGTAACCATCTTTCCAGCAGATCTTGTCTAGCAATGCTACTTCAAGCAACATTTCGATTCTGAATCGTGGTCTTTCACCAGGGCAATACCTTAAGTATCTACTACTTTCATCAGGGCTATACTTCAAGTATCTCCTACGTTCACCAGGGTTATACTTCAAGTATCTACTACTTTAACCAGGGTATACTTCAAGTATCTACTACTTTCACCAGGGCTATACTTCCAGTATCTACTACTTTCACCAGGGCTATACTTAAAGTATCACCTACTTTCACCGAGGATATACTTCAAGTATCACCTACTTTCACCAGGGCTATTCTTCAAGCATTAAATACTTTCACTAGGGCTATACTTCAAGTATCTACTACTTTCACCAGGACTATACTTCATAAATTTGCCATAAGGCTTCTCCATCCTAATAGTTTACATAAAGTACCTAATATCCTTTATAATTCGAATATTGTCGGGAAAGAAAAATAAATTATATTTTCGATCTCTCGAAAGTGTTTGAGATGGACTCCACAAGATCAGATTCCGTGGCATCCGATAAAATCTTTTGAACTAGGCCAATAATTATTGTGAATTCAGCAGAAATCTATTATTGTGAGAAAAGACTGCGTCATCACCTGCAAAAGTGTGACTTATATATTTAGTATTGTAGATAGATTCAGTATAGGAAGATCTCTGGAAGAAATCGACAGGAAGGAGGAAGTGGGGGGACAAAATCAAAAACAGGTCGTCCAATTTCATGGTTCATTCAATTAGATATTTTTTTGGTTCACGCTATGTTTTCCCTTTTCAGTTAATAGCCACTGTGTTTGCAGTTAAAGATATCCAACTTGCAATACAAAAATCACGTAATGGATCAGAGATCGAGGTTACTACTCTACACTATGGTGTTTTTATAAAATGAAATACGCATGTTGGCCACTTTAACAATATTGTTAAAGTCCACTTGTTTCGTTAATTTAATTTTAACCGGACCACTTAACCTTTCGCGTATTCACCGCTACGTATTTTTTAGACCGGGACCCAAACGGCACAAATCACCACCGGCTACTCTAGACTACCACTACAGCCATACATCAATGGTCCACGGTGACTATAATGGTATAATGTAGGCGTTTCTTTGATGTTCTAGGGCAGAGTTCTGGGTGCTGAGTTCTTGGCGGTGTTCTGGGCTCTGTTCTGGCCGCGCGGAAATGTTGTCTATCGCGTCGTGTGGGTTAGCGTGCCGTTTTGGCCAGGGCTGTCACCAATTCATTATTGATGGACAATCAATGATAAACTAGCGAAATACAATTTTTTAATATATTTACATTTCAGCTGACTTTTAATGAGATATATTTTCTTCACCTTTATGTTTAGGTGGGTAAATTAGTGCTAATAGTTAACACACGATTTTCAACACTAATTTATTATTGAACTGTTGAAATTATAGAACAATGAAGATCGCTTCTTGATGTTAAATTGTTATTTAAGCTCCATAGCTCATCATGGATGTAATAAAACTAAAAATAATTGCGTCGACCTAGAAAACGCTACAAATATGTACAAATCTTGTGATGCTTACCGTTCGACAGTTGTGACTTTAGCTAAGACGTTTTGTTTTGCTTTATTGTTAAGAATTTTATTATCTATGGCAGATCGATTATCGTCACTCGTACCTCCCGGGATAGAAATTTTGTATATTTATGTCAACCATTTCTACGTTTTATGATAAAACATTGATGTATTATATTTAGATGAGACTGACCTCTAACTCTCCCAACGCTCTAACTAAGACTACCGAATCCGGTCTACGCGCACCGCTTATCGCGTTCTAATAGTGGAACAAGTTTCGACAAAATATAAGTACGCAGTAGCACCTCTAATTATAGCACTATATGATAAAAGTGTTTTTTAGGTTCACGTAAGAACCTATTTCTGCCTCATGTTTAGTCAAATAATATCGCTGCCCAACTTACTGTAAAAACCGTAAATCCACAGTGTAACATTATTTGCCTTTGCCTCATTAAGTTTACGTAATTTACGACTGGTATAAATACACGGTTTTCTGGTTAACCAATAGTTACGCTCGCGCTTCTTTGTAAAAAACGTTCTTCTACTTTATAAAATATCTTCTTCCCTAATAAATAAATAAATAAAAAAATTCTCGTATCATTATTTCGAGATTGAACTATGTAGCGATCATTGATCAGGTTGTGCCTATCTAATATTGATCAGGGCGGGCGTTATGTCAAATAAAATAACTGTGTAAACTGAACACTTTTTAACTATGACAGGTCAAAGAGCAAAGAAATATATTATGTAACCACACATAAGATTTTCACTACACAGTACACAATATATCTATTGCACAACGATTAGGGAATGTTAATCATCTTAATCATCACCCAACCTATTGTACGAATGTGTCGACTAATATAAAATAACATTCACTGTAGTGAAAGGATTCCATGATAATACAACTTTAAAAAATGATACAAAGTAATTAAAAGCGATGAAAAAAATTACACCTAACATCCGTAACTTATTGTACCTAGTTTTTGTTTCATAGTTCTTCATGACTGAATATCACTTTGTTGAATTGTAGCAAGATTCCGGACATTTCACAAAATGTCTTGAATCTCTTGTTTTAACTTGACTTCACTTGACTCAAACTTTATTTTCTCTTGTACTTTGTTTTTGTTTTACACACTCACGGTCTTACTAAAAAACGTGGTGAAAATGTTAACGACTGTGTATGTGAAAACATTACTAATATAGAAAGATATATACATTTTTATATAGCCAAAGGGGTTGTTTACCTGTTGTATAAATTTGAAATTTCTCATTGATTTTCGGAGTATTGCCAAGGTATTTTAAATGTAGGCTATATATTTCTTCTTTTTGTAAAAACAAATACCATGTTAAGAAACTAAATAAATTTGCCTGTTAAAATTTGTATTTGAATAAGGCTTTGATATTTATAAAATGGAATATTTTAATTAAAAACAAGAAAAAAGTTGAAAAAAAAGCAAATGTTTTTGGAGATACATTCCTATTATTTAGGGAATCTGAGATTCATCAAAAAACTGTCACCTCAATTTTAATCTGGTTAAAACATTAAAAAAATATTATAATAATTCCCAGAGAACAACAATAACAGAAAATAAGATTTTGAATTTGTTGTTAGCCCAATATAACGTTGGCTAAAGAAGGTCTGTCTAAAGAAGGAGTTAGCGCAACACGGCATAATACCCCAAAAACAAATAGCAACAATATAACGTTGATTTCTACGATTTATATTTGCCTACACCTACGTAAAACATTGAAGTTATAAAAAAACATCACTTTCGTAGAATTCTTATACATTTACATGACAGTTAAGTAAAGAACAATGTGTCCGAAATAACCTAACTTTTTCAAAACACGAATTTCACGTGTCAAACTTCGGAAAATCCAACGTTGCCAGTTCTTTCGAAGCCCAGTTAAAGATGTTTTTATTAATAACTTGAATTAAAACTTATACAGTATTCCACCCACCCACCCACCTAAATTAATAAAATAAAATATTCTTTGAGTTGTAACCCTTGCAAGATATGCTTAATAAGAAGAAAGAAAATAGGTTTGGGTAAATACACAGAAAAAAGGGACAAGCTTAATATGCACCTAAAACTATCTAGTAATTATAATAAACGTTAATGAGAAGTAAGTATTTTAATTTCCGCAAATGGAAATGGAAAAAATGCATTTGAATAGTTATTTCGTTAAAATTAAAGTCGATTGTTCATTTGGCGGCTATTGTTATTGTTGCGAAAGTTTTAAGACACTCCTCATTGTTATCTAAACCATACAAAATGTTTTAAAATAAAACGTGCGGAATCAAGCGAATATCTATTTTCTGTATATTTGCCTAGGTTTTTTAGGAGATACCCAAATATTCAGATCAGGTAACTAAAACAATCACTGTTTTCAGTGCCTGTATTATGTTTAGCTTTATAATTAGTTATAATAGAAACAGAAGCATGTAATTGTTTTATAGATAATATAATATATGTCTAGGAATTATCTACTTAGTCAGAAAAGCAGTATCCAATAATTGTTGTTGGTGGTGACTAAAGCAATATGTAACCTTTAAATCTTTCAGTAAGTGTAATGAATAAGATTAGAAAAGGACGATTAAATGGTTTGGGCATGTAGAGCGAATGAGCGAAGAAAAGAGTGTAAGGAAAATATATGACGCAAACGTGAATGGTAGCAGAGGAAGGCACGGCACGATCAAGTGAATCAGATACTTGAGTTGGGCCATGTCAAAAGTCATGTATGAGTATGTATGAGACGATGTATCAATGTGAATGAGGCAAGGAGTGTGTGCCAAGACCGAGTTGTTTGGTGGTTCGTCCTCTCTGCCTACCCCTGCGGGGAGACGGCGTGATGATTAATTAGTTAAATCTATTCCAAATTTTAATCTCTCACAGGGATGGCACCCAGTGTATAACAGAGTAAAAATAATACAAAGTACAAATAAATCAAAATAGAAGTTTATAGGGGCGTATAATGTAGTTTAATCCAATCCCACCTAAATTGTCTGATATAAATATGGGAACACACATTACATTCTTAAAGGTTTTACAAATAATACAGAAAAAGTTCTTCAATTGTAACCAAGATAGGTACCCCACGAAAAAACCATTCTGAGAAATGAACTTACTAACAATGGGAAAATTGTAAAGTGGCATTTAATCTACAAAATTGACTAGGACACCAGAACACAATATTAATAAAAACATCAAGTAGAGAAACAATATATAAGACAACAGATAAATTGTACACTAATACAGAAAATGGTAAGAGAAGCATAGGCCATGAGGGTTTATCCACACAAATCTTCTCCTTTCCGATAGCCTGAAAACGGGGAATAAAATAAAAAAATTAAAAAATTACCTTATCAATCTTGATAAGATCAAAGATAAGTGAACAAAATTAAAATAATAATTTTTTGGTGTATTAATATTATATAGCTTGTATTTATGTAGTAAGTTAGAAAGGAGTAATATTTATAATTATTTAACTATAATATATAATATTAACCTTCTGAGGTAGATTACAATGATACCTTAACCTAAAAGTTCTGTGCGACAATATAAGAGTAATATGATATTTTCCCTTTTTCTAATAATGTTTGATATTCTTCCATTATTAACGAGTACATTCCACTGTCGGTATGTCTAAATCGAGTTCTTTCTTTACATTACAAGCTGATTTGATGTCCTGTCCATGCCATAACCATTTAAAAGTTGCCATAAGTATAAACAATAAACAAGACAATTAGCTCGGCAGCCCTGTTCCGAGTAATGTCTACATCGGACGGGTGACCCTTGTAGGGCCATTGCCTCTTCAGGTAGACTTTTTTCATCTCAACCTGGGCGGGATCATAATACATACAACACAGCACGCGTTGGTGCCACACAGCGTTCTTGTATCACGTGCAGGCATCACTGAAGAAAGCTGGCATAAAGAGGAATGATATTGGGCTAGTTAGGTAGCTGGTTAAAGTGGACTTTGATGAGATCTTTAGCAATAACAACTATGTTTTAAAGTAGTTTAAAGGGAGTGACAGAGATCGCTATACGCTTCAAAGCATTTTAAATAACTCCACAATCCTATCTATCTTAATATCCATACAATCACATACAGACCTGTCACACTTGACAAATGATGTGACGAAAGTGTGGGGGTGGCGTCGTGATTTGCTAGCCAGGCTACATTTGAAAATTATGCTGCCCCCTTTCCTGCCGTAGGGTCAGATCAATTTGAGCGCCTTGATCACGCGGCTGTCATCTGTCAAGGTGACAGATCCCATACAAAGAAATGATATTCCGCGGCAGTTCCCCAGTGTATCTGACCCCCTTTCCTTATTTTATATACACCGCAACGTATAATCTGAATCACGCCTAAAAAAGGTTTGATTTTCTGTTACTACATTAATGCACATTGGAAATGCTTTCCTTTTAGATTTGAATGGAAACGAATATGGCTAATGACTAAGTAACTTTTGTTCTAGCCCTTTAGCACGCGATCTATGTCTCTTCGATCAGACAAGTGCCTGATATCGTATGGCGCCATCCCATTTGAATTTCGTAAAGTTGAAACACAGTTTTGCATTAGAAATTTAAGTCCCCATTGGCCAGACTTTTGGGATTTTGAAACGCGCCCACATCGCATTTCTTGTGTTTATTATTTATTAAGTAGTGAAAAGAAAGGTGCGTAGACACCACTCCAACCAGCTACGGGCGCAGGCGTAACAGTTTTACTGTGTGTGTCGTCAGCTTATCCTAAGATAATTCTGCATTCGTGTTCGGGAGATTATTATGCATTCCGGACTTTAACAGTTTAAAATAAAAGGTTGACCCTCTCCAGGTATACTTGGCTACTCCGTCTAACACCATAACTCGAACAAAAACACCTTTTTTTGCCTAACAAAGCAGCGAAAGCTAGAGACCAGTCGCACTAATTTGAAGCCATTTGAGGCCCTTTGTGGGAAGTGAGATGGAAGCGTTTTGTTTAGACGTGTCGAGCTGTTGCCGCAAGTTCAGTTTGGATAAACACCGAGAGAAAGTGAGGGGCATTTTGGAATGGAGATTGCCTCCTTATAGTTGACTTGACTTACATTCCACAGGTACATTGATTATGTATTGATTCGCAAAGAGAAATAAAGAGATTTTCACTTGGTTTCCAAGTGAAAATCTTTTTCTTTCCCTTCTTCGGCATTTAGCACATTTAGGAATAACTGAGAAAATCTCAGCTTCTATTTTCTTCAATTTAACAATGTTTCGATTATCTGACGTCACTTATGAATAACCAAGACCGACAAGAGCACAGGCCTGGGCGCGCTACCGCCAATGTTCGCTTAGTAAGCTACACTGTTGAAAATAGTCTATGTTTATTTAAAATGCTTGCGGTAAAATAAAATACAAATTAGCAGTAACACCGCCTGTTAGCAAAAATCGCTGCCATTTTCCATTTTCAAACTGTTATTTCTCGATGGCACTGACTTGATAAATATACTTCAAAGGCACCTATATTTGCAGCACGTTCCGTATGCAAGAGTGAAGATACTTTCTGAAAGACCACAATTCGTAATCTAAACGTTAAACGTGTTTACCTAGTGGCCAGATCTGTAAAGCTAGGTATTTCGCAACCTTCAACTTTCGTAGATTTTTCCCTTTCCCACTTCCTCACAACGTAGTGATGTAAAATTTTTGAAAAATCGAAGCCACAATATCTTTATTGCACCCAAAAATAAGAAAAAAAATAAACGCCATTCTAAAAGTTTTGCGGTTTTTCTTGGGTTATGTCTCATAGTTATGAAATTCAAATTTGAGTATGTAGGCAATATAAAATTAGTACAGTAGTTTTGGAATAGATGTACACCAGGCATAAATTAAAAATTCCCTACTACCCTATTCCCTGTTACTATTGGGCTAAATATAGATAAGTAGCTGACGTGTACCCGGCGTCACTGGGAGTTGTCCCCAGGAGTCAGACATATACCACTCCTTTGGAAGAAATTCTCTAAATTAGTTGCGTTGCCTAGTTTAGAAGAACTAAGCGCACCAACAGACATACGCGGATAGCGACTTTGTTTTATACTATTTAAAGATGATGCACAAGTGTAACTAGAAAAATACATAAATGAAACAGATATACTTTAAAATAACTACAAGGAATAAAATATAAATATCACAAATACAACAGTTCATTTAATTTCACCCCATGGGGTGCTCTATTCTTCAAAGATTGTTGGCAACCACCCTGAAAACTTCTCTACAATACCCTCAGCCAGGAAGCACTCCATTAACACCTGTCCACTAAAGTATGTTCTTCGTCTACAGCCATAAAAATACCCAAGTCCAACACCTCCTCGATGTTCCTACCATCCTAGAACTCCAGAAATATTATGAAGTAACTAAATAAAATGTTATATTATATTTGACTTATTTAAATCCCCCTGTTTATCAGGAATCTTATGTAGATTGTTGCATTCGAAACTGCATGCATATGTGAACTTGAAAATGGACAGTAAATATTTTATACGAAATGGTGTTTGATGGAATCGGGTGATTGTATAATGTCATGTGCAATAACAAGGTATGGGTAGTAAAAGGACGATCAATCACTTATCATTATACAATCTCTGTGAAAGAGCACATAAAATAATCAAGTTTATATTATATAATTCCACCGCGATATTTCGATGTTGTAGGAACTGCTCTCGCTTATTTCATTTTTGGCGTCTGGCAAGAGTTATCAGCTTGTCACACTGAAGCGACACGTAGCCCCCTGAACTATTGCGGCGGACTTGGAAATCATTGCAACTCGAGCAGGGGTCATGAAGAAGTCATGTTTATTCCCGCGTTCAACTTCTGGTAATATTATGCCGCCTGTACATCTTGTGTGTTTAAATAAAAATAATCTGTCTAATGATTGTCCTTCTTCACTCACCTCTACAATCTGCAACCTTTTTTAGCACTGCGTTAAGGTATGGCGCTGTTATTACACTGCTAAAATGCAATCCAAAAAACGATATTATGTAGGTACCTTCACAAACAGCACCAACAACCTGCTTCCATGACAGATAATATCCTTATTTTTAGTACAAAACAAAAACACTCGAACTTGCACAATTTTGTTGCAATTGTTCCAAATTTCAAACAGTTTTCCAGCAAGGTAGAACCAACAATGGAAAAGTAGGAACTGAATAAATTATATTCCGGTAAGAACCAAGCACATTCGCATTTCAAGACCAAATATAGATAGTACTAATAGTAAATTATCAAATCGAGGCCATTCTTCAAACGGTACCATAAAAATAACTCATCTCTACGCCATATTATTATTAAACCATCTCTATTATTTCTCTGCCCACTCCCACCCAAACACGATACGGCGGTGAAATACTGAAATGCTGCAGCAAGCAACAGGCAGTTAGTACCAGAGGTGGCCACTAACGCCGACCTTCAGTTTTTGCCCTCTATTTTTTTACAGCATAATTAACAGCAAATGATTTACTGTTCTTGAATTTTTTGCTGCAATAAATACAAAAAACACGATGAGGAATATTATTTGGCTTGTTGCAATGGACTGAGCTTCTCAAAAGGTGCCTATACGGACAAACATACATTTTTTTGCGCGTGCGACATTTCGAAATGGTTTTATTGATGTGGACGGCACTTTAGAATTTTATGTTTATAACTAGATAGGTACCTCCTGTATATTAATATGTTAGGTTTTTTCAGTCGTAAAACGATAATTTTCTAGTTTTTTTTTCAAACACAACGGCATTATAGAATTTATTGTCTTGTTTGATCCGTTATGTTTACTCGTTGGTAGAGAAATATGTAGGTACCAGCACTTAACAGGTATTATTATTATTATTATTTATTGGGTAATTTGTATAGCGCCGCTTTTGTGAGATATCACCTCAGGGGCGCTTTACAGTTGATGCAGGTATTACAAAAAATATAAATATTAAAAAATAAAGTGAAGTTAAGTGAGGTAAATGAAGTATAGGAACAGGTGACACGAAGATAGAAGATGGAGACTCTGCAGCAAGAATCCTAGGTGGTGAAGAAACTGGACCAGCTGCTGCAGCGAAAGAGTCCACCGCGTCCACCAACAGTGCCAGCACGAGGTTCGTCATCCGACCAGGTATGTGTCTGCTGCTAATAAAGGGCTGACACACTATCCTCTCACAGATACCAGACCTTGGCAGCACCGCTGTGACTTTCGACGAAGATAGAAGATGGAGACTCTGCAGCAAGAATCCTAATATTAGGCATCGTTTCGAACTTTGATGAATAACGTAATACTATTATTTTTAAATTGTTGTCTCATTCTTGAGGATGCCCTAGTGACCGATATTTAATTTTTCGAACTCCATCAAAAGTACGCACTTAACAATATTGTGCCGGACGAGTTGTCGGGGCAATCGAAGACGAGAATGTTGTGGGTACGACCGTCTTCGTTTTCTAATCACACAACACTCGCCAACTGCTCTCTTTATGACTCTACGCCCTGCCTGACCGCTTTCTGCTTGACCTCTCTAGCCCATGGATATCCGACCGTAGCTGCAAATTGTACCCCAGGACCAGGCTTATTATAAGCACGGACGTATCGGCTACCCCAGCGCCCTATTTAACAGTATGTGTGAAAACGCTCGAGGATAAATTCTTATCTCTACTATTACAAAACAAACTAGTTTACTTGTTTCAATACAAATTGCTAACGAAAAAATGGTTAATAAATATAGCTGTAGTCCCTAGTTGTGCATTAAATATAATAACTAAAGAAGCCATAAAAAAGCCTTTTTTTTACAAACGGAATAATTAATAAGTATGTTTTGAGGAATAAATTAATAACTTGCAAAGATCATAAAACATGTTGGTATAATCCCAATCTGCATACTAAATAGCCAAAATCTAATTAATATGCATGGCACAATACAATAAAACACGAAATAGCAATAGCTAATATGCTGTATTCGGTAGAAATAGTATTTGGTGATGTTCCTATCATCAATCTTTTTAAATCGAGTGAGAGGCAACTTCCCACATTGGAAAAAAAACATACAACGTTCGTAAGAAGTCAAATGTACAAGGAAATTGTACAAATTGGTTGCTAATAAATGGATGTTCACAGATCGATTTTGTAGGTTAGTCCAGTTTCTGTTAATTTATGATTTTAGATATCTTGTTATATTTTGAGAATGCTTTTCGACGTTGGTATTAATGAAATCTTTATTACAATAATTTAGACTTACGAGTATTTCTGTAACTGTAACCGGTGATACTCTTGCAACCCTAATTGCTGCGTGTTTCTTTATTTATTCATTTATTTTCGGGAAATCGATAGCTTATAATTTATCAGTTTGTAAATGTACAGTATAGTCATAATAAAGCTAATTATGGATTTTCTCCTTGTAACTGTACCTCGAATAAGAAAACACGTGTGGCTAAATGGAATGGGGAGGGAAGGAGTTGAGGTAGAGGAAGGATTGGAGAGTCCTGACTGATAATGTCTGATCACCAAACACGACTAAATCCTTGCTAAGCAACTTTTCGATTATATACGGTATTTTTCTAGAGCACTACTAAGACTATCATCTATCTCTCTGAAAAATGTAGGAAGAAGATATGATGGGGAAGCCGAAGGTGGGGATGTCACTTCTGCACCGAGCAAGTAAGTACTGAATAATATTATTAAATATTGTGCGGTGCAAGGAAAATAGGGACTGAGAGGAAGGAGGGAACGGTTGGGAAAACCTGTTAATCGGATCCAGACAATAACTGCAATTGTACAATGTACAATGTACATTGTATAAACTTTTTCTTCTGGATGGAAGAAGTCTGCGATGCATAAGCAAGACGTAATGCTGTGTTAGAGAAACGAAGTATTATGTACATATTTTGATTCCATGACAGTTGATCCCCCGACAGTTGGCCCTCCGACCGTTGGCCCGCCGACAGTTGATCCCCGGACAGTTGATCCCCCTGACAGTTGACCCCCCCCCGAAAGTTGATCCCACTTAAATTGGATCGCTCTGCTACTTGATCCCCTAAGGTATTATTTATTTTGCACGTTATCGGTAAAGAAAGGATGTAGATAGGATGTACGGCCGTATAACAAAAGTCGAAATACTTATATTTGTAGACGTCTTGAGTGAAAATCCGCTATGCTATTTTTTAATAACGATAACAAAATACGACATACTTATATATGCAGTCTGTTTAGGGAAATATGCTATATCAATTTAAATATAATATAACTAAGTAACCCCGAAGAGGTATGCAGAGAAGATATACTGCTGTAGGTATAAAAAAATTCGATATACGTATGTCTGCAAGCGTTTTAAGTGGAAATCCGTTAAACAAATATTTTTAGTAACAATAATGCCGTTTTTATAGAAGTTTACAGTGTTAGAGGGATCAACTGAGAGGGGTCAACTGGTAGAACGATCAACTGTACGGGGGGGTCAAGTGTTCGGGGGGTCAGCTGTCCGAGATTCACGAGAAGCTTTCTTGCATGCGATATAACACTAATCATCCTCGTTGGACGTCGAATACCTGTGGGCGATAGCATCAAACACCGATCTGAAGGAGTTTTAAGACAAAAAACTACATTATATCCGGATTAGAAATCCGGAGAAAACCATAAGATTCTTACTGCATGTCCGCAATCGTGTTAAATACATAATAATAATTGATGTTAAAGCCTCCGATTACCTGTTATCGTATATCATTAACAATGCATGGCGATGCTCACGGAAAATGATACTCATAATCTACACAAAGCTCAACACTTCTGCTTGATATTCCTGAGTAATGAGTACCTGATGACTTCGCAATAATAATATTATTATAATGACAAGGTTAGCGCATATTACCCAGTCAATAAAGTCCTATCGCTGAGAGCTCCGTTTCGACCTCTCATTCTACTACGTTACTAGCGGTATGAGAGGGAGGGAGAGATAACAACTGAGCTATCGGCGGTATGCTAAAACCTCCGCTACCTACAGTCTCCAGTCGCAAGTCGGCGAGGGGCGTTCAGACATCGGTGCTTCATGGCTCTAATGCCACTGTAAAATCAGGGTTGCCAGATAATATGATGCCAGAAAAAATTAACAAAATAAAGACATTAATTAAATAGGATGAAACACATTATTTTACCTACTCTGTATTACAGATATCAGAAATATTTTTGTATTGAAAAAAATAACTTTGTTTAAATTGAAATTTGAAAAATCATGGTTGAAAGAAATAATATTATGTTGGTATGTCAATTGTTTAGAGTTTGGAGTATGGGTAAATGAACTTTTTTGTTATTTCGAGAGCGACAATTTTTCCCACAACTAAGCATACCTACTATATACTAAGCAACTGATTGTATACTGGGAACATTATATATTATATTATTTGATATAAAACGATGATTTGACTAGTCTATAGTTAGTAATGAGATAGATAATTGTAAAAATGTATCATATACATGTATCTTATATGCAGCGCCCTTGAGGTGATTTTTCACAAAAACGGCGCTATATAAATCACAAATATTATTATTATCAAACATTTTGAACAATATCATATTTTGAAAACCTTATTTGTATGAACCTCCAATATGTGTGAAAAAACACAAAAATTATAAGTTACCTTCTTCTCATTTACGCGGTCCTCCATACTTTCAAAAGGTTTAAAAATTTAACTTTGGAGGTGGCTGTGGGTACCGCCGCCCCGGGAATCATTGATTGGATAGTCAACACCTCTGCCATCGTGGTTCCCTACGTTTGGCGACTTAACATGGGTGCCCAAGTTTATGGGGCGTGAGATTTGTCCAGATCTTTATGGTCTGCCCATTAATATCGTGGCGGGCCGGATCGGGAGAGGCCGGCTGAGGGAGATCCTTTGTCCTCTCCAGCTGGAATATCTCGAACTATCGCCATGTACATAAGACACTGATCATAAGTCTGTCACTCCTGGGCCCACCCCTCCCATTTTTTTTCTTGCTAGAACTTCAAGAATCAGAAGAATAAAATTTAATAATAAAATAAAATAAATCAATCCATATGGTATAAAATCAATTAGATTGCTCCTCCAAGCTAACATAAACATAGTATTGGAACGATTATTTTTATTTTTGTATTATTACATGTAAATTTTATATTACAATTCATTTGCATCATCTCGACCACCAATTTAGGCTCATGCCCAATATCTTGGCATACGTACATTGGATATATTACCATAATAATAATAATAATAAGATGACTTGTATAGCGCCGTTTTTGTACAAAATCACCCCAAGGGCGTTGTACAAATTTATAATACATTTCTACAGTGATTTATGTTATTACTAACTATTTATGGAGTTAATATACAGTACAATACTTACCTGGTAGCTTACACTTGAGATTAACACTTAATTAACATAATCTAATTGTTACGTTACATTATCAATGTTATATCAAGAATAATAAATGTATAAACAAAAATAAAAACAATATTTAAATAACAAAAAATACAAATAAATCACAACCAAAATTAAACCTGAATGATAAAAATAGACATTTCAAAGAAACTTCGAAGAAAAATACTCAAATATTAAGATTTTCGTTTTAGATAAATTAAAAATTAGATCTTAGAAATTGACAGAAAAATATATTTAGTTAGAGTAGCATAACCGAAGCTTAGAGTTTGTGGCGATTCTTAAAACATTAATCTAACACAATTCTTTAATGGGAATTTGGCCACCAGGGTAGAATTCCGTTAACATTTAAAGATTCGGGCAACCCTGTGTTGTTAGACTTGCACATTACAACAGCGGTCCACAAACTTTTTGGTGCTGCGATCCCTAAATCAAAGAAAGTTTTTGAATTGACCGCAGAAGAAAAAACAGCCAAAATTATAATATTTTGTATTGTTGATTTCTGTAGAAATCAATTAAACAGCTGGCTCTAGCTACTTCTTACTATTATATAAACATTTTTTCGAAAACAATAGGAGACGGACAGGAAAAAAAAATTGTATTCATTATAAAACGAGCAATTAATTTAACATTTTATTAAATATTTTTTAACAGATTTATTAAATAAATCAGGTAAGTACATATAAAGTGGTATTTAAATTGTGTTTGAACATATTGTGGAATTTGATTACTAATCTTCCCTACAAGCATTACCTCGTGGTTGGAAGAAGAGTGCACAGTACATTATTGTAGTTATTTTTTATAAGTCATAAATAATACGGTAGGCATATTATTTTGAGATGTTGTAAGTACATCGCGGGAAAAAAAACATAATTATATTGAATGTTTGTTAAATGTGATCTAAATATAGGTAGCGAAAACGTATCTAAAATAATGTAAATATTGATAAAGACATGTATACATTTGGCGAACAAATTGTCACTCACGGGAAATTAATGAGGTTTAGGTTATTTTCAAGATAAATTCATGTGGAAACAGTTTTTTTTAATAAGATTTTGTCATTAATGTTGTAATTGGAAATAAATGAAAAATCTAGTAGACTTTTTGGTGGCCCCATTATTATGAGCCAGGAGTTGTCGACCGCTGGATAATACAACTACCGTTGGCTGGTTGTGTGCGTGTACGTAAAGATTCAGATGCAGGCGTGGTGCAACCATAAGACATACAATAAACCAGACCGGGTAAAGTCACTGTTTTTTTATCATTATTTTGCCACGAAATTATTATTTTATGCGCGAATTGACTTGTCAGAAAAATCTATGATTTTATTACCTTACATGGTTATATATTATGCTTCTCGCAACACTGTTGGAATTACGTATAATATACAGACTAAAAGATTTTCATTGGAGAGTATGACATCACAAATACTATAAATCAATCGTTTTACATACTTGATTTATTACGTACATTGAGCAGTTAGCATCATTTATTCACTACACTTAAATCGTAACCAGTGAACAAAAAATAAATACTAGAAGTGTGATCAATATCGATTTGAAAGAAAACTGATATCGCCAATTTACATTAGACCTTCCAACTTGTGTAGGTTTGTACTTATGTTGAATGTATGGTCAATTTCTAGAGAAGATTAAGGCTCCGTAGTAAGCGTTCAAAAATAAGAAGAAAATGGTTTGAAAGGGAGATATGTAAATACAAATGTTGGAGGGAGCGCGCTAATATTAAAAAAGACATTATATTTAAGCGAAAATTGTGAAAATATTCAATAAAACATGTCTCGTTTAAAATACAACAAAAATCTATCCACAAATGCCCAAGTTGCATTTAAAGATACACTGTGATTTTTCTTATCTTCAACATGTTTAATAACAGAAACATATGTGTTTTCAATTATTTTCGGAATATAATTTCATTCATTTATCTAAGTATAATTTGCTTTTTTTTCTATGGAGGGAATTTCGGTCTTACAAATGATGTAAATATATTATCTTCAGAAATATGATATTATGTTTTTTTTATGAACTTAAAAACTAAGGACGGGTTGTTTCCGAGAATTTGAACAATTCTTAAAATTTCAAAGTTAATTTTCAAGTTCAGTGGAAGATTTTTTCAAGTTCTGTTATTATTTCAGTTCTGTCAAGCAACTAGCCTATAATGATATAAAAAGAGAACTTGAATAGGACCTCCACAGAACCCAAAAATGAACTCTGAAATTTGATGAATTCTCCGAAAAACTTCCATGATAACTCACTTTTGTCGATAATAATAATAATAATATTTTGATTATTTTTATAGCGCCGTTTTTGTGTAAAATCACCTCAAGGGCGATAAACAAATATATCATGCATTTCTACAATGATCTATGTTATTACTAATAGACTAGTCATATCAATTTTGAGATTTCATCCACTGGTTCGTTGATCACTAATACAAAGCTATATGTACAATGATCTGATCGGTGACCGGATAAATCATCACAATGATAATTCATCACATCTTTAAAAAGTTGTATAAAGTCATGAAAAGTGATGATACAAAAACTTTATTAACTGGGTTAAGTAGGTTAAGTTAGGTTAAAAATATAATTTTTCATCGTTTCTAATGACTTTATATCACCTTTTAAAAGTGTGTTGAATTGTCACTGTGTTTAGTTATCATGGAACCGATCTGATCAGTGCATAGAATACCAGAATACCGTTGGAATTTTAACTTTTATTGCTTTCATTAGTATTGTCCTTCCTGGAAAGAGTTCATGTATATACCAGGACGTTGGTAATAAAATTAAAATATTTACGGTCTTACTAAAAAAGTGGTGAAAAATTAATTCAATTGATGACGTTTATGTGAAAACATTACTTTATTTTATTTTATTTATTTGGGAAAATCAACAGATTATTTACATATATAAGAATAAACTAAATAATAAAGATAAAATCCAATAACAGATTTTCACTTAAAATTATAATAATAATAAAAAATATTAAAACAAGAAACTAAGGGTTCTGTACCCGTGGCCTGAGAAATTTACAAAAAATTTAAAAAATTTAAATTACTGATATAGAAACTGACATAACATGGTTCATGGAAAGATATATACATTGTTTACACATCCAAAGAGGGTTGTTTATCTGCTGTATCAACTTAAACTATCCCATCACCAATTTTGGAATATTTCCAAGGTGTACCTAAGGTAACGATTTAGCAAGACGTGGAAAAAGATAAACATATATGCTAAATTGATACATTTATAACAAATTATTATAAGCAATAACTATTGGCCGGAACAAACAAATAAAAATTGAAAAAAACTTAACTAACTAACTAACTAACTAACTAACCATCACGCCGTTTCCCGCAGGGGTAGGCAGAGAGGACGGACCGCCAAACAACTCGGTCTTGGCACACACTCCTTGCCTCATTTACATTCATACATCGTCTCATACATACATGAAAAACATGTATGTATGAGACATACATGAAAAAAACTTCAGAGAAAAAATAAATGCAGCCAACGTGAATTGAACCCGCACACCCAATAAATATTAGTATTTTAGTTCAACGATCATTGCTTACTGATTTTTTCATGTAAAAACAACCAATTTTGTTTTGTAGGAAAGGCATTGTTAAATACTTAATTTCCCACTAGATGGCGTCGAGATATATTATATCTTCATTTAATGGTGAATTTTTTGACTTGTCAAATATATATTTTTTTATTAAAGATAAATTTATATTTACAAGACTTCTAACAATTACTGCTTATAATAATTTGTTATCCTTTGTGTTTTGCATGAAAACCTTGCCATGTAAACAGTTTATCTTTAATAAAAAAATATTGATGTATTTATGGTTATTTTATATAACTAACTAACTAACCATCACACCGTTTCTCCGCAGGGGTAGGCAGAGAGGACGGACCGCCAAACGACTCGGTCTTGGCACACACATATACATTTTATATACATATTAGTAAAATTGTAAGTATGACATGCAATGAAAATTACGTATTTACATACACAGACAATAAATACCAATTAAAGAAGGTATTAGAAAATATAATCGAGAAATGTTTTTTTAGTATTCAAACATAAGATTTTGAACTGTTTTTAACAACCTGCTTTACAAATTTAGTATTTGCTTTGAGAATAATTTAAATGTAAAAAATATTTATCAATATTTTGACTTTGAGAGAAAGATACAATTCGTTATCATTTTAGATAAGAGATACTAAAAATAACAACGAAGAAATATTATTGTATGGTTTTTTATTTTAATGGCAACAATTTCACAAAACTGTGTTAAATGTTAACTCAAGAACTAGTTTTAAATTTGAGTAGTATTTCTATAGTAAAACTAGTCGTGAAATAATAATTGTAATTTGGTATTTCACAACAATAAATAATAATATTCACCTTGCCGGTTTTAAGTGAGAGGAGACAAGGACGCTGGAAGGTTAACAAACCAGAACGGTGTCGGAAACGCACAAGGTAAAACTAGCACACTTAGTCGAAAAATACATAATAAAGCTTTTTATATTTTTTTTTGTTCTATAAAAATGATAAGACTTTTTTTAGAATGTTTTTACTAGTTGTAAAAGTTTCATGGTAAAAGTCGAACAGCTGCTCGTGTGACAAGTTTATATAAGATAGATTTAGTGGAAAGTTTAAAGGCACTCTGTAAACAAATATTTTTACAATATTAACCACATAATTTGAACGATGGAAATGGTTTAATTTTTTTACGAATGGTGCAAATTGACAAGCTGCGAGGTTCATGTTCGAGTGAGAGAAAATGCTTGATTGTTTTGTGTCAACTGTAGAATTTGGCTGATAACACAACCTTATGTTCGATTCATATTACGGCCAAATCCTGCAAAACTTGAAATATTAACATTGAATTGACACAGTTATTTAACCATCACGGAGTTATATGAATCTAGGAAAAAATGCATTAAAATACCAGATGATGTTTCTTTTTGTCAATATTTAAAAAATTAGTTTTTTTACCAAAACACATAATTTTGAAAATACTTTTAAAACTTAAAAAAAATATTAGTTCTGCTGAGAATTGAAACCTTCCTTACCAGGGATCGGAGTTAACCGACCTTGTCGGCTGCCGATCGCGTAGGACCGACATTTATTTCGTGTATTAACTGCTGTCATCCGAGTTCAGAGAAATGCGTATTTGTCCGCGTATGTGTACCTGATTGCCACCAAAAGATGAAAGAATGCCATGACATCGACAACAAGACTATATGCCGAGTTTCAGCTCAATTGTGCGTCGGGAAGTGTGATAATTTCCTTTTCAAAGATTTTCATTTATTCATTATCGAAAACAAAGGTGAAATTCAAATAAAAATACAGACTAGATGCACAAACCTTTTTCTTCTGAGCACAGTTCTGAAACCCAAAAAGATTACAAATATATTACTGGGATTATATGTTAAAAAGTTTGTTTATTCATAGTACAGTTCATGGCTATCCTACAAAAAGCTGCAAAACAACAAAAAACAAAAACAAAAATAAAACAAAATGTAATATGAATAAAATACCTTCCCTTTGTTTTAATGTTTTTTTGTTTTATACCTATTATTTGTACCTATTATTATTATTTTAATAAGTATGCTAAACAAACATCAGTTAACATTTAACAAATGTACAATATGTATTTCCTTGACTAAATATATAAAAATAAATAAATTCAATGAACTCCCTTTAAATGTTAAGGAAGCTAGAAGTTTTTCAGTACGTAGGTAATAGAATATTATTATTGTAATTTTAAATTGATATACACTAGATATAAAATGTAAAAATATATAGCTAAATAAAACTTATTTCCAGGAAAACAAATACTCCGAGAGGGTTAGCCAATCGCAGCTATCTCTGCAACTTTTGAATGGTATGTAATATTATATATTATATGATAACGCCAATATTATTTTCTGAAATCAACAACATTATTCATCATTTTGAAAGAACGGGGAGCTTAATTCGTTTGGATTTCAGTAAATAAAATAAAATTTTAAAAAGCCGTGGAATAGAAAATTAAATAAAATAGAAACCAATATTATTCCATCTAGCCCGACATGACCTGACATCGTAGATGGATATCACCTTTGAATTTTGTAATCGTGGTGAAACACAGATGCTTTGTATTAGAAATTTAAGGTCCGGTTGGCCAAATTTTTGGATTACGAAGACGTCCATATGGCATTTCTTGTGTTCTTCTTTATTCTACAGTAAAAACCTATAAAATCGACGTCAGGGGTGTATCCGGAATGTGTCATCATAAATGGGAAAATGTCAAAATTATATGGAAGATTGGAGATTCGAGTTTGTAATTTTAGATAAGGCTGGATAGAAAAGAAGATATTTGTTTAGAGAGGGACAATCAAAACTAAGAGATCTAAAGGTGAGAAGGAACAGAAAAATGTTCGATTCTCTTTTTAATAAGTGAGGAAATTTTTTTTTTTTTTCAATCTTGAAATTGTTAAAACACGGTTTTGATGAGATAGTACTTCGTATTGAGGTACAGCAGGTTACCTTGGTTTGACTTGCAATGTGCCAATACGCCACTCAAACATCGCAGATTGCGGGATCTATCTTTGAGGATAGAAAAAATGTCAAATAGGGCAAATTACTTGCCACTCCTTTTATTAGAATAGAGGTTATACATATACACTCGATTGGAAAAACAAATATTGGCATAAGTAAATAATAGGAGCACATAAACATGGTGGGGTTATTAGAGCGAATCGAATGTCCCCGCTTAGTGAACCCAATCGGATACTAAATGAGGACATAAGGCAGAACGTTTTCTCCTTGATAAGGTTTCTATGGTTCCCTTCATCACTGCAATTCGCGGAGAAAGTATAATTATGTAAGCGAATAAAATGTATGAAAGAGACAACCGAGTATGAATGAGACCGCATGATACGTCTGCCAGGCGTCCCGAGACAAATCCTACAATTATTATAATATTCCGTGTTTTTTCGAGTGTTTGCGCTAGTACAAAATAATATACAATTTATAGTTATATAGTCTGTCGTTTGTACTATTTTGTTTGTACCCACGAGAGAGAATCAGACGGTTTAGAAAAGCAACCTTGAAGTTCGAGCGGCCGAACCATTGCATTATCATATTCGTAGAATGCTTTTATAACAATAATAACTAGTACCTACAACGCTTAAAGTATTGGAGATTAAATAAAAAACTGCAAAGTTTCCTTATTAGGCGTTATTAATAAATAATTTATTCTCCACAAATGTATGTAAACATCTCGCCATTTGTATTTCCCATTTAGCGCGGGATTACCCAATAATATCTAGCATTATATTATCGTACTGAAATCTCTATTCAACACTTTTTAAAAGTGTTATATCCCTTTTAAAGTAGGAAAAATATATAAAAATGATGATGCATTACTCACTGGATAACAGTTTTTTTTTTTTTACCTACATACCTATAGGATATAAATATACGGGGAAGTGTCGTATTATCCTTATAGGCAGAGCCGCTCCTGAACCCAATGACGCCTGTCGGTAGTAAAAACCTCAATGGCGCTGTATTAGGTGTTGGTATTATCAGCGCCCAGGGTCATTAGCAAGTCGGCGCCCGGAGCGGATTGCTCCATTTGCGGCTGCGCCAGTGCACAGGGCCGGCCCAGCATAATATACTTATAGGTACTGCAATGGCATACAGTCCATAGAAACATGTTCTGATATTAACTCGTTTTGATTTGATACGATTGTAGTCAGGGAGAACACTTGGGGCAAAGAATTTTCAGGAAATGGAACACGGTCTAAAGATGGGAAGGAGTTTTAATTGAAGTTTAATCAGCTGATATACACAGCTACCTAGAGAAAACATAATATTATTTATAGATATAGTTAAGGAACAACTATTTAATATGGAAACTTCAAGATAAGTTGCACAAAATATAATTTATTATTTTAAAGAATATAATAAGAAAACCAAAATCGCGAGTCATTCATAAAATAAAGCTCTTTAAAGAAATATATATAATAAAAAATAATAATAATATATATTTGAAAATCTCCTACTACCACTACAGTAAGTGGAAAATAATGCTTGTGTTGTGATGGAGGTCTTAGCCAGCCGAGGAATTGAACGTGCGACGCCTGGATGGGACCCAAACAAAAAACTCACTTTTCTCAGGCACTCATTTCCATAAATCTGTCATTCTATCCAAACATTGCATTTTTTCCTTTTTGTTATACCATAATTGTTGACGCACACACATAAATTCTCTAGCGATTTCGTTCAACTACTCACGATAAAGTAAAAAATGATATTGACTTGCATACCAATGGACAATATCAGTGGGAACATAACACGTCAACCGGTTTAATTGTTGGCAAATGAATCATCTTAATGCGGTAAAGATTGATGATTAATTTCATTCATTCGCTTCATTCATGTAAGATACATGTATACTTTTCTATAAATCTTTAATCGTGTTAGTAAAATTAGAAAGAGTATTTATCAACGTATTTTTAAATATAAGTGTGTTAGCTGTAAGTTTCTACAAATAAATAAATATATATGTCATTAAGACAGTATTTATAGGCCTTATTCTCAAGTCACTAGATATACCTAAGTCTTAGATATAAGTCACTAATTTAAAGTCAGTAGTTTTAGTATTTATTATTTAATAAATATATTTGTACAGCGCCCAGCGGTTTGGAGTAAAGTGGTCATTTTACTACCTACCAAATCAAAATTACACACAGTAAAAGTGACCCGTTTAAAACACTGTTAAATTGTGTATATTAGTAGACAGTACAATCCAAAATAGTTGCGAGATTCATCCAAGTGCTCACGGCACAAATTGTGGTTTAAATTTTTGTTAATTGAATTGAGATTATTCAAATTAACTATTATAAACATTAACAGACAATTAACATCGTGAAATAGTGACAGTGAAATTTACATATAACTAGGCTAACTTAAGATCTTGTTATTGGCCAACATCATCGCCGTCTTTCCAACACAAACCATACAGCTTGCTTTGGCTTGCTTGCTCGCAGGGGGATAGGAGATGGAGATAGATAGATAGATAGATAGAGGAACGGTTTTTTGTGGTTTGTGACACAACCACACAAGCGTTTTTGTCTGGCTTGTGTACTCAGCCAGGCCCCGCTACTTTTGCCGGCCGGAGGAATCCCGCCGGCCCACTGAGCAGGCGCTCGCGCCCCCAACTGCCTTTCTTAAGGCAAAGCTTCTTTTAGCGCAAATACTCAAAACAACACAGAACCACGCTGGCCCCCACAAACCGCCCGCAAGCACCCGTGACGTGCTCCCTTTTCAAGAGGAGTCACCGTTCGACACAGATGACCATGTTCCCGACCCGGATGCTCCCCGCTGACCACGAGGACTCCCCGGTCGTGGTACCGCCCGGCGCTCACCAAATTACGCATCGCACCAAGACCGGGACCGTGCGCCTTACGGTCCCCGCACCACACCCCCGCCCCGAGGACCCAAGAACCCGGAGACCATCCACCACCACGGCTTCCACGACGCCCGACGCCACCGAGATGACGGAGCCCGCAGCAGGCCCCTCTTGGGCAGCAGGACCCAGTCCTGCCCCCACGCGCCCCCCGATAGGCCCAGCGTCGGCATACGTGGCGCCCCCGAGACCGCAGCAGCCGATGGAGACGGCTGCCCCCCAGGATGGAGGCTGGACGAGGCCGTCCAACCCCGTGAAGAGGCCCATGTCCCCACGGGGACCACAACCGCTCCAGTGTGGCAACCGTTTTGAAGAGTTGCCCGAGGTAAGCGAAGGCGCTGGCGCGCCGCGTATAAAGCGTGCCAACACTAATACATCTTTCTCTCCCGCAGGTACCGGCAGGAGAGACCGCGTTCCCCCGGTTGTGATGACCCTGGGGAACATGACGCACGCGCAGATCACAGCTGCGGTGCAAGGACATCTGGGAGCTGGTAAGCTCTTCACTTTCAGATACAACAGGGGCGGCACGGCTAACATCTTCGTGCGCACGATGGAGGACCACCGCGCCCTTACCAACGGGCTGCGAGCGGAGGCTCGCGGCTTCCACACGTTCACGGCCGAAGCGGAAAAGATGAAAAAGGCAGTCATCAAGGGCCTGCCGCTCGTCGAAGTGGAAGACATCGCGGCGGATCTGGAATCGCAGGGATTCCCAGCAGTGAAGGTGGTCAAGATGACCGCCTCAATTGAATATCCTATATACTTAGCGCACTTCAATAAGGAAGTCAACATGGGACAGCTGCGCGCGGCCGTCAAATACCTGTGCCACTGCCGAATTCGACTCCAGAAGCACAGGAGCAACCATTTACAGCACGGCACCCAGTGCTACAGGTGCCAAGACTTCGGGCATGGGTCCCGAAACTGCTCGCACACAGCAAGGTGCGTAAAATGCTTACTGGAGCATGCTTCGGCAGAATGCCCCAAGAAGACAAGAGATGAGCCCGCCGCATGCTGCAACTGCTCAGGCCCGCATCCCGCCAACTACAGAGGCTGCCCCAAGCGGGTAGCGTACGTCGCCTCAATACAGCAGCGACCTGCCAGAAGGGCCCAACGACCGCCGGCAGAACAGAACCCGAGCAGGCCACCTCCTCAGCCGAGGACGGATGGACGCACATGGGCCAACGTAGCCGGAGGCACCGCCCCCGCCCAACAGCAGCGCGAGCCCGTGCCGCCCCCACAGCCCCGACCTCAGCCCCGCCCACAGCAGGAGCACGTGCGCGCGCCCGACTCCTCAGAGGACAACCTGGATTTGATGGCCCTGCTCCAAGGACTCCTGAGGATGCGATCACAGCTCGCCCGCTGCACAACAACAGCAGACAAGCTCGTCATACTGATAGAGCTCCTAGACACCCTCGATGCCTAATACCGAGACGGTGAAAGTCCTCGTATGGAACGCATTTAGCGTGCGCAACAAGACAGACGAACTGCTCGCTTTGGCAAACGAATTACACACCGACATTATTCTCCTATCAGAATCTCACTTGAATCCAAGCGTACCGCTGAGAGTGCAAGGTTTCGAGATTTATCGTGACGATCGACAAGGAAGATCAGGCGGAGGAACCGCAATATTCGTTCGGCAATCTATGACGTCCACAAGAATACCTACTCCGAAGTTGAAGCACGCTGAAGCCACGATTATCGAAGTCACCATAGAGGGTAGAGCGCATACCATCATCTCCGTATACTGCACCCAACATAACCTAGTGAGAGAAGATCTCAATAAATTGCTCAATCTGGGACCGATTGTTGTGATGGGAGGCGACTTGAACGCCAAACACAACTATTGGAATAACTACAGAGGAAATGCGAACGGAAATACGCTCTTTACACACATGCAGACAAATACCTATTCGATAATGGCGCCCGACAGACCTACGTACTACTCGCAACGATCTAGATATCCGAGTACACTGGACATAGTACTCGAGAAAAATGTCAAGACAATATCTCCACTGCGCACACTAGACGAACTGTCTTCGGACCACCTGCCCGTGAGCTTTACTATAGGCGGCACAACTTCAAGGTCCCCCAGAAAACAGCGAAATTACAAGGATGCGAACTGGGAAGGATTCAAAAAAGAAGTCAACGAACGAATTCATCTCACTTCGGGAACTCTGCGCACGCCACAAGAAATCGACGCAGCTACAAGCACTCTCACAGAGATTCTTCAAACAGCACAAGATACACACATTCCTCTCAAAGAAATACACCCATACACGATCAAGCTTCCCGAGTACGTTCTATCGCTCATCAAGGAGAAAAATCGCCTGCGACGCATGTTTCACCGCACACGCGACGAATATTTCAAGACAGCGTATAACTGCCTGCAGAGGGAAATCAAGACCGAAATCGCAGAACTCAAGCGCGAACTTTGGGACAAAAAAGTCGCATCACTCACGCCGAAGGATAACTCCCTATGGAAAATGGCAAGCGCACTGCGACATAAAGACTTCACAATCCCCCCGCTACAGAAATTGAACGGCCCCGGGACGGCGCTTTCGCTACAAGAAAAAGCTGAAACACTCGCCGACGGATTCGAGAGAGCCTACGCCGCTACAGACGGCCTTTCCGACCCGGCTACGGACCGGATCGTAGCTGACTCTCTACGAGACTTGAGGGAAGCGGAGCAGACAAACGCTGAAGATATTCACTTTGCTACGCCAAGCGAGATTGCTGTCACAATCAGGCGATTGAGAACAAACAAGGCGCCGGGAAGCGATCAAATTCACAACATTTTACTCAAACATCTCCCTCAAAAAGCCATCATCTACACAACAAAATTGTTCAATGCCTGCCTCATGACCGGGCATTTCCCCCAGATTTGGAAATCGGCGACCGTGCTGCCTTTCGCAAAGCCGAATAAAGATAGAACGCAGCCGACAAGTTACCGGCCGATTAGCCTATTATCTACGCTGAGCAAGGTATTTGAACAAATTATACTCAACAGGCTTGTACCACACCACGACGATAACAAAACGTTGCCAGACGAGCAGTTCGGCTTCAGAAAGAGGCACTCCACGACCCATCAACTCACCAGAGTAGCGGAATACATCGCAAGAAAATTTAACGAACATCGCTTCACCGCCGCTGCGCTCATCGACCTAGAGAAGGCATTCGACACCGTATGGATAAACGGGCTCGTGCATAAACTGCACCGCACTAACACGCCCATATACCTAACTAGACTGATACAGGAATACCTAAAGAATAGATCGTTCAGAGTGTTCATAAGGAACGTGCTATCTTCAATGCGTGAGATTCCAAAAGGCGTGCCGCAAGGAAGTTTACTTGGACCATTTCTCTTCATTCTGTTTACCTTCGACATCCCCCGAGACGAGAGATGCAATCTGTCTATCTACGCAGATGACGTCAAACTATACGTTTCCTCGCTGAAAGCGAATATGGCCGCTATTTACCTACAGAGGGCGCTCGACGCGCTCGTAGAATACTACAAAAAATGGCGCCTGAAACTGAACGAGGCGAAAACTGAAGCCATCATGTTCACGAGAAAACGTGTAAACAGAACACCTGACTTTAACATCGAAATGGGAGGACACAGCATAGAATGGAAAGATGAAGTGACATATCTGGGCCTGACCATGGACTCCCGCCTCAACTGGAAATCTCACCAAGCGAAGATGCACACGCGCACGCGACAAGCGATCGGCATGATGAAGCCAATTTTCAATAGACGGAGTCCGCTACTTCCCAAAACCAAACTCCTCGTCTACTACTCGCTCATTCGTCCAGTACTCTCGTATGCGATTCCCGTATGGAGCAGCATCTCACACTCAGACCACAAGAATCTACAGACACTTCAAAATCTCTGCATTAAAATCACATACAACACGAGACTCAGAACAAACTTGAAGAGATTACACGAACGAGAACAAATTCCAACTCTATACGAATTCACACACAGACTGACTGAACGCTTTTACAAATCACTCACACTTAGTAAAAATCAACTAATACGAGACATAGGACAATACAATGCTCCGAGCGACTTGACATTCAGATACACACATAGACTACCAAAACACATCCTCATGGACCATGACCACATATGGCACATACCAGAACTAGACGCGGACGAATAGCGAGCAGTAGGTATTTCCTAAACTCCCGACCTTCTTCCCAAATATATAATGTTTATATATCTATTTATATATTTATATAATATTTTATAATTTGTATGTATATGTATGTTTATTTTCTATCTTCCCATAAGTATATATTAACATAAAAACAGACACACACACACACATCTCAAAAATGCAGGACATCATATACCGATGTTACTGAAGGCCGCAAACGTTTCAAGTTGACGTTCGGCCGCTCCTTCCTGGGTAAGGTTTTCTGCGATTTTCCTTACTCCCAACGGCAAATGCGGAAGGACTCCAACAAAAGGGCGCAGCCAAAATTTCCTCCCCATTCCCAACACAACACAAACAGACACGTATGTAGTATATGGCCGCTGTAGGTCGCCGCTGGTGCTGATGCTGGATGATGATACATGCAATTTTAGTAGGGTTTTTAGGTAACAAATTTTTTCCCTACCGAGAAAATACAAGGCCTCTAAGTCTATAAAAGCCAGGTAATATTTGAATAAACCCATATGAGGTAAAAATTGTGAGGCGCATATGACGCCGTTCTATTTGTATAAAGAACATTAACTTTAAATTCAGTAAATTTAAATGATTCACCACTTCATGGAATATAAGAATCTAGAAAATGAAAAAAAAAAAAAATGCTCGCAGGAGAAACATAACGCAATTGCTCATCGTATTGTTTCTGAAGAACAAACTAGCCAATCTACTGCCAGGGTGACAACAAGTTCGAGTAAAAAAACCGGCTAATCTATCTAATCTAAACACAATAACAAGGTCCAAAGATAAAATGAATACTGCACCTAAATACATTAACCCAAAAGAACATTTTTTTCAAAACTTGCGTCTTACGTAGATTATAAAATAGAGAAAATAAGAACTCAAACACTAACTTGATAAAAAAATGTTGAAGTTTCAAAAGACAACCGACAATTTATTGGTCAAGATTAAAAAATGATTTTGCAAATAAAGTTAAAATTATAAACCATCTGGAAACTAGACTAGCTTGCTTAGAACAGTCGAACCTTGATGACTATATGGAAATAACACGAATTGAGGAAAATACTGATGAACATCCCAAAGTAACTGTCATAAAACTAATAGAAAATGCTAATTTCAAAATAAGTTCAGAGGATATTACCTTGGCAATAAGACAAGAATGGCAGAAGACCAGGTCTTCCGAAAAAAATTCTCGTAAAAATTATTAATCCAGAAACAAGACCAAAATTATTAGCAAACAAGAAGGTGATTTCAAACCGTGAGAAAATGATATTCCTAGGAAAATCATTAACTCCTTATTTTAACGAACTAAGGTTAAATTAGGAAAAATATAATTTTAGTTCAAAAGCAAAACACAACAATGAAGATAAGAAAATTGAATAAACACATTGTATGACAACATGAAAAAAACATGGCCAAAAAGTGCCTTTTTTATTTTGTAGATGTTCAGGCATAAATATTTTTTTTTCGATCATTTTATAAATAACTTAATTTGCAACATTATAAAATAAAATTATAACCGAAAATGGGTTCGTAAGTAGGAGATTTTGAACTTTAAAGCAGTTTTCATAGGCCTTATACATTATTTTTTTCTGGGCTTACAAAAAGACTTATCTAAAAAATTATCGATTATTTTAAAGGCCAAGATGTATTCTACTCGCAGTATTTAATTAAAGCATCTGAAACATTTCTAGTCGACCAAAATGTTCAAAACAAAAACACATGATTTTGCATTACTACGTAGTGCATCGCCTTAATGTATTATTATAACGGAATCCCACCACGATTTGCAAGTAACAAAAATAGAAATATTTAAGAATATAATATAAGGATAATATACTCGTATAAGGAAATACTTTGGAAAGCCAAAATAAAGGGAAAATAATTAAAATAAGATATGTTTAGTTTAAAAACGGAACTATTCTAATAAAAGAAGATAAGGAAAAAAATCTAGGAAATAAAACACGAAGATAACCTCAATACAATATTATAGAGGTTGAATGGTAAAAGGCACCAAATATATTTACAGCATTTAAAATGGATATTCATTTAGGAAAAAAAATGTGAATGATAATACAGATCCTAATTTAACTATTAAAGATTTATTAAATTGCTTTGCTTGAAAGTTTAAATTAAGAAAAAAATCTATATAAAACCTCAGTTCCCGGCTCACACGGATAATTTCCTTGAACCACTGAATGAACTGCTTGAGTCTACATCTATATAAATTAAGGAACTCATTTTATGAAAAGTCAAAAATACATATCACTTTTGACTTTCATGGTTTTGAAGTCAATCATAATTTCATCTGCAGGAGTTTTTACTACCATTTCAAGTTGTATCGATCATATTATGAAAATTTAAATTTGAACCACAAAGAGCTGTCTTTACAACTAATACAACAGATCATGGTGCAATATTGCTGAGATTTATGAGTTTTAGATTAAAAAAATAACGTCAAATTAAAGAGGAATCATGGAAAAATACAAAATATTAATTAAGCTGCTAAAGTTATTTATAAAATTTAAAAAAAATGAGTGGAAAATTGTTTGTAGTAGTTACGATAAAATACACTGTATATTTTTTCTCATCCTCATCGCATTATAAATTAATTAAATTAATCGCATATTATAAAGCATTTTTTTCTTGTACATATCATCTTTGTTCTTGTAAACTATAAGCAAAATATGTGAATTCTTACGGTCACCCTAAATGTTTAATATTTTATTGAAAAAGGTTCCTTCAGCTTAGTAGGTACCCACTATTCATGCAAAAATATTGTTCTTTCAATATACATATTACTTTGTGTTATTTTTATTATTTTGTAAAATTATTAACCTCGACACAGGCTAGTCCTAGTGAGGTTGATAATTAAAATGTAAACAGTGATACCGCATTAAAGAAACAATAAATAAATAAAGGTTCGAGGTTGCGAATTATACACAACAATGCCATTTTTTGTAATATTAGCACTTTAGTAAACCCAAAAGTCACGAGCCGCCACTGACCTATCTCATTGCAGTGATAGTGCGAAGTCTTCCCCGGGCGTCCCCGACTTCTTCCACCATTCAAACCACTCTCTAAACACTCCTGGCACTAATAAGAACAAAAATCCTGGCCACAAACAATCAAAGCATTTAAATATACATATATATGCATTGTTTTGGACACAAGATTTTCCCACCTCGAGTGGCGACAATCTTACATGTTTTTTTTTTAATTCCTCTACATGTTTGGAATATTACTTAAATGTCTTAGAATGTGGGTAAGTTTTATGTTTAGGGAAATTAATGACATGGAATCGTGTTTGCTACTAAACATTTGTTAGCGCCTAGAAATTTTCCAAATGGGTTATTGAGACTTCGAAAGTTCAGGATAATAAAAATGAATCAATAATTATTTTTGAAGGTCGAAATGCAAATTAGTTAAAACAACGTAAGCTAGAATCATAGAAATCATTGCCAGTTTTTAAATTATCAAAGGACGGCGTAGGTACTGTTATAACTGTTAGGTTTAAAAAAAATCTAGTTTGAATTTTACTTTTTAATTTAAATTTTTGATCTAAGGCTTGATCAATAATATATTATGTCTCCACAAAAATACATTTCGTGATAAACGTAGTTATAAATATCAATGCTGTGAACTAGAATCCCAAATCTTCACACCACCTAATGATTTTTGTTCTCCTTAGTAGTCTAGTTCATAACACTAATTTTCACAAAAAGTGGAGGTAACTGAGTTACAATATATCTGGCTTTAAGCCATCGTTATATAAAAAAATCAGATCTTAGTAAAAAAAGTATGTAAACCACCAAATATAAGTCAACAGTTTTCGCAGAACTCTTTGTATCATATTATAAAAGTAATATAAAAGAATTTAAAGCAAATAATTCGATCACCTGCAATGGATACTAGATAGGCCACCATAACCTGATATTATAACGATCTCCTTGCTTATACATGAGTTCGTCGAAACTGCGCATTCATCTTCCAAATAACCCAATATTAACAATAGTTAATTGATAACAAACGATAACTAGAACACAGGTTAATTGCATGTTGTTAGTTACCAGACATAATCTCCTCTTCCGGGATTTCAATGCAGCCTTTTCACTCTCATCAGAATGAGGTAATATAGACAGGTAACTTACTTAGGTAACCATTTAAAGTTTTAACTGTTTGTTATTGCCACACAAAGAGTCCCGACTGCCCCCGGGCAGTGGGACAAAAGCAACTGCAATTATTGGAAATTTTGTGAGGTGAAAGGAACGGGATGGAAAGTTAATTGATAGAGGGAGGTTGGGATTTGTATTTCTATTCGTTAGACATTTAGAGTCATATTACTCGATATAGTGAGGATACGACTTCAAAAACCAGCAAGGGAAAAATGTATCTATTTGGCATTACTATATACTAGCGGCTGCGCCAATGTGGTTTTCCTAGGATCGAATTCAAAGAGAATGTACTAGTATTACTGTTAAATCGTTTATTATGTGACGGTAGCCGAATAACAAAAAAGATATTTAAGAAGAAGTTTAATGTTAAATCACTATTTTCGATTAATCTTTCTAACGAATTGGTTTACATTATAAATACCAAAAAATATGCTTTAGATAAATTGAAGGTTTTCATATCGTTTCCCTCGAGTAGAATACAAATAAAAATTTAAATTACTCAATAAAATATAGAAATGTTAACTATTAAAAAAATATTTAATAGTTAACATTTCTATAAACAAAACAACTTTAAAAAATTAAATAGCAAAGCTAAGATTATCTGTGACCGTTTCCTTTGATTAACTTTTTTGCTTTCTTAAAAAATTATTTACAAAATAAATAAAAACCACTTTTGTGCTTGAAATAAAGCGTTTCTAGACTCCGTTTGTCAAGCGATTTTAATGCCTATTACCTATATTCGAGACCATATAAGGCGTACCAATAAAACACACATTTTTGGCTTGTAGCTTCTTCTTTCTAGCTTGCACATCTATCTATAAAATACAGTAAAAATGTTGACACACGAAAAAACCCATTGACTGAGATTCTTATACGATAACTGTTTTATAAAACAATTTTTTAAGACAATACTCTTCAAACACAAATAATTTAATGTGATGAAAATATTTATCTCTCTGAGGGAATTTTCGCAAGGGTGGTTTAGAGAGCTAAAATTACAATTCGAAAATTCAATAATATTCAAATACATTATTACAAATTCACTGTATTATTTACAGATGTCACGACGAGTCGTAGTGTGAAACGGTTAACTTAAGAATTAACGGGACAAAAATCATAATTCGCCAGACTTCCCATGCGGTTTGCTCTAAATACCTTACAAAAAACCGCAAGCGACCAGCTTCTATGGGTAGATATCTACCGGTGAAGATTGCACATCGCATGCATATTCCCGATAAAACAATCGATACAGTTTTGAGACTTGTGAAGCAAATCCATCGGCCGGTCATAGACCCGCACCAGTCTCTCTTCTCACTACTGGCACTGTCTGCTGTCTGCTGTCTGCCAAGAGAAAGGACTCCTCATCGACCTACCCGCAATAATTAACTGAATTCCGGTAGATTTATACTAGAGCATTTTTCACTCGGATGAAAGTGAATTTATAATGCTGTTTTTTTTTGTGCGAATCATGGTTTCCATTATTGGATAGAATAATAACTTATTAGCTAACTATCATAAAATTTCACCGCTTTGATCGTATGCGTACGCAGAGAGTATGGGACGCCACAGAGGTCTTATTTCTTCAATCACATTCATACATCAATGCATCATTGCACTTCTGTAACTCTCTATCTCTGAAGACCATTGATTGTTTGTCTCCAGAGTGACTCCCAATTTTTAATTCTCCCAGAGTGACTCCCAATTTGCAACGGTAGGCACTCACAGATGTATAGCTCGAAACGTAGAATAAAGCGCAAAAAATGCCATGTGGGCGTGGGAATATGTTCCCAAATAAGGAAAAGAAAAGTTTGGACTTGTTTCCAAAATGTTATGTTTTGCTACACTAAAGTGTAGTAAAAATAATGTAAATTTACCCACCTCACGCAATTTTTGCATCGCTACACCTGACGATTCTTTCAAGAACAAACATAGAGATCCTGCGCAGAAAAGTCTCACAATGGACGATGCTGCAAACCTTTGACTTACTTTACCTTTCTGCGCGCGGTGATCAATGTGCACTCTTCGGTGGTTAATGTACGACAAATATTCTAGTTTATTCAAAGCATTCTCGAACTCTCCTGGTGTCAAAGTATGGTTATGTGGTTTGTATCCAGGTTGTCGAAATGATACCCAGATTTCATGTTAGGGAAAGTCTATTTTATTTGGATGTCTGTGATGTTCCCAAATATCCAAAATATGTATTTATTTTTTAAATATTTTTGTAAAGATAGAATCGAAAAATAATAATTAGTGGAATCAAATAGTGCATTCATTTTAACCGAAGTAATTATAAACTCTTTGTGGTGCGGGTCCAGGTGCTGAAGCTTGATATTATGCGCGTGCCCTGATTACAGTCCACCCAAATTTCTGAAAACGTAGAACATTTGATCCGTATGTCGTTCGCAAGAATGTTTTCTTACTTAAGGTACTAGTAAACAGTGTTTAAGTACTGGGTAGGTAACAGGTAGGCTCTAGGTAAGTGCCAGATAGGTACAAGTAGGTGCTAGGTACCGGGTAGTGCTGTGACGAGGTCAATCCCACGGAACGTGACGCGGGCAGCATGAGAAACTCCGGCGAACTACGAAGCGGTCTTTTGCTGGAAGGTAAGCGGAGAAGGTGCTGATATAATAGTCCCAGGAAGAGATCGTACACTCGTCATCGACGATTGCCTGAAAGCCATTAATGAATATCTTCCTAATCACACGTATTGTCTGAAAACGAAAAAGGCAGAAGATACTAGAATGACGAATGTCTTAATCATATTCATATGGACATTTTAAGAACGTGTGTCTCTTTCGAATTATATAACTGGCATTGCCAGTTGTATTGAACAAGCAAAAAAGTAATGCTTTAACTCCGTAGGCTTCAGTCATATTCTGTCAGAAGATCGGAGTCTTTCCGCTTGCAATAAAATCCAAAGAAATGGAATATATTTGAAAGTAGCAGAACATTGAAAACTTTTTTGAAAGCTAATGAAATACGCTTTCAAATCTTGTTATTGGAAATAAATATGTATTTAAAAAATATAGTAAAATTTTGATTGCTAACATAAAAAAAACTGGCTTCGTCCGGGAAGTTCTATAAAAAAATCTTACGGGACATAATATTTTTGTTATTTTGACAGATAAATTGTTACGTTTACCTACATATTCCAAATAGAAACGTCTGTTCAAATCTCATTATGCCAGACCTCACCGTTTGATATTAAATACAGCAACACGTACCGTCTGCAATATTATAAATGTTTTATTATTTTAGCATAGCAGAAGCAAAAACAGATATTTGCTAAAAGCACGGCTCATAAGTATGGATACTTTATACCGGTAATAACTATCAATCAATTATAGGTGTTATTCATTATTAGCTGGTAGATTTAGTGCTATTTTAGATTATCTGTACCAATAACAATAATCTGAATATTTTATAATTAGTAATAATATTATATTTATTTTTTGGAATAACTTAGTGAGTAAAATCTCAAATTGTAATATTTAATTATTGAAAACAATTTTAGCGATCCCTAAGCGAAAATCTGAAACAGAAAAATCAGAAAAAGATACGGTCACATCTAGGACTCAAACCCAGGACCCTTGGCTTGCCGGGGCACCCCTCTACCAACTGAGCTAATGGGACCCTATCTCCTTCGGTCATATTTAACTGTATCATACTTCGAATAAGAACTACCGACATTGCCTTAATTTTTCTCACCGCACATTTTTATTGGCAACTATCTTCATGTATTGATCGCAAGATTCAACCCGAACTAAATGCAATCTAGACATCGTCTTTAGATAAACATATCTTATTTTTTATTTTAATGTGCGACATCTATTAACTTTTCTGTAAGTCTAGGATGAATATTTATTTTTTGGAATAACTTAGTGAGTAAAACCTCAAATTGTAGTATTTAATTATTGAAGACAATATTAGCGATTCCTAAACGAAAATTAGAAACAGAAAAATCAGAAAAAGATACGGTCGCATCTAGGACTCGAACTCAGGAACCTTGACTTGCCGGGGCACCGCTCTACCAACAATATTATACATAATATATAAATATTCACATTGTAATTGAACATGAACATCCCGTTTACAAACTGATTAATTGTAGTTTAACGGGATAATACTTTAAATAACAATAAATAAAAAATAAAATAAAATTTACCCAATAAGGTACAAGAATGATGTAAGTACAGGGTTTTCCAATAAGAGGTGTTATTTTGAAAAGCCCGCTATTTCGGTAGATGTTACTTTTGAAGCTGTCATTTTTTGACATTTGACAAGTAGAAACTACGCTATTGATAAAAATAGAACGATACACGCTTCAACAACGCATTGGAATTATTAAAATTCACTTGAGTGAATCAAATGCAAATCATCTTGAGTGATGATGCCCATTTCCACCTCGGTGGCTTCGTCAACAAGCAAAATTGTCGCATCTGGAGCTCGGAAAACCCAAGAGTTATTGTTGAAAAGCCTCTCTAGCCTAAACGTGTGACTGTTTGGTGCGGTTTATTGGCCGGCGGAGTCATTGGACCTAACTTCTTCGAAAATGAGGCTGGAGCAACAGTTACGGTGAATGGTTTGCGCTATCGAGAGATAATTAATGATTTTTTATGGCCGAAATTGGATGGTATCGATCTGGACAACGTTTACTTTCAACAAGACGGCGGTACGTGCCACACAAACAAAGAAACCATTGATCTTTTACGATTGAATGTCAAAATAACACCTCTTATTGGAAAACCCTGTACTATGATATCTTTTCAATCACAATTAATTTAACCCAACAAGTCTACTTGTGTGTTGTGTATATACTTGTAACTCTTACGTGTATATCATTCTAAAGCTTGTATCGTTTTCTGATATCATTGTAACGATCACATACGACTCTAACGTGCTTTAAAAATATATATTTCTAATATCTTCTTGTACTTGTATATAAATATGACAAATTTATACCTATAATAAATAAAACGAATTACACATCTATTTTAAGCCATTTAATCACGTAGCTATATTTATTTACACATATACAAATACACACAGATGCCTGAAGAGTATGCATAGTAAAACCATGTATAATCGCGTGGGAAATGTTGAGATCAGCGAAAAATGAAATTGTGATGTTAGCGTAATGAGTAAGATTTGAAAGGGACGCTTTAATTGGTATGGGCTTGTAGAGCGAATAAACGAAGAAAGGAGTGTAAGGAGAATATATGACGCAAATTTGAATTATATAAGAAGTCGGGATGCCCGCGGAAGAGCATAGCACGATCAACTAAAACAGATACCTACTAGAGTAAGGCAACGAAAATAGTCAGAATAATAGAAGAGTATGTATGAGACGATGTCTGAAAGTGAATGAGGGAAGAAGTGTGTGCCAAGACAGAGTTGTTTGGCGGTCCGTACTATCTGCCTACACCTGCAGTAAACGGCAGTTAGTACAAGGTTTTCCAATAAGAGGTGCTATTTTGATATTCAATCGTAAAATATCAATGGTTTCGTTGCTTGTGTGGCACGTAGCGCCGTATTGTTGAAAGTAAACGCTGTCCAAATCAATACCATCCAATTCCGGCCATAAAAAATCATTAATCATCTCTCGATAGCGCAATCCATTCACCGTAACTGTTACTCCAGCCTCATTTTCTAAAAAGTAAGATCCAATGACTCCGCCGGACCATAAACCGCACAAAACAGTCAGACGTTGAGGATAGAGAGGCTTTTCAACAATAATTCTTGGGTTTTCCGAGACCCAGATGCGACAATCTTGCTTGTTGACGAAGCCACCGAGGTGGAAATGGGCCTCATCACTCAAGATGACTTGCATTTGATTCACTCAAGAGAATTTTATTAATTTCTATTAATGGCATAGTTTATACTTGTCAAATGTCAAAAAATGACAGCTTCAAAAGTAACATCTACCGAAATAACGGGTTATTCAAAATAACACCTCTTATTGGAAAACCCTGTAGTTAGTACATTTTTTCAATCTTCGAGTACCAGGAAAATAAATGTTTTTAGCTAGGGAAAAACAAACAACACACGTCAAACGATACACCTCTATTCCTTGTGCTTAATGCGATTATGTAAATTACCTAATTTCTGACAACCAGTTGACGCAACTCCGGACCGCCAATGGATCCGGTAAGTCCCATTTGAAACACAAGCAGTAAAAAATAACACAGGTGATAATGAATTATTATTGGTGTATCCAGATAAACAACATTATGTGATAATGACGTCACACCGTGCGGTCTACTCGCAAATACTCATTGTTCCTATCAAAACAAGCAACGAGTACTTACTTACTCTATACAATTTATGTGTTACGAATTTTAATTCGTGTTTACTGAGTACTTATTTCTGTTTGCCAAATATGTAATTCTGTGTATTCTAGGATAAAGAATGACGTGCAGGTCCTTGGAAGTTGGCGGGAATGTCCTGGGAAGACGGCAACAGTGTTGCCAAGTTAGCATATTATATGCTAAATTTGGCATAATCACTCCATGTTTAGCATAACTATTATGCTTTTAGCATATAGCATATTTATTTGGCTTATTTCTACAGAAACATGAAAATAATAAAAACCAATTTTTTAACTAACAAAAATGATATCGATTGAAAAACTGGTGTCTCAATGGAGAAACATAGTTCACATTAAATGGGAATCCTTGACTTCCACTGTAGAGTTTTGGAATGAAGTCATGCAATATAAAGATGCAGCTAATAAATAACCCCTTCGGTGATTTATGTCAGTTTGCAATGTCTATTTTAACATTGCCGCATTCAAATGCGGACATTGAACGTGTATTTAGCCAAATGAATCAAAACAAAACTCCGAAATCGTTTGGCGGTGAGAACCCTGAACGCCATTTTTTACGTGAGATTTGGCCTAAAGAGAGCAGGAAAGTGCTGTTATTCTTAGACTGTTCCTGACGAAGTACTACGCTGCATTGGGACCAAAGAAAGTTACGACTCCGTCTCTCAGCCTTCCACATCAGCTGCTGTTAATGAAGAAGAAGAAGATGAAGATAAAGATATTTTATTTCACTGATTTCATTTCTAAGTTAAATTTATGTTTTTTTTTGGTATTTTTTAAAGTAATTTAGCATTTTTCTGGCATATTTTTCCCATCACTCTATTTCTCAATAAATACTAAGTTAAATTTATGTTGGCTTTTTTTTGGCATTTTTAAAGGAATTTAGCATATTTCTGGCATATTTTTCCCATCACTCTAGCATATTTTGAAGTAGTTGAGTTGGCAACACTGGACGGCAAGATCTAATCTCTGGTCATGTCAAAAACTACGTATCTAAACAGAAGCGCAAGTAGATGTAAAAGGTAGTCGCGTCGGGAATGCCCCAAGAAGTATATAATGTGGACACTCTCAGTCTCACCCAGAAAAATGAGTACCTATTACCAATTTATTTATTATCTCTTCAAATTGTAATCCGGTTAAAAACGGAATTGCAGGAATAACGGATGAATTAACAGGTTCCCTGATAAACTTTTAGAAAATTTCTAAAAAAATTTTTAAATATATTCGTATTTCGTCATGATATAATATCAAAGCAAATCAGTTTCAGCATCGTGATAATATATTCGTAATTTACCAAAAGTTTTTTTAGCATTCGATGCAATCCCGTTTTTGACCGGATAACCAATAATTTGAAGAGATAGAATGCTGTTGAAATGTGATCCCTGAGGCGTATGTGTGGTAAAACCATGTTTGATCGTAAGCGCAAGGCTGATGTAAGCGTAATGAGTAAGATTAAGAAAAGGACGTTTAGATGGTTTGGGCATGTAGAGCGAATGAGCGAAGATAGGAGTGTAAGGAGGATATATGATGCAAATGGGAATGGTAGCAGTCGGGGACGCCCGAGGAAGAAATGGCACGATCAAGTGAATCAGATAGTCGGGCCATGTCAAAAGTCAGAATAATAGAAGAGTATTTGTCAGACGATGTATGATTGTGAATGAGGCAAAAAGTGTGTGCCAAGACCGAGTTGTTTGGCGGTACGTCTTCTCTGCCTATCCCTGCGGGGCAACGGCGTGATGGATAGTTAGTTAGTTCTTAATATATTAGCAATACTCATTTTTCTTAGTGCACCATTCATAATCGAAACGTTCCTTGAAATGACTTTAGCTATGTTTCGCAACCTTTCTCTTCTACATCTTCTTCCCTTCCCACCACCTACTACCTACAGACAACATACCCCAATTGGAGATGCCATAGTCTAACTGGTTCCAGGCAGTTTAGATTCATATAAAAATAAATACCCTTGAATATATTCTAATAGAATGTAAAAATTAATTGCTGTTTTGCGGAAGGAATATTTATGACGCTTTCGTGAATAGTATTATGATATTATTATCTTGTAAAGATAATGATGAATTAAGATAACAATGATTTTGTATTTTTGTTATCTGTGCATTTTTATCTTTATTCGTTCTGTCTTGCAGTAAGCAGGTAAATAGTATATAATTAATATGGATGTTTTCATCAGATTAATATAAACGTTTTGGAGATCGTGAAGGTAATTTTAATATGATATTCGTATAAAAAAAGCCTCCATACTACATATTATAATACAACTGCATTTTACCTACATGAAAGAAATAAATAGCTATATGTAAACTTTTAAATAACTAACAAATTTTAACTCCTATCACATCAATCAGCAATTGAAAACTAAGTACCTACCCACGCAATGGAGTTGATTAATGAATGTAAACATGTACACAATATGACAAATTAATTCAATTATTATACTAATTATTTTATACAGGTATAATATATCTACATACTGACAACCTAGTACTCAGTTTACAGTTATTTATGATAGCTATATGTACAAAGTGGGTCAAAAGTAATGTCATAATGTGAATGTGCCATAATTTTTGCAATGGCGTCAAATGTCATTGTGCTTTGGCGTTTATATTGTAGACAGATAGCGAATTAATAGACAACAAGCAATGAAGCGATACACACCTGAAGAACGCGGTATTATTGTTACTGCTTATTTGACCAATTTCCAGTATGTTGTCTTAACGCAGGTGGGGCAAAAGTAATGTCGTTAGAAATTTTTAAAAATGGGCTCTGTTTTCAAGGAAAGTTTATTTGAAGGTTTGCACGAGACACGAAACGTTTAATTGTACGCGCACATCAAAAAGACGACTAAATTCACGCTTACTTTCGCCCCAACTTGTATTATATATTAGGTACATGTATATATGCTGTATGTATTACGTACGCATTATGTAATAATGACTTAAATGCATTTAAACAGATGACATTTAAATGCATTTGAACAATGCTGTGTGCAGTATTATAGTTGTGAATGATGAATACTTAGAGCAAGTGGATGAGTTTGTGTATTTGGGAAGTATATTTACGAAAGATGGGAAGGCTGACAGGAATATTTTGAAAGAAGGGCAAATGCAGGATGAACACGGTTGGCACTAACAACAAAAATGTCTAAAGAAGCAAAGCTAGCACTTACCTACCCAAATGTGTAGAATGTTTAGATGTAAGGCATGGAACTGGCAGAGCAAGGATGAAAGTAGACTGAATGCTGTAGAAATGAGATTACTGAGGCGTATGTGTAGTGAAACCGTGCATCATGTGGAACACGTGGAGATTCGTAAATAAGGCAAGGCAATGGAAGCATAATGACTGTAATGAGTAAAAGCTTAGACGGGCATGTAGAGTGAATGAACGAGTAAGCAGTGTAATGAGAATATTATGGCTCAAATGTGAACGGTAGAAGTAGCCGGGGACATCGAGAAAGGTATGACGTGATCAACTGAAACTGTAGAAATGAGTTTTCTAAGGCATATGTGTCTAAAACCATGCACGATCATGTGAAAAATGTGGCGATTCGTGAGTAATGTAAGGCAATGTAAAGGTAATGATAATGAGTGAACCCTTAGATGGTTTGGGCATGTTGAGAAAAAGAAAGTAGTTTAAGGAGATTAAAATATATATTATGACTCGAATGTGAACAATAGAAGAATCATCGGTCTACCAAATACTTAACAGGCAATGTTATGATTCAGAATAACAGAAGATCATGTGTGAGACGATGTACGAATATGAATGAAGCAAGAAGTGTGTGCCAAGACCGAGTTGTTTAGTTGTCCATCCTCTTTGTCTCACTCTACGGGAATTCAGATAAATAATTGTTCTATGTTTTGTATACGAAATAAACGTTATAGCCCAGCTACACTACTCGCGAAGTTGATCGAAGTTGACCAAATACGATAGTGTGGGCACGAACTTCGCTTCGCTTCGGGCATCTTCGCTTCGCTTCGCAAGACTTCCGATTGTTGTCGGTAAATGCGCCCGAGTCAAAGGACTCGAAGCGTCACGGCATAAATAAACCAATCACTGACTGGTTGGACTGAGTTACTCGCGAAGTACACGAGTGTGTGGGCACGCACTTCGAACTTCGTCGAGGACTTCGTCGAAGCGTCGAAGCGAGTAGTGTAGCGGCCGCTTTAGTGTTTATGATTTCTCTTTGCACTAAGCTACAGAGGAATTCCAATGCACGCTATTATGACTAATGCGCTTATTCTTGGACAATGATGAAAAGTGACAACGAACTTGAATGTTGGCCAAACAAAAACGTTTGGCTCATCGGACGAAAATGCATCATGTTGACAAGTTGATAATGACTGCGTAAGGCGAAAGACCTTTATTTTTTTCTGTTTTCATGTGATGCCGCACAGTTTCTAACTGCTCAGGGTCAGTGGAACTACGTCATTCCTAAAATTGTTACGGGGCTGAAAAGGGAGGTGATGAAATGGGAAGAGAAGTACCTACTACTTGGCTAATGGCTATTCCATGGAGGTAAGAAAGAACTTCCATGGACTATTCACATCTTTCCCGTAAGTATAATTTGTTACAGCCATTTCGAATGTGGATCTATCACCGGGGCGATACTAGAAGCATTTCACTGCATTGAGAAAACTTGCTGATATGAAATACTGTTAATTTATTAAAAATCTGGTCAAATTGTTCGTTTTCCTGGTAAAAATGGGACTGTAGGCCTATAACGAATACATTGAAAGTGTTAATGACAAAGTATCAGTCAAAAGCGAGTTTTATGAACATGGCAGAAACGTGTTCATACAAATACTGAGATTAATATTAATAAAAGAACACGTGTTCTTGATATATTCTGAATGACTAATATTTTATCAGGATGTTGGAATGCTGTCAGGATAAAGATTTAATAGGATCATTTTTCTCCGTGTGTGGAACTAGTTGTATGTATATATATATATACCTGTATAATCATCAAATTATCAAAATACTAATTTTGATTTTCTGTGCATCCTGCACAACTCTGGTTCAATGAGTCAAATTTGCTTTGAATTTAAGTGTAATTTTCAAAATTGGAACTGATTGGTGTGAATAATTCAGATAAGCGATAAAGTAACTATGAACAATATAATATTTTAACATTATTATTTTTAAAATAGGAACAGACTTTTAAGAATTCAGACTATCCCGTGATTTTTCACGGATCTGCACTAGTCTATATTAAAAACGTAACAAGCAAAAATCATACTTTTCTCAGAGAGTTTACTTTTTTTCAGCGTCTTGAATATGAACATTAATTTAATTCATTACTTGTTTCATTCAGATTCATACATTTCATGAGATCGTGCTATATCTATGAAAATAGTCGTCTGTTATTCCGATACTTGACATTGATCGCCTCAAGTGTTTGTTTGTTCACTCGATCGTGCATGCCTTCCTGAGCAATACCCAACTATGCACGCGTTTTATTTACCAAAGCAAACTTTCAAACCTTTTCAATTGTACGTAGGTATAATCAACCTGAATGCGTTCTTTGATAAACTGATAACCTGTCCATACCGGTGATACGGTACCAGACTCGTGTCAGCTTATATGTACGTAGTTAGTTTTAATATCGCATGCAAACATAAATACGGCCATACTGTGAACAACGCTGTTGCAATAATTCGAAAATGCAATATTTTATGCATGCAACCCATTGATATAGGATTTTTAATGCATAAAAATTGGCCTTTACGATACCAAAATGACCGTCTTGAGAGAAAAGTGTAAAAACACTATTTTGATAAGAAAAGGTTCAAAAGTACTGCTCTCTAAAAAGAGCTACAGAGTGGAACGTTATTTTATAGTAAATGTTATTAATTTTGTAATTTATTTACTAATAAAACCAACGACAAAAAATATAAACACTTCTTACTTCAAGTATGATTTGAGATTTTATTTAGCCAACGTTTTGGACAGCATTACATTATCTATCATCAGGAAAGTTGTGCCTTGATATCCTTATGATGGACACTGTAACGCTGTCCGAAACATTGGTTAAATAATGAGGTAGCGTAACACGGCATAGTACTCCAAAAATAAATCACTACAACTCCTTGCTTCATTCAAATTCATGCATACTCTTCATGAGTATTTGATTAACTTGGTCGTGTCATGTCTTCCTCGGACGTCCCCGATTTCTTATATCATTCAATTTCACTTCATATGTTCTCCTGACACTACTGTCTTCGTTCCACATGTCCAAATCATCTAAGTGTCCCTTTTTGAATCTTGCTCACTACGCTTTTTTCAGTCTTACATTTTTTCCGTTTCACCATATTTATTTTGTAACACGTTCTTACCTAACATACTCCTCAGGGATTTATACACTCCACTCTCAACCATCCTCTGCCAGTTTCATGCCCCACCGCCATACAGCTTAATCAAAGTCTCGAATTTGAAATAAAAGTATGGTAAGACGGTGTTTGTTGTTTTAAAATAAGTAGAGCAGGTGGCCAATTTAACCGGTTGACCAATCAACAGAAGGCCCATCTAGCGTCTTTCATTTCAACGAAACGATCCATTTGGTCGGTAAACGACCGCGGGACAAATAACATTCACGAATTCGCCATACAAAATGCACCAACACAAACAAGGCGGAATTATAAATGATGCCACTGCAATAACTCAATGCCCAACTTGCAACATCACCTGCGATTCATTATAAGTTTATACAACTTGATCACGAATTGAAAACTCTATAATCATTGGTTAATTCGGATAGTTACATTGTACAATAATATATTGTACGAATCGGATCGAAATTGGACTGTCGAGGAATGGAAGAATATCGAACGGTCAGTTATTACAACATTTGAAAATTTAGCCTACAAAAGTATTGCATTGGAATTTTACGCTATTTTTAGATGTGAGGATATACAAATTTGTGAGAGTACTAAGAACAAAATTATGTGGACTGCTTACTTATTATATTACACTCTCAGTAGGTTGTTGTTTGGACTGGAGATGACATAGTCCTGCTAGTTCCAGAACAATGGAAGCAGTTACCCACCTCCTTATCTCCCAATTCTGTTCAGCCTCACAATATACCCCAATTGGAAATGCCATAGTCTCACTGGCTCCATCAGGTTGGGAGCAGTTACCCATCTCCTTACTTCACAACTTCCTTCAGCCTCACAACGTACCCCAATCGGAGGTGCCATAGTCTCACTGGCTCCAGAAGGTTGGAAGCAGTTACCTTTCACCTTACCCCTCTTCAGTCTCATAATATACCCCGATTGTAGATGGCAGACTAGCTCCAGACGGTTTGAACTATTGTGCTGTATTCACATAAATATTAAAAAATATTTTGAATGTAAATTATGCTGCGAAAAACCTTGCAAACATGTATATATATTTAGAGAACAGTTTTAGTTTTAGTTTAGTTTTAGTTTTAATTTTAGAGAATATATTTGTAGAGAACAGTTCTATATACCTGTAATACAATTTAAATAAAAAAGGTGACCACATGATGATACAATGAACCAAGAAATACCCTTGATTCCAACTAGGCTGTTTTCTGTACACTTCAATAATAATCCACTAAATACGGCCAGATGTTCTTTGAATGCATCTGCTGACACTAGCTGTACCCATAGCCACATGATATAAGTTATAAGTGAGGTGTGTATGTGTTTGTAGAGTGTATACTATTGTGTGTAGTGTGTAGACATCGTCCAAGTGTGGATACAAAACGTCCCGTATTGTCCGGGTGTGGGAAGTGGGAAAGCACCTTTATGGGGAAGCAGGGAGGAGGTCGATCGAGGTCAACCTCTTCTCTTCTCTCTTCGGGTCTCTGTCGCCTCTAATTTACAGATAAAACACACTACTACAGTAAATAGATCTCATTCCGTATTATTTGCTGTTCAACATGCGTGTTGCTTTTATTTTTGTTTCAATATTGTTTTGATTTTATGTTGTGAATTCGGACGTAAAACACGGTAAAAATAAAGCATCTACTAACTGTTTGTTGTTCTATTGGCTATGTTGGTGAAAGGATGAGATGTTGGTTGTTTTTTTTCTCATTCCAAGCATCGATGACACGGGGCTAGTTTACAAGCTACAAGCCAGCGATTTCGCTAGCAGCTTGTAAACTGGCCCCGTGTCATCGGCGTTTTTACAATCTGCTAGTTGACTATCCGATTGTAAAAAAGCAACGAGTAAAATAAAAAGACGGGCTAATTTACTCGCCATTCGCTGGCGTGTTGACTTATAAGCTAGTTAACTAGCCGTGTGTCATCATCGCTGCTAGGAACTAGTTGCGAGTATCTTTGCGTTTTGGCAGTCAGCAAAAATGTCAACGGAAGTAGTTCACGCGGCAGTAGTTATCTTAGCTTATGCTATCAAGAAGGATTTACAACGAAAACTAAAGAAAAACTTGAAGCAGAAAAGAAAATGGGCAAGATCATGGATAGAAAAACGCGATGAATATGGTGCTTCCAGCCGTTTATTGAGAGAGTTAAAGGACGAAGCTCCATTGGCTTATAGAAATATGTTGAGATTAAACAGTTCCAAATTTGATGAGTTACTGCAGATGGTAGATAGAATGCTAAAAAAAAAGATACGACAGTGAGACCGGCAATACCAGTAACCACGAAATTTGAAATAACATTACGGTATCTAGCCACGGGCGATTCTTTGAAGTCTTTAGAATACCTGTTCAGAGTTCCGGAATCAACTATTTCGAAGTTTTTACCAGAAGTGCTAACTGCGATTTCTCGCGCCCTTCGACCGTTCATTGAGGTGAGTGAAAATTAATTTACTACAAAATTAAACACTAGTTTTTTTGAGCAATATATTTGACAACAATTTATATCATGTTTCCTCCAAATGTATTAATTATGACTTGCTTCAAAACATCCCCTAGAATGCACTATCGACACATTGTGGGGCGTCTAAAGATGACAGCTTAGAACGAATTATGCAGTTTTGAATTTCCTGTTGTAGCAAGATGGCTTGTCGCTGTGGTAGAAGGCGGAGCTCAGAAGCAACAAATTTTCCAAACTGGTCATAGGGCTTCTCATCAGATGACTCCTTGGCAATTTGATCCAATTTTTTAATAGCTTGGGATATTTCAGTAGGTGTTTCTTCGGTTGTTGGTCGTTTTTTAAACCTTTTCTTTGGCGTCGGGGGCGGTCTCATTTTTTCAGGCGACTTCTTAGAACGTTCTTCTGAGTAGTTATCGTTTTCAGACTTGACACTTTCATTGTCTTCATCTGCCACGATGTCTTGACTACTTTGTGACAGATTCTGGAAAATATAATAAAATATAACTTTTTTTTTGTTCTCAGGTCCCTAAAAAAGCTGATGAATGGAAAGAAATCGAAAATAAATTTCTTCAGCGTTGGAATTTTCCTAAATGTTTTGGTGCAATCGACGGGAAACACGTTATCATTAAGAGGCCCCCGTGTTCCGGTTCAGTCTACTTCAATTATAAAAAAACCTACAGTATAATATTATTTGCTATGGTTGATGCCGATTACTGCTTTACTTACATTGACGTAGGTGCAAATGGCCGAGCGAGCGATAGTGCTATATTTAGAGATAGTACTTTGAATATTGCAATTGAAAACAAGACTCTTGGCTTGCCTGAATACGGCGTTATTATTGGAGACGATGCTTTCCCTTTGAGGAAAAATCTTATGAAACCGTACAATAAAATAGGTCTTAGTCCTGACGAAAAAATATTCAACTATCGTCTATCCCGTGCCAGAAGAGTCGTAGAAAATGCTTTTGGAATACTAGTATGGCGATTCAGAATATTTTCAAGACCGATTGATTTGGCACCGGAAACTATCGATAAAGTAATTTGGGCTGCTTGCAGTCTTCATAACTGGCTACGAAAGTCTGATCCAGGTAGTTACATGCCACAACAAGCAGTAGATAGAGAGGACTTGAATACTGGAAATATCACACCTGGACTTTGGAGGGAAAATGCTAATATTGTGCAGCCTATTAAACACCTACGAGGAAATCATTACAGTCGGACTACTGAGGGGATCAGAAGAGCATATGTCACTGCCTTGGCAATGGGAGAAAGCTGGAATAACGGTCTAATTATAAATATATTGATTTGAGATTAAATATATTTTACTCACGTAATTTGATTTGCTGCTTCTTGTTGCCACAACCTCTGCCAAAAATTTTGCTTCTTCGAACCATGCCAACTTTGGCGTGTATACTTCCTCAGTACCAAATCCACTTTTCTTGGATTTTTCAATTTTATTTATTTCTTGTCTGTATACGTCTCTTATTGATTTAATTTTTGTCTTCAGTTGCTTCACATCCATACCGACATTTAGTTGTTTTTCGTTAAGTTTAATTAAGAGGTTTTTGAAAATTTCATCCTTTACTTTTGTGTTAGAATACTCTTTGTGTTTTATATTCCATAAAATAGGGTATTGTTCGTAGATGTTGAGAAACTCTGTAATATCACGTTTGTTCCACTTCATTTTTCAGCTTAAAAAAATAAAGGATAGAATGCAAACAACACGTCACGCAAAATAACACGTGATTCCAACTCGCTAGCTAGTTCGCTACTGAGCGAGTGGAAAGTTTTGTGTATCATCGACCTCGCTAACTCGCTTACTCGCTAGCTTATAGACTCGTCGACTAGCAGCTCGTAAACTAGCCCCGTGTCATCGATGCTTTAGTTGTCATAAGGTAAGGTCAACATTACGAAAAGTTCTTAGCACGAATAAAATGATTCCACTTTCATATAACTATAGCTTTTCTTTGTATAACTTACTTTCCTAGTACTTTTTAGTTCCTCTACTCTAGTGATTCTCGACGTGGGCGAAATCGCCCCCCTCTGGGGGCGTTTGTGAGATCCAGGGGGGCGGAGGTGGTATCGAGGGCAGATAGGGGGCAGTAAAAGGCTACAAGGGGGCGGTGAGGGGCTGAAACCGGGTAAAAGGATTTTTAAAAATTCTAACGAAGTCGTAGGTACATCATTTCAACTATACGTAAATAACAAAGCAAATTGAGATCCTGTTTTAGTTATACAATATTGGAAAGAAAAAAAATATATATATAGGTATATATATATATATATATCTTAAGTAACTGACTTAAGATATATGAGGTGTACATTAAATGCTTATAGGTAGGTGTATAATAAGTTGAAAAGTTCTAAATGAATATTATGTAAATAATAAAAAGCTCTTATGAGCGTGTATAATATTAAGTTAATACAACATAGAAGGTATTTGAACCATTCAACTAGTGATTAGGTATTATTGGTGGAAAGATAGATAATATTCTTTTAAAAAACTTTTAATTTACAAAGCAAAATTTCCAAGTTATATAGTCTTAGATTGTTGAAAATCCACCCACTTTTATAATTAAAAGTGGAAAATATGACTTGTGCACCGATGGAGGACGAAACTAGTGGAGGACCGAACCCGCAACGCCCGGGTGGGAATTTGGCCCGGTTGGTCATGATATGTACATACTTGCTAGAAGTAAAAATCTTTTAAAAAATTCGCCTGTAGTGCTTAGTTTTATACTACATTACTTACCGTCATATTTTTTCAAAACACTAGTAAGTATATTTTAAATAAGGTTGGGAAACTAAGCTGTACCTAACAATATAACCAATTAATTAATAGACTGTAACGGAAGAACTCGGGGACATCCGAGGAAGAAAAATACGAATTGAAATCAGAAATGACAATATAATGGAAAAGGATGTATGGTTCTTACTGCACTAAGGAGTGAGTCCAAGTTCCAATATATATTTAGTTATGCAACGCTTCATCCAGTCTGTCTAATCTTATTAAGTTACTTAACTTTTTTACTCCTTCCATCACGTAGAATTACCTCCCGAAGTTAGTGCACTTTACCCCCTGACTCCCTGTATAATAACAATAGATTAGTCATCTCATACCTAATTTAGATCTAACAATAACACCACCGAAGAGTAATTTCATAATACAACTCCCCATCTAATTCCGATGCCTCGCTTCGATAGCCTGGATATAAATGCAAGTTCCCCACGATATGATGTATTTTGTTAATTTTATCGGCCAATAGTGGTCTGAAAACCATTGCGTCACAAGATATAGAGATGAACTTAACAACCCAACTTGATGTAATCTTGTTGTATAGGCTTCTAAAAACGTATACGAAACAGCAAAAAGTGTTGTACTAATTTTCGCCAGAAAGAAATGTAAGTTTTTGTAAATTGTTACTTTAATCGATAAGCCGCCTCGAACCTATAAGGTGAATATTTTTAATATACACAAAGCTGTTTAAATTGTAAATGATAAAGTCCGCGAGAGCTCCTACCCAAAATTTTGCTAACCGCTTCAAATTTGAGCGTTGTTTGCTATTGGGCGTTGCGATGAGCTTGGTGACAAATTTGCTCCGTGTAGACCAGTAAAAGGTGGAAAGCAAAACTTCTTCCAATCTTTCGAGTTCGAGATAAAGCACTTTCATTTTGATAAATGTTTTCTGAAAACCAATATTTATCGTTTCGGTGTAAATTTTAATGTTCACACGCCCTGCCTGAATAAATAATACTTGGTCGATGCTAGTTTGATACTTTTGGATTATATATTTTAATTGTTACACGAAATAAGGGATTCACTTGTAATCGTGACTTAAACATGAATACTTAAAACATAAATAATGACAGAAAAAATATAGGAAAAAAGGAGAAAGAATAAAAATATATCTTTTCTTCTTTTTGGTTAAGAAGATTGCTGGTTCGATAACCGCAAAAGTGCAAACGTAATATTTGTATATTGTATCTTACATTCGAGACATGCATTTTTTGTGAGAAAAATAAAAGAACTATTGTTGTATACAACAGACAAAAAATAAACATATTGCAGAATGATGGACAAAGAGATTTTTATTTGACTAAACGATAAATGCGAATTATGAAATAGTGATAAGTGTGAACAACGAAAATTTAAGTCTGGAGGTTGCAAGTTCGATTTCCGCAGAAGTGCAAAACTTTTGAACTTGAAGGTGTTGCAACTCTGGATGTTGTGGCGTAATTGTTTAGCCACTTGGGCAATTTTGGGAGAAATTTTAAACAGTCTTATCTGAACAGAAAATTTGACGAACACTTTTCTATTTAAGGCGATGCACTACGTCGTGTAATATTTTAAATTGAACCTCTATCAATAACAACTCTTACGTAGATGGCGATAAGTTTTAAATTCCCGCTTAACACCATCCGCCTGTTTTGATTTATGCAAGAAAAAAACATGGCCAAAAAGTGCCTTTTATTTTATTTTGTGGATGTTCAGGCATAAATATTTAATTTTTTTTCCATCATTTTATAAATAACTTAATTTTCCACATTATACAATAAAATCATAACCAAAAATGGGTTCGCAAGTATGAGATTTTGAACTTTAAAGCAGTTTTCATAGGCCTTATACATTATTTTTTTCTGGGCTTATAAAAAGACTTATCTAAAAAATACTCGATTATTTCAAAGGCCAAAATGTATTCTACTCGCAGTATTTAATTAAAGCATCTGAAACATTTTTAGGCCACCAAATTTTCAAAATAAAAACACATGATTTTGCATTACTACGTATGGCATCGCTTTAATGTTTTAAAATCTTAAAGAGAATGGTATTTTATTTTGAATTACTTTCAATAACAGCGAATTTATCTGGAATTGTAATGCGAACTTTTTTTTGTTTCTATAGAACCTGTATTCTCCTAAGAGCTGTAAAGTACATTGCAAAATGTCAGAGAGTTGAGGGTTTAGTATTGATCTTCTAGCAGTTGAAAACAGCTCTTCTACACAAACAAAATATATTTGGCGACACAATCTCCATATTGATAGTCAGCGTTCATTATTACTAATCTACAGCGTAGTCAGTAATATCAAATACCCTTTAATATTACTAATACGTCCAACTACACTAAAGTATTGGCAATATCAACGGCGCACTGTAGGAATAATTTTAAGAACATGACCACTAATACTAAATGAATATTTTTAAGTTTTTTATAGTGAAGTGTACTTGAAGTGAAATTACACTAAACTGCGCTATATAAATGGTATGCTATTATTGTTATTACTGGCCAGAGATGTACTTTATTTCAAATAAATCCATTTCAAATGGAAATGCAAAATGCAAAATGGGTATATTCCATTTTGCATTTTGCATTTTAAATTCTTTTCTCAATGCATTTTCCATTATAAATGCTTTTTTGCAACATTCTTCCTACTATCTCCA